>NW_027362767.1:181734111-182334111 GCF_046119375.1 Phyllobates terribilis | reverse complement strand
GGGTCGTTGTCTTGTTGGAAGATGAAATTACGACCCATCTTAAGATCCTTGATGGAGGAGCGGAGGTTCTTGGCCAAAATCTCCAGGTAGGCCGTGCTATCCATCTTCCCATGGATGCGGACCAGATGGCCAGGCCCCTTGGCAGAGAAACAGCCCCACAGCATGATGCTGCCACCACCATGCTTGACTGTAGGGATGATATTCTTGTGGTCGTATGCAGTGCCATCCAGTCTCCAAACGTCACGTGTGTGGTTGGCACCAAAGATCTCGATCTTGGTCTCATCAGACCATAGAACCTTGAACCAGTCTGTCTCAGAGTCCTCCAAGTGATCATGAGCAAACTGTAGACGAGCCTTGACATGACGCTTTGAAAGTAAAGGTACCTTACGGGCTTGTATGGAACGGAGACCATTGCGGTGGAGTACATTACTTATGGTATTGACTGAAACCAATGTCCCCACTGCCATGAGATCTTCCCGGAGCTCCTTCCTTGTTGTCCTTGGGTTAGCCTTGACTCTTCGGACAAGCCTAGCCTCGGCACGGGAGGACACTTTCAAAGGCTGTCCAGGCCGTGGAAGGCTAACAGTAGTTCCATAAGCCTTCCACTTACGGATGATGCTCCCAACAGTGGAGACAGGTAGGCCCAACTCCTTGGAAAGGGTTTTGTACCCCTTGCCAGCCTTGTGACCCTCCACGATCTTGTCTCTGATGGCCTTGGAATGCTCCTTTGTCTTTCCCATGTTGACCATGTCTGAGTGCTGTTCACAAGTTTGGGGAGGGTCTTAAATAGTCAGAAAAGGCTGGCAAAAGAGATCTTTAATCCACACATGTGAAGCTCATTATTCTTGGTGCCTGAACTACTTCTTAATACTTTAGGGGGATCAAACAGAATTCTTGTGGTTTGAGGGGTTGAATAATAAATGACACTCTGAATTAACTTTTAACGCTTTAAAAAAAAAAAAAAAAAAAAAATTTGCTGCAGTGCATTTCCCACTTCCAGGCTGATCTACAGTACAAATGTCACAATGCCAAGTTAATTCCGCATGTGTCAACCAGCTAAATCTGCAGGGGGTTGAATACTACTTGTAGGCACTGTAGAAGTGAACACATTGTGGGTTGTAAACATGCTTGATAAAGACCGGCGAACAGTGGAAACGTTGTAATCTGGCGGAATAAACTACAATTTTGATACCTTGAACACACTGGATTGGATGCTGTTTTTCCTTTATTTGCTGCAATTTTTCCAAGTTGGTTCCTTGGAGTCAACGGGCGTCCATTTTGCTGAGTGCTGTCGGTTTCTTCTTCTTTGGAAATGCCCATATGATAATGTCATGTGTTTGGAAGCTTCTGATAGTTTTTTTGGCAACATCTGAGTTAGATACACACCTGTGGATGTATTTTAATGCACACCTGAAACACAATGCTTCTCTGTGTAGCATCATGGGAAAGTCTAAAGAAATCAGCCAAGATATCAGGAAGAGAATTGTGGACTTGCACAAGTCTGGCTCTTCCTTGGGTACAATTTCAAGATACCTGAAGGAGCCTCGTTCATCTGTACAAACAATTATACGCAAGTACAAACAAGATGGGAATGTCCAGCCATCATACCACTCAGAAAGGAGAAGGGTTCTGTGTCCCAGAGATTAACCGGCTTTTGTCCGACATGTGCATATCAACCCAAGGTCGAAAGCAAAAGACCTTGTGAAGATGATGGCGGAAGCTGGTAAGATTGTGTCAATATCCACAGTGAAACGAGTACTGTATCAACATGGGCTGAAAGGCCACTCTGCCAGGAAGAAGCCATTACTCCAAAAGAAACATAAAAAAGCCAGATTAATGTTTGCAAATGCACACAGGAACAAAGACCTTAATCTTTGGAGACATGTCCTGTGGTCTGATGAAACTAAAATTAAACTTTTTGGGCATAATGACCATCGTTATGTGTGACGCCCTCCCTGAGCTGATGGGGGATACTCGTAGCCGGGCCTTGATGATGTTGTGGGGATGCAGTCTTGGCCTAGACCCGTTCCGTGCCCAGGGTTGTCACAGTAAAAGAAAATGGGCTATTGGATAAGTGGTTGTTCGACTACGCCACCTGTGGTTTCTGGTGAAGGCCACCAGCGCTGCAACAGTCCACTGAGGCTCATGTTCTGGCAGCTTGGTTGGTACTACTCCCCACAGATGGGGTAGGCCTCAGGGCAGAGTTTGATGAACTGTGTGGAGTTATGGTGCGTGCAGTGCCGCGCGGGAATAAACAAGCGGAGGCGGTGAATGAAGTCATCCGGGTCTTTACTCACTTTAGATGAACTTTCAGATGCAAAGCTTCTCTCTGCTACACACGGCGTACTGCGGCCACCGGGAAGGGGGTCCAGCACTTCCCAGGTAGATCAGGAGCACCTGTCGAGACCCCTCTGGTGTGTTCCTCTCCTTAGTTTGTTCTCCCACTGAGTGACTGTGTGTGGTATGAACGTGGTGTAAGGCCGGGTCCCACTGGGTAAACGCAGTTTGAAGGATACAGGTGGCGACTCCACTCCATCCATATCCCCCTGGGATCCACTAAGCCTCTGGGCTTTTCTGACTGAGACTTTAAGTGACAAAGTCAGATATCGGGGGCCAGATATTCTGGCTAGGCCAGAATAAAGAATACAGGTGGCGACTCCGCTCCGTCCGTGTCCCCTTGGGATCCTTTTGCCTGTGGAGCCTATCTCCTCTGCTCCCCTCCAAGGCCTTCTTAGAACAGGACCCTGACCGGGCAGAGACACTGGTTAACTCTGACCCGCTCCTCGTCTCTAGGCCAGAGAGTGAGGACCATGTATCTTCAGCCAGCTACAGACTCTTGCTGGACCCTGACAGAAGACCCTCAATCAAAGACCTTGAACTTAAGATGGCCATATATTATATATGTTTCTATAAGTGTTTCCTGTAATGGTTTCCTCCACCCTCACCCACTACTTGGTTCCCCCTATCTTTGGTTCCCCCCATCTCCTCTATCCCAGACCGGGGCAGCACCCTGGTGCATTTAGGCCCCCTGCAGGACAGGAGTGGTGTAGTGTTGAGTGTGAAGTGGGGTGCTGAGTGATGCGCCATCCTTACCTGGAAGAGGAGATACCAGACCTCTATCTGAGGTGCAGTACCCCTGTGGCGACTGAACCCTCAGGGGCGCCACATTCCCCCCTGGTGAAACACAGCACGTCCGCGGGCTGCAATAGAGCAAAGTATTAGGTACAGACATTCAAATTTTTAAATGCTTTTGTAAACAGTAAAACAATGTTCCTTTTATGGGAGGTTTGGACACTTTTAACGTTGCAGGATATATATATAGTATAAATATATAAAACGTTAAAGAGACATTATGCAGGTAGAAAATACTGTAGAAAGTATGGTAGAAAGTGCTAATTCCGCAGCATGAGGGACCTGCCCAAAACCCTCAACGTAGGCCCTGGGGTGGCTGCAGGGCATGGAGATCCCGAGTTGGACCTCCAGCAGAGACACACCAGACAGGTTTTGCTTCTGAGGTCAGAGGTAGAAGTGGTTTTGCATAAAACCAATAGGGAGCACCTAAATAGGTGCAAACTATATACAATGTTGGTCTGTCTCATGCTCAGCATCCGCAGGGACAAATGTTTGTTTCAAATGATCCGGGTGCAAAAAAGAACATGAAAACAAAAGTTCAAACAACAGGGAGGTGAATCCTCCGGGGCTGCTTAACAATGGTATCCCCACCGGGGAAAAGGCTCATTCTTTTCAACGGCGCCTGACCGGTCCTCTGTAGCTAGGTGCATGGGGGCATCTTCCTTGAATACACTGGGTACATCCAGGGCATACCACCTACGCTCCCCGTGGTGGCGGGTGTAAGATACTAGATCACCCGGGTAGAGGTTCCGGCCAGGGTGGCCCTGCTCCAGCCGCGGCTCGACGTCCCGCCGGTTGACAAAGACGTCCCGGCTGAACTGTGGGCTACGTATAAAGCCCCATCCTGCCTCCTGGTGGAAGCGCATGATAAGGCCTTCTTCCCGGGGGCTTGGACGGGTGACCTCCGCCTGACGGGCCTGTGACTTCGCAGGCTTGGTGCGCACCACCAGGCGCTCACAGCAAATCCTCCTCTCTCGCCTCTCCTTGTCGAGCTGGAGGAGCTCCTTACAGCAGGTCTCCTCCCGCCTCCGCGCTTCGGACTGGGTCTCCCGGGGAAGCCCATCAGGTCGCCCCCCCTGGTTGTCCCAGGCAAACTCTTCTGCCGCCGGGCAGGCGACCGGAGGTGCGGGAAGCGGCAATAGCGGGGGTCGCTGCGGGCCCTCTCTTGGTACGGACCAGTCCGGGTTGGGGCAGGTGTACACCCAGGTGAGTGCAGGGTTCTCCGGCTTGGGAGTCGGGAGGCATAGCAGGTCTCCGGCAGTGGCGGTGGCTTGGGCCTCGGCCTGCGGAGCCAAGAGTTGCTCCCAAACGATGGCGTCCAGGGACAGGGGTGACGGCAGGAGATCTAGGAGGGCTTCGGTGCGTCCCGCGCCCGGGATTGGGGTTTCGTCCTTACCCGCTCTTGGGCTGCACAGGGCCTCCTGGGCTTCCTCCGCCTGGGCTGGGGCCTCAATGGTCAGGCGCAACGAGCTCTGGCGGCGGGCCTTGATCTTCCTCAGCACCTCTTCTCTCCATTCGGCGGCGGCCAGTCATTGGGCCTCTTCGACCCTCCGGGTCAGATCCTGCGTTTCACCGTGGAGGAACTCGGCCTCCTCCGCGGTCAGGTGGATTCCCTCCATAGTGAGGGAGGTAGCAGCTGGTGGGCCAGCGACGGAGGGCATCTCCTTGGCTGCGTCCATCTCTGCTGCAGGGTGCGGTATTCTTCTCCTCCTCTTTTTGGGGCGGCTGGCTGACGGGCACTCCTTGGGACGTCCCATCCATCTTGACGGACAGTACTATGCGGACAGTCTCTGCTGGAGGGGGCGGTCGGCACTTTTGGCGCCATTGGGGAGCCAGGCCCACGATGGGAGGTCTTAGGTTGCTGTTGTTTTTGCACATAATGGCGTCCGTTCTTCTTGGGCGGGCGCCACATTGAGTGTGTAATGACAGTCTTTTGTGAAAGGCGCACAGTACCCGGCGGCAATGGGGATTATCTTCTTCCGTTGCTGGGGGCACGCAATCCTGCCGACTACGCCAGTTTTTGTGACGCCCTCCCTGAGCTGATGGGGGATACTCGGAGCCGGGCCTTGATGATGTTGTGGGGATGCAGTCTTGGCCTAGACCCGTTCCGTGCCCAGGGTTGTCACAGTAAAAGAAAATGGGCTATTGGATAAGTGGTTGTTCGACTACGCCACCTGTGGTTTCTGGTGAAGATTACCAGCGCAGCTACAGTCCTCTGAGGCTGATGTTCTGGCAGCTCGGTTGGTACTACTCCCCACAGGCGGAGTAGGCCTCAGGGCAGAGTTTGATGAACTGTGTGGAGTTATGGTGGGTGCAGTGCCGGGCAGGAATAAACAAGCGGAGGCGGTGAATGAAATCATCCGGGTCTTTACTCACTTTAGATGAACTTTCAGCCGCAAAGGTTCTCTCTGCTACACACGGCGTACTGCAGCCACCAGGAAGGGGGTTCAGCATTTCCCAGGTAGATCAGGAGCACCTGTCGAGACCCCGCTGGTGTGTTCCTCTCCTTAGTAAGTTCTCCCACTGAGTCTTCTCCTGACTGTATGTGGTATGAACGTGGTGTAAGGCCGGGTCCCACTGGGTAAACGCAGTTTGAAGGATACAGGTGGCGACTCCACTCCGTCCGTATCCCGCAGGGATCCTTTTGCCTGTGGAGCCTATCTCCTCTGCTCCCCTCCAAGGCCTTCTTAGAACAGGACCCTGACCGGGCAGAGTCACTGGTTAACTCTGACCCGTTCCTCGTCTCTAGGCCAGAGAGCGAGGACTGTGAATCTTCAGCCAGCTACAGACTCTTGCTGGACCCTGGCAGAAGACCACAATCAAAAGACCTTGAACTTAAGATGGCCATATATTATATATGTTTCTATAAGTGTTTCCTGTAAGTGTTTCCTCCACCCTCACCCACTACTTGGTTCCCCCTATCTTTGGTTCCCCCCATCTCCTCTTTCCTGGACCGGGGCAGCACCCTGGTGCATTTAGGCCCCCTACAGGATAGGAGAGTTGTAGTGTTGAGTGTGAAGTGGGGTCCTGAATGATGCTCCATCCTTACCTGGAAGAGGAGATACCACACCTCTATCTGAGCTGCAGTACCCCTGTGGCGACTGAACCCTCAGGCGCCACATTTGTTTGGAGGAAAAAGGGGAGAAGCTTGGAAGCCTAAGAACACCATCCCAACTGTGAAACACGGGGGTGGCAGCATCATATTGTTGGGTTGTTTTGCTGCAGGAGGGACTGGTGCACTTCAAAAAAAAGATGGCATCATGAGAAAAGAAGATTATGTGGCTATAATGAAGCAACATCTCATGACATCAGCCAGGAACCTAAAGCTTGGGCGGAAATGGGTCTTCCAAATGGACAATGACCCAAAGCATACTGCCAAAATGGTAACAAAGTGGCTTAAGGATAACAAAATCAATGTTGTGGAGTGACCATCACAAAGCCCTGATCTCAATCCTATTGAAAATTTATGGGCAAAGCTGAAAAGGCTGCGAGCAAGGCGACCTACAAACCTGGATCAGTTACACCAGTTTTGTCAGGAGGAATCGGCTGTAGCATCGACGTCTCTGCCCCGTTCTAGGCAGAGACGCCGTCCCTCTCACCTCCCCGCTCCTGGCGCGGCGTCCTCCAGCGCTGCTCTCCCCGCTGCTTCCGGCGCGCGCTCCTTCCCCGGCAGTGTGCTTAGGGCGCGCGCGCGCTCCCCCTCTCTTAAAGGGACCGCGCGCGCCGTCCTAAGGAGTCCCCGGCCAATTGCCGGAGGACCTCCCATATAAAGGGCACCTCCTCCAAAATGGAGGTGCCCGAGCAATGTTGTTTGCACCTGTGTCTCACCTGTGCTTCAGCCCTCAGGTCCCGTTGCCAGTTACCTGCCAGTTACCTGCCATTTTCCTCCCAGCTTGCTGCCTTTGTCCTGCCTGATATCCAGTCACCTGCCTGCTAGCCTGAGGTCCGACGGTCTGCCTTCCAACTCCTGTCAGTCTGTCTATGGACCAGCTTGCCCGCTCACCTGGGAGCGCACACCTGTTACCTGCCTGCTAGCCTACCTGGAGGCTCCGCCGTCACGTGCTGTGACCATCTGCCTTTCCAGAGACTCCTGCCCGCTCACCTGGGAGCGCCCACCTGTTACCTGCCTGCTAGCCTACCTGGAGGCTTCGCCGTCACGTGCTGTGACCACCTACCATTCCAGAGACTCTCGCTTGCTCACCTGGGAGCACACATCTACCATCTGCCTGCTAGCCTACCTGGAGGCTCTGCCATCACAGGTCGTACCTACCCTTTACCCAGAGACTGCCCCGGTCACTTGCCGTAACTCCCTGCCCGTTCATCCAGAGACTGCCCCGGTCACTTGCCGTAACTCCCTGCCCGTTTATCCAGAGACTGCCCCGGTCACTTTCTGTGACCTCCAGCCCGTCCACTCAGAGACTGTCCCGGTCACCTGCTGTGACTGCCTGCCCGTCATCCCTGATTGCCACCCGCTCCCTTACAAGGACCGCCCCCTTGTATAGTAGCTCAGAGGTTCCGCCTCCCAGACCCGTTACAGTTTGCTCGGGCCATGGAACCCGGTGGCACCCAAGCTCCCTCGCTCTCGGACCTGTGTCATGAACTGTCCCGCCAGAGGTCCCAACAGGAGTCCATCCTGGGTCACCTGCGGAATGTCAATTCTCGCCTGGACACTCTGACTGCTCCGCCAGCAACCTCCGCCAGCGCCATGATTCGCAATCCGACAGCTCCGCTGTCCACCAACACTATGGTATCCTACCCCGGACCCCGGCTTTCTGCACCTCCTCGCTTCGGAGGCGACTCCGCTCAGACTCGGGGCTTCATAAATCAGTGCACCCTGCACTTTGAACTCCTGTCCCACCAGTTTAACTCCGACCGGGCCAAAATTGCCTTCATCATGTCCCATCTCACCGGAGAGGCTCTGGCCTGGCTAAATCCTCTATGGGAGAGAGGAGACCCCCTGGTGTCCAACTTGCCTGCCTTTCTCACGGCCTTCCGGAAAGTCTTCGACGAACCCGGACGGAAGACCTCATCCGCATCGTCACTGCTACGCCTCCGTCAGGGAAGCCTCACCGTGGGCCAATATACCATACGGTTCCGTACCCTTGCCTCGGAGCTGGCCTGGGATAATGACGCTCTGGTTTCAGTCTTCTGGGAGGGTCTGTCCGGCCGTATTAAAGATGAACTTGCCGGTCGGGACATTCCTACCACCCTCGATGACCTGATAGCTCTTGCCACCCGGATTGACCTGCGGTTCCAGGAGCGTGCCAAAGAGGTCACCCGTGAGAGGAGGTTTCCACGCCTAGCTCCTACTTTTCAGCAACCCGTCACTCCCTCCGTCTCTCCTGAGCCTATGCAGGTCGACCAGACCAAGATGGTCGGTTCTCGCCAAGAATCTCGCCGAGCCGAGGGAAGCTGTTTCTATTGTGGCAGTAAGAAGCACTTCATCCGTTCCTGCCCGGAAAAGCCGGGAAACGCCAGTGTCTAGGACCACTCGGAGAGGTCGTCCTAGACAAAAGTAAGTCCTCTCCGTCTCTGACCTTACCGGTCTCTATTGCTTGGGGAGAAAACCGTCTCTTCGAACTCGCCCATCTGGATTCTGGAGCTGCTGGAAACCTCATCGCCCAGTCTCTGGTAGAGAGATACCATATTCCCACCAAGTCCCTGGCGGAGCCATTGTCAGTTGCTTCCTTGGATGGAAGACTTCTCTCGGAGACCATCCTGCTCGTCACCGAACCTATAACCCTACAGGTGGGAATGCTGCACTCTGAGGAGATCTCATTCCATGTGCTGTCCGGACTTTCTCACTCCTTGTTGCTAGGTCTACCTTGGCTCCAGACACATGAACCCGTATTGAACTGGCGGTCCGGTGAAGTACTCCGATGGGGTCCTGACTGCCATAGGACCTGCCTGGTTCCGTTCCGTCCACTTCGCCCTCAGCCTACTCCAGCTAACTTACCTGGTCTCCCGGCTCCCTACTGGCCCTATGCGGACGTCTTCGGTAAGAAGGAAGCTGAGACGTTGCCGCCCCATAGGCCATACGATTGCCCGATCGACCTGGTACCTGGCACCACTCCTCCCCGTGGGCGTATCTACCCGTTATCTGCAGCCGAGACCCGAGCCATGTCTGAGTACATTGAAGAGAATCTGGCTAGGGGATTTATCCGAAAATCCACCTCCCCGGCTGGAGCCGGATTCTTCTTTGTCAAAAAGAAAGACGGCTCGCTACGTCCCTGTATTGACTACAGAGGACTCAATCTCATTACGGTAAAAAACAAATATCCCCTGCCACTCATCTCCGAATTGTTTGACCGGCTCAAGGGCGCCAGGATCTTCTCCAAGCTGGATCTTCGAGGAGCGTATAATCTGGTCCGTATCCGTCAAGGAGATGAGTGGAAGACGGCATTCAATACCCGGGACGGTCACTACGAGTACCTTGTGATGCCCTTCGGTCTCTGTAATGCTCCCGCGGTCTTTCAGGAACTAGTCAATGACATCTTCCGTGACCTCCTGTACTCCTGCGTAGTGGTATACCTGGACGATATCTTGGTCTTCTCTCCGGATCTCCCCACACACCGGAGGGATGTTCGTCAGGTCCTGCTTAGGCTTCGGCAGAACCACCTTTACGCCAAATACGAGAAGTGCCTCTTCGATCAGACCTCCCTTCCGTTCTTGGGCTATGTCATCTCCCAAACAGGTCTGCAAATGGATCCCGAGAAGCTCTCTTCCGTTCTAAAATGGCCTCGTCCTGAAGGTTTGAAGGCGATACAGCGATTCCTGGGCTTCGCTAATTATTATCGTCTTTTCATCCCACACTTCTCGTCTCGGACTGCTCCCATATCTGCACTTACCCGTAAGGGGGCTAACCCCAGGATATGGTCGCCTGAAGCCGAGGAGGCCTTCCTTTCCCTAAAGAAAGCCTTCGCCTCTGCTCCCGTCCTGCACCGTCCGGACGGTAATAAACAATTCTACCTGGAGGTTGATGCTTCCTCCTCCGGAGCCGGAGCGGTGCTCACCCAGAAGTCTTCTACCGGGAGAATGGTAACGTGCGGCTTCTTCTCCAAAATCTTCTTCTCGTCGGAGCGCAACTACTCCATTGGAGACCGGGAATTGCTAGCCATCAAATTGGCACTAGGAGAGTGGCGCTATCTGCTTGAAGGGGCTCTCTACCCGGTAATTATCTACACGGATCACAAAAACCTGGCATATCTCCAAAATGCCCAGAGGCTCAATCCTCGCCAGGCCCGGTGGTCGTTGTTTTTTGCCCGCTTCGACTTCACTCTTCATTTCCGTCCGGCGGACAAGAACGTCAAAGCTGATGCCTTGTCTCGGTCTTTCCTGTCCTCCGATCAAGAGGAGGAACCTACGCACATCATCGACTCCTCCAAGGTGATGAATGTGGCTCCCTTGGATCTAACTTGTCTTCCACCCGGTAAGACGTTCATAGCTGTGCCAGATCGGGAGAGGGTTCTTCGCTGGGGACATTCTTCTAAACTAGCTGGCCATGCTGGCCAAAAAAAGACCTTTCAACTTATTGCCCGGCATTACTGGTGGCCTACCCTACGTAAGGACGTGGTAGACTTCGTCGCGGCCTGTTCATCCTGTGCTCGTAACAAAGTTCCCCGACATCTACCTGCCGGCCATCTCCTGCCCCTTCCCGTACCTGCTGCTCCTTGGCAACACATCGCTATGGACTTTATCACCGACCTTCCAGTTTCTGCCGGTTGTACCGTCATTTGGGTTGTCGCTGACCGTTTTTCTAAGATGGCCCACTTCATTCCCCTGCCTGGTCTTCCGTCTGCACCCGAGTTGGCTAAAGACTTTATCCGCCACATCTTCCGTCTCCATGGTCTGCCCCTCCACATCGTGTCGGATCGTGGGGTTCAGTTCACCTCTCGTTTCTGGAGAGCCACTTGTAAGCTGCTGGACATTACCCTGGATTTCTCCTCCGCTTACCACCCTCAGTCCAATGGTCAAGTGGAGCGGATCAATCAGATCTTGTCCAGCTACCTCCGGCACTTCGTGGATGCTCACCACTCGGACTGGGTGGATCTTCTACCGTGGGCCGAGTTCTCTTATAACAACCATGAGAGCGAGTCCTCTTCCAAATCCCCATTCTTTATAGTTGGTGGCCAACATCCCCGGATTCCACTTCCTGTCTCCGTTTCTGTGGACAACCCTGCTGCGGAGTCTCTTGTCAGCGAATTTTCTACTATTTGGGAGAGCACCAGGTCCGCTCTTCTTCTCTCCTCTGAGCGGATGAAGAGATATGCTGATAAGAGACGTCTGGATCCGCCCCAATTCCGTCCGGGAGACAAGGTTTGGCTCTCATCCAAACATGTGCGGCTCAAAATACCCTCCTACAAGTTGGGTCCTCGATTCATCGGCCCCTTCGAAGTCCTCAGGCAAATTAACCCTGTGGCCTACAAATTAAAACTCCCGGCCACCCTACGGATCCCCAACTCCTTCCACGTATCTCTCCTCAAACCCGTTGTCTTTAACTCTTTTTCCAAAAATCCAGGTGCCCCTCCTGCTCCGGTTTCCGCTGATGACATCTTTGAGGTAGAGAGTATTCTGGCCTCCAAAAGGGTAAGAGGAAAAACCTTTTTTCTGGTAGATTGGAAGGGGTTTGGTCCTGAGGAGAGAACTTGGGAACCCAGGGAGAACATCAACGCCCCGCTTCTCCTTGAAAAATTTCTTTCTGGCCTAAAAAAGAGGGGGCCTAAAGGGGGGGGTACTGTAGCATCGACGTCTCTGCCCCGTTCTAGGCAGAGACGCCGTCCCTCTCACCTCCCCGCTCCTGGCGCGGCGTCCTCCAGCGCTGCTCTCCCCGCTGCTTCCGGCGCGCGCTCCTTCCCCGGCAGTGTGCTTAGGGCGCGCGCGCGCGCTCCCCCTCTCTTAAAGGGACCGCGCGCGCTGTCCTAAGGAGTCCCCGGCCAATTGCCGGAGGACCTCCCATATAAAGGGCACCTCCTCCAAAATGGAGGTGCCCGAGCAATGTTGTTTGCACCTGTGTCTCACCTGTGCTTCAGCCCTGAGGTCCCGTTGCCAGTTACCTGCCAGTTACCTGCCAGATTCCTGCCAGCTTGCTGCCTTTGTCCTGCCTGATATCCAGTCACCTGCCTGCTAGCCTGAGGTCCGACGGTCTGCCTTCCAACTCCTGTCAGTCTGTCTATGGACCAGCTTGCCCGCTTACCTGGGAGCGCACACCTGTTACCTGCCTGCTAGCCTACCTGGAGGCTCCGCCGTCACGTGCTGTGACCATCTGCCTTTCCAGAGACTCCTGCCCGCTCACCTGGGAGCGCACACCTGTTACCTGCCTGCTAGCCTACCTGGAGGCTCCGCCGTCACGTGCTGTGACCATCTGCCTTTCCAGAGACTCCTGCCCGCTCACCTGGGAGCGCCCACCTGTTACCTGCCTGCTAGCCTACCTGGAGGCTTCGCCGTCACGTGCTGTGACCACCTACCATTCCAGAGACTCTCGCTTGCTCACCTGGGAGCACACATCTACCATCTGCCTGCTAGCCTACCCGGAGGCTCTGCCATCACAGGTCGTACCTACCCTTTACCCAGAGACTGCCCCGGTCACTTGCCGTAACTCCCTGCCCGTTCATCCAGAGACTGCCCCGGTCACTTGCCGTAACTCCCTGCCCGTTTATCCAGAGACTGCCCCGGTCACTTTCCGTGACCTCCAGCCCGTCCACTCAGAGACTGTCCCGGTCACCTGCTGTGACTGCCTGCCCGTCATCCCTGATTGCCACCCGCTCCCTTACAAGGACCGCCCCCTTGTATAGTAGCTCAGAGGTTCCGCCTCCCAGACCCGTTACATCGGCCCACATTCCACCAACTATTGTGAGAAGCTGTGGAAGGAGATCCCAAATGTGTGACCCAAGTCATTCAGGTTAAGGGCAATGGGACCAAATACTAATGAAATGTATGGAAACTTCTGACTTTGCAGTAAGTAATAAAAATGTCTTAAAACATTCTCTCCTCTCATTATTCTGCCATTTGGCAAATATTAAACATTATGGTAATCCTAATTGTCCTAAAACGGGAAAGGTTTATTCTAATTTCATGTCAGATATTGAGAAACACATGCAGATGTGTCTTTATATATAGTGGATGGAAACTTCTGGTTTCAACTGTATATATTTTTACCAGGTGTAGATGTCGCTGTTCTCCTGAATCCGGGGATGTTTTTCTTTTCTCCCTGCTCCTCTTCGCTCCTGAGATATGGCCTCTTCTTCCCTGTATATAAGTCTAGTCTGGTTAGTGAAGTGGGCGGGGTTATCACATATCTGTGGGCGTCACCTTGAGGATCACTCCCACTTGGGAAACAAGACTAGACTTATATACAAGGAAGAAGGGGTCATATCTCAGGAACGGAGAGGAGCAGGGGGAAAAGAAAAACATCTCCAGATTCAGGAGAACAGCGGCATTTACACCAGGTAAAAAATACCCATTTATGGGAAGTGACAGAGCCTCTAATATCTGCACCACAGGTCAAATTCCGTTCCGATTGGATAAAATGCCATCCACTGTACTGCTGTGTTGAGATGCACGGCACATTCTCCAGCAGTGTAGACGGCACTTTATGACTAAGGCCTGTGTTGAGTATTTTTCCATTTCTATTGTACTGGTTTTTAGTGATCACTCTTCACCTTAGTTGGCCTTTGACCTTAGTGAACCTTTAAGGCTCCGTCACACATAACGAGATCGCTAGCGAGATCGCTAATCAGTCACGGTTTTGGTGACGCAATAGCGATCTCGCTAGCGATCTCGTTATGTCTGACAGGTAGCAACGATCAGGCCCCTGCTGTGAGATCGCTGATCGTTACAAAGCTTCCTGGACCATTCCTGGGTCGTTGCTCTCCCGCTGGGCAGTGTGCATCGCTGTATTTGACACCTTATCAACGACCTCATTAGCGATTCAGAACTGAGACATGTAGGCGTGCATAACTTGGACTTTTCTGCGCTCCTCGTCCCCGATTAGTGGTCGCTACTGCGTCCTTGTTTTCAGAACCCACCAGCGTTCTCCGGCTGTGACTCCACTTTGAAGAAATCAGGCATCTTTAGCGAGGTAGGTATTGTTTGGGGTCTCGTATGAGTTTCCATTTTTAATGGAGACGCAGTAGAGATCCCATCTGACCAGAGACGCAGTGTTAAAACAAGGCCACCCAGTCAGAACGTAGTAGTGTCCACCAATTGGAGATGAGGGGAGCGCGGAAAGTAATTTTATGTACGCCTTTCTGACACAGTACAGTCCCTATCAAGGTGTGGATCGTTGAAATAGCTGCAGTGTGAAAGCGTCCCAACGACCACCGAGATCATTGGTTAGATTGCTGAGGCGGCCGAGATCGTTGGAAAGTTCTGCATGTTTGACATCTCCCCAACGATCCCAAAACCGTGACGCAATAACGATCTCGCTAGCGATCTCGTTATGTGTGACAGGGCCTTTAAAGACTTTGCCCTATCACCTGTGGCGGTATTTATTTTTGACTCCCGGTATTAAAGTATTTGCCAGTTTCCATTCCGTAGATTAAGTGCTGGATAATCAATATTATATTGCAAGAAGTTGGACTTTTACTCCAGTTTTTTCTCCGGTTGCTCGTTAGATTTTTTTTTCTTGTTTTAGTTTAGATTTTTTAAAGTATATGCCTATAACATTGGAAGGAAATAATGTGTAATAAATAGAAAAAAATGATTACCAATTACTGCCAGTTCGTCAAGTGTTGATGTTTCGTCGTTCAGTCTCCTGACCGCTGCAGACAATTATTGATCTCTGGTGTGGCGGGATGGAATGGCATAATTTCCAGTATCGGCAGGGACCCTCGTCTGATCTCACTCTTATTGTTTTGAATGAGTCGTGTCATCAGATAATCGTTGGATCCTGAAAAACCATGATCAAGTCATAACATACAAGGTTGCTGTTGACTGATCCAATGTCTAGGGGTTTCCAGACATTTTCTTAAAGGAGTTGTCCAGTGGGTGCTCAAAAGTGATGCTAATAAGCACAGTACGTGACCTGAGGGCAAAGTGAAGACTGTAGTGATCATATGAACTCAAGCAGACCCCATTTTTATTGCCAGTGGGGTCAGTCTGGTTTCCATTATGGTATCATAGTCAATGGAGTTCATTGAGTTTCCGTTATGGTGTCATTGTCAATGGGGTCTGTCATTGTCAATGGCTTCCTTCAAGACAAAGTAGTTAATAGGATACGTCTGGTTTCTATTATGGTGTCGTAGTCAATCGGGCATAACTGGTTTCCATCTTAGTGTCATAGTCAATGAAATCCTTGGGCTTTCCGTTATTGTGTCATTGTCAATTGGATCCATCTGGTTTCCATTATGATGTTGTAGCCAATGGGATCCATCTGATTTCAATTATGGTGTCATAGTCAATGGGATTGTGACGATACAGCCTAAAATCTTAATAAGCCAGACATTTAGATTTGTTAACCCAAGAGAAATACTCTGTTATCTTTGTGTATTTGTGTCTGGTCAATAAGAACAGACCAGTATTTGTATTAGCCTGAATGTTGAATTCTATTCATTTGGAATCAATCATGTTTGCTATGCTAATGACAAATTGTACTAAAAGTCAACTAGATGTTTATTTACAACAGCCCCTGTGATACCAACTATGTCACTAGATTAGCTTAAACAATGATAGCTGAGTCCTGCACCTTTACCTCTGACATGTGACTAATGACCCTTGACCTGTGGATGTAGACTTAAAAAGGACACGTGCTTCTGTAGCAGAGAGAATTTAAACAGGGATGTCTGTAGTGCTTCAAGCAGAATCAAGTAGTATCTGAAAGACTTTACAAGGAGAATGATTGACATCCTTCAGGACAGCAGATTGATTGCATGGCATTACCCAAAGAGACACAGATTTGTATTCTACATGATTCTAGCCTAAGGGTACCGGCGCTGACTTGAAAGATTCAGATCTGCTCCACTGACCATCAGAGAGACATGGATACATTTTGGGGAGACCAGGTTGGAACGAAGAAGTCACCTGGCCCCATGGATATGTTGTTTGGGGTTGCCATTAGGGAAACACCGGTCGCCTGCAATCCACGGAGACATTCGGAGAAGCCAGATTGGGACTTGCCAGTCATCTGGCCCCATGGAAACTCTCGGAGAGGCTAGGGTGTGACCCTCGGGCCTCTGGACTTGTACCTCGTTGGACTACTAGCTTCCTAAGCTTTCCGCTACCTCCTCTCTATGGGGGCCCGTCAAAAGCAGGGGGCCACTGGTTGAGGTAGTCGGCCCTGGAAGTCTCCAAAGTCGCATCTGTTCTATCCCAGGCAGGCGGAGAAGGAAGGGTGAGACTATTCTGTGTATTTATTGTCTGCTTTGTGGTTCAATAAAGTATTGCCACGCTGTTTTACCCTCACCCTGTGTTGTCTGAGTAGTGTTACGCCAACGGAAGACCCTTTATGGTGTTGTAGTCAATGGGATCCATCTGGTTTCCATTATGGTGTCGTAGTCAATGGTATCAATCTGGTTTCCATTATGGTGTCTTATTCATTAGGGTACAAACTGGTTTCCATGTTGGTGTCATAGTCAATGGGATCCTTGGAGTTGCCGTTATGGTGTCATTGTCAATGGGATCCATCTGGTTTCCATTATGGTGTCGTAGTCAATGGGATCCATCTACTTTCCATTATGGTGTCGTAGTCAATGGGATCCATCTGGTTTCCAATATGATGTCTTATTCATTAGGGTACAAATGGTTTCCATTTTGGTGTCATAGTCAATGGGATTGGGGTTTCCGTTATAGTATCATTGTCAACAAGGTCCCTATAGTTTCCTTTAAGATGAAGTAGTCAATGGGATCCATCTGATTTCCATTACGGTGTCGTAGACAATAGGGTACAACTTGTTTCAATTTTGTTGTCTTAGTCAATGGGATTCTTGGGGTTTCCGTTATGGTGTCATTGTCAATGGGGTCCTGGTCTCCATTTTGCTTTCATGATCAGTGGCATCCATATAGTTTTTGTTATGATGTCATAGTCAATGGGGTCCTTCTGGTGTTAGTCTGAGATGATTTCCCGCCTAGCATATGATTACAATAATGGCCGTGTGTCTTTACAATGAAGCGGGCGGCATCACAATAATTTCCTGTCCGGTTGTGCTGACCCTACTGAGCAATTGACTTGATACAAGAAGTAGCGCGATCTGATTAGAGCTACGCCGCTAATGTATTTCCTCTGCTGTCACCTAATGACACGGTCTGGGCTGCAGGTAATTGCAATGTTCTGTCTAATGGAAGCCTACGCAGGATTGTGTTACACCACGCAGTAATTACCGCCTGATAATCGTCACTTTCACATATATCCACGCTGGGGCGGCGCAGAAAGTTGGAATGGGGTTTAGAATATCTCATGGGTCTCAAGGGGCCATGAAAAAGTGTCAGAATTACTGTTTTTTGGTCACCTCAAATCCAAAAAAGTTGTATATTTTGGTGATTACTCCTCTTCTCTTCAGAACAGGGTGGATGGAGTGAGACGTAGATGGATCCCACCTTCCCTCAAAAGATGAGACATAGATCAATGGTCCTAAAACTTCCTGGACCCTGTTAATTCCCTTTGGAGTCGATCACCCAGAAGAATGTGAAGAATGTGGCTGTCAAATGCCAGCTGTTGCTTCACTATGGAGGTGATGGAACAGTTGTCAGATGGCAGCTGCTCCTTTTTCTTTCTACTCTGATCTTGGAGACAGTCAGCCTGGATTCACCGTCTTGAGCTTTCGTTTCCTCGTCCTTAGGACCTTCTATTTTTCTGACCGCCCCTAATCCTTCCTAAATCCCCAGGCTTGGACCTGGAGTTGCTCCACTGTTGCTCCTAATCTCGGCTCCTGTTTTGCTGCCTCCTACAGTGGCTGCATTTCTGGACTCTGATCTTGAGCTGCCAGACCGTAACTAAATGTATTAAACTATTTCTCTTCCGACTATTTCTCTACCAGATTAAAAAAAGGAACTTGGCCACTTTTTTTGTGTGTTTTTTTCCCGACCTATTTGCCGCGGTGTAAAATTCTACAGGGTTGATACGAATATGATGAACCTGTACCTAACTTTGGGATTTTTTATACCTTTTCAGGTCTTTGTTCAATAAAATAATATTTGATAGAGAAGAAAAATGTTGTTTCCTGTGTCGGTTTCTTATTTTTTATTGGTACCAATTGATGTTCCTTGTAATTTATTTAATGATTTTATATATATATTTTTTGTTTGGGGGGAGGTGAGAATTAAAAAAAACCATAAATTCTACCACTCTACCAGTGGTTTTAAGGGTCATTACAATTGCAGCAGAACCAAATATATATATATTATTTGTAGACTATTTAAAAAAAAAAATGTTAATGTTTTTTTTCGGAGGGGGAACATGATCACTTCTATAATGCCTTGAAATACTTAATACTCCAAAACATTGCATGCCTCTGTATGGTGTAATACTTAGATGCTAGTAGCAGACCTAGGGATCTTTGTTAGGACCCCAGATGCCATGATTTCTCATTGGCAGCCGACAATTTAATCATCTGGTGCTTACAATCTGAGACCTACCAGATCCCAGCTGTTCAGCAAAAACCTGGCGGTCATTTCAAGCTCTCACGGTTATTGCTCAGGTACTGAGCCTGTGCAAACACCATTACCTAGTAGTATGCCATGGTGAAATATAGAAGGTCTTAGTGGCTCATTTGCCAGAAGTAGTCTCCACCCACTGGTCTAATTAGGACACGAAGAACCGTAAAATTAAAGGAGTTGTTGCAAATCTTCCATGTACACTATATATAAGTATTTTATGTGTTCTCAAATTTGTCAGACACGATAACTGGTGTTTTTTAGGAGTGAGGAAGTGCTGTCATGAAAAGAGGTACATGATCAGGAAAAGTTGGTGATCTACAGTGTCAAATGCTGTAGACTTGTAGAGAGATCCCAAAGAATATTTGCTAGTAGACTAAAGGCCTCAATACACATTATACTAAAGTTGTACTAAATACACAATTTCGAACAAATCGTTGGTTCCTTGTATGGTTTTTAGGTGGAAAGCGATCCACTTTTGTTGTAGTTGTCCGATAGATTCATTGGGCGTGTCTGATATTTTCGTAAGACTATGGTGCTTGGCGTAATGTGTACGTGAAGATTGTTCGCAAAACTTTACTTCATTAAACTGATTATTCTTTAGAAGTGTATGGCTTCATCTAAAAGATATTTGTACATTGTAATTGGATGTGTGTACGCTGCTGTTCTACAAAGGAGGATTTGTAAGAACGACACATGACCTTTCATCGTTCCATTGTCATCTCATGTGTATGGCCAGCTTCAGGACTGTTCGCCACCGGGCCAACCATTGTTCAGCTATCTCTCCCGATTCCTCCATACACAGGAGCGCACTGTGTTCTGCCGAGCGCTGTTGTGTTTTCTACGCGCGAGAGAGATGCAGACAGACTACTCTAGCGGTGGTTTATTTAGCCAAGAACAAAAGGATCGGCAGTCCAATATCAGACATTGTGGATCCTTATCTCTACCAATATCATCAGTCCAAGGAAAGTTGAATGGTTCGGAGAAATAAACAAATGTTCATTTTGTGAGCGAGTAACTAGCAAATGTTCCAAATCGTTCAAAACACCGGCCGGGCACATTGGACTTTTTGCAGCTGATGATTAGAACTGGCTGAAAGAAATCTAATTGTTTGTTGGCCCACTTTCATCTGATGAGTATGGGAGCCATAAAAAAAGAAACAGGAAAAATATCCATAAGCCGTAAAAAACAGATGTAATGTGGGTGGAAATGCCCTCCTGAATGCGTCGGAAACTTAACGTTAGCCCCTAGCCTTGAGTGCCGAAAAACATCAGCCTGCTAGGAAATGCTCTCCACCTTCTGCCATGGGAGAGATGGCCTCCCGGGGGACCGAGAAATGTTGAATAAACAGCCAAAAAAAGTAAGAAGTCCTTAGTGGCGGTGGCACAAGTAGAATTTTGGACAACTGCTATCATGATAAATGCTGTGTATAGTATTTCTGGATCCGGGAACAAATAGACCTTCCAGGGGTACGGCACCAATTATATGGCCACGTATGATCATCAGTCAGCCCACATTGTTCTCTGCAGATGTGGATATTATCAGACATTGTGATGTCCTCCCTATAGTCATACACTGCTGGATGAGGTGCACACAAGGTAATGACTCGGGAGTCGCATGAATCACCTGCTGTAAATGATCGCTATCGGCCTGTGAGAAACTCTGCTTAGTTAATCCCTTGGCAGGGCATGCCCAGGAGCGGTGCCAAGATTTGGGTTGGGACTATATAGTTTTTATTGCATTTCACCCAGTATGTGTTTGTCTATAAAGTAGTGATTGTCAGTCCCGGGAAAAAAAGTTGCCTTCTCAATTGAAAGAATCAAGCACCCTCAAATTAAAAGGGGGTCTGCTGTACGAAGAATTCAAATTATCACCTATGCAAAGGACAGGAGAGGACTTACTGATCGCTGGGGGTCCCATTACTGGGACCCTTTCTGATCCCGGGTATGACCCAGTTTTACCGAGCGATGGCCCAATACTCCCCATCTCAGTGATGGGAACTTCGTAAATTAGCTGTGGAAGGGTAAAAACTTGTATTCATGACAAATCCCGTATAAAAAGACAGTACCCTTGTCTATGACCTCACGGAGGTCTTTTATACACCCACCTTGCCATTGTGTAAATTTTCATTGCTCAGTCATTTTGTTCCCTTTGTCCCACTGGGGTGCAAAATTTCACATATTCAAAGCACTGGGACCTCTGTGGTCCTGTCCTGTTTTCTTTATTTTGGCGGGGTAATGAGAACATTTGTATTTTCACTTTTAATGAATTCATCAGCATTGATGGGAAACCCAGATGACAGACCCTTGGAAATATTTGCAAATCCTATGGGCATTCAACCCCTATTCCCCACAGCTCTGTTACAAGCAGTGAACCATATGCAATCTGTCTGAAGAAGATCCTTTAGACCGAAACGTCACTGTTTTTGGATTGCTTTATTAATAAATCTGATTTTTTTTCTGCAACTCTGAGTGCTGGATTTCTTCTTCACTGAGTATATGGAGTGGTATCGCATCGTGGCACCATAATTTTATACAGAGTGACATATATCTTAAATACATATTGCAGGAGAGGATAGGCGGCTGTAATCCAAAAGAGATTAGAAAACGAGAAATAAAATAATAGTGTGAAATAAAAACAAAAATCACACAAAAAAATCCACCATCATCAATGCTTCCTTCCTCCCTATATATATTACATCAAAATGTCCGGTTCAAAGGGGGAAATCCACTATATGACTTCATTTCACGAAGGCAACAATCACATCACAACATGGATGGTTCAGATATATGGCAGGAAAAGCTATCAATAGATGAGAGGGCTATGACGATGGTGTACAACATCCAACCACTCTCCCCCAGTGTATAACATCCGGCCCCTCTGCCCCAGTGTATAACATCCGGCCCCTCGCCCCCCAGTGTATAACATCCGGCCCCTCTGCCCCCCAGTGTATAACATCCGGCCCCTCTGCCCCAGTGTATAACATCCAACCACTCTCCCCCAGTGTATAACATCCGGCCCCTCTGTCCCAGTGTATAACATCCGGCCCCTCTGCTCCAGTATATAACATCCGGCCCCTCTGCCCCAGTGTATAACATCCGGCCCCTCTGCCCCAGTGTATAACATCCGGCCCCTCTGCCTCAGTGTATAACATCCGGCCCCTCTGCCCCAGTGTATAACATCCGGCCCCTCTGCCCCAGTGTATAACATCCGGCCCCTCTGCCCCAGTGTATAATGACGCGCCCCCTGGGCCGTGGGGTACTTGGCAGCCGGGCCTCTGTGTATGCCGGTAGGTGAGTATCACGGTGGCTGGCCCGGTCCGTGACCCAGGGTGGTCAGTGCAAAAGGGGGGTACTTTTGTATGGTGTTTTTGGAAAGTGTTCGTGACGCCACCTCTGGATTGAGGCCAAAAGGAGCCGCCGCTGCGAAGCAGTCCTCTGGAGCTGGTGTTACGGCAGCAGGGTTGGTGTGGATCTCCACAGGTAGAGCTAGCTCCAGGGCAGTGTAGGGATAGATGGTGGTTGCGCTGGGCGTTGTAGTGCAGTGAGGGAAAGGTGACGCAGACAAAGAATGGACGGAGGCCGTGCGGTGCAGTCATCCGAGTCTTTACTCACAGTTCTTATGGCAGTTCCACTGGTGCACTGTACGGGTGCCAGCCTCCCACATCGCGCTGCGTACACCAGGCAGGGGTTCAGCACTTCCTCAGGCAGATTAGGAGTACCGGACAGAACCCCACTTTCTTGTGTTCCTAGCTAGACCGACTTCACGCTGGGTCTTTCTCCCTCCTGTCCTGCGCTGCCCACTCTCAATCCCGCTCGGGTGTTCTTGAAGCCGAGTCTCCAGCCGAGACTTGAAGTACACGACTGGGCCAGGGGCCGGTCCCCTTCTTGCGGCCTACGATCCCTCTGTCTTCTGTCAGATGCGGGGCGTACGGGTGTCGTCCTGCACTCGCCGTACCCCCTGGGATCCCTTCTTAGAACGGAGCCTACCCCCTGCTCCCCTCCTGGGCCTCTGTCACTAGGCCCCTGGTTGTGGAGCAGAGCTCCTAGTGAGACTCTGCTCCCAGACTGTTCTTCTGAACTGTCCTCTCACCACTCCACTTAACTTATCTGCCACCCTAAGATGGCTTCCCTATTTTATACTCCTACCAAAGTGCTCCCCTTAACTGCTTCCGCCACCCACACCCACTACTGGTTCCCCCTACCTTTGGGTTCCCCCCCACTCCAGCCAGGGTCAGGGCTCAGCAGCTGCGCTCTGCATGTTGCCCCTCCAGCCGGCCTGGAGCAGTGTAGTGCTGGATGCTGGTGTTGGGGTTCCGGGCAGCACTCCCTCCTTACCTGAGAGAAGGGGATACCACACCTCTGGGTGAGGTGCAGTACCTCTGTGGCGACTGAACCCTCAGGGGCACCACAATAACATCTGGTCCCATTGCCCACAGGGTATAACATCTGTCCCTCCACCCCCTGATATATAACATCCAGCCCCATTGCTGGTGTATAACCTATCTAAGGAGATGGTCTTATTGCCCACGTTCACCCTTGAAGACATGAGCACTGTTATGATATATGTGTACTAGCTATTGAACCCGTTCTATGCCAGGGTGGCGAGCATTTTTATTGGAACATTTTTAATTTTGTTAATGGCGCCGGAGTCAGAACGTGCACATACAGCGCTATCCTGCGCCACTTTTTAAAGACACTGTCTGCGAATTCACATATACAGTGTCTTCAATAAAATGCCGCCGTAGTGCGGTATGCACATGTGCTGACTCCAACGCCTCACTGCGCAGGCGCCACCCATTCCAGGCTTCGGACCGAAGGACGCGTCCAGCATATATATATGATGTACTGAGAATACAGGGGAGTGTACTCACTTACGCTGAGCGCTGTATGTATAACGTACTGAGAATACAGGGGGGTGTACTCACTTTTGTTGAGCTCTGTATATATGATGTACTGAGAATACAGGGGGTGTACTCACTTACGCTGAGTGCTGTATGTATAACGTACTGAGAATACAGGGGGGTGTACTCACTTATGCTGAGCGCTGTCTTTATAACGTACCGAGAATACAAGGGGGTGTACTCATTTATGCTGAGCACAGTCTATATAACGTACTGAGAATCCAGGGGGGTGTAGTCACTTACGCTGAGCGCTGTATATATAATGTACTGATAATACAGGGGTGTACTCACTTACGCTGAGCACTATATATATAACGTACGGAGAATACAGAGGGTTTACTCACTTACGCTGAGCGCTGTATATATAATGTATGGAGAATACAGAGGGTGCAGTCACTTAAGCTGAGCGTTGTATGTATAACATACTGAGAATACAGGAGGGTGTACTCACTTACGCTAAGCGCTGTAAGTATAACATACTGAGAATACAGGAGGGTGTACTCACTTACGCTGAGCTCTGTATGTATAACATACTGAGAATACAGGAAGGTGTACTCACTTACGCTGAGCTCTGTATGTATAACATACTGAGAATACAGGAGGGTGTACTCACTTATGCTGAGCACTGTATGTATAACGTACTGAAAATACAAGGGGGTGTACTCACTTACGCTAAGCGCTGTATGTATAACGTACTGAAAATACAAGGGGGTGTACTCACTTACGCTGAGCGCAGTATATATAACATACTGAGAATACAGGGGGTGTACTCAGTTACGCTGAGCAGTGTCTATATAACGTACTGAGAATACAGGGGGTGTACTCACTAACGCTGAGCGCTGTATATACACTGCTCCAAAAAATACAGGGAACACTTAAACAACAGAATATAACTCCAAGTGAATCAAACTTCTGTGAAATCAAACTGTCCACTTAGGAAGCAACACTGATTGACAATCAATTTCACATGCTGTTGTGCAAATGGAATAGACAATAGATGGAAATTATCGCCAATTATCAAGACACCCTCAATAAAGGAGTGGTTCTGCAGGTGGGGACCACAGACCACATCTCAGTACCAATGCTTTCTGGCTGATGTTTTGGTCACTTTTGAATGTTGGTTGTGCTTTCACACTCGTGGTAGCTAGAGACGGACTCTACAACCCACAGAAGTTGCTCAGGTAGTGCAGCTCATCCAGGATGGCACATCAATGCGAGCTGTGGCAAAAAGGTTTGCTGTGTCTGTCAGCATAGTGTCCAGAGGCTGGAGGCGCTACAAGGAGACAGGCCAGTACAGCAGGAGACGTGGAGGGGGCCGTATGAGGCAACAACTCAGCAGCAGGACCGCTACCTCCGCCTTTGTGCAAGGAGGAACAGGAGGAGCACTGCCAGAGCCCTGCAAAATGTCCTCCAGCAGGCCACAAATATGCATGTGTCTGCACAAATGGTTAGAAACCGACTCCATGAGGGTGGTATGAGGGCCCGACGTCCACAGATGGGGGTTGTGCTCACAGCCCAACACCGTGCAGGACGCTTGGCATTTGCCACAGAACACCATGATTGGCAAAGTCGCCACTGGCGCCCTGTGCTCTTCACAGATGAAAGCAGGTTCACACTGAGCACATGTGACAGACGTGACAGAGTCTGGAGACGCCGTGGAGAGCGATCTACTGCCTGCAACATCCTTCAGCATGACCGGTTTGGCAGTGGGTCAGTAATGGTGTGGAGTGGCATTTCTTTGGAGGGCCGCACAGCCCTCCATGCGCTCGCCAGAGGTAGCCTGACTGCCATTAGGTACCGAGATGAGATCCTCAGACCCCTTGTGAGACCATATGCTGGTGCGGTTGGCCCTGGGTTCCTCCTAATGCAGGACAATGCCAGACCTCATGTGGCTGGAGTGTGTCATCAGTTCCTGCAAGATGAAGGCATTGAAGCTATGGACTGGCCGCCCGTTCCCCAGACCTGAATCCGATTGAGCACATCTGGGACATCATGTCTCGCTCCATCCACCAACATCACGTTGCACCACAGACTGTCCAGGAGTTGGCGGATGCTTTAGTCCAGGTCTGGGAGGAGATACCACAGGAGACCATCCACAACCTCATCAGGAGCATGCCCAGGCGTTGTAGGGAGGTCATACAGGCACGTGGAGGCCACACACAATACTGAGCCTCATCAGGAGCATGCCCAGGCGTTGTAGGGAGGTCATATAGGCACATGGAGGCCACACACAATACTCAGCCTCATCAGGAGCATGCCCAGGCGTTGTAGGGAGGTCATACAGGCACGTGGAGGCCACACACAATACTCAGCCTCATCAGGAGCATGCCCAGGCGTTGTAGGGAGGTCATACAGGCACGTGGAGGCCACACACAATACTCAGCCTCATCAGGAGCATGCCCAGGCATTGTAGGGAGGTCATACAGGCACGTGGAGGCCACACACAATACTCAGCCTCATCAGGAGCATGCCCAGGCGTTGTAGGGAGGTCATACAGGCACGTGGAGGCCACACACAATACTCAGCCTCATCAGGAGCATGCCCAGGCGTTGGAGGGAGGTCATACAGGCACGTGGAGGCCACACACAATACTCAGCCTCATCAGGAGCATGCCCAGGCGTTGTAGGGAGGTCATACAGGCACGTGGAGGCCACACACAATACTCAGCCTCATCAGGAGCATGCCCAGGTGTTGCAGGGAGGTCATACAGGCACGTGGAGGCCACACACAATACTCAGCCTCATCAGGAGCATGCCCAGGTGTTGTAGGGAGGTCATACAGGCACGTGGAGGCCACACACAATACTCAGCCTCATCAGGAGCATGCCCAGGCATTGTAGGGAGGTCATACAGGCACGTGGAGGCCACACACAATACTCAGCCTCATCAGGAGCATGCCCAGGCATTGTAGGGAGGTCATACAGGCACGTGGAGGCCACACACAATACTCAGCCTCATCAGGAGCATGCCCAGGTGTTGTAGGGAGGTCATACAGGCACGTGGAGGCCACACACAATACTCAGCCTCATCAGGAGCATGCCCAGGCATTGTAGGGAGGTCATACAGGCACGTGGAGGCCACACACAATACTCAGCCTCATCAGGAGCATGCCCAGGCGTTGTAGGGAGGTCATACAGGCACGTGGAGGCCACACACAATACTCAGCCTCATCAGGAGCATGTCCAGGCGTTGTAGGGAGGTCATACAGGCACGTGGAGGCCACACACAATACTCAGCCTCATCAGGAGCATGCCCAGGCGTTGTAGGGAGGTCATACAGGCACGTGGAGGCCACACACAATACTCAGCCTCATCAGGAGCATGCCCAGGCGTTGTAGGGAGGTCATTCAGGCACGTGGAGGCCACACACAATACTGAGCCTCATCAGGAGCATGCCCAGGCGTTGGAGGGAGGTCATACAGGCACGTGGAGGCCACACACAATACTGAGCCTCATCAGGAGCATGCCCAGGTGTTGTAGGGAGGTCATACAGGCACGTGGAGGCCACACACAATACTCAGCCTCATCAGGAGCATGCCCAGGCATTGTAGGGAGGTCATACAGGCACGTGGAGGCCACACACAATACTCAGCCTCATCAGGAGCATGCCCAGGCGTTGTAGGGAGGTCATACAGGCACGTGGAGGCCACACACAATACTCAGCCTCATCAGGAGCATGCCCAGGCGTTGTAGGGAGGTCATACAGGCACGTGGAGGCCACACACAATACTGAACCTCATTTTGACTTGTTTTAAGGACGTTACATCAAAGTTGGATCAGCTTGTAGTGTGTTTTTCCACTTTTATTTTGGGGGTGACTCCAAATCCAGGCCTCCACTGGTTAATAAATGTGATTTCCATTGATGATTTTTGTGTGATTTTGTTGTCAGCACATTCAACTTTATACAGAACAAAGTATTCAATGAGAATATTTCATTCATTCAGATCTAGGATGTGTTATTTGAGTGTACCCTTTATTTTTTTGAGCAGTGTATAACGAGCTGAGAATAAAGGGGGTGTACTCACTTACGCTGAACGCTGTATATATAAAGTACTGAGAATACGGGGAGTGTACTCACACTGAGCGCTGTATATATAACGTACTGAGAATACAGGGGGGGTGTACTGACTTGCGCTGAGCGCTGTATGTATAACGTACTAAGAATACAGGGGGGGTGTACTCACTTATGCTGAGCGCTGTATATATAGTGTGCTAATAATATAGGGGTGTACTCATGAATTTGTCTCTCTCTCATCCTGGACATATTGTCGTCATGTCACCATTCTGAGCATGCTCTGTCTATAGAGGCTTTGGACAGAAGGACACATCCCTGGTTATATTACAGATTGTTGTAGTGTGTAATGTGTATTGGGACATGCGTTATTGGTGATAGTGTTGTATTCCACCCTACAGAAGGGAGAGTTAGGGTTAATGATTGGGACTAGCCCGGAGTGGGAGGGGCTAAGGTGAAGGGACAGAAACTGTTTCTTGTCAGGACATCAGATTGGGCCCAGCATGCCATAGAAGAAGACCTAAGGTCACCCTATTTTTTGTATAATGTCCCGCGAAGTCTTTTCTTATAGTACGACTGAAGTGGCTGACATTATCTCACATGTAACTATTTCGAATTAACTTTTGCAAATTCCGTCACATGAATTTCGTACAAGAGACTACGAGCATGACTACAGGCATATAATAAATCTGGAATTGCATACTGCCACGATAGCAGAATACCTAAGAGCACAGAGAATACCCCGAGGTTTAAGAGTTTCCCTGCGTCTGTAAGAAGTTCGAACAGATCTTGAACAAGTGTTCGATAGACCTTATGACCCTCACATTAGAATATTTACAAAAGTCTATAGTTACTGTAAAAGAATGTATCCAATCAATTGAATCCTAACTATCATCTTCTATGCCAAGCGAGGATTTCAAAGCAACGAAGGAGAGGATAGAGACTGGACTAGCACAACATCGTCAAGAAAAAAAGATCTAAATTCCTGAGAGACACGGAAGATTATAGGAATAATAGAGTATACAGATGGCAAGATTCCTTCCCGCCAGAAGGCTCCTACCGAAATCGCCGAGCTGCATCAGATACAACTTACTCCAGTTCGGATACCGAACACTATTCACATCAAAAGCGTCCTCCTTTTTTAGGAGAAAAGAAATGCATATACCAAAAAGGAAGACGAGAAGAGGGGGGCAATACCTCAGGAATCCCGTCAACTTCGATACAAACAAGGTCACAGGTATGGAGACCCCATTAGTAATAAATATTTCAGCAAAAAACTTGAGTCCTACCCAGTTATCCCTCCTACAAAAGGGACACTCTTTTTATCAAATTTACAAGTTGGATACGTTCCAATTGGACATGGACTTGCAACGTTTTTACAGAGCCTTAAGATTAAGAACACATTTTGATTTGGATAATACCTCCATAACTAACCCAATCTCAACTGCCTCCACACCAATAAATTTAAAAGACCTTGGTCTTCGAATTAAAAGTAGTTTTATGCCCCCGAAGGATAGTCCACCTGTGGAAACCTTTATTGGCCTGATCAACCGTGAAGTTGATCTTTTCAAAAAGGATATATCCAGTGGAAAATTCCATTGTCCAACCAATATGTCCAACCCAGAACATCTTGCCTTACAATCTCTAATTAAGGATAAAGACTTAATTATTAAGCCCGCAGACAAAGGCGGAGCAGTTGTGATAATGGACCAAAAAGATTACATAGAAAAGATCATACGACAGTTATCAGACACAGAAGCAGGGGCGAAACTACCGCCCGTGCAGCCGGTTCATTGAACGGGGGCCCCGAGGGAGAGGGGGCCCCTCCAGCCTCAAGCAGGGCCGCCATCAGGGCATGTCTGCCCTGACTCCAGTATGGGGCCCAGCCGGTAGGGGCCCTCCTCTTGTGAGTCTCTCTCCTCATGGGGCCCCCGGCCCCATGCTAAGCGCCGGGTCCGGGACATCTCAGCGCTGCGCTGCGCTCCTGCGGCAGCGCCTTCATGATTCCCCTGACTTCCGGTCATGTGACGGCGCCGTCACATGGCCGGAAGTCAGGAGAACCTGGTGTCAGCGATTTGGACGAGCGCCAGGATTCTGCAGGGATCGCATGGGGGTAAGTATAACAAGTTTTGTTTTTTTTAAAATACAATTTACTAGGAGTGGGGGGAATGGGAGATGCACATGTGTGTGTGTGTGTGTGGGGGGGGGGAGATAAGATATGCACATGGGGGGGAGATGATAAAAGATGCACATGGGGTGGGGGGGATGAGAGAGGTGCACATGGGGTGGGAGGGATGAGAGAGGTGCACATGTGGGGGGAGGGGGATGAGAGAGGTGCACATGTGGGGGGAGGGGGGTGAGAGGTGCACATGTGGGGGGAGATAAGAGATGTACATGGGGGGGGAGATAAGAGATGCACATGGGGGGGAGATAAGAGATGCACATGGGGGGGAGATAAGAGATGCACATGGGGGGGTGAGAGATGCACGGGGGGGTGAGAGATGCACATGGGGGGGTGAGAGATGCACATGGGGGGGTGAGAGATGCACATGGGGGGGTGAGAGATGCACATGGGGGGGTGAGAGATGCACGGGGGGGATGAGAGATGCATCGGGGGGGTGAGCTGCACATGGGGGGGATGAGAGCTGCACATGGGGGGGTTATGTTTACATAACTTTGTTGCCTTATGAAGCGCAGGGGGGGGGGGGCAAAAAATTTCTTGCACAGGGGCCCACTACAGTCTGTGTCCGCCCCTGCACAGAAGTGTACTAACTATTAACATCTAATCCTATATCTAAAGGAGCTTTGAAAATAAAAGAAACCATTGATACATTTTTACAAAATGGTACAATTGACAAGAAAGTAAGTGAATTTCTAATCAACCATCACCCTATCACGCCGGTATTTTATGTTTTACTGAAGGTGCATAAGAGCCTCCATAAGCCCCCTGGACATCCCATAGTACCGTCCACGGACTCAATTTTATCTCCACTTAGCATTCTAGTAGAAAAAGTCTTATCCCCTCTGGTAAGAAATGCTAAATCCTACATCTTAGATACAGGAGATTTTATTAAAATGATACATGAATTGAAAGAAGTTCCGAATTCCTCCTTCTTGGTAACCTGGGATGTAAGTAGTCTATATACCTCAATTCAACACCAGAAAGGTCTGGAGGCAGTTGAAAGATTGCTTTTTTTCTTCTTTTGATAATAGGAAGACAGCTGAGTTTTGTATGGAACTTCTTAATCTTGTACTAAAAGAAAATTTATTTTTGTTTGGTGACGATTTTTATCTTCAGGTACAGGGTACTGCGATGGGGTCCAACGTGGCCCCGCCTTATGCAAATTGCTTTGTGGCTCATTTTGAGGAAGAATTTGTCTATACCAATCAGATTTTTCAACAAAACGCCATACTATGGCGACGATATATAGATGACGTGTTTTGCATTTGGCGGGGCCCATTGGACTCCCTTCTCACTTTTCATACTCAGTTGAATCAGATATGGCCTAAACTGCAATTTGTTTTACATTATGATGTTCAGTCCATTAGCTTTTTGGACACAAGGGTTATCAAGAAGGCTGACGGACAATTAGAGGTAGATCTCTTTGTGAAGGAAACCGATTGCAATAACCCGTTGTTTTTTTCTAGTTGCCACCAAAAAGCCACGTAAGAATCTATCCCTCGATCTCAATTTAGTCACATAATCTGGATTGTCTCAAATCTTCAGACTAGAAATACATATTTAGATGAAATTGAAACTAAATTTCTGAACAGAGGGTATCCCCAAACTTTATTGAATAAGAGTAGGAAATCAACCAAGAACCCAAGAGATAAAATAGGGAAAAGGATACCATTCATACATACATTTCACCCATATATGTATAAGACACACAAGAGCATTCAGATGTTTTGGCATTTGCTACAGGATAGCTACCCCAAGATTGTTGAGTTTAAATCACCCTTCTTACCATGTTTCCGGTGACCTACAAATCTTTGTGGTAGATTAGTACGTGCAGACATTGGCTCTAGAAAAAAACTCCCAAGAAAAACCTTTCTCAATACCCCTAAGAGAGGAACATTCCCTTGCCTACATTGTCCTCAGTGCGGCAATGTTCAGAAATGTGATAAATTCTTTCACCCCCCATACAGGGGAAGCTATTGATTTGAAAGTTTTCACCTGTGATTCCTCTTATGTGGTTTATGCTATAAAATGTCCATGCGGTCTCGTGTATGTGAGTGAAACCACCCAGCATATACGAGACTGCATGTCACAACATAAATCCAGTATTCGATGCGGTAAGACATATCTGCCCATTCCTCATCACTTCGAACAAAAGAAACAAAATATTGGCCAACTAAAATTCCAGGCTCTTGAACATATACCGGTACCTAGGAGTGGTGGAAACAGAATCAAGACAATGAAGTGTCGTGAACCCTTCTGGATTCACAAATTGTATGCTCTAGAACAAAATGGATTAAATAGGGATTATGAAATTCTGAGTTTTATCTAATGATATGTTTTTTTTCTTATTTTTCCTAACAGACCCATATAAGCTGACTTCTCCTCTCCTTCCACGTCACGTAGACTAGTATGGTGGTATTTCTTGTTTATCCCCCCTTTGTTTTGGCCTTTATCATCTGGTTATTTCCTATATCACGTTTTTTTCTTTTCTTTTCCCTCCCCCCCTTTTCCTTCTTCTTCCCCCCTTTTTATCCCCCCTTGTTTTCCTCCCCTCCTTCTTTTCCCTTTCCCCCTTCCCTTCCTTCACCTTTCCTTCTCCTTTTTCCCCTTTTCCTCTTCTTCTTCTTCCCTTTCATTTACCGTCACATTAGTTCCTTATTTACCTCAATTGTGGCACACATGCCTTCATACAATTATTGTTGTTTTTTATGGTCCACCTTCGATTTTATTTTTATTTTTAATGTCCTCCGTAATAACTCAGATTTCTCTCCCTTTATTTTTATTCTAATCTTCTAAATCAGCAGTGATATTCTGGATAAATATAATATATTAAGCTGTATTTGCCTTCTAATTCTTTACCATGCAAACAGTAGGGTAATAACATTAACCTCCTCACTCCTATTACCTACCAATATGGCGCCTGAAGGCGACACTTTCATCCTGACGCGTCACTTCTGGTGACGCGCACATGTACACATCATGTGGCTCCTATGAACCGGATTGACGTCACAATCCGGAAGTACCTATACGCTACATAAGAACGCTAAGTGTTCTAGTTCTCCAGCGCTATACCAATAGCACGGTCGTGCTCTTCCTCAGCAGCGCTGTTGTGCCCATGCTTTTCTCTCTTATGGTTCTGGTGAGTACTATGTACTTATTTAGAGGTCACTGAATGCACATTATTTGCTGAGAGTGTGTAAACAGGTAGTGCCCTATGTTATCCCTTCTTTTGCAGCACTCACAGATTTTCTGAATATCTATTGGGCAGCGATATTGGGTAATATCTCTCTCCTCTGAATGTGTAGTGTTAGTCTGGTTTATATCTACATTTATTAGGCTGTGTTTTGCATGATTTAATGTGAGACTCTATGTAGGGCCGACGTCTCTGCCTCCTGGTCCGGCGTCCTCCAGCTCCCCTGCTGCTGATGCGCGCACCTCGCGCAGCTTCCCGGGCACTGTGCTTAGGGCGTGCGCGCGCTCCCTCCCTCTTAAAGGGGCCGCGCGCGCCGTCCTAAAGAGTGCCCGGTCAATGGCCGGAGGACCACCCCTATTTAAAGTACCTCCTCCAAAATGGAGGTGCCTGCGCAAGGTTGTTGTTTGTGTGTTAACACTCTCCTCAGCCCTCAGGTCCCAGTGCCCACAAGCCTGTCTGTCAGCCATGCCCGCCAGCCTGTCTACCTGCCGTGCCCGCCAGCCTGTCTACCTGCCGTGCCCGCCTGCTTGCCTACCCGGATCACCTGTCAGGTTACCTGCTGTGTCCGCCTGCTTGTCTACCCGGATCACCTGTCAGGCTACCAGCCGTACCCGCCTGCTTGCCTACCCGGATCACCCGTCAAGCTACCTGCCGCAGTACCTCACCCTCAGCCACCTGACCCGTGGGAGTCGCCTACTCTCACACAAGGTCGGCCCCAGAGTAGCACCTGGTTCACCTGCCCGTTCCCTCCTTGGTTCACGGAGTCGACTAAGCCGCCGTGTGGCCAGGGTCGGTCCGGGTGGGCACTTAGCTACGCACCTCTGGTCCCTCCTTGCATCATAGCACAGAGGTTCCACCAACCGGACCCTTAACACTCTATACTATCTAATATGATTGTATATGCCTGTGAGCCACATTTAATGTACTCAGCCATTGTCTTCCACTTATCGGTTTTGACTCTTGTTATATTGTAACGACTTTTGCTACATATAATGTGCATGTCTCACTAAATCCAATTTTTGCATAGTGAATTATAATCTTGAATACTCTATGAATATGTATTCATGTTATATTTTGTTTATTAACTTTTAGTTCTGATGAAGGCCAGATTGGGCCGAAACGTCAATAGTATGCACATTTAAGGATAATGTAAATAAAGTATTTTTTCGAAATTTTGTCACAACATTTGGAGTGCGGGATTCTTGTTCAATTGCTTATTACGGAGTGGAATCCTATCTGAGCACCCATATAGGACTGTCACGTAGCCTTTTTGACTAAGGTCTGACTAGTCAGCAGAGCCTCATGACGTGGGTGTCCCTGACATAATTGGAGACCGCGACAGTAGATAGCGAGATCCAGAGTAAGAGAGAAGTGACCGGAGGATGGAGTGATGCACCGAAGACAGGTCCTGGGATAGGACGCCTTGCAGTACGGCCCCAAGTTCGCCACACAGATAGCTAAGGGATCAGCAAGCAGAGAAGCTAAGTACCGGCCATAGTGGCAAACTAGTTCCCCTAAGGGAGAGGAAGATGCAGGACCGCGGGTTGAAGACAGGACTGTCACTTACTGGACTGCAGTACTGGGCTGAGCTGTGGGGAAGACAGAGGACCTGGAGGCAGAAACAAGTAAGCCTGGACGAGGTAGAGAGACGGAAGATGCTCCGTGTTGTAAAGGAAACGTTTGTGACGTTATGCAACAGCTATCTATTGTACATAATCTCCATCAAGTTACTGTTCAGTAAACAAGTGTATATTTTGGACTGGTGGTCTCCCGCATTGATCTTCCCAATATCCGGTCCTGGTCAGCCGAAGTTACCGGCATCATGTGGCCTGAAAGGGTGTAGCACCCCCATAGACTAAGCCCACACACCCAGCCAGGACCCCCATCTTCATGTAGAGTGCCAGGGTGTGAAGCACGAGTACCTCGCCCACAACTACCGCTCTGCGCCTCGTTACACCTCTGTCCCCCGACATGCTGTCTGCCTTTACTAATGTGACCAGCGCGGTCCTGTAATAGGAGCCACTGGTGTAACAAGTCCGTCCACAACATTTCTTCCTCCTATATCTTCCTTCCCCCATCACCTGTGAGTGATATTATTGAGAAGTGGAAGGAACAGCAGCAACTCAGCCTCAAAGTGCAGACCCTGTAATGTTACAGAGTGGGGGGCCGAGTGCTGAGAAGCAAAGGACAGAAAAGTCGCCACCGCTCTGCTGACCCCATAATCGCAAAGTCCAGACCTCCTCTGATATCAGCACAAACACTGCTCCCCCACGGGGAGCTTCATGGCCGAGCAGCTGCATGCAGCCTTACATCACCAAGCACAATGCTGAGCATCAGATGGAGTGGAGTCTGGCTCCTCTATAGGTAATTGGGCCCTATAGATGCGCCAAGTGAAGGATGTACTAAAAAGAATGAAGAAAATGAATAAATACAACTTAATGGTCCAAAAATATGGAGAGGTGTAATAGGGTTTTTGGCCATCTAAGACATTGAGTGAACATGGAATATATGTAGATAGTAGGGAATGAGCACATATTCCACATAAACAGGTTTATATTATATTCCCTGTGCTTGATAGGCGGGGAATGAACACTGCTGATTTAATGTGGTCTTGTTCCAGGTTATCCAGATTCTGGAATATCGAGCTCGATATATGAGACTCCAATTGATCTGACCCTTTATGTCTAACTCCTTAGATACGAGGAAGATATTCCGACCTCTGAGCCAATGAAACTAGCAATAGCCAGAATATTGCACATGGCTAGAAAGCTCATAGCCCAACATTGATTGCAGGAAATCCTTCCCACCACCACAAAGATTTCACAATCTCTAGCTCCTTGCTGAGCAAGTTTGGAAGATGCCTGAACTGTTAATAGAGGTTAAACACCTGGGCAGTCGGCATCTAACCCTGCAGAGAGGCTAAGGGCCCCGTCACACTAAGCGATGCAGCAGCGATCCCGACAACGATACGACCTGTCAGGGATCGTTGCTGCGTCGCTATGTGATCGCTGGTGAGCTGTCAAACAGGCAGGCTCACCAGCGATCAGGGGAGCAGCGATATCGTGGAAAGAATCGTTCCACGATGTCCTGCTCCCGTTGCCAGCCTGCTGAAGCAGGAGCAGGCTGGTAACTATGGTAAACATCGGGTTACTAAGTGCGCGTGTGCCCCTAGTAACCCGCTGTTTACCATGGATACCACTCTGCTACGGTGCGCGGGAGCCTCCGCGCACCGTAGCAGAGTGGTATCCATGGAATATATGGAGATTACAGGGGAATGAACATGGAATATATGGAGATAATAGAGGAATGAACATGGAATATATGGAGGTAATAGAGGAATGAACATGGAATATATGGAGATAATAGAGGAATGAACATGGAATATATGGAGGTAATAGAGGAATGAACATGGAATATATGGAGATAATAGAGGAATGAACATGGAATATATGGAGATAATAGAGGAATGAACATGGAATATATGGAGATAATATGGGAATGAACATGGAATATATGGAGATAATAGAGGAATGAACATGGAATATATGGAGATAATAGAGGAATGAACATGGAATATATGGAGATAATAGAGGAATGAACATGGAATATATGGAGATAATAGAGGAATGAACATGGAATATATGGAGATAATAGAGGAATGAACATGGAATATATGGAGATAATAGAGGAATGAACATGCAATATATGGAGATAATAGGGGAATGAACATGGAATATATGGAGATAATAGGGGAATGAACATGGAATATATGGAGATAATAGAGGAATGAACATGGAATATATGGAGATAATAGAGAAATGAACATGGAATATATGGAGATAATAGAGAAATGAACATGGAATATATGGAGATAATAGAGGAATGAACATGGAATATATGGAGATAATAGAGGAATGAACATGGAATATATGGAGATAATAGAGGAATGAACATGGAATATATGGAGATAATATGGGAATGAACATGGAATATATGGAGATAATAGAGGAATGAACATGGAATATATGGAGATAATAGAGGAATGAACATGGAATATATGGAGATAATATGGGAATGAACATGGAATATATGGAGGTAATAGAGGAATGAACATGGAATATATGGAGATAATATGGGAATGAACATAGAAAATATGGAGGTAATAGAGGAATGAACATGGAATATATGGAGGTAATAGAGGAATGAACATGGAATATATGGAGATAATAGAGGAATGAACATGGAATATATGGAGATAATAGAGGAATGAACATGCAATATATGGAGATAATAGGGGAATGAACATGGAATATATGGAGATAATAGAGGAATGAACATGGAATAAGTGGAGATAAAGGAATGAACATGGAATATATGGAGATTACAGAAGAATGAACATGGAATATATGGAGATAATAGAGGAATGAACATGGAATATATGGAGATTACAGAAGAATGAACATGGAATATATGGAGATAATAAGGGAATGAACATGGAATATAAGGAGATAATAAGGGAATCAACATGGAATATATGGAGATAATAGGGGAATGAACATGAAATATGGAAATTACAGGGGAATTAACATTGAATATATGGAGAATAAAGGAGAATGAACATGGAATATATGGATATTACAGGAGAATGAACATGGAATATATAGAGGTAATAGGGGAATGAACATGGAATATATGGAGATAATAGAGGAATGAACATGGAATAAGTGGAGATAAAGGAATGAACATGGAATATATGCAGATAATAGAGGAATGAACATGGAATATATGGAGATTACAGAAGAATGAACATGGAATATATGGAGATAATAGAGGAATGAACATGGAATATATGGAGATTACAGAAGAATGAACATGGAATATATGGAGATAATAAGGGAATGAACATGGAATATAAGGAGATAATAAGGGAATGAGCATGGAATATATGGAGATAATAGGGGAATGAACATGAAATATGGAAATTACAGGGGAATTAACATTGAATATATGGAGAATAAAGGAGAATGAACATGGAATATATGGATATTACAGGAGAATGAACATGTAATATATGGAGATAATAAGAGAATGAACATTGAATATATGGAGATAAGGGAATGAACATGGAATATATGGAGATAATGGATTGAACATGGAATATATGGAGATAATAAGGGAATGAACATGGAATATATGTAGATTACAGGGGAATGAACATGGAATATATGGAGATTACAGGGGAATGAACATGGAATATATGGAGATAATAAGGGAATAAACATGGAATATCTGAAGATTACAGGGGAATGACATGAAATATATGGAGATAATAGGTGAATGAACATGGAATATATGGAGAAATAGGAACATGGACATGGAATATATGGAGATTACAGGGGAATGAACATGGAATACATGTAGATTACAGGGGAATGAACATGAAATATATGGACATAATACAGGAATGACATGGAATATATGGAGATAATAGGAATGAACAAATATATGGAAATTACTGGGGAATGACATGGAATATATGGAAATCACAGGGGAATGACATGGAATATATGGAGATAATAGGTGAATGAACATGGAATATATGGAGAAATAGGAACATGAACAAAGAATATATGGAGATTACAGGGGAATGCACATGGAATATATGGGGTTAATAAAGGAATGAACATGGAATATATGGCGATAGTAGGGGAATGAACATCGAATATATGGAAATTATTGGGGAATGACATGGAATATCTGGAGATTACAGGGGAATGACATGGAATATATGGAGATAATAGGTGAATGAACATGGAATATATGGAGATAATAGAGGAATGAACATGGAATATATGGAGATAATAGAGGAATGAACATGGAATATATGGTGATAATAAGGGAATTAACATTGAATATATGGAGATTACAGGGCAATATACATGGAATATATGGGGTTAATAAGGGAATGAACATGGAATATATGGAGATAATAGAGGAATGAACATGGAATATATGGAGATAATAGAGGAATGAACATGGAATATATGGAGATAATAGAGGAATGAACATGGAATATATAGAGGTAATAGGGGAATGAATATGGAATATATGGAGATAATAGAGGAATGAACATGGAATATATGGATATAATAATGGAATGAACATGGAATATATGGAGATTACAGAAGAATGAACATGGAATAGATGGAGATAATATGGGAATGAATATGGAATATACAAAGATAATAGAGGAATGAACATGGAATATATGGAGATAATAAAGGAATGAACATGGAATATATGGAGATAATACAGGAATGAACATGGAATATATGGAGATAATACAGGAATGAACATGGAATATATGGATATAATAGGGGAATGAACATCGAATATATGGAAATTACTGGGCAATGACATGGAATATATGGAGATTACAGGGGAATTAACATGGAATATATGTAGATTATAGGGGAATAAACATGGAATATATGTAGATTAAAGTGGAATGAACATGGAACATACAGTGGTGGCCAAAAGTATTGGCACCCCTGCAATTCTGTCAGATAATACTCAGTTTCTTCCTGAAAATGATTGCAATCACAAATTCTTTGGTCTTATTATCTTCATTTCATTTGCTTGCAAGGAAAAAACACAAAAGAGAATGAAGCAAAAATCAAATCATTGATCATTTCACACAAAACTCCAAAAATGGGCCAGACAAAAGTATTGGCACCCTCAGCCTAATACTTGGTTGCACAACCTTTAGCCAAAATAACTGCGAACAACCGCTTCCGGTAACCATCAATGAGTTTCTTACAATGCTCTGCTGGAATTGTAGACCATTCTTCTTTGGCAAACTGCTCCAGGTCCCTGATATTTGAAGGGTGCCTTCTCCAAACTACCATTTTGAGATCTCTCCACAGGTGTTCTATGGGATTCAGGTCTGGACTCATTGCTGGCCACCTTAGAAGTCTCCAGTGCTTTCTCTCAAACTATTTTATAGTGCTTTTGGAAGTGTGTTTTGGGTCATTGTCCTGCTGGAAGACCCATGACCTCTGAGGGAGACCCAGCTTTCTCACACTGGGCCCTACATTATGCTGCAAAATTTGTTGGTAATCTTCAGACTTCATAATGCCATGCACACGGTCAAGCAGTCCAGTGCCAGAGGCAGCAAAGCAACCCCAAAACATCAGGGAACCTCCACCATGTTTGACTGTAGGGACGGTGTTCTTTTCTTTGAACGCCTCTTTTTTTTTCCTATACACTCTATGTTGATGCTTTTTTCCCAAAAAGCTCTACTTTTGTCTCATCTGACCAGAGAACATTCTTCCAAAACGTTTTAGGCTTTCTCAGGTAAGTTTTGGCAAACTCCAGCCTGGCTTTCTTATGTCTCGGGGTAAGAAGTGGGGTCTTCCTGGGTATCCTACCATACAGTCCCTTTTCATTCAGACGCCGATGGATAGTACGGGTTGACACTGTTGTACCCTCGGACTGCAGGGCAGCTTGAACTTGTTTGGATGTTAGTCAAGGTTCTTTATCCACCATCCGCACAATCTTGCGTTGAAATCTCTCGTCAATTTTTCTTTTCCGTCCACATCTAGGGAGGTTAGCCACAGTGCCATGGGCTTTAAACGTCTTGATGACACTGCGCACAGAAGACACAGGAACATTCAGGTCTTTGGAGATGGACTTGTAGCCTTGAGATTGCTCATGCTTCCTCACAATTTGGTTTCTCAAGTCCTCAGACAGTTCTTTGGTCTTCTTCCTTTTCTCCATGCTCAATGTGGTACACACAAGGACACAGGACAGAGGTTGAGTCAACTTTAATCCATGTTAACTGGCTGCAAGTGTGATTTAGTTATTGCCAACACCTGTTAGGTGCCACAGGTAAGTTACAGGTGCTGTTAATTACACCAATTAGAGAAGCATCACATGATTTTTCAAACAGTGCCAATACTTTTGTCCACCCCCTTTTTTAGGTTTGGTGTGGAATTATATCCAATTTGTCTTTAGGACAATTCTTTTTGTGTTTTTTCATTGAAGACAAATTAAATGAAGATAATAATACCAAAGAATTTGTGATTGCAATCATTTTCAGGAAGAAACTGAGTATTATCTGACAGAGTTGCAGGGGTGCCAATACTTTTGGCCACCACTGTATGGAGATAATAAGGGAATGACATGGCATATATGGCGATAATAAGGGAATGGACATGGAATATATGGAGATTACAGGGGAATTAACATGGAATATATAATGATAAGGGAATGAACACAGAATATATGGAGATAATAGAGGAATGAACATGGAATATATGGAGATAATAGAGGAATGAACATGGAATATATGGAGATAATAGGGGGGTGAACATGGAATATATGGAGATAATAGAGGAATGAACATGGAATATATGGAGATAATAAAGGAATGAACATGGAATATATGGAGATAATAGGGGGGTGAACATGGAATATATGGAGATAATAGAGGAATGAACATGGAATATATGGAGATAATAAAGGAATGAACATGGAATATATGGAGATAATAGAGGAATGAACATGGAATATATGGAGATAATAGGGGGGTGAACATGGAATATATGGAGATAATAGAGGAATGAACATGGAATATATGGAGATAATAAAGGAATGAACATGGAATATATGGAGATAATAGGGGGGTGAACATGGAATATATGGAGATAATAGAGGAATGAACATGGAATATATGGAGATAATAAAGGAATGAACATGGAATATATGGAGATAATAGAGGAATGAACATGGAATATATGGATATAATAAAGGAATGAACATGGAATATATGGAGATTACAGAAGAATGAACATGTAATATATGGAGATAAGGGAATGAACATGGAATATATAGAGATAACAGATGAATGAACATGATATATATGGAGATAAGGGAATGAACATGCAATATATGGAAATAATAAGAGAATGAACATGGAATATATGGAGATAATAAAGGAATGAACATGGAATATATGGAGATAATAAAGGAATGAACATGGAATATATGGAGATAACAGATGAATGAACATGATATATATGGAGATAAGGGAATGAACATGCAATATATGGAAATAATAAGAGAATGAACATGGAATATATGGAGATAATAAAGGAATGAACATGGAATATATGGAGATAATAAAGGAATGAACATGGAATATATGGAGATTACAGAAGAATGAACATGGAATATATGGAGATAATATGGGAATGAATATGGAATATACAAAGATAATAGAGGAATGAACATGGAATATATGGAGATAATAAAGGAATGAACATGGAATATATGGAGATAATAGAGGAAAGAACATGGAATATATGGAGATAATAAAGAAATGAACATGGAATATATGGAGATTACAGAAGAATGAACGTGGAATATATGGGTATAATAGAGGAATGAACATGAAATATATGGAGATAATAGGGGAGTGAACATGATATATATGGAGATAATAGGGGAATGAACATGAAATATTTGGATATTACAGGGGAATTAACATTGAATATATGGAGATTACTAGAGAATGAACATGGAATATATTGAGATAATAAGGGAATGAACATGGAATATATGAAGATAATAACGGAATGAACATGGAATATATGGAGATAACAGGGAAATGAACATGGAATATGTGGAGATAATAGAGGAATCAACATGTAATATATGGGGTTAATAAGTGAATGAACATGGAATATATGGAGATAGTAATGTAATGAACATGAATTATATTGAGATAATAGGAGAATGAATATGGAATACATGTAGATTACAGGGGAATGAACATGGAATATATGTAGATTACAGGGGAATGAACATGGAATATATGTAGATTACAGGGGAATGAACATGAAATATATGGAGATTGTATGGGAATGGCATGGAATATATGGAGATAATAAGGGAATGAACATGGAATATGTGGAGATAATACGGGAATAACATGGAATATATGGAGATAATAGGGGAATGAACATCGAATATATGGAAATTACTGGGGAATGACATGGAATATATGAAGATCACAGGGGCATGACATGGAATATCTGGAGATTACAGGGGAATGAACATGGAATATATGAAGAAATAGGAACATAAACCTGGAATATATGGAGATTACAGGGGAATGAACATGGAATATATGGAGATTACAGGGGAATGAACATGGAATATATGGCGATTACAGGGGAATGAACATGGAATATATGGGGTTAATAAAGGAATGAACATGGAATATATGGCGATAGTAGGGGAATGAACATGGAATATATAGAGATTACAGGGCAATGAACATGGAATATAGATATTACACGGGAATGAAAATGGAAGATATAGAAATTACAGGGGAATGTACTTGGAATATATGTAGATTATAGGGGAATAAACATGGAATATATGTAGATTACAGTGGAATGAACATTGAACATATAGGGATAATAAGGGAATGTCATGGAATATATGGAGATAATAAGGGAATGAACATGGAATATATGGAGATTACAGAGAAATGAACATGGAATATATAATGATAAGGGAATGAACATGGAATATATGGAGATAATAGGAGAATGAACACAGAATATATGGAGATAATAAGGGAATGAACATGGAATATATGGAGATGATAGATGAATGAACATGGATTATATGGAGATAATAGAATGAACACGGAATAAATGGAAATAATAAGGGAATGAACATGGAATATATGTAGATTACAGGGGAATGAACATGGAATATATGGACATAATAGGGAAATTAATATGGAATATATGGATATAATAAAGGAAAGAACATAGAATATATGGAGATAATAGGGGAATGAAGATGAAATATATGGAGATAATAAGGGAATGAACATGGAGTATATGGCGATAATAGGGAAATGAATATATGGAGATTACAGGGGAATGAACATGGAATATATGGAGATTACAGGGGAATGAACATGGACTATATGGAAATTACAGGCTAATGAACATGGAATATATAGGATTAATTAGGGAACGGACATGGAATATATGTTGATAATAAGGGAATTAACATTGAAAATATGGAGATTACAGGAGAATGAACATGGAATATATGGAGATAATAATGGAATGAACATGAAATATATGTAGATTACAGGGGAATGAACATGGAATATATGGAGATTACAGGGGAATGAACATGGAATATATGGAGATTACAGGGGAATGAACATGGAATATATGGATATTACAGGGGAATGAACATGGACTATATGGAAATTACAGGCTAATGAACATGGATTATATAGGATTAATAAGGGAACGGACATGGAATATATGTTGATAATAAGGGAATTAACATTGAAAATATGGAGATTACAGGAGAATGAACATGGAATATATGGAGATAATAATGGAATGAACATGAAATACATGTAGAGTACAGGGGAATGAATATGGAATATATGTAGATTACAGGGGAATGAACATGAAATATATGGAGATTGTATGGGAATGGCATGGAATATATGGAGATAATAAGGGAATGAACATGGAATATGTGGAGATAATACGGGAATAACATGGAATATATGGAGATAATAGGGGAATGAACATCGAATATATGGAAATTACTGGGGAATGACATGGAATATATGGAGATCACAGGGGAATGACATGGAATATCTGGAGATTACAGGGGAATGACATGGAATATATGGAGATAATAGGTGAATGAACATGGAATATATGGCGATTACAGGGGAATGAACATGGAATATATGGGGTTAATAAAGGAATGAACATGGAATATATGGCGATAGTAGGGGAATGAACATGGAATATATAGAGATTACATGGCAATGAACATGGAATATAGATATTACACGGGAATGAAAATGGAAGATATAGAAATTACAGGGTAATGTACATGGAATATATGGAGATTACAGGGGAATGAACATGGAATATATGTAGATTATAGGGGAATAAACATGGAATATATGTAGATTACAGTGGAATGAACATTGAACATATAGGGATAATAAGGGAATGTCATGGAATATATGGAGATAATAAGGGAATGAACATGGAATATATGGAGATTACAGAGAAATGAACATGGAATATATAATGATAAGGGAATGAACATGGAATATATGGAGATAATAGGAGAATGAACACGGAATATATGGAGATAATAAGGGAATGAACATGGAATATATGGAGATGATAGAGGAATGAACATGGATTATATGGAGATAATAGAATGAACACGGAATAAATGGAAATAATAAGGGAATGAACATGGAATATATGGACATAATAGGGAAATTAATATGGAATATATGGATATAATAAAGGAATGGACATAGAATATATGGAGATAATAGGGGAATGAAGATGAAATATATGGAGATAATAAGGGAATGAACATGAAATATATGGCGATAATAGGGAAATGAATATGGAATATATGGAGATTACATGGGAATGAACATGGAATATATGGAGATTACAGGGGAATGAACATGGACTATATGGAAATTACAGGCTAATGAACATGGAATATATAGGATTAATAAGGGAACGAACATGGAATATATGTTGATAATAAGGGAATTAACATTGAAAATATGGAGATTACAGGAGAATGAACATGGAATATATGGAGATAATAATGGAATGAACATGAAATATATGGAGATAATAGGAGAATGAACATGGAATATTTGGAGATAATAGGGGAATGAACATGGAATATATGGAGATTACAGGGGAATGACATGGAATATATGGAGATTACAGGGGAATGAACATGGACTATATGGAAATTACAGGCTAATGAACATGGATTATATAGGATTAATAAGGGAACGGACATGGAATATATGTTGATAATAAGGGAATTAACATTGAAAATATGGAGATTACAGGAGAATGAACATGGAATATATGGAGATAATAATGGAATGAACATGAAATACATGTAGAGTACAGGGGAATGAATATGGAATATATGTAGATTACAGGGGAATGAACATGAAATATATGGAGATTGTATGGGAATGGCATGGAATATATGGAGATAATAAGGGAATGAACATGGAATATGTGGAGATAATACGGGAATAACATGGAATATATGGAGATAATAGGGGAATGAACATCGAATATATGGAAATTACTGGGGAATGACATGGAATATATGGAGATCACAGGGGAATGACATGGAATATCTGGAGATTACAGGGGAATGACATGGAATATATGGAGATAATAGGTGAATGAACATGGAATATATGGCGATTACAGGGGAATGAACATGGAATATATGGGGTTAATAAAGGAATGAACATGGAATATATGGCGATAGTAGGGGAATGAACATGGAATATATAGAGATTACATGGCAATGAACATGGAATATAGATATTACACGGGAATGAAAATGGAAGATATAGAAATTACAGGGTAATGTACATGGAATATATGGAGATTACAGGGGAATGAACATGGAATATATGTAGATTATAGGGGAATAAACATGGAATATATGTAGATTACAGTGGAATGAACATTGAACATATAGGGATAATAAGGGAATGTCATGGAATATATGGAGATAATAAGGGAATGAACATGGAATATATGGAGATTACAGAGAAATGAACATGGAATATATAATGATAAGGGAATGAACATGGAATATATGGAGATAATAGGAGAATGAACACGGAATATATGGAGATAATAAGGGAATGAACATGGAATATATGGAGATGATAGAGGAATGAACATGGATTATATGGAGATAATAGAATGAACACGGAATAAATGGAAATAATAAGGGAATGAACATGGAATATATGGACATAATAGGGAAATTAATATGGAATATATGGATATAATAAAGGAATGGACATAGAATATATGGAGATAATAGGGGAATGAAGATGAAATATATGGAGATAATAAGGGAATGAACATGAAATATATGGCGATAATAGGGAAATGAATATGGAATATATGGAGATTACATGGGAATGAACATGGAATATATGGAGATTACAGGGGAATGAACATGGACTATATGGAAATTACAGGCTAATGAACATGGAATATATAGGATTAATAAGGGAACGAACATGGAATATATGTTGATAATAAGGGAATTAACATTGAAAATATGGAGATTACAGGAGAATGAACATGGAATATATGGAGATAATAATGGAATGAACATGAAATATATGGAGATAATAGGAGAATGAACATGGAATATTTGGAGATAATAGGGGAATGAACATGGAATATATGGAGATTACAGGGGAATGACATGGAATATATGTAGATTACAGGAAAGTGACATGGAATGTATGAAGATTACAGGGGAATGACATGGATTATATGGGGTTAATAAGGGAATGAACATGGAATATATGGAGATAATAGGGGGATGAACATGGAATATATGGAGATAATAGGGGATGTGCATGAAATATATGGAGATTACAGGGGAATGAACACGGAATATATGTAGATTATAGGGGAATGAACATGAAATATATGGAGATTACAGGGCAATGAACATGGAATATATGTAGATTACAGGGGAATGAACATGGAATCCATGTAGATTACATGGGAATGTCATGGAATATATGGAGATTACAGGGGAATGAATATGGAATATATGGAGAGTACAGGGGAGTGACATAGAATATATGGAGATTACTGTCATGGGTGCATCAGAAGTGACAGTCACCCTGCAGTTGGGTGCAGAAGATCTCTTCTTTTGGCATTACAGACACGTTCTTAGCTGTCTCACTCTAGAACCCAACGGCTACCTCCCTCTTGCGAATTGACACCCAGGCCTGGGTGTTTAAATACTTGTTGTTTGCTACAGGGAGGTGCCAGTTATATTCACTTGTTCTCCTGTGAAGGCTTGGAGTTGTTGCAGTCTGCTTACTTCCTCTTTGGAGGTTTGAGGACATTATGAGTTTTCTTTCTGAAGTCAGCTCAAGCTAAGTTACGTTTCCCCGTGTTTGTCTCTCTTGTTGTCTTTAGTTATTAGTGGGGACTGACTAGTGCTCACCCCGCCCCCTTCCCTATCTAGGGCCAAGCGCTAGGGAAATACAGGGTTTAGGTTCCTGTGTGGCGATTGGTGAGGAGCCTAGAAGGTCTCCACTCTCCCTTTCCCTAGAGTCTGGGCTCCCTTCCCCTCTTCCCTTCGTGTTGCACTTAGTCTTTCCCACATCTTGCGTGACTATTACAGAGGAATGACATGGAATATATGGAGACTACAGGGTAATGACATTGAATATATGGAGATAATAGGGGAATGAACAATGAATATATGGAGATAATAGGGGAATGAACATGGAATATATGTAGATTACAGGGGAATGACATGGAATATATGAACAATGAATATATGGAGATAATAGGGGAATGAACATAGAATATATGGAGATTACAGGGGAATGAACATGGAAAATATGGAGATTACAGGGGAATGAACATGGAATATATGGAGATTACAGGTGAATGAACATGGAATATATGGAGATAATAGGGGATTGAATATGGAATATATGGAGATTACAGGGGAATGACATGGAATATATGGAGATAATAGAGGAATGAATATGGAATATATGGAGATAATTGGGGAATGAACATGGAATATATGGAGATTACAGGGGAATGAACCAATAAAGGGATGATAGGGGAGAAAGGGTGATATCAGATCAGCCTAGGAGGTCTCCACTCCCCCCTTTCCCTAGAGTCGAGGCTCCCTTCCTCTCTTCCCTTCGTGTTTCACTTAGTCTTTCCCACACCTTGCGTGACAATTACAGAGGAATAGAAAAAGAAAAAACTGACGGCACTTCCAATACAAGAAATAGATGTGAACAGGTGCTTACTAGGAGCAGCTACCTCCATATACAACTGACAAACAAAACAGCACACTGCAACGCTATTATGGAGATAATAGGGGATTGAATATGGAATATATGGAGATTACAGGGGAATGACATGGAATATATGGAGATAATAGAGGAATGAACATGGAATATATGGAGATTACAGGGGAATGAACATGGAATATATGGAGATTACAGGGGAATGAACGTGGAATATATGGGGTTAATAAGGGAATGAACATGGAATATGTGAAGATAATAGGGGACTGAACATGAAATATATGGAGATTACAGGGCAATGAGCATGGAATATATAGGGTTAATAAGGGAATGAACATGGAATATGTGAAGATAATAGGGGAATGAATATGGAATATATGGAGATAATAGGGGAATGAACATGGAATATGTGAGGATAATAGGGGAATGAATATGGAATATATGGAGATTACAGGGTAATGAACATGTAATATATGGAAATTACAGGGGAATGAACATGGAATATATGTAGATCACAGGGGAATGAACATGGAATATATGTAGATTACAGGAGAATGAACATCGAATATATGTAGATTACAGGTAAATGAGCATGAAATATATGGAGATAATAAGGGAATGAACATGAAATATATGGAGATGATAGGGGAATGAACATGGAATATATGGATATTACAGGAAAATTACATGGAATATATGGAGTTTACAGGGGAATGACATGACATATATGGAGATAATAGGGGAATGAACATGGAATATATTTAGATTGCGGGGGAATGAACATGGAATATATGGAAATAATAGGAATGAACATGGAATATATGGAGATAATAGGGGAATGAACATAGTATATATGGAGATTACAGGGGAATGAACATGAAATATATGGAGATTACAGTGGAATGAACATGGAATATTTGTAGATTACAGGGGAATGAACATGGAATATATGTAGATTACAGGGGAATAAACATGGAATATATGTAGATTACAGGGAATGACATGGAATATATGGAGATTACATGGAATATATGGAGATTACAGGGGAATAATTTAGAATATATTGAGATTAATGTCATGAAGTGACAGTCGCCCTGTAAATGATGGCAGAAGATCTATTCATTTGGCATTACAGACACCTTCTTAGCTGTCTCACTCTAGGACCCAGCGGCTTCTTCCCTCTTGCTAATTGACACCCAGGCCTTGGTGTTTAAATACTTGTTGTTTGCTACAGGGAGGCGCCGGTTATATTCATTTCTTCTCTTGTGAAGGCTTGGAGCTGTTGCAGTCTGCTTACTTCCTCTTTGGTGCTTTGCAGATGTTAGCAGTAATCTCTCTGAAGTCGGCTCAAGCTAAGTTACTTTTCCCCCTGTGTTTGTCTCCTTTGTTGTCTTTCTTTGTTAGTGCGGACTGACTATTGCTCACCCCTCTTCCCTATCCAGGGCCAAGCGCTAGGGAAATACAGGGTTTAGGTTCATGTGTGGAGATTGGTGAGGAACCAATAAAGGGATGATAGGGGAGAAAGGGTGATATCAGATCAGCCTAGGAGGTCTCCACTCCCCCCTTTCCCTAGAGTCGAGGCTCCCTTCCTCTCTTCCCTTCGTGTTTCACTTAGTCTTTCCCACACCTTGCGTGACAATTACAGAGGAATAGAAAAAGAAAAAACTGACGGCACTTCCAATACAAGAAATAGATGTGAACAGGTGCTTACTAGGAGCAGCTACCTCCATATACAACTAACAAACAAAACAGCACACTGCAACGCTAAGTAAGCGAACATGAAATATATGAAATTTCAATAGCATTACTGCTGTAGAAAATATAAATAAATTAGAAATCTTAGCGCATAAATTGGCCAATTCATGTGTACCTGGTAGCCGCGATAAGGCGTTTCTCAAAATATCAGGACCCTATCAATGTGAATACCTCTCTAAGGGACATCCGTCTGCTTATGTGTGGGAAAGTAAGATCCTTCTGCAATTAAAACCACCTGCAGCATAGAGGTGGAGTGCTCAGTCAAAGCTTAAACATAGAAACAGAAAAAACTGACCGCACTTCCAATACAAGAAATAGGTGTGAACAGGTGCTTACTAGGTGCAGTAATGCTATTCAAATTTCATATATTTCATGTTTGCATACTTAGCATTGCAGTGTGCTGCTTTGTTTGTTAGTATTTTATGGAGCTAGCGGCTCCACACACATTGGTAGGGTCCTGGTATTTTGAGAAACGCCTTATCGCGGCTACCAGGTACACATGAATTGGACAATTTATGCACTAAGATTTCTCATTTATTTCTATTTTCTGCAGCAGTAATGCTATTCATATTTCATACAGTGTGCTGCTTTGTTTGTTTGTTAATTACAGGGGAATGAACATGGAATACCATATATGTAGATTACAGGGGAATGAACATGGAATATATGGAGTTTACAGGGGAATGAACATGGAATATATGGAGATTACAGGGGAATGAACATGGAATATATGGAGATTACAGGAGAATGAACATGGAATATATGGAGATTACAGGGGAATGAACATGGAATATATGGAGATTACAGGGGAATGAACATGGAATATATGGAGATTACAGGAGAATGAACATGGAATATATGGAGATTACAGGGGAATGAACATGGAATATATGGAGATTACAGGGGAATGAACATGGAATATATGGAGATTACAGGGGAATGGACATGGAATATATGGAGATTACAGGAGAATGAACATGGAATATATGGAGATTACAGGGGAATGAACATGGAATATATGGAGATAATAGAGGAATGAACATGGAATATACTGCTCACATTCTGTTTGCTCCTTGATCTTAGCGGTTTAGTATCAGTCACAGTGGACTCCGGTAGCGGGGGACTCCGGTAGCGGGGGCGCAGCCTTGTAAACTCTGCCTAAAGCCCCCGTCTCACATAGCGAGATCGCTGCTGTGTCACGGTTTTGGTGACTCACCAGTGACCTCACCAGCGATGTCGCTATGTGTGACACTTTGCAACGATCAGGCCCCTGCTGTGAGGTCGCTGATCGTTGCAAAGTGTCCTGGACCATTTTTTGGTCGTTGGCCTCCCGCTGGCCGGCACACATCGCTGTGTGTGACCAGCGGGACCAACGATCTGGCTGGTAACTATGGTAAACATCGGGTTACTAGGGGCACGCGCGCACTTAGTAACCCGCTGTTTACCTATTCCATGTTCATTCCTCTATTACCTCCATATTTTCTATGTTCATTCCCATATTATCTCCATATATTCCATGTTCATTCCCATATTACCTCCATATATTCCATGTTCATTCCTCTATTACCTCCATATATTCCATGTTCATTCCTCTATTATCTCCATATATTCCATGTTCATTTCTCTATTATCTCCATATATTCCATGTTCATTCCTCTATTACCTCCATATATTCCATGTTCATTCCTCTATTATCTCCATATTTTCTATGTTCATTCCCATATTATCTCCATATATTCCATGTTCATTCCCATATTATCTCCATATATTCCATGTTCATTCCCATATTATCTCCATATATTCCATGTTCATTCCCATATTACCTCCATATATTCCATGTTCATTCCTCTATTACCTCCATATATTCCATGTTCATTTCTCTATTATCTCCATATATTCCATGTTCATTCCTCTATTACCTCCATATATTCCATGTTCATTTCTCTATTATCTCCATATATTCCATGTTCATTCCTCTATTATCTCCATATTTTCTATGTTCATTCCCATATTATCTCCATATATTCCATGTTCATTCCCATATTATCTCCATATATTCCATGTTCATTCCCATATTATCTCCATATATTCCATGTTCATTCCTCTATTATCTCCATATATTCCATGTTCATTCCTCTATTATCTCCATATATTCCATGTTCATTCCTCTATTACCTCCATATATTCCATGTTCATTCCTCTATTATCTCCATATTTTCTATGTTCATTCCCATATTATCTCCATATATTCCATGTTCATTCCCATATTATCTCCATATATTCCATGTTCATTCCTCTATTATCTCCATATATTCCATGTTCATTCCTCTATTATCTCCATATTTTCTATGTTCATTCCCATATTATCTCCATATATTCCATGTTCATTCCCATATTATCTCCATATATTCCATGTTCATTCCCATATTATCTCCATATATTCCATGTTCATTCCCATATTATCTCCATATATTCCATGTTCATTCCTCTATTACCTCCATATATTCCATGTTCATTTCTCTATTATCTCCATATATTCCATGTTCATTCCTCTATTATCTCCATATTTTCTATGTTCATTCCCATATTATCTCCATATATTCCATGTTCATTCCCATATTATCTCCATATATTCCATGTTCATTCTTCTGTAATCTCCATATATTCCATGTTCATTCCTCTATTATCTCCATATATTCCATGTTCATTCTTCTGTAATCTCCATATATTCCATGTTCATTCCTCTATTATCTGCATATATTCCATGTTCATTCCTTTATCTCCACTTATTCCATGTTCATTCCTCTATTATCTCCATATATTCCATGTTCATTCCCCTATTACCTCTATATATTCCATGTTCATTCTCCTGTAATATCCATATATTCCATGTTCATTCTCCTTTATTCTCCATATATTCAATGTTAATTCCCCTGTAATTTCCATATTTCATGTTCATTCCCCTATTATCTCCATATATTCCATGTTGATTCCCTTATTATCTCCTTATATTCCATGTTCATTCCCTTATTATCTCCATATATTTCATGTTCATTCTTCTGTAATCTCCATATATTCCATGTTCATTCCTCTATTATCTCCATATATTCCATGTTCATTCTTCTGTAATCTCCATATATTCCATGTTCATTCCTTTATCTCCACTTATTCCATGTTCATTCCTCTATTATCTCCATATATTCCATGTTCATTCCCCTATTATCTCCATATATTGCATGTTCATTCCTCTATTATCTCCATATATTCCATGTTCATTCCTCTATTATCTCCATATATTCCATGTTCATTCCTCTATTACCTCCATATATTCCATGTTCATTCCTCTATTACCTCCATATTTTCTATGTTCATTCCCATATTATCTCCATATATTCCATGTTCATTCCTCTATTACCTCCATATATTCCATGTTCATTCCCATATTATCTCCATATATTCCATGTTCATTCCTCTATTATCTCCATATATTCCATGTTCATTCCTCTATTACCTCCATATATTCCATGTTCATTCCCATATTATCTCCATATATTCCATGTTCATTCCTCTATTATCTCCATATATTCCATGTTCATTCCTCTATTATCTCCATATATTCCATGTTCATTTCTCTATTATCTCCATATATTCCATGTTCATTTCTCTATTATCTCCATATATTCCATGTTCATTCCTCTATTATCTCCATATATTCCATGTTCATTCCTCTATTATCTCCATATTTTCTATGTTCATTCCCATATTATCTCCATATATTCCATGTTCATTCCCATATTATCTCCATATATTCCATGTTCATTCCCATATTATCTCCATATATTCCATGTTCATTCCTCTATTACCTCCATATATTCCATGTTCATTTCTCTATTATCTCCATATATTCCATGTTCATTCCTCTATTATCTCCATATTTTCTATGTTCATTCCCATATTATCTCCATATATTCCATGTTCATTCCCATATTATCTCCATATATTCCATGTTCATTCCTCTATTATCTCCATATATTCCATGTTCATTCCTCTATTATCTCCATATTTTCTATGTTCATTCCCATATTATCTCCATATATTCCATGTTCATTCCCATATTATCTCCATATATTCCATGTTCATTCCTCTATTATCTCCATATTTTCTATGTTCATTCCCATATTATCTCCATATATTCCATGTTCATTCCCATATTATCTCCATATATTCCATGTTCATTCCCCTGTAATCTCCATATATTCCATGTTCATTCCTCTATTATCTCCATATATTCCATGTTCATTAAATACTTAAAACTCCTATTCCACAGTTTGGGATTAATAATTTATGTTCATTCCTTTAATTCCTTTTTTCATTATTTTTGTGGGTCCCGTCCAGCATTTACGCACAGGTCATTTAAGTGTAAAATTTTAAACTAACCCTTTGTTTTTACCTGAAAAGGTGCAATAATGAGCCAGAGAGCAGAGTAACGCCAGTGCAGCTATCGCAGCGTGTGAACAGGGGATCTGTGGTGCTGGGAGTGTGCGGCCTTGCTGCGGCGTCCTCTGCTCGGGAGTGAGTGACGGCGGGAGGAGCGGGAGGAGGCCCGGGATGGAGGGGAGTGGACTCTCTGGAGGAAGAGGAGTCGCCGGCCCTTCCTCTCATAGGATTTGCAGCCAGGGGTGGGGTGAAAGGCGACGTCAGAAGCGGTGAGCTCCCGGGGAGAGCGGTGACTTGTGCTCCCTTCTGTCCCCAGACCTCGGACCCGGCACAGCGCTGCCCCCAGACAGGTGAGTGACGCTGCCGCCGGTCACTGAGCGCAGCGCGGTCCACACAGCACGGGCTGCTCCTGGGACTGACAGCACTCACACAGGTGGCCGCAACGCTACTGCAACCAATGAGATCGCAGCTTCTAGCGGGAGTAATGACAGCTGTTATCTGATTGGTTTATATGAGCACCTCTTTGCTCTGTGAACCAATCAAGGTACAGCTCTTATTTTTTATTTTTTTTGCTGCTTTATGAGCAGAGATTTGATTGGTTGTTATGGGCTCTTCTTCTTAGTCTCACAACAACCCAACAGATGACAGCTGTTATATTTTAACAGGACTATAAGCAGAGATCTGATTGGTTGTTATGGGAAACTTCTTAGTCTTTAAGTGCTGCAACCAATAAGAGTACAGCTTTGGTTTTTGCATGACTGTAAGCAGAGATCTGATTGGCTGTTATGGGAAACTGCTCCTCTCTTTCCTGTTCTGGTTTGTCTGCAGGAACGTTTGGTTTCTTAGTTAAGGAGTCTTCTGTGTAGCATTTTCACCTCACAATGGTTGACCTGGTTATTTAGGGAAGACCTTGGTTGTGCTTTGTAACGATTTTAAAGGGGTTGGACAATCCCTTTAAGGCAACTGAATGGGCTAGATTTGGACTCCACTTCTGAGAGCCTCAATGGGGACGATCTGCCGTGTATCCCATAGCATTCAATGAGCAGGCAGTGGTGGTCCTTGTGGTCAGACGGACCTTCTGATAGTCACTTATGGGCCATCACCTGTCAGTGGAAAGTTATAATGAACATTAGACTGGAGGATTGAACAGGGCAGGTCACCGCTGTGGGGGCTTCCTTCCAGAATGTTTGGCTGAGGGTGGGTTTCCTTGTGTTGTTAGAAGCTGCGGGGTCTCCGCTAGACGGGAAGCTGAACGGTGTAATGTTCTGGCTGGGGAGCGATATGGTTCTGATACGTTCTACTGAGGTCAGCGGCTCGGTGCCGCTCTACAGATCGGGGCACCAGCATTTATAAATGTCCCAGGTACGCGGGGTATGGAGCGGGCTCAGGAGCTGAACCTGCTCCGTACCCTGTGGGTGCCTCCTGTGTTATACAGCTGCCACCCGACGGGTCACCACGTCCGCTGGGGCTCCACCGAAGGCTCCTGCTACCGACATCTTGGTGCTCCTATGTCCGGGCTTCGTAGGCGATTGTTGTTTTTACTATAGAATTATTCTTTTTTTTGTTATCTAAGTGCCTCTTATGAACGTGACCCGTTATCAGTACATCGGTGCAGGTTTTGCTCACGTGCTCACTCATGATACCAGTTCTATGTATCTGGCTGTATCTTATAAAGGTTTGTTTTTGTTTTTTTTGCTTTTTGTGTGTTTTTTTTTTTTTTTTTTAAGTTTTTTTTATTTGCATCAATAAAGACCGTTGTTATGCAGCCACGTACATGAGCACTGCACAATTTGTATTCAAAGATGGTCCCTATATGTCGCAGTATTAAAGCATTGTGGTTTATGGTCCAAACAATCAGTTTAATAATATTTATTATTATTATCATGTTAAAAAAAAACCACATATTTAAAAAATAACAAGGTTTAAATAAACTTTTTTTTACCCAGTACAAAAAAAGGACATTTGATATCGCTGCAGCTGTAAAAATCCAATCTAAGAAAATATAAAATTACCCCGTACATTAAACATTTTAAAGGGCAAAACATAGAAATTGCTGTTTTTTTTGGGGTCATCGCACTTTCCAAAAATACAATGTATTAAGAAATCATATGTTACTATTTAAAAATGTCTGCTCAGCCCTGACATAGCTACAGTGAAAAATAACAGAAGGTTTGGGGGCCTGAAAAATGGCGACACTACCCCTTACCCCAAAACTTAGGCTATGTGCGCACGCTCAGGATTTGAAGCAGAAATTTCTGCAGCGTTTCTGCATCTCCTTGGCTGGAAAAACGCTGCGGAAAAAAACATGTTTTTGTACATCAATGCATGCTTTTTGGAGCTAAATAAAGTTATTTGAAAAGTAACGTGGGACATCGCTTTAACCCTTGGATTAATGTCAGAACTGGGGTGAGTATATTGGTTAATTTAAGAATGTGTCTGTGCCTGTTGTATTTCAAATTAAGGGTTTATTCTGTGTGTTTATTTAACTCTTTAATTAGCCTTGTCATCACCAAACAAAAGAGCTAGGTGTCAGCTAATCCCATGCGCCCAATCTCATTAGCATTCAGGACCGCAGCATGTCAAATTCTCTAGCGGAGTCGCTAGTCACCGCAACAGAAATTTGACCACTATAAAGTATTGAATGCGGTAAATACGCATGGTTCAGTGAACACATGTGGATTTACCTGCGTTCAATAGAATGCAACATTTTGGACGCAGGAAAAAATATGCATCCAAAGCGCTGCTACGTCCGGATCGTGGGCACAGAGCCTAAAAAATTAAAAATAAATGGCGTGGGCTCCCACGTAATTTTCATAACCAGCAGAGGAACAGCCGACCGCTGGGGCTAATATTAGTAGCCGGGGAAGGGGCCATTAGCCGAAAATGTTCCCTGGCTATTTATAACAGCTCACAGCTGTTTGTGTAGCCTTTACTGGCTAGAGTACAGTGGGACCCCAGAAAAAAGTTGACGTAGGGCCCCCCTATAAAATCTAACCAGAAAAGGCTAAACAGACAGTGGCGGGCTGACATTAATAACCAGGGAAGGGGCCATGGATACTAGCCCCCTCCGCGGCTAATAATATCACCCCTCAGCAGTCCCAGAAATGGCCTTGTATTGGCGGCTGACCTGAAGCCCAGGTTAGTAATGGAGGGTGTCTATATCAGCGTAGTAAAGTTTTCGCCACTTTTTCCATAAAAGACACGGGCAGAATAAAGTATTTTAATGAAATAAAATGACACACCGTTTTAAAAACATTTTTTATTTCACACACTGTCCCCGAATCCCTCGATTTCCTGTGAAAACAAAACAAAAAAAACATATCCCTCACTTGTCCGCCATCAGCCCCTGTGACCTCCTCATCAGTACTGGTGGGAACATTCTTGAGAATGTTCCCACGCAGCACCGGTGCCATAAAGTGAGGCCACGTGAGCTCTCAGCTGATCTTCAGCTGAGAGGTCACGTGAACCCTGGTCCTGGCAGCGCAGCGATGTACACTGCTGGGAGCGAGCGCGCTCCTGGCAGTGTACCGCCGGCCGCCGAGGAATCAGGACGCTGGGGGAAATTGCGAGGACACCGTGGGGTGCCGGACAGGTGAGCATAGTGTTTTTTTTTTTAATTTTTTACTTTACACCGCACGCAGTCCCAGCTCAGCTGAGGAGACTACTACTCCCCCCAGCTGATCCAGGTACCACTTATGCAGCGTTTTTGCAGTTTTTCCGCAGCCCATTGACTTTAATTGAACCGCAGCAAATCCGCAGGTATAATATTTATAAAGTCAATGGACTGCGGAAATGCTGCATAGAAAGGTCATGTTGCGTTTTAAATCCTGAGTGGAAATTTCCACATCATGGATTGCAATTACGATAGCTGGCAGAGTGATTACCAAGTGTTTTTGATGCGTTTCCGCGCAGAAAAACCGCTGCGAAAACGCATCAGAAACGCTACGTGTACACTTAACCTTAGTGTGAAGCCTTAACGTGTGTTTACACTGAAGGTTTTTTGCTGAGTTTTTGAGGCAAATACTCTAACTAGTCAATCGAAATTGATTAGTTTTTAAACTCATTGTGGTTTTCTGAGTGTTTCTTCGAAAACTTTGCAAAAAAAAACCCTCAGTGTGCAGGGTAAAATTAGCTGTGAAAATTTTCAGCTTAAGGCCACGGCCCCACTATCAGTATTTGGTCAGTATTCGATCAGTATTTTTTCTCAGGAGCCAAAACCAGGTGAGGAACAACCAGAGAAAAGGTATAATAGAAACAAGTCACCAATTCTGCATTTATCACCCACTCCTGAGAGAAAATACTGACCGAATACTGATAGGGGGGCCGTGGACTAAGTTGTCAGACAGCGAATGTGAAATCCTCAGCATCGGTCCGCTAGGGGAGATCTGATCCACAGCGCTTGGACTGTAATGAGCAGCCGATTATAAGTCTGGACAGACAATCTGCCACGTGTATGACTGTGTGCACATATCCTAATTGAAAAATATATATCCGTCTCTGGGTGACCGGTGACCAAAGACAATACATCCACTGCCGTCAACATGGCCGCCAACTTAGAACCGCCCTGGAGCCCCGTTGGGTGAAACCATGCGTGCGTTTCGATGTGCGCTCACTCTTATCACCTTGCCTGTTACATCCTTATTAATCCACATTCACATTTAAGGTCATGTTCACACTGTTTAAGTGGATTTTTGAGGCTGAAAATCAAGTTTTGGGGTTTTTTGTTTCCTGTTTCGGGTGCTTTTTTTTTTCCTCTGCTTTAATTTATGAAATCAAATTTCAATATTTTTATTTCCTTTTAAACAGAAGTCGACATGTTTCTCTTTACACTTGGAATCTTTTCCAAAGTCCACATTAAAAAGAGCCACCCATGGATACCCTATAACCTCATCATGGGGTGGAGGTGGGCTTTAATGGACATTGGAAAGAAGAGGGGGCGCCATAGATTGTCCGCAGTGATTGGAGCTGTCGCCAGTCGCTGCTGTTAGAGGCAGGTGCCGGCTGTGTAACGCAGCTGACGCTGTGACCTGTGCTGGCTCAGCTGCTGAGCCCCCTCCATACACCAGCACCCAACAAAGGAGATACCAATATGTCACATGTCCGGAAAGGCTTAAAGGCGTTGTAAAGTATCTGGAAAAAATAAACATGGCTGCTTTGAAGCAGAAAGAGTGCCACATCTGCCTACAGGTTGTGTCTGGTATTGCAACTTAACCTTATTTAGTTCAGTGGAGAAGAGTTGCAGTACCAGACACAACCTGGGAACAGATGTGGTGCTGTTCCTCAAAGAAAGCAGCCCTGGTTTTACGCTGTTAGAGACGACTACCCTCCCTCCCCACTACTTTATATTGGCAATTGAAGGGATGACCTTGAGGCACATAGTTATTAATTTACCACGGGCACATTATTCTAATGCACGGACAGGCTGGAATGTGGTTTCTGCTTCTCCTCTTCCCATTTCCATCACCGTATATATTACAGATAATGTATAATGTGTGTAATGTTCTGTGCATAGTGTGTATGTAGTGTATAATGTGTGGGGTGTGTGTGTAATGTTATGCATGTGCTGTGTATATAGTGTGTTTACCGTAATGTTGTATGTAGTGTGTGCGCGCTGTGTGTATAGCGTATGTAATGTAGGATATCCAGGCCGCTCTCTCTGTACCTGATGTCTTGTGACCGCCCGCTGCCCCATGTTGCCTCAATACGTGGCCCGATCTCGTGGGCATGTGGCCCCAAGAGATGCGCACTGGGTTCCCTTTGGGATCAGTCACCAGGGGGTTAATGCTGCGGTGCTGGGGAGGGCGCTGTAGTTATGGAGGACAGTAAACATTTGCATTGTTGGGCTTGATGGTGCCGGTTAGGTAAATAGGCATTGGGGGCTGTCGGAGAGCGCTGCCCCCGGATTTCCATACCGCCCTGTAGTAATAGGCAAATCGGAGCCGCACTGTATCTTTTCTGAGGCCGCGCTGTATACAGTATACACCGAGCTGGAAATTTCCACCGGCCCCAGGCGGGAGTGATGGTAAACACCACTACTGCTATAATCCCAAGCTCTGCTTAAAGGGGAACTCCACCTAGTTTCCCATCATGATTATTACATTGACGTCGGCGGGACCTGTTGTCTGTGTACGGGGCTCCGAATCTGTCAGGGAAAGAAGGACTGAGCATGTGGTTTCAGCATGTCCGACCCTTTTCTTCTTCCTGGGGAGAGTCGTCCATGTCGCACCCATTTGGCTGGTGCCTTTCCCTTGTGGTTTGCCTAAAATATCTTTATTTTATAAGGCAGCTATCGCCAGAAGATGGCACTGAAGAGCCAGCTTTTAAAGCTAATTTGCATATCTTCTTCCCAGGGATCACTGCAGTTGGCGAGGCAGTGACTGTAAGCATGGCGGCACATACTGCGGCTAGTCGGTGACTACTTTGGAGAAAGATGACTGCCAAATTTCCCTTTTGTCATCCCACAAAAAGATCACCGTAGTCTGCCCTGCCCCAGCCTGGAATGGCTGATAACAGAGAGCGATAGCATTTGCTCTGCTACAAAAACAGTCTGTCGGGACGGATTGCATGGAGAAAATGGCGTGAATAATGCAACTCCTAGAAGAGCGCTCGGTGCACCCGCAGGTCACCCGGCTGGACAGTCATGTCAGCCTGTCACCCGAGTACATGTGCTCCTGATGACTCAGTCTTGCTCGATGACACGCTGCGATTGCACAATGCACTCACGTCTGGGCTACAGAGGCGCTCCCCAAATGTCAGTGTGGATTCTGCCCTTTATTATCAATATTGTGATTGGGGTATAGAATTCGTACTAATATGGGATGGGGGGTATAGAATACGTACAAATATGGGATGGGGGGGTATAGAATACGTACAAATATGGGATGGGGGGGTATAGAATACGTACAAATATGGGATGGGGGGGTATAGAATACGTACAAATATGGGATGGGGGGTATAGAATACGTACAAATATGGGATGGGGGGTATAGAATACGTACAAATACGGGATGGGGGGTATAGAATACGTACAAATACGGGATGGGGGGTATAGAATACGTACAAATACGGGATGGGGGGGGCATAGCATACGTACAAATACGGGATGGGGGGGGCATAGCATACGTACAAATACGGGATGGGGGGGGCATAGCATACGTACAAATACGGGATGGGGGGGCATAGCATACGTACAAATACGGGATGGGGGGGGCATAGCATACGTACAAATACGGGATGGGGGGGCATAGCATACGTACAAATACGGGATGGGGGGGGCATAGCATACGTACAAATACGGGATGGGGGGGGCATAGCATACGTACAAATACGGGATGGGGGGGGCATAGCATACGTACAAATACGGGATGGGGGGGGCATAGCATACGTACAAATACGGGATGGGGGGGGCATAGCATACGTACAAATACGGGATGGGGGGGGCATAGCATACGTACAAATACGGGATGGGGGGGGCATAGCATACGTACAAATACGGGATGGGGGGGGCATAGCATACGTACAAATACGGGATGGGGGGGGCATAGCATACGTACAAATACGGGATGGGGGGGCATAGCATACGTACAAATACGGGATGGGGGGGGCATAGCATACGTACAAATACGGGATGGGGGGGGCATAGCATACGTACAAATACGGGATGGGGGGGCATAGCATACGTACAAATACGGGATGGGGGGGCATAGCATACGTACAAATACGGGATGGGGGGGGCATAGCATACGTACAAATACGGGATGGGGGGGGCATAGCATACGTACAAATACGGGATGGGGGGGCATAGCATACGTACAAATACGGGATGGGGGGGGCATAGCATACGTACAAATACGGGATGGGGGGGGCATAGCATACGTACAAATAAGGGATGGGGGGGGCATAGCATACGTACAAATAAGGGATGGGGGGGGCATAGCATACGTACAAATAAGGGATGGGGGGGCATAGCATACGTACAAATACGGGATGGGGGGGCATAGCATACGTACAAATACGGGATGGGGGGGCATAGCATACGTACAAATACGGGATGGGGGGGCATAGCATACGTACAAATACGGGATGGGGGGGGTATAGCATACGTACAAATACGGGATGGGGGGGTATAGCATACGTACAAATACGGGATGGGGGGTATAGCATACGTACAAATACGGGATGGAGGGGGTATAGCATACGTACAAATACGGGATGGGGGGGGTATAGCATACGTACAAATACGGGATGGAGGGGGTATAGCATACGTACAAATACGGGATGGGGGGGGTATAGCATACGTACAAATACGGGATGGGGGTCTTGGACCCCATGCAACCGTCATTGCCTGTATTGGTTAATATACTTAGACGTTGGTGGTCTCCCAGGGTGGGGAACCATGATCTGGGACTTATGAAGGGAATTACTTGCACCATAAATTTTTAGGGGCTTCGTAGCAAAAGGGGTGAATACATAAGCACATACCAATTTATAGCTATTTGATCCCATAAATGTAATTTATTCCTATATTTTTCTCACTTCACCAATTTAGACTATTTAGTGCTGATGTATCACACACAATCGGATTACAATAATATTTACACACAGGTTATAATGTAACAAAATAGGTAAAAAGCCAAAAGGGAGTGAATACTTTCACAAGCCAGTGTATATGGTATGGGGTAGTTCGGTTGATCTTCCACTGTAACTCTAAAGATATGATCACTTTATTTTATTTTTTTTGCTTTAGTTTTTTCCTCCCCGTCTTCCAAGAGCCATAACTTTTTTTTCCTTTTCCTCCTTTTATATCTAAATGGTCCGGCATTATGTTTTTCTTTTACAAGAAACCCGGGTCGGTCGGTTGTATTTTACTTTTTTATTTAGTTTTGACAGTTGCTTATTATGCCACAATATCAAATATGTTCATGTTCATTTCTTGGATCTTTCTACTCACGGAGTGGTAACTTTTTATGGTTATTTCTTTACTTTTATGTTTTTGTTTTTTTTTTCTAAACTTTTAAAGTAACTTTAGGTGACCTGATCCTGCAATCACTTGTTACACACAGTAGAATTTCAGGCTTTCCCGGCCTCCTGTCACCCAGCGCTGGTCACTGTGGCCTCTGGGCTATTGTGCCGTCAGGTATCTTTAACCATTTGTGTTTTTCAGCACTGATAGACCGTGCCCCTTTCGCCCCGGCATCTCCATATTGTGCAGTTCTCCCCTGACAGCCGCCCACAGCACAGCGCGCGCTAATTAATCCGCTGCACCTGGCCCAACGCACAGAAACATTGTGTCTTCTCTGCAATTAGGGAAATCCATAGGGACGTGGCATCTGCAGGCGAATCCTCCCCGTCATTAATTAATTAACATTTCCATGGTGTTACTTGCACGCCGACTTACTGAGATCGTATTTGACTGAATTCAGTGGTGCCAAGCTGTAATTCCAGATGCAGCCTGTGGACAAAGGTGGCGCTGGTTTTGGAAGAAGATGGCCATGTGTTTGTAATCCCGGATAACCCATTTCTGCCACTTGATGTAATATTAGATCACGGTGATCGCGCTGTGATGCTTATTGGGAACAGAGACGTCTCTGATCACGGCTGCTCCGTCCCTGAAGTCAGTAGTGCTGTAACGGTTAGGCAGGGGCTCTGAATGGACCGGTCCATAGAGTAAAGTGTGTGTGTGTGTGTGTGTGTGTGTGTGTTACACGGTGACCACGGCCACAGCTGAGAACTTGTCGTTTTTATCTACTTTCTCACCACCCAGAAAAAAAATAAGACCAAAGTCCATTGGCAGCTGCCCAGGGCCACTGCTGGCGCCGTCAGATCAGGCGGCACTGTAGGACAGAGCTGTAGTCAGTGGGGTGGGGGGTAAAGGTATCACATGGGGCAGCACTGCGCTAGAGCGGGGGTGCCAGAGTCTCTGACAAGGGCATCATACGTCCGTTCAAAAACTTGCTCTTATAGTTTTGACACAAAATTATGAATTCATAGATTCTAACAACATCTTTAAAGAAGCCTAAAGAGTCACTCTGAGCAAAACTGCAGCTGCCTAATGCAGGTCCTGGGGGCAGAGCCTGACACTTGGCTTCTGCTTGGCAGTTACAGTAGTGGTTCGCTTGCTGCCCAGTGCAGATCTTGGGGGCAGAGCCTGACACTTGGCTTCTGCTTGGCAGTTACAGTAGTGGTTCGCTTGCTGCCTAGTGCAGGTCTTGGGGGCAGAGCCTGACACTTGGCTTCTGCTTGGCAGTTACAGTAGTGGTTCGCTTGCTGCCCAGTGCAGATCTTGGGGGCGGAGCCTGACACTTGGCTTCTGCTTGGCAATTACAGTAGTGGTTCGCTTGCTGCCCAGTGCAGATCTTGGGGGCGGAGCCTGACACTTGGCTTCTGCTTGGCAGTTACAGCAGTGGTTCGCTTGCTGGCTAGTGCAGGTCCTGGGGGCAGAGCCTGACACTTGGCTTCTGCTTGGCAGTTACAGCAGTGGTTCGCTTGCTGCCCAGTGCAGATCTTGGGGGCGGAGCCTGAAACTTGGCTTCTGCTTGGCAGTTACAGTAGTGGTTCGCTTGCTGCCCAGTGCAGATCTTGGGGGCGGAGCCTGACACTTGGCTTCTGCTTGGCAATTACAGTAGTGGTTTGCTTGCTGCCCAGTGCAGATCTTGGGGGCGGAGCCTGACACTTGGCTTCTGCTTGGTTACAGTAGTGGTTTGCTTGCTGGCTAGTGCAGGTCCTGGGGGCGGAGTCTGACACTTGGCTTCTGCTTGGTTACAGTAGTGGTTTGCTTGCTGGCTAGTGCAGGTCCTGGGGGCGGAGCCTGACACTTGGCTTCTGTTTGGTTACAGTAGTGGTTTGCTTGCTGCCTAGTGCAGGTCCTGGGGGCAGAGCCTGACACTTGGCTTCTGCTTGGTTACAGTAGTGGTTTGCTTGCTGCCTAGTGCAGGTCCTGGGGGCGGAGCCTGACACTTGGCTTCTGCTTGGTTACAGTAGTGGTTTGCTTGCTGGCTAGTGCAGGTCCTGGGGGCGGAGCCTGACACTTGGCTTCTGCTTGGTTACAGTAGTGGTTTGCTTGCTGGCTAGTGCAGGTCCTGGGGGCGGAGCCTGACACTTGGCTTCTGCTTGGTTACAGTAGTGGTTTGCTTGCTGGCTAGTGCAGGTCCTGGGGGCGGAGCCTGACACTTGGCTTCTGCTTGGTTACAGTAGTGGTTTGCTTGCTGGCTAGTGCAGGTCCTGGGGGCGGAGCCTGACACTTGGCTTCTGCTTGGTTACAGTAGTGGTTTGCTTGCTGGCTAGTGCAGGTCCTGGGGGCGGAGCCTGACACTTGGCTTCTGCTTGGTTACGAGTGGTTTGCTTGCTGGCTAGTGCAGGTCCTGGGGGCAGAGCCTGACACTTGGCTTCTGCTTGGTTACAGTAGTGGTTCGCTTGCTGGCTAGTGCAGGTCCTGGGGGCAGAGCCTGATACTTGGCTTCTGCTTGGTTACAGTAGTGGTTTGCTTGCTGGCTAGTGCAGGTCCTGGGGGCAGAGCCTGACACTTGGCTTCTGCTTGGTTACAGTAGTGGTTTGCTTGCTGGCTAGTGCAGGTCCTGGGGGCAGAGCCTGACACTTGGCTTCTGCTTGGTTACAGTAGTGGTTTGCTTGCTGGCTAGTGCAGGTCCTGGGGGCGGAGCCTGACACTTGGCTTCTGCTTGGTTACAGTAGTGGTTTGCTTGCTGGCTAGTGCAGGTCCTGGGGGCGGAGCCTGACACTTGGCTTCTGCTTGGTTACAGTAGTGGTTTGCTTGCTGGCTAGTGCAGGTCCTGGGGGCGGAGCCTGACACTTGGCTTCTGCTTGGTTACAGTAGTGGTTTGCTTGCTGGCTAGTGCAGGTCCTGGGGGCGGAGCCTGACACTTGGCTTCTGCTTGGTTACAGTAGTGGTTTGCTTGCTGGCTAGTGCAGGTCCTGGGGGCGGAGCCTGACACTTGGCTTCTGCTTGGTTACAGTAGTGGTTTGCTTGCTGGCTAGTGCAGGTCCTGGGGGCGGAGCCTGACACTTGGCTTCTGCTTGGTTACAGTAGTGGTTTGCTTGCTGGCTAGTGCAGGTCCTGGGGGCGGAGCCTGACACTTGGCTTCTGCTTGGTTACAGTAGTGGTTTGCTTGCTGGCTAGTGCAGGTCCTGGGGGCAGAGCCTGACACTTGGCTTCTGCTTGGTTACAGTAGTGGTTTGCTTGCTGGCTAGTGCAGGTCCTGGGGGCAGAGCCTGACATTTGCCTTCAGCTTGACTGTTACAGTAGCAGTTTGTTTCTTTTTAAAATTCAAAACCCATTTTATATTTGTAGTTTCTATTTTTTGCCCGTTCCTCTGTCGACTGAAGTGCGGTCTTTACACCCATTGGCCCAGACTTACTAAGGTGCCTGACTGGTCCTTTACCTACCGGTGTGTTCTGCCCTTTGCTGGTCCTTGTGGATCTGTCCCGCCGTCCTCCATGCTATGTAACTATCTCCACCGGCCCCCTTTAAATGTGTCTACATTTGTGTTTTCATGTAAACCCAACTGGCTTGATGGTGGAGATAAGTGAAACGCCTCCCCTTCTTAAAGGGGTTGATAAACTACTGCCATTAAAGGATTTACTACTTAACCCCTTCATCTGTGTCCGCTGAGGCCCCTCTTCCTAGCTTGCAGCACAGGCTACTACTAACGAGGGGTAAACCTCACTGCCCGGGGCAGCCACCGAAATAAACGGTCACCGCAGCAGAGACAGCCTGAAGGCAAATACAACTGCTTGCTGAGAGTTGGTGGCATTTCGGCAGTCAGTTGAGCCGCGTTCTGAAAGGAGTGGTCCCTGATGGAGCCGGTGGTTTGCCCACCTTGAGCATCCAGTTTCCTGTATCTTGCGCAGTGTTACGTCTCATTATGGGGGGAGCGCAGAGCCATTGTCACAAGGTGACAGTTGTACAGCAGATAAAAGCAACGCTCCCACACAGCAAAAAGCCTCCCAACATGTTTGCTAATGATCAAAGAACAAATATAAGGTTACACAGCGGAGTCGCATGAAGCGGCGGAGCTGTTGCATTTAGCAGCCCCAGGCCGTCTCCACTCAAAAACTTACTCTCTTAAAGGGGAGCTCCATCTTCTCAAATTGTGCCCTTATGGTCTCTGTTACAAGGGGTCAGACCAATATGGGCTCACTAGCGGCATGGCTTCTTCCTTTCCTGCTCCAGTATTTAATGGTTCCTATCCATTTTATTGACTGTTAGACCTTGCTTGCTCTAAGTGACCACCAGCCTGTGGTCATGTGACATGTGTAATTTACATTAAAGGGGCAGCGATGTTAATATAGTAAAAGTGATACATAAAAAAAATATAGATGGATATAGTTGGGGAGATGAGGGGAAGTGGAAATAGACTTTTTTTTCCTCCAATACAGACTTAGAAAACTGCATGGAAGTAGCTGCCGAAGACTGATCAGCTGGATAGTGTGCTATATCTCCACAAGGACGGGACAACCCACCTCTGGCTGATGGAGGAAAAAAAGCATGCTCCTAATATACTAACGGTGCCACCCTTGTACACAGGCTATGTATGGTATTGCATTCAAAAACTCGTGGCTGGGCTGCAGTACTCGACCCATCCTATGGACATGAGTGGCGCTGTTGAGAAAGCAGTCATTTGATCAACCAACCCCAAGGGGAAAACTCCAAACTCCTCCTTTTTTTCCTCTTTAGCAATCAGAGGTGCAAAGTATTTAATATCTCGAACGGCTGAAAACTTTAATAAGCAGCAAATTGCAAAATTGCTTGTTTTTACAAGTACTTTTCAGAAACACCCATTTATGAAGATGGGAATGAGCCCTTTAAAGCCTTAAGCTGTGTGCCATAGTGGCTCCCTAGAATGCAGATTGGCCTGAGCCGACCTCCTGATGAAGCTGCTGATCCTCATGTTTAGATGAAGCTTTGCATAGATTTACAAATGGAAACAGATCTCAGGCAAATAATTTCCCCCTTCGGCACATGGAACCTGCAAGACTTGGAAGTGAGACTGGGCGGACTCGTCGGGGCACTGCTGCGTGTGCGGACATCTCCGGGGTGGCTTCCAGCCGCCGCTCTCCCAGGGCGTCAACCATTATACAGAAACAAGCTGCTCTGCCTCTGCTACTTGGTTTTAATTAAATCTTAAAGGGATTGTCCATTATTTACTACTAGACCCCCCCCCCCCGCAATATCTCATCTCTTCTGGCACAATCAGTAAATGACCTCTGCAGCTAATCGGTGGCCGATGATTAGCTGCAGTGATTGTGTGATGTCCTCTGCAAGGAGACTAGCTGTCAGTGCATGGAGACCTCTAGTTTTCTGTTGTAATACCCTATACAGCTGAGGATTTGCTACACTTGAATCTTTCTCTGTGTATTCTGAGCTGAAGCTCGCCGGTTCCGGTCTTGTAATACCTCTGCTATCTGTGCCGTGTACCGGCCTCATCAGAAGTGAACGTTTTCTAGCAACCTCTCTCTTCCCCCGCAGGATGTTGCAAACTGCTTACGACTACTTCTGGTGGCACCGGCTCTGGCTTCCGAAGAACCTGACGTGGACAGACCTCGAAGATCAGGATGGCCGGGTATACGCCAAAGCTTCCGACTTGTACATCTCCATCCCTCTCGCTTTCCTCTTCCTTATAGTACGGTACTTCTTTGAGATGTAAGTATATTCGTGTTTCCCGTGATGAAACTTGGGGAGATTGAGATTCGACCATGTCGATCAGATCGTTGGCTCTTGGGGACATCTAGTGGTCAAGTGTGGTATGGCAGCTATTATTATTTAATTTTATTTTTGTACACTCAATGCCAGTTGTTTTCGGGGGGTTTTCGGCCTCTTATTTCATGTATAGCATTAGACTTTATCATTTTAATCTTAGGTCATCCAGACATATAAAGATATCGACAATTCAAAATGATTTCTAGAACCCTTCTCTCCGTCCGCTCTCCTGACATGTCTCTTTTAGTAAATACTTATATTCTCCATAATACAATTGTGGCTCATCTTTTTTATTATTACGCTGTGTCCTGCTATTCCTGTTTCTGGAAATGTGTGAATAAATTAACAACTGGGCGTGCCTGCATGCATCCAGTACTAAAAGTATAAAACTTCTTTGAATTGTTTTTATTTTTGCCCCCGTTCAGACCTGGATGTGATCGTATTCCTTGATTTTAGTTTTATTAATTTAAATTATATAATCAACTGTTGGCCTCATACTTTGCACTGCAGGTCTGCTCCTTCACATGTATGTACGCCGGAGCGGAGTATATCCCTGACCTGTGTCTTGTATATGAATTTCCTGTGATATGTCTTGCAGTTATGTGGCTTCCCCATTCGCCAAGGTACTGGGCGTGAAGGACAAGGTGAAGCTGCGGGCGGCACATAATCCGGTCCTGGAGTCCTTCTATAAAAGCTGCTCAAAACATCCCAAGCAGGTGTGATGTCACTTTGGGAAGTGGGGCCGGAAGGGGGGGGGGGGATGATGTCACCATTGGGTGGGATTCGGGTCTGGTATGTCTGATGTCACCGTAGGCAATGAGATTAAAGGTCGGCTGGAAAACCTCTATGCATAAAGGGTTCTAGATTTGGTTGGGATGCCCCTATGGGCCGGGGCTTTGGCTGGGGGGGGCGCGCCCCTCCTACGGGCCGGGGCTTTGGCTGGGGGGGGCGCGCCCTTCCTGCGGGCCGGGGCTTTGGCTGGGGGGGGGGGGGCGCGCCGGGGCTTTGGCTGGAGGGCTCGCCACGCCCCTCCTTACAGGTCGGGGCTTTGGCTGGGGGTGCGCGCCGGGGCTTTGGCTGGGGGTGCGCGCCCTTCCTGCGGGCTGGGGCTTTGGCTGGGGGGGCGCGCCCTTCCTGCAGGCCGGGGCTTTGGCTGGAGGGCTCGCCACGCCCCTCCTTACAGGCCGGGGCTTTGGCTGGGGGTGCGCACCCTTCCTGCGGGCCGGGGCTTTGGCTGGGGGGGTGCGCCCTTCCTGCGGGCCGGGGCTTTGGCTGGGGGGGGGGCGCGCCCTTCCTGCGGGCCGGGGCTTTGGCTGGGGGGGGCGCGCCCTTCCTGCGGGCCGGGGCTTTGGCTGGGGGGGCGCGCCCTTCCTGCGGGCCGGGGCTTTGGCTGGGGGGGGGGCGCGCCCTTCCTGCGGGCCGGGGCTTTGGCTGGGGGGGGCGCGCCCTTCCTGCGGGCCGGGGCTTTGGCTGGGGGGGCGCGCCCTTCCTGCGGGCCGGGGCTTTGGCTGGAGGGCTCGCCACGCCCCTCCTTACAGGCCGGGGCTTTGGCTGGGGGTGCGCGCCCTTCCTGCGGGCCGGGGCTTTGGCTGGGGGTGCGCGCCCTTCCTGCGGGCCGGGGCTTTGGCTGGGGGTGCGCGCCCTTCCTGCGGGCCGGGGCTTTGGCTGGGGGGCTCCCCACGCCCCTCCTTACGGGCCGGGGCTTTGGTGCTCAGACAGTTCCAGCATGTCATTGTGTGGTATGATATTATCATTATTGCACGATTCCTGACAGGGAGAGCTGGAAAACTTGTCGAGGGCAAGTAAAATTACTGTACGCCAGGTGGAGAGATGGTTCCGCCGGAGAAGAAACCAGGACCGGCCGAGTCTACAGAAAAAGTTTCGGGAAGCCAGGTACATGCTGATCATGTCTATAGCGCCACCTATCATATCAGATGGAGTAACTGCAGCACAAGATTCCACTGGTCATAATGGAAGACGGACCAAGAAATGTAAAAGTAGTGCGGCGATCTTCCAAATCATGGCAGTTCCCATAGCATGGCTAAAAGTGGGGTGGATCTTTTAAAGACTTGCATTTTTTAGGGGGGAATTTGTGTTCTTACTCCTGGCCAATCAGAGGTCTGCCTCTTATTTTCACAGTTGGAGATTCACCTATTATCTTCTTGCTTTCATTGCTGGCATTGCCGTCCTGGCAGACGTGAGTACTCCTCTGCTGTGTGATGTTATTGTGTTGACGCTCATAGTAGTTATCGTAAAGGGCGACCTTGTGTGTAACGTATATGGATGTATGATGTGTATAGATTATTTATTTTTGTTACCTTTGTGCAGAAACCCTGGTTTCAGGATCTGCGAGAGGTGTGGAGAGATTTCCCTAAGCAGGTACTTCCCATATTGCCAGGAATGTGTACTGAGCCCCCTCGCCTCTGTGGGTCCTGCTCACCATCTCTCTCCTCCTGCAGACTATGCTCCCATCCCAGTACTGGTATTACATGATCTCGCTGGGATTTTACTGGTCTCTACTCTTCAGAGTGGCGTTTGACGTCAAGCGGAAGGTTAGTGTTGATCTTCAGCTACTCCTCGCTCTTCTGTCATCAGGGGGCTAAAGTCAGAATTATGAATGGAGTGTAAGACGTATACTGCAGATTGCAATGTTAATTCTTTTTAGATAAGATTTTTTTGTTTTTTGTCTCATCCAGGACTTTCAGGAGCAGATCATCCACCACGTGGCCACAATTGTGCTAATCAGCTTCTCGTGGTGCGCTAACTACATCCGCGTGGGTACTTTGGTATTGGTCATTCATGACGCCTCTGATTTTTTCCTAGAGGTAAGCTCTTGTAATATATGTATCTGTTCTGAAGGCTCAGTTGGTACCATAAACACTTGGTGTGCCTGGCCTTCAACTGGAAAGGACAGTTGGGGCGGAGCTTTGTGCAGAGGCTGATTGGCTGAGAGAAGCTCCACCCTCCTTTTCAGGTGAATGTCAGGCACAGTGGATAATCTACTCATTGACTTGCTCCATAAAGCAGTGGAGGTATTCACAGCCATGGTTTTGGAGTAGCACCAATGAAGGGGATGTGACAGTGTTTGTTTGTGTTTTTTCTCTCATTACAGTCTGCAAAGATGTTTAACTACGCCGGCTGGAAGGAGACCTGTAACAACCTGTTTGTGGTGTTCGCTTTTGTCTTCATCGTCACAAGGATCATCATCTTTCCGTTCTGGTGAGTGGCTGAAGTCATCAAAACGGTCAATATCCCACCATTTCTTCTTTACCGCCAGAGGCCTTTCAATCAGAAACCTCCTAACGCTGATACTGGCTTGTTGGCTGCCGGCGCCCTAGCGCCTGGCTCGTTGGCTGCCGGCGCCCTAGCGCCTGGCTCGTTGGCTGCCGGCGCCCTAGCGCCTGGCTCGTTGGCTGCCGGCGCCCTAGCGCCTGGCTCGTTGGCTGCCGGCCCAGACGCCCTAGAGCCTGTTTTCACTTCTCCAGATGTTGTCAGACTTTTCTTCTCTCATCTTTTGCAGGATCCTCCATTGCACCTGGGTTTACCCCGTAGAGATTTACCCAGCCTTCTTTGGTTATTACTTTTTCAATGCCATGCTGTGGGTACTACAATGTCTGCACATATTCTGGGCTTACCTTATCCTTGGCATGGCCCACAAGTTTCTTACGGGCAAGGTAAGGCACACGTTTATGTATGTTTTTGGGGAAGAATTGACAGATAACTGTGAATCTGTCGTCAGGTTTCTCACAGTGTTAAACAGATCTTAGACTTGATGAGGCTGGTGTAATCACTTTCATAATCCATTTGAATACAGTGTAATGCTAAAGGATTATTCCCATTTTTATAAATGATTTAGAAGGTACTGTTAAATACAAGCAATTTTCTGCCATTTTTGAGATCAATTATTTACAGCTCGTTTCCTTGGAGACCGACCATCGCTGCTAAGACAGTAAAACATGCGCAGTGCTTACAAACCCTTTACCACTAGGCAAGCTAGAAAGCCACATTGGTTGGTCTCCTCGCCAACAAGATATAAACGCAAGAAAAGTGTTAATATATCAAGAACTACTCCAAATTTTAATAAGCAGTAAATTGCAAATGTACTTGTTTTTGGACAGTGCTTGTAAAAACACTCATTTTTGATGATTGGAATAACCCTTTTAAATGGGCAGCCTTTATATGTATCCTAGCAGGACCTCCTAATGCTACTACAGCACCATTCTGGTCAGCTTTTGCAACTCTGTGCCGTTTCGCAGGCTTGTAAGGACGAGGGCCCATGTGCCCGAGTACCCGGCCCACGCTCGAGCCTGACCTTTCTCAGGGTTGTTCTCTTGTCTGAGAGTAACTTTCACTTGTTTTCTAATAGCTGGAGCAAGATGAGAGAAGTGACAAAGACGAAACTGACATTCCAGATGAAGACGATGAAGAACCCGCCAAGAACGGGGTGGTATCCAATGGTCATTCTTTGCAAAACAACAACCACCACAAGGCGGAATGAGGGCCCAATACCGACTCCCCTCCCTCTCACACTACTGATACCTACCTTGCCAACATCTCGGAGACCTTCCTTACTAACCATGGAAGGTGATGAGTGGAGTGTCTCCACTGGACATTTTTATATTTTTTTTTTTTTTTTTTTACATTAATCTAGAAATCTGTCTTCTCCCCATTATGGTGTATAAAGCCTGTTTCGCCTTTGCCTGCTGCTGCTTGGATCGGAGGGACCGGTTCCTTCCCGATGTACACTCCAGAGATGACTTTCTTCTTTCTTTTTGGTCTGGAGAATGAGTTGATGACCTGGATGATCGCAGCGATGGCATTATTCGTTTGCCTTGCCCTTCGTCTTGAGTTTTGATGCCCGGCTCCCTGGGTTGAACCACTGTCTTGCCCGACCGATGAGGACGGTTTGTTTCTTAGCTCAGTACCATGATTCGCCATGTTGACAATCAATGTGAATACTGCACCTTCTCCATGTTGGATGATCGCTGACCGCTATCTGGAATTAGTCGTCGTCTTATTGCGGTAGCGGATGTATTTATTACCGTAGCTCTGATTTCTCCTTCTTGGAGCCAGATGTTGCCTTATTTTCTACAGAGACCATTGGATTTTTCTCTCCAGTCAATTTTAAACTTTGAGGGTATATCCTGATGCCATTATCTTTTACCTGCTCCCTGGCCGGCCTTCGGACCGCCGCCATCTTCCTAGTGGACTAATAAATTGCAATGTGATAAATGAGATCCGTGATCTTTGGAATAATGGCTGGGCTGTGATTACATGACCTAAGCAGTAGGTCATTTTCTAGTAACACATTCTCCTTTAAATCAGGTTTTGTCTTTTAAATTCTTCTCTCTCATGATTTTTATTAAACCAAACAAGTCATCTTGCTCTCTTCACACTGGTCCCTGGGGCCATTTACTATCTTTTCAGCAGTCTCATTATCATCAGAGTCAGGTTTAGAATGACATTTTGCACACACTGATTACATGCATCAATACTAAATACTGGCACAGACTTATTGCTGCTAATGTGTGTGTGAAATAGTCTTGTATAACCTGTTTGCCAATATGGAAACTTTCAAGATTTCTAAAAGGTAAAAACCAAAAAAAATCTATATACATTGAACATACAATGTGATTGTCTGATGCCATATTCCCTTTGTAAAGTGTGTTCCTGGCTCCAGCTCTAGGATAACTGCTCCAGAGAATGAAGGGCTATAACATCGGTGGTGGGAAATCAATTTCTCTGGATTTACTGCCAATACTTTTGACAGTCCCCTCACAATGGTGGGGACTTGTTCACCTCCATCCAACATGGTGGCTGTGAAGCTTTATTGTGATCACTGTGGGTCCGCTATCCTAGAGATTGGGAATAAGCCCCTACAAGGAATTGTTCTGTGGGGGTCACTGAGGACACAAGAACCACATGGCTGTAGGCGGCCGTGTCCGACAATGAGGCCTACAAGAGAATTTATGGGGAGTACCTAAAGTCCTTTTCTGTCGCTCCTCTGGGGACACAGGACACTGGGGCTGTATGCTGTTATGTCCAGCAAAAGAAATTTTACATCGCCTACCCAAAATCCTCTCCTCAATTCAGCGGGGACACAGGGCAACCACGTGTGTAAGCAGCAGTGTCCTGCAATACAGACAATGGGGGTGCAGGTTGTTTCATTGGGGGATACAGGAGACCGTGTGTACACTGCTGCCACCACGAGGCTGACAATACACATTACAACTCCAAAAGCGGGCTACAACCGCCTACTGAAAAGCCATTCATTTTAGCTTAGTGTCACGAGGAGACAGACCAGTTTCTGCCTCCAAAAGAGAAAAAAAAGCATGGGTTTATGCCGCTGTGTCCTGCAATGGAGGCTACACGAGCTTGTACAGCGCGGACCTGAAGTACCTGTTCGAGCCCCTGCCTCCTCTAACGTTCTCCCCAATCTCACATTTTGTATACATTATACCCCTTCCTGCGCCCCCATCACTCAAACTCCTCCAGCATGAACACGTACAAGCTCAATAGAGAGGATATGGGCCACACACAGCTCGGTGGTCTCAGGACCCCAAACCACCGCTATTCTGCAGCATTTGGTAAGGAGATAAAAGGAAGAGGGTCCTGACCAGAGAGCCCTTTCCCCCTAATGAAATCATGATGTCATAATAACACTAACTTTTATTATTTGAACATGAAAAAAAAAAATGTATGTATAAACCTAACCAGAAATAAAGACTAAGATGTCACCTCTCCTCAGCCCCAGGGGATGGGGAGGCAGTAATGGAGGGGTGGCAGGGTCTGGGGACACTCATGTGACGGAGGCAGGAGGGGGGTCTTGTCAGCACCAGGATCAGATATGTGGCAGAAGGGCGTTAGAGCAGACGGCCCCTGCACTCGGTGGACCCGCAGCAGCACAGCAGCTTCTTGCCCTCCACGCTGCCCACCTCGTAGTTGTAGTCCCAGGTGAGCTCGGTGCCCGCTCGTATCCTCCTACCAGAGCACAAAGCAGAGGGGTTAATGATTACACCGCAGGAGACAGGGGTCCATGCACAGAGCACAAGGACTGCTTTCTAGTAGTGTGGTCACATGGAGGTTGTGCGTCTGCAGACCACCTACCACCCGGGCATTAGAGTGATTGTGCGTTTTGGTGCTCCCCCCTAAAGAAGTGGTTCAAATACACCATCTAACAGCCCCCTTGGAAGCATAAGGACAATACACCCCCATCTTAGCACCCGGTAGGGTTAGACATGTCCCTCTATCAGTGCCAAGGTGTAGGGTCAAAGCAAGGCTATGTTCACACACGTATTTTTTTCTGCTGCAAAGCTGCTGCCAACTTTTCTCTGGCAGAAAAACAGCTGCATCAAAAAAGCAGGTTTTCCTGCTTTTTTTTTTTTTGCTGCATTTTTTTTCACTGTCCTTCTGTCTCTATTTAGGCATGCACATAAAGTTCTGTGAAAAAAAAAAGACTCCCATTCTATTTTGCAATCAAAAACGCTGCATTTTCTGGTGCGCATTTGCAGCGTTTTTTTCACCACCCATTACGTCTGATAGGTGAAAAAAATGCTGCAAAAATGCTGAAGAAATGAGATGCTCTATTTTCCAAATACACAAGCGAGGCAGAAAATACACAGCAAACTAAAAGCTACATGTGTGATCAGAGAATCCTGGTTTCTCAGAGACTTTGCTGGTACTGCAAGACGCAGCTGAAAATTTGCATAAAAATCTGCTGCAAAACACAATGTGTGTGAACATAACCTAAAGGAGTTTGTCTACTTCAAGAGCCCCTGCTTGATTAACAGAAGCGAGTCTAACACTGCATCCCGGCCCAAACTGCATGCTCTCTAAGGGTGCAAGCAAAGGCAGCATCAGGTACAGAGACGAGTAGACCGGTTCCAGCCAGCTTCAGGCCACTGCTGAGAAGACTGCAGAGGTGGTCGGTAACTTACAACCTGAGAAGTAAACTATAGCATTAAAAATCTTTCCATTCTTAAGGAGAGGTAAATTGCAAAGTCACTGGCTTTATCGTGCAGTTTGTGATGTTATCCCTTTAAGCAAAGTCAAGGGAAAAATCAGGAGATTTGCTTTTCTAGAGGCAATAGAAGCCGATCAATATAGATGCGAGTTCTCTAATCTGAAGCAGATGGCACATACAAGACGCCGCTTATGGGCCAAGAATGAGCACTGGCAGATTTGTCATGCTGCTACTGATCTCCAGTGGGGTAGAGGATCGGACATGTGAAATCCAACATGCCCGCCCCCCCCCCCTTCAATAGCCATTGACTGGGTGTGAATCTACAGGAAAGGCACGGTGCCATGAGCGAGGCACAGAGCGTTCCCAGTCTCCGCACACACAACACGTCATGTAATTAGTGGGAAAGTGCAGGAATGTTAAGCAGATTACTTACTTGCTGGCGAAGAAGGCCACCCAGGGGAAGCGCAGGTCGTGAGTGTCCACAAACACGTTCTGGACAAACAGGTTAGGACTGCAGCTGTGCTGGAATGGGACAGAGAGGGTTGGGTGAGGTGGAGGATGGGAGTATTCTCACACACACAGGGCAGACCTCTCTACACAAAGCCAACCATCGCCAAGCACAAGTCTTTTCCCGGAAGTCGGCTAATGCAGCTCAAAATAGGCTAAAGGGGTATTCTCAAGCGAGGAAGTTATGCCCTATCCCATTCACTGAGGATTGCTGAAACCCCCCTGATCCCGAGAACCAGGGCGCTGAAGAGAGTAAATGGAGCCGCAGGTGATCATGGCAGTGATGATCGCTATATCTGCCGTTAGAAGAAGCCCGTGTGACCGAGTCCCGTTCTGAGGTTTTCAGTGGTTAAACCCTCAGTGATCGGGATAGGTGATTATTTCCTAGCATTAATCTACCCCTTTAAATAATAAAACTTAACCACATGGCATCGGCAACATGTAAAGCAACTTACGTTTAGGTATCGGCCCAAGTTTCCTTCCAATTTAGCATCGATGATGTAACAGGACTCCTCCCCATCATAGAACTGGCGGGTCGCCCTGCGCCCGCCTCCTCCTTCGCCCCGGTCAGCCGACGCCATGTTGGGCTTGACTGTGATACCGTAAGTGGATTTCAGGGCGAATCCTCGGGTGGATTTTACTGCCACTTGTCTCTTTACCACCGGTCCGCCTGGAAAAAGTGGATAGAACATGAACTAAAGTTCCCGCTGAAGCAGCAGCGATCAGAGCTCGGCTCTGGAGGTGCCGGCAGTGTAACACAGCTAGCACCAGCACAGTGAGTATAATAATCACGGAGGAAGGGGGGAGTTGGGGTCCAGCCGGATAGGGGTTTACCTTTGCTGAAGGAGACGTTCTTTTTGTCCTCATCCACATCGGAGCCGGAGGAGATAGTCTGGATGTCGTCGCTGTCGTTAGCGTTCGTCTGGGCGGCCGGTTTCTTACTTCCGCCGCTCTCCGAGCTGCTGGATAAGGTCAGGACCTCCTAAAAGAAAAGGAGATAAATAAAATATCAGCATATGGAGAAGGACCACCCTCAAAATCAGGTCCCTGGCAGACACAATGGCATCTGCGTACATCGTTGGTCTGTGTGTTGGACTGGCGCCGGTTCTGGTGCATGGAGGTCTTGCTGACTGGTCTTCTGATACCGTGAGGTTGCGCCGGGCTCGGGTTGTAGCCGTATAACCTGTTTTTTTCCCTTTTAGGCATGGAGAAAGTAAGAAACTGTAAGAAGACTATGATGCCAGGTATAAGAAACGTCCTCATTATGTCCGACACTTCCATCTGTACCTACCCAGCGGCCTTGCCGGCTTCATCCGCGTCCTGTGTGACAACAGAGAATAAAGGGAACATTAGTAGTGTACACGGCCATTTTCATTTGTGCTCTTCTCTCAAATGATTTTTGCTTAAAAGTCATAGTTATTGGCAACACATCGTCCAAAAGATGCCGAAAACAAGGATATTCTGTGTGCGTGGTAAGTACAGTTCCCAAACAGGCAGCAGATCAGTGGCCATTGGCTACTGTAAACCCACCCTAACTCAGTCATGAGCCTGAAGGACATCTTCCAATACAGATCCCGATAACCGTCTCTAGACGAGTAGACAGCCAACTATCTAAGACAACGATGAGACCACGAGAGAGGGCTGGCTGAAGACCTGACCCTTGAGATGGGACACTCTATAGTAAGCACTGTATCAATCAGCAGCTCATAAAATTCGCAATGTGTCTGTAACAGATGAAGAAGAATTGCTAGATTCGGGTGAAAGAGGGGGCCTGGCTAGAGTCCCTAGTTGGAGGAAGTTGCTGGAAGCATCGCTTTACTAAGCCCTAGAAGCCAATCCAGAGCTGTAGGACGATCGCCTGCATGCCCTTTCAGTCAGCGTTCTTGGAGAAAACGAGGTTAAGGGGGCAAGCTAGTTCCCTGGAAAAATGAGCACATCCATGACTCTTGTATAAGGGTTTTGGGCTCAAGTGAAGAAAGCTGGATAGCTTGTGATCTTGCTGAAAGCCAAGATGTCCTTGTCATCGGAAACCTTGAAAACATCTTGATGGATAGTCCAGTCTCCTGAGTTGACCCAGTCTTGGCTGAGGGAGTCTGCGATCCAGAGGTTGACTTACGGAATTTGGACAGTTACAACAATGATGTTGTGTCAGTTGTCCAGAGTCAGTCACAGAAAACCCAACCGAAGAGGACCCAGTTGTCCAGAGTTATTCAAAGAAGACCCAACCAACTGATAACCCAACCGAAGAGGACAGAAGTGTCCAGAGTTATCTGAAGAAGATCCAACCAAAGAGGACCCAAGCGTCCACAGAGTTATTCACAGAAGACCCAACCAAATGGCAACCCCGCCTAAGAGGACCCAGGTGTCCAGAGTTATTTGTTGAAGACCCAACCAATTGATAACCCTTGAAGTTATCCGCAGAAGACCCAACCAATTGATAACCCAACCGAAGAGGAACTAGATGTCCAGAGTTCTTCGTAGATGACCCAAAAGAAGAGGACCTAGCTGTCCAGAGTTATTCACAGAAGACCCAACCAATTGATAACCCAGCCTAAGAGGATCAGAGTGTCCAAAGCTATTCGCAGAAGACTGAACCGAAGAGGACCTGGGTGTCCTCTTCTCCTTTATTTGCAGGAAACTCAACCAATTGATGACTCAAAGGAAGAGGATCCAGGTGTCCAGGGCCCTTTTGAAAAAGACCTAACTAGTCAGCCTAGAAACAACCTTGATCTCCATGTTGTCCAGGTAGGGAGTGGTTACGATCCTTCAGAGGGTGAAGGAGGGCTATGATGACAGAATCCTGGGGTCTGTGGTTTGGTCATATTTGATGGTGGCAATCCTAGACAGCTAAGCACTTTCAGGATGTAGAAATCTGTGAATCCTGGATATCCACCAAGGGCATCGCCATCAGACACACAAAACCATGACATTTTGGTTTGCAATTTAGAGGTTCAGTGTTAGACTATCGATCCGTTCAACTTGATGAGGCAAACATGTTTGATGGCAAATCTGAAAACGTGCATGGGGGGGTATTGGAATGAAGACTCCTTGGGGGGAGTTATAACCAGAGGTGCCAGATGCCCCAAAAGAGCAGGGGTGGACCCTCTACTCCCACTCAAAGAGATTGGGCAGGGCTGGATGTTTACATGGAAGCGCCATTAGGGCCTGGTTTTAAAATTAGTAATATTTCACATCCTGTAGACCCTTCTTAGAGAAAAGCAGAGCAGCCCTGTCTACACAGAAACACAGGTACTGGACTAGGAATCCCATTACTCTGCTCCCTACAATGAAGGGGCAAATGCTGATGTAATTAAGGTGGCAAGGATATGGCTGGTAAGTAGTAGAAGCCCCTTTAACTTGTTTGTGGCATTGTTCCCATTTTTTACTCCTCAGCTATCAGATTCTCCTTTCATCGTGAGGACAAGTGATCACTTTCACATGTCTCTGGCATTGTGCATTTTTATTTTTTTTTATAAATGACTGCTTTGCAAGATGTGGGCTAAAAATCTGACCAGGAAGGGGGCAGCATCGACTTGTCGAGTCCTATTATAGTCCCAGCCTAAAGGAACAAATGAAACTTGCCCGGGAGACCATGGGCGTTATTATTGTGAACCCCCTCTAAACAACACTCGCTCCTCCTCACCTTTCCGCGTTCCTCCTTCTTTGGCAGTTTCTCCGCATCAGATGCGTCTCCAAGTTTGAGAGACGACCGGCTGTCAGAGTCCATGTACGTGTCCGTCATGGTGTTAGAGCTCAGCCAAGAAGCCACCTTATTTTTGGAGGTCTCCTCCGGCAGCTTGCAGTCCGTGTTTTCCTCTTGGCTGGCTTGTCGGACTAACGCCGAGTCCTTCGAGGCAGACTCAGACGTCCCGTTTTCCTTCTGCCCCCTGGTTTGCCGGCGCGTGGCGTAGCTCCGCCACACAGAACTGGTGGTGAGGTCCTCATTCTTTCCAAAGTTGTCATCCGAGCTGTCGTTGGACTCCTCCTGGTCATCACTGGCGCTGTTTTCTTCTCCGTCCTCCTTGATGTCTACGCCACTGCTGTCGGAGGACGACTTCACTTCACTCTCGTACCCTTCTTTGTAGTTCTCCACGCTCTCGATGTGGTCCAAGTTGGCGAAGTATTCGTCGCCCATCTCTAGACCTTCCTTGTCCGCAAAGTCATCTGTCAAAATTTTACCTGAAGGAAGATAGATCGGGAAAATTACTTCACGTAGAAAATGGCTCTTCTGGTGTCACTAATCAGACAGCCACTGAACTCCCCTGAGATTTCTCAGACCACTATGGATTTTTTTTTTTAGAATAAAAACACCTTACAGCCTTTTGGCATTGCTCAAAGACTTGGCTCACTAAGCAAAGTGGTTGATTCTGGGTCAAGTTATTGGGCTTCCTGCTGTAGTTTTGATAAATTGCTGATATTTCTGCTGCATCTAAGCTCATCTTCTCACTAATAAACTTCAGCTAAGTAGTCCTCCATAATATATATATATATATATATATATATATATATATATATATATATATATATATGCACTGTATAATCCCGCCCACGCCACTGATTGGTAGCTTTCTGGTACACTGTAGGTAGGAAGCAGCCAATCAGTGGTGTGGGCGGGGATAAGTGGACTAGAGGAGCTGAAGCAGAGATATTATCAAAAGTACAGCAAGGAGCCCAGTAAGTGACACATTGCTGGAATCGTCTTATGCTCACCTCATGCTGAAAAGCTTAATCCCTTTAAATCATTGGCAAATCACCATCACTGTCCAACAGCTCAACCACAGCTGGTGTAGCCTCCAAGTGTCGGATCAGTGTGGGTAGGACAAACGTGAACCTTGTGTGTCCACGGGCAGTCAGTGAGTCGTACCTGCGTATATACAGACGAAGGAACCCTTGGCTATGTCGTCCAGACAGCGAATCCCCCAGCCCTTGTTCTGGGTTTTGAAGAGCTGGAGACGTACTTGGAGGCCGTGCTGCACCAGGCGGTTCGTGCACATGTTGTGGTTGCACTTACATCTCTTGTTGCATTCATACACCCTGCAAGGAGACGAAAACATTAGAAAGGGGGTTCTCTCAACCCCTTAGCTCTCATCACCCCTGGGACAAAGCAGTCGCTGCTAGCAGCAGGAAGGCGCGCACATTGTGGACCACCAGCGCCAACACGCCGCCAGCCCGAGGTTGTCAATCTTTAGGAGCGCACCAACTACGGGCAGCATCCCATAAGCTGAGGAGCATGAAGCCTGGAGCGTTACTTTAAGGGAAAGATTTTCAGCCTCCCTCATAATCAGAATGAGTCCCATAAGGAACTGGTTGTGACCTGACGCTCCTCACCCGGTAGGCAGACATTCCTCCAGCCTCTTGTGGGTGTAACCTGCGGACGTATTCATCTGTGCCCCGGGGGTGCAGCGGGTGGCGTCAATTGTTAGCTGATGACAAGCACATTTGGATCTGAAACAAAAATATGTCAAGAGATCATCCATGAGAACCTGTCGCATGTAAAAAGGAAAATCCTCGTAACCTTTTCTCTCCCAAGGATGTAATAGCTGGAGTCCTAGGGACGTTGCAGGTGCACAGAGGGGTCTCAGGAGCGGAGACCGATCCACGCAATGTTGTACAGCCAGCGCCTGCCTCTTACAGATGCGAAAGGAGCTAGCTCTGATCGCTTCTGTTTAGCCATGTAAATGCCCCAGCCAAGCAAGACCCTGGGCCAGTGTTCACGTCAGTAGTCAATGATCATCAAACCAGAGTCCTGTGAACATACCGGTATCCCCGGCAGCTCTACTGGCCCCCATGACTTCATGTGTGGACCTTCTGTGCTTCTTCCTACCTGTCCCGACATCCGTCCGCGCAGTCACATCCCACCAGGAAGTCCGCTCCGGTGTTAATGAACACTCCTCGGCCGGGGATGCGCTCTTTGCTGTAGTCTACCTGCGGAGGGGGTGTCCTGTCTATCTCGTTAACGCAGGACAGGGGCACATCCTCCTTGCCGTACGTGATGTCTGGGATGTAATAAAAGGGCTTCTGAGGCTGGAACTTGCGGTCCACCAACACGTAGGGGTCCAGGCAGAACATTTCTAAATACAGTTTGTCGCACTTGGACTCGAAGATGTAGCGTTCGATTTCAGGCATGGTTCGCAGGCTCAGCCCACACGGCGTTTTGTAGATCACGTGGAACCCCATCTTGCGGTTCACGCGCCTCCTTGCAGTCATCCGCCGGAAATCATAAAGGAGAGGGACCAACATGGGGTTCTTGCCCCGGTGGGAAATGGCTCGGACTCGCGACAAGCAGTTGGGGTTGCACACGTGAGGTAGGTAGAAGAGTTTTTCCCTCGGGGCCCTGTAACTTATCTCTGTCGGCATTTGGCTGGTCTGGATTATCTGGAACGTGGGATTGGTGGTAATAAACCTGTACGGAGACAGGAGGGAAAAAGATCAATATCCAACACCTGGAAGCCATATTGGAGGTCCGTTAGTGGAAAGCAGCTCACCTGTTGGGCTGAGCCATCTGTATGGCTTGGATGGTGTGATTGGGATGAAGCGTCTGAATGGCCTGAATGGTGGGAAAAGTCTGAATCGCTTGGATTGTCTGAATGGTTTGGATCTGCTGGATCTGTTGGATCTGCTGGATGGGTTGGATCTGCTGAATTTGCTGGATCTGCTGAATCTGCTGGATGGGTTGGATCTGCTGGATGGGTTGCATTTGCTGTATGGGTTGCAATTGCTGTATGGGTTGCATTTGCTGGATGGGCTGGATCTGCTGGATGGGCTGGATCTGCTGGATGGGCTGGATCTGCTGGATGGGCTGGATCTGCTGGATGGCTTGGATCTGCTGGATGGGCTGGAAGGTCTGGTTGAGTTGGTTTGGAAGAACGGGGCGCAATCCAGTGACGGGCTCGATGGGTATGGGGGATGACTGTCCGGAGCCCACCGATCCTGGACGGAACGACGTGCTTTTCTTGGCCACTTGCTTCTTAGACTGCGCCTGTTGGCTGTCTGAGCTGAAACCAGAAACAAACAGGAGTCATAAATATGAAGACACTTATCTAAGCCTACATCCGAACCAGAAACTGGCAGAAAACTGTAGGCGGGATATCTGAGACGACCAGACGACACATAGGTCAGGAGTATCGCCCGCTGTATACCTCCAAGCACTCGCATGCTAACCTGTCAACTAGACTTTTCTATAGAGAGAAAAAAATATTCCCTATGTATATGGCGCCCATCAGGATGAGTGGAGACGGTTAACATGTGAGCGATCGGACTTACTCTGTGTCGATGAGCTGTGGCGACGGTATTGACTGAGGGGAGGAAGGCTCCGTGGGCTTAAATGGAGACTCGCTTCCGGTGAGGTCGTGGGTGTACTGCACCACCGGCCCTTTGCTCCGCACAGCACCTGACACATGGGGGGAGGAATTAGTCATACGTGGAAATCAATACCGTACACGAAAAAGACAAAACACTCACCCACGTTGGGGCGCGTCCTCTGCTGTCCCGCCTGTTTCTTCTCCTGAGTGGTAGCGGTGGACGTCTTCATGCTGAACATGGGCTCTAGACGAGTGGATCCTCGGTAGATCCATTCGCACCGCTTATCATCCTGAAATAGAAAGGGTAATGGAGGAAGATCTGGACAAGCGATGTACATGCACTTCACACGTCGGGTAGGCGTTAAATGCTATCCGTGTGCTCCAGATACAGTGGGGTGAGAAGGATAGAAACATATCTCCTTACCAGAAATAAGATCTTCACCAGGCTGCCGTCCACTTCCTCCACCTTGGATTTCCACCAAGTGCCCTCCCACTCCGTCTTGATCATCTGCCCGCTCTTGAGTAAAACCATTGGACGGTTTGGGTATGCGGTGACATATTCCTCAATGAAGTCCCGACACGACACATCTTCTATGTCCTCCCAAGATTTAGCCACTACAAAAAAAAAAGAAGAAAAAAACTCATCAGCCACAGGTAAAATTGGCAGCAAATCTGCCACATGTGGATTTGGCTTAGGTCAACACTCACGTGGTCTGCAGACAGGGTACAGCTCCGACTGCGTGACATAAGAGGCGTAGCCATCATCAAAGAAGATCAGAAACCTAAGAAACAGTAGTTGATGTTTTATCATCATATAGAACCTGACAAAGGTATAAATCAAACCATACAAGGTGCCAAATATTTAAAGGGTTAAACCCAGGTTCATAAATCGATATGGTCAGCTAGAGCTTGTGAAAACAAGCAATTTTGCAATTTACTGCTAATTAAAATTTGCAGCCGTTCCAAAGATATTAACACTTTTGTTTACTGCTTGATAGCAGCGGTGGTCGGTCACCTAGGCAACGAGCTATATACAAAAGAAAAAAGTGTTAATATCTCAAGAACAGCTCAAAATTTTAACCCACAGTAAATTGCAAAAGTGCTTGTTATTACAAGCACTATCCGACAATGCCAGACTATGAAGAGGAGAATAACCCTTTGAAGCAGTGGTTGCCATCTGTAGCTTGCCAGCAGATAGACAATGACAGCTCCCAGCATGCTCTGACACCCCGAGAGCCGGGGAGACGCAGGTTGGAGACCACAAGTGTGTGACGCACATGTCTTCCCATAACTAAAAATGTTGCAGTTCTGGAAATAGATGGATTCTTTGGTTACCTCATCTTATTCTTGTTGTTGGGGGGCTCGGCTACGATGCCGGCATACAGCCACACTTGGTTCCCGTCCTTGTACTTGGCCACCACTCTGCTTCCTACAAACAGTTTTTCGGGTGAAGGGTGGTAGTCGTACGCTATGTGGTTCCCGGACAGCAGGCTCTTCCCCTTGTTATCAAACTTGACTTTATATTTTTTTCCGGGCCCTGAGGAGGGGAACACATTACTGCATCTCAGCACGCACAAAAACAGAAAGATGACGATCCATAGAAAGCGTTATTGGAGCGTTACAACGGGCTCACTGATGGATTCTCAGTTAACTCATTCTGCAGCCAGCAATAGAAGGCAAAATTTTTTATGAAATCCATTTACAAAAATTATGTTTAGCCACAAATAACCACTAAACTTCAGGAAGGCAAATTTCCAACGGTTGAGAGATGATCTTAGTGCCATAAACTGGGACGATATCCTGAGACATAAAACTACACAAAGCAAATGGGAGACATTTATTAGCATCCTGAATAGGACCTGTGCACAATATATACCCTATGGGAATAAACATGCTAGAAATAGGAGGAAACCACTATGGCTAAATAGAGCTGTAAGGGGCGCAATAAGTGACAAAAAGAAAGCATTTAGAGAACTAAAGCAAGTAGGTAGTGATGAGGCATTAAATAAATATAGAAAATTAAATAAATTCTGTAAAAACCAAATCAAGGCAGCAAAGATTGAGACAGAGAGAATCATTGCCAGAGAAAGTAAAAATAATCCCAAAATATTCTTTAACTACATAAATAGTAAAAAACTAAAAAATGATAGTGTTGGCCCCCTTAAAAATAGTCTGGGTGAAATGGTGGATGAGGATGAGGAAAAAGCCGATATGCTAAATGATTTTTTTTCAACCGTATTTACACAAGAAAATCGCATGACAGAAAACATGATTAGTGATGACAAAAATTCTCCAGTAAATGTCACTTGCTTAACCCAGCAGGAAGTGCGGCGGCGTCTAAAAATCACTAAAGTTGACAAATCCCCGGGCCCGGATGGGATACACCCGCGAGTACTGCAGGAATTAAGTAACGTCATAGATAGACCATTATTTTTAATCTTTAAAGATTCCATAATAACAGGGTCTGTACCACAGGACTGGCGTCTAGCAAATGTGGTGCCAATATTCAAAAAGGGGACAAAAACCGAACTTGGAAATTATAGGCCAGTAAGCTTAACCTCTACTGTGGGTAAAATCCTGGAGGGTTTCCTAAGAGATGCTATACTAGAGTATCTGAAGAAGAATAACCTCATGAGCCAATATCAACATGGGTTTACGAGGGACCGTTCCTGTCAGACTAATCTGATCAGCTTTTATGATGAGGGAAGTTCTGGACTGAACCAAGGAAATGCAGTGGATGTTGTGTATATGGACTTTTCAAAAGCTTTTGATACGGTTCCACACAAAAGGTTGATACATAAAATGAGAACAATGGGGATAGGGGAAAATATATGTATGTGGGTTAAGAATTGGCTCAGTGATAGGAAACAAAGGGTGGTTATTAATGGAAAACTCTCAGACTGGGTCTCAGTTAACAGTGGGGTACCACAGGGGTCAGTATTGGGCCCCCTTCTTTTTAACATATTTATTAATGACCTTGTAGGGGGCATACAGAGTAATATTTCAGTATTTGCCGATGACACTAAACTCTGCAGGGTAATCAATACAGAGGAGGACAATTTTATATTACAGGAGGATCTATGTAAACTAGAAGCTTGGGCTGATAAATGGCAAATGAGCTTTAATGTGGATAAATGTAAGGTAATGCACTTGGGCAGAGGAAATAAAATGTATAATTATATGCTTAATTGTAAAACACTGGGCAAAACTGTCACTGAAAAAGTCCTGGGTGTATTGGTGGACGACAAGGTCACGTTTAGTGGTCAGTGTCAGGCAGCTGCTGCAAAGGCAAATAAAATAATGGGATGCATTAAAAGAGGCATAGATGCTCATGAGGAGAAGATAATTTTACCTCTATACAAGTCATTAGTGTGACCACACTTAGAATACTGTGTACAGTTCTGGTCTCCGGTGTATAAGAAAGACATAGCTGAACTAGAGCGGGTGCAGAGAAGAGCGACCAAGGTTATTAAAGGACTGGGGGGTCTGCAATACCAAGACAGGTTATTAGAGGACTGGGGGGTCTGCAATACCAAGACAGGTTATTAGAGGACTGGGGGGTCTGCAATACCAAGACAGGTTATTACACTTGGGGTTATTTACTGTGGAAAAACGAAGGCTTAGGGGTGATCTTATTACTATGTACAAGTATATGAGGGGACAGTACAAAGACCTTTCTACTGATCTTTTTACTCTGAGGCCTGAGACGAGGACAAGGGGGCATCTTCTACGTCTGGAGGAAAGAAGGTTTAATCATAATCACAGACGGGGATTCTTTACTGTAAGAGCAGTGAGACTATGGAGCTCTCTGCCGCATGATGTTGTAATGAGTGATTCACTTTTTAAATTTAAGAAGGGTCTGGATGCCTTTCTTGAAAAGTATAATATTACAGGTTATAAATACTAGATTCCTTGATAGGGCGTTGATCCAGGGAACTAGTCTGATTGTCGTATGGAGTCGGGAAGGAATTTTTTTCCCCAATGTGGAGCTTAGTGTTTGTCACATGGTTTTTTTTTTGCCTTCCTCTGGATCAACATGTTAGGCTATGGGCTGAACTAAATGGACTTAAGTCTTCCTTCAACCTTAAAAACTATGTTACTATGTAAGTAAATATGTGAAAAAATATATACATATGTAAATTGTCCCCAAAAGAAGGACAAATCCTTTTGTCTGGAAATCTTAACGGGGTTAATTAACTGAAAAGAACAAATCCCTCTCCATCTCTGTCACTCACCGACCATCTGGATGGAGATGAGCGTTCCTTTGTGCCATGTTTTGGTCCGCTTCTTTCCCAGTATTCGCATGCTGACCAGAAGGTCTCCATCTTTGTTTACATCGTGGGCTGTGCCAGCCTGGTTGGAGGCGCCCATGGAGCTGGTAGGCGATGACGGGTGAGAGGAAAGTCGCGTCTGTGGTCCATCTGCAACAATAGACTCGTATGTCAGACCTAACCAAGCCAAAGTGTGACAAAAGGAGCACAAAGAGAGGCTATGCGGGCACCAGTGCCAACATGTACCAGCGTAAGCAGCCCTCTCTGGTAGAACAATATGCCGAGTACAGCAGCTACTGAGGGAGCTCAGAGTTAGCAAATGTCATCCAAGGAAAAGTGAAAAGTGCCGCTCATCAGATTATGCAGCAAGGCCTTTATTGCATGGAACAAAGACAAGCAGAGCGCGGCGGGCTGGGAGCGGGGCACACAAGCAGAGCGCGGCGGGCTGGGAGCGGGGCACACAAGCAGAGCGCGGCGGGCTGGGAGCGGGGCACACAAGCAGAGCGCGGCGGGCTGGGAGCGGGGCACACAAGCAGAGCGCGGCGGGCTGGGAGCGGGGCACACAAGCAGAGCGCGGCGGGCTGGGAGCGGGGCACACAAGCAGAGCGCGGCGGGCTGGGAGCGGGGCACACAAGCAGAGCGCGGCGGGCTGGGAGCGGGGCACACAAGCAGAGCGCGGCGGGCTGGGAGCGGGGCACACAAGCAGAGCGCGGCGGGCTGGGAGCGAGGCACACAAGCAGAGCGCGGCGGGCTGGGAGCGAGGCACACAAGCAGAGCGCGGCGGGCAGGGAGCGGGGCACACAAGCAGAGCGCGGCGGGCAGGGAGCGGGGCACACAAGCAGAGCGCGGCACACAAGCAGAGCGCGGCGGCCAGGGAGCGGGGCACACAAGCAGAGCGCGGCACACAAGCAGAGCGCGGCGGCCAGGGAGCGGGGCACACAAGCAGAGCGCGGCGGCCAGGGAGCGGGGCACACAAGCAGAGCGCGGCGGGCAGGGAGCGGGGCACACAAGCACAGCGCGGAAGGCAGGGAGCGGGGCACACAAGCACAGCGCGGAAGGCAGGGAGCGGGGCACACAAGCAGAGCGCGGCGGGCAGGGAGCGGGGCACACAAGCAGAGCGCGGCGGGCAGGGAGCGGGGCACACAAGCAGAGCGCGGCGGGCAGGGAGCGGGGCACACAAGCAGAGCGCGGCGGGCAGGGAGCGGGGCACACAAGCAGAGCGCGGCGGGCAGGGAGCGGGGCACACAAGCAGAGCGCGGCGGGCAGGGAGCGGGGCACACAAGCAGAGCGCGGCGGGCAGGGAGCGGGGCACACAAGCAGAGCGCGGCGGGCAGGGAGCGGGGCACACAAGCAGAGCGCGGCGGGCAGGGAGCGGGGCACACAAGCAGAGCGCGGCGGGCAGGGAGCGGGGCACACAAGCAGAGCGCGGCGGGCAGGGAGCGGGGCACACAAGCAGAGCGCGGCGGGCAGGGAGCGGGGCACACAAGCACAGCGCGGAAGGCAGGGAGCGGGGCACACAAGCACAGCGCGGAAGGCAGGGAGCGGGGCACACAAGCAGAGCGCGGCGGGCAGGGAGCGGGGCACACAAGCAGAGCGCGGCGGGCAGGGAGCGGGGCACACAAGCAGAGCGCGGCGGGCAGGGAGCGGGGCACACAAGCAGAGCGCGGCGGGCAGGGAGCGGGGCACACAAGCAGAGCGCGGCGGGCAGGGAGCGGGGCACACAAGCAGAGCGCGGCGGGCAGGGAGCGGGGCACACAAGCAGAGCGCGGCGGGCAGGGAGCGGGGCACACAAGCAGAGCGCGGCGGGCAGGGAGCGGGGCACACAAGCAGAGCGCGGCGGGCAGGGAGCGGGGCACACAAGCAGAGCGCGGCGGGCAGGGAGCGGGGCACACAAGCAGAGCGCGGCGGGCAGGGAGCGGGGCACACAAGCAGAGCGCGGCGGGCAGGGAGCGGGGCACACAAGCAGAGCGCGGCGGGCAGGGAGCGGGGCACACAAGCAGAGCGCGGCGGGCAGGGAGTGTGCACAGTATAATGTAGGGTACATACCGGACTTCTTCTGAATGGCTTCCACTAAGTTTTGGACATCTTGTTTGCATTTCTTCATGGCAGACATTGCATTTTTTAACTAAAAAAAAAAAATGGAAAAAAACATTCCTATCAAAAGGGGTTGAATCTGCACCATAGCATACAAAGTGAGAGGTGCTCTTATACAGCAGCTTATGAAGGGGCTGCACTGACGAGACCACCTCTTCGAGCACAGGCTTACAGACTTTTCACCTGTATATGTTACATCGTACTTACTAGATGCTTTTCCTTTGGCGTCTTACTAACTTCTTCCCCTGAAAGAGAATAACACATTTTCTTTTACTTTTTTATAGTCGGTTAGGGAACTTTGCAGGTGAAACAGCAGTGATCAGAGTTCGCTCCGGTCACTGCTGGTATGCTGCGGGCTCAGCTCCTGCGACCATATGACGCAGGTAAAGTTACGTTACATGGTCGTGAATGCATTAAAGCCTCATCTCCATTTGTAAGACATTTGTCACTGACCAGATCCGATGCTCAGAACGTCATCGTCGTCATCCTCGTCAGGAATCTCGATGACTTCCACCGGCTTTGAAGTTTCGTCGTCCGAGCTGCTCTCTTTGTAGGCGATGCCCATTTCTTTATACAGGGTCTTCACTAACGACTCGCAGTTATCCAGAGCCCTGAAAATATGGAACCGTCAGACACTGCATCTATTTACCACTGCTATATCATGCAACGTTAGTAGACATCTGCAGGACAAGTGCATCTTATAGGGGCACCCCGGAGGCATAATCAGGTCACAGGAAAGGGGCAGGAAAGGAACCTACAGCCTACCCTACGGTCCCATTCACTTTAAAGGGAGCTACGTTGCAGTACTGAGCATGGCCACTACACAGAGTATGGCGCTGTGGTGCTCTGGCTACGTACACTGTGTGCTGACACGGACCCGGGTGTCGGACCCCACTGATGTCTTATCCCAAGGACAGATCACCCCAATAGGGTGCTCCTGCGCAGACCCCCAGGTAGACGCCGATGCTCCCTCACCTTGAGGCGTTGTCGTACAGGCTGTCCACACCGGCCACCTCCTCCTCCTTCCGCTTCACCAGCTCCTCCAGTTCCAGCAGCTGCGCCTTCTTCTGCTTCACCAGCTCGTTCTTCTCCACCTCCCGGTCTATGAATTCCCGCAGCTCCTTCATCGATATGCCCAGTTCTTCCACCACCATGTTCTCCAGTTCAGCCATCTCCGGGTCATCCATGGCTGCAGTGGAAAAACAAAAAAATAATAATTTTCAGTGGTGAAACACTTGTGCCAACTGTGTCGTACCCCAAACTGTGCCATCATAGGTTCAAGTCCCCTATGGGGACCCTCACAAAAAAGTTTTTAAAAATACAATAAAGATGTAAAATTTTATAATCACAGCATCTGAAGACTCTAAATAAAATTAATACTAATAATAATAAATTAGGAAAAAAAAAAAAACTGCATCTACGTCCTAATAGGATCAAACACAGATAATAGTCTGCCCCCTTGTGGCAGCTAATGGCTACTGCCATACTATTCATTTTCCCCATACAAGAAAATAAAAAAAAATAATGACTTGCTCCCATCTAATCCGGGATGATCACTTAATGGTGGCTGAGCGCTCCTGCCACCTGCTGGCTGCATTATTAATACCCCATACAGCGAAGATGCAATCGGGCTCTGTTCACACCACGCTTTTACCGTGTGGTAGAAAGAACAATAAATATGCCGATCACTGGTACTTTAGGGAGAACTTACAGTCCATTTTGGATTAACGATGGGATCTCTGGGAAATCCTGGTCACCAGCAGTCTGAGCATGTGCAGGGAGAGCAGTGAGTGAGGTGCCAGCCTCCAGCAGCTGCCGTAATCTGATGCCCCTCTTGTCTGGCTGCTCTCCGCTCCTCCTCTTAGCTCCCCATCCCCCACCCGCGCCTGCCCGCCCACCCGATTTCCAGACAGCTAAAAATCCTGCTGTCAAGTACAAAGAGTCACAAAAATGTGCAAGGCAGGAGGTGGGGGAGGGGAGGGTGAGCCACAAAGGAGAGAAGCTGGAAAGCGACATCTGCTGCAAAGTATGATGAAGCAGGACCAGGCCACAAGAGCGCTATAGGAGATCAGCAGCGCTATAGGAGATCAGCAGCGCTATATAGGAGATCAGCAGCGCTATATAGGAGATCAGCAGCGCTATATAGGATATCAGCAGCGCTATATAGGATATCAGCAGCGCAGGTCGCCTCTACTGTCGCTCATTTCCAGGAAGATAATCAAGTAGATTCGATTTGTTGGCATTTGTCACCTGCAATTTTCCCTCTCGCCAACATCAGAACCGATCCATGTCACGAAAGATGCGTGATTTTTCATGTCTGTTATTATCTTCTATCGGGTCCAACTGCTCTAACAGTAAAGAATCCTTTCTATCAGAAAGGAGAAAATCCAATAACAGGAACCCTGCGCACCACCTGGCAGAATAAAATAAGAAGAAGCTGGGGGATGTCGGCAGATAGGAAAGGATTCTCACGGGTCCTGGACACTGATTCTCTCATCTCTGATAGAAAGGATTCTTTACTGTTAAAGCAGTGAGACCGTAGGCTCTTGGAGCAGAGTCCTGTGAATCAATTGGCTCATCCCCACTTTCTATCCTTTCCTCTACGATTTCCATCCTGCTGTGAAATCCCAATTCTGAGAATGCACTGACACCTAGAGAATGGCAGGCTGACAATCTGTGGACGTGGTAGTTCCCCGCTTTTCCATCGAGATGACACCTGCACTAGGAATCTTTCGGCATTCCACATTTTTACAAGGAAAAAAAAGTGCAAAATTGACCAGTACTTAAAGGGGTTGTACAGTGACCGACATCTGAAGAATGAGTGATGTTGTGGGTCGGAGCGTCGGGCCCTGCAGCCACCAGCAGAGCGGGGCGCCGGGCCCTGCGGCCACCAGCAGAGCGGGGCGCCGGGCCCTGCGGCCACCAGCAGAGCGGGGCGCCGGGCCCTGCGGCCACCAGCAGAGCGGGGCGCCGGGCCCTGCGGCCACCAGCAGAGCGGGGCGCCGGGCCCTGCGGCCACCAGCAGAGCGGGGCGCCGGGCCCTGCGGCCACCAGCAGAGCGGGGCGCCGGGCCCTGCGGCCACCAGCAGAGCGGGGCGCCGGGCCCTGCGGCCACCAGCAGAGCGGGGCGCCGGGCCCTGCGGCCACAAGCAGAGCGGGGCGCCGGGCCCTGCGGCCACAAGCAGAGCGGGGCGCCGGGCCCTGCGGCCACAAGCAGAGCGGGGCGCCGGGCCCTGCGGCCACAAGCAGAGCGGGGCGCCGGGCCCTGCGGCCACAAGCAGAGCGGGGCGCCGGGCCCTGCGGCCACAAGCAGAGCGGGGCGCCGGGCCCTGCGGCCACAAGCAGAGCGGGTCCCTTATCCCAAATACTGTGTAGCACAGTGATGACGTTTCTCTGCGGCAGGCGGTCTCCCAGCGCTCAGGACCCCCAGAGTCCTGCATGCAGCGAGATTCCGGTGCAGACTGATGGCTCTGACCAGCAACATCATTGGGATCTGATTGGCTCAGGTCCCAGGTGATATTAACCCTGCGTTATCTTCTAGATGCCACGATCAATAGCGATCGCAGAATTTAGATGTTTGTGAGGGGCTTCCCCCTCACACCCCGTGCCGTGATCATGGGGGGAGCCGATGGTTGTCATGGCAGCCGGAGGTCACATGACGACCTCAGTGTCAGCCAGGTACGGTGACCTTTTACACCCAGCCAGCAGCAGGGTATAACAAGCGATCTGACAGTGTAAGGCTGCGTTCACACAATGCATATTTTCGCTAGCTTTTTTGCGCGCGCTTTTTGAAAATACGCAATGTGCTTTGTGTCTGCCAGCGAAGTGAATGGGAAATTCACTTTGCCGTTCAGACACTGTGTAATTTTACGCAGTGGGAAAGCGCAGCAGCGTAAAGAACTGGCATGTCAATTCTTTACGCAGCTGCGTCCTGCGCTTTCTCTCTATTGTGCCCATTATAAGCGATGGAATTATGCAGCGGTGTTCACACACTGCGTAATTCCATCGCTTTTTTACGGAGGCGCAGGATGGATACTCACCTACCCGATGTTAGGGGAGAGGCGTCCGGTCCGGTCCACTCCAATCCCGCGCTTCCAGCATCTGCCGGTGAGCCGATCAGCTGTTAGCTAACCGGCTTGTAACCGGCTTCTGGTCAGCTGATTACAAGCCGGTCATGTGACAATCAGCTGATCGCTTCACGGCAGATGCTACAAGCGCGGGACGGAGCAGACGCGTCTCTCATCCATCGGGTAGGTGAGTATCCATAGTCTGTACATACACTGCTAGGGACACACACAGGACACAGACACAGACAGTACACACACGACACACAGACAGTACACGTCACCCTTCATTTTCACACTGCGTTTTTTGCTGCGCTTTTTTACGCAGTGTGTGAATGGAGGTGCTTTTTTTACCTGCTTAAAAAAACGCAGGTAAAAAAAGCAGGAAAATATGCAGCATAAAAAAAACGCAGGGAAATACGCAATGTGTGAACGCAGCCTAAAGCTGTAAAGTCTCATGCATTACTATACATGTGTATGCATGAGACCAGCGATCAGAGAAATAAAAATTGAAGTCCCATACAGACTAAATAAAAGACTAAAGACTAAATAAAAAGTAAAAAAGGAAAACACATTTTTAAAATATGTAAAAGAAAATCACAAAATAAATGAAAAAAAATTATTATACCAATAAATACACATATGTAAAAAAAACAAAACACGATTTGGTATCGCCGAGTCCGGAACCTCACCTATAACACTTTCCCACTAGTTAACCCCTTCAGTGAACACTAAAAAAAAAAAAAACACCGTGGTAAAAAACTATGGTTTTCATCATTCCGCCGAACAAATAGGGGACTAAAACATGATCAAAAAGACGAGAGAAAATAAGAATTGTATCTCTGAAAAGTCTTGTCCCGCAAAAAAAAAAAAGCCGCCATACAGCTTCATCAGCCGAAAAATAAAAAAGTTACAACTCTCCGCATAAAGCAATGCAAAATAATTATTTTTTTTTCTATAAAATAGTTAGTGTAAAAGCTCCAAAACATAAAAAACGACACTGCTCAAAAAAATACAGGGAACACTTAAACAACAGAATATAACTCCAAGTAAATCAAACTTCTGTGAAATCAAACTGTCCACTTAGGAAGCAACACTGATTGACAATCAATTTCACATGCTGTTGTGCAAATGAAATAGACAATAGATGGAAATTATCGCCAATTATCAAGACACCCTCAATAAAGGAGTGGTTCTGCAGGTGGGGACCACAGGCCACATCTCAGTACCAATGCTTTCTGGCTGATGTTTTGATCACTTTTGAATGTTGGTTGTGCTTTCACACTCGTGGTAGCATGAGACGTACTCTACAACCCACAGAAGTTGCTCAGGTAGTGCAGCTCATCCAGGATGGCACATCAATGCGAGCTGTGGCAAGAAGGTTTGCTGTGTCTGTCAGCGTAGTGTCCAGAGGCTGGAGGTGCTACCAGGAGACAGGCCAGTACACCAGGAGACGTGGAGGGGGTCGTAGGAGGGCAACAACCCAGCAGCAGGACCGCTACCTCCGCCTTTGTGCAAGGAGAAACAGGAGGAGCACTGCCAGAGCCCTGCAAAACGACCTCCAGCGGGCCACAAATGAGCATGTGTCTGCACAAACGGTTAGAAACTGACTCCATGAGGGTAGTATGAGGGCCCGACGTCCACAGATTGGGGTTGTGCTCACAGCCCAACACCGTGCAGGACACTTGGCATTTGCCACAGAACACCAGGATTGGCACAGTCGCCACTGGCGCTCTGTGCTCTTCACAGATGAAAGCAGGCTCACACTGAGCACATGTGACAGACGTGACAGAGTCTGGAGACGCCGTGGAGAGCGATCTGCTGCCTGCAACATCCTTCAGCATGACCGGTTTGGCAGTGGGTCAGTAATGGTGTGGGGTGGCATTTCTTTGGAGGGCCGCACAGCCCTCCATGTGCTCGCCAGAGGTAGCCTGACTGCCATTAGGTACCAAGATGAGATCCTCAGACCCCTTGTGAGCCCATATGCTGGTGCGGTTGGCCCTGGGTTCCTCCTAATGCAGGACAATGCCAGACCTCATGTGGCTGGAGTGTGTCAGCAGTTACTGCAAGATGAAGGCATGGAAGCTATGGACTGGCCGCCCGTTCCCCAGACCTGAATCCAATTGAGCACATCTGGGACATCATGTCTCGCTCCATCCACCAACGTCACGTTGCACCACAGACTGTCCAGGAGTTGGCGGATGCTTTAGTCCAGGTCTGGGAGGAGACCCCACAGGAGACCATCCGCAACCTCATCAGGAGCATGCCCAGGCGTTGTAGGGAGGTCATACAGGCACGTGGAGGCCACACACATTACTGAGCCTCATCAGGAGCATGCCCAGGCGTTGTAGGGAGGTCATACAGGCACGTGGAGGCCACACACAATACTGAGCCTCATCAGGAGCATGCCCAGGTGTTGTAGGGAGGTCATACAGGCACGTGGAGGCCACACACAATACTCAGCCTCATCAGGAGCATGCCCAGGCGTTGTAGGGAGGTCATACAGGCACGTGGAGGCCACACACAATACTGAGCCACATCAGGAGCATGCCCAGGCGTTGTAGGGAGGTCATACAGGCACGTGGAGGCCACACACAATACTCAGCCTCATCAGGAGCATGCCCAGGCGTTGTAGGGAGGTCATACAGGCACGTGGAGACCACACACAATACTGAGACTCATTTTGACTTGTTTTAAGGACATTACATCAAAGTTGGATCAGCCTGTAGTGTGTTTTTCCACTTTAATTTTGGGGGTGACTCCAAATCCAGGCCTCCATTGGTTAATAAATGTGATTTCCATTGATGATTTTTGTGTGATTTTGTTGTCAGCACATTCAACTTTGTACAGAACAAAGTATTCAATGAGAATATTTCATTCGTTCAGATCTAGGATGTGTTATTTGAGTCTTCCCTTTATTTTTTTGAGCAGTGTATATAAGGCTGTGTGCCCACTATGCGTTTTTTAAGCGTTTCTGGAAGCGGCAATTCCGAAGCGGAAACCCTTAAAAAACGCTTGGTAGAAGGTCTGCCATGTTCCCCAATGATAATCCGCATGTGCTGTGCCCATGCTGCGGAAATTTCCGCTGCAGATTATCATTGCGGAAAAATCCGCAACACTGCCATTAATATTGAGTAATCGCGGTGTTTTTGCCGCCATTGACTTGCATTGAATCACTTAATATCCGCATCACTACATGTGCACATGCGGATATTAAGCAGTTCAATGTGTGGATGGTACCCGGGTTTGGAGAAGAGGAGACTCTCCTCCAGACCCGGGTACCATAGTATCTGTAAAAAAAAAGAATTTGAAATAAAAAAAAAAAAAAAACATTATACTTACTTTTGTCCTGGCTCCCCGGCGGCTTTGAGCTGGTCTAAAAGGACCTTCCATGACGTCATTTAGTCATGTGACCTGTCACATGACTAAATGACGTCATGGAACGTCCTTTTACACCACCGTGAGTCGCCCAAGACATCGGACGCATCGCTGAGGAGACCGGGGGCCATCGGAAGGTGAGTATAATGTTTTTTTTTTTATTTTTTACCATTTTTATTCTTTTTTTGAACTATTACTTGGACACACTATATAAATCCATACCGGTTGACCAAGTTGTCAAGCCCTTTTCCAAGTGATGCTAAAATCGCTTGGAAAAGCGCTTGATAACCCGCATGCAGAAATGCAAGTGAAGAACACTTCACATCCGCATGTCCCTGGAAGGAAAAACACATGTACAATCCGCATGCACAATCCGCATGCACAATCCGCATGTGTTTTTCTCTGCCAGGGAGATGCAGAAACGCTCAGGAAAAAATCGGGAGCATTTCTGCATCGTGGGCACATAGCCTAAATCTAGTATCGCTGTAATCGTACGGACCCAAAGAATAAAGCTGCTGTATCAATTTTACCACACGCAAAATGGCATAGAAAAAGAACAAACAAAAAAAATTCCTGAGCTGCTGGTATTTGTTCATTCTGCCTCCCAAAAATCGGAACAGAAAGTGATCAAAAAACATTAGGTGACCAAAAATGGTACTAATAAAAACGTCAACTCATCCCGCAAAAAAAAAAAAAAACAAGCCGTCACATGACTCTGTCGGCCGAAATATGGAAAAATTATAGATTTATAAATTACTGTTTGTAGCAATTCTACATGGAATTTTATATGCATTTGTCTCTGGTAAAGGTTGTTACCTTCATTTTAAAGAATATTTCATTAAAAGATTATTTTTAAAAGAAGTTCGGGACGCTGGAAACTCTTTTTCCTACGGAAAAATTACAGCTCTCACTTGAGGGCTTGAGGGGGGATTCTGCTCTTCTAGCACTTAGGGGCTCTGTATATGGAGACCACAAACTATTCAAGGAAAATCTGCGTTCCCGGAGGCAAATAGCGCTCCGTCCCTCCCGAGTCTCGCCGCATGGCTAAGCAGTACTGTACAGTACCACATATGGGATATTTCTACGTTCAGCAGAAATTGTGGGACAAATTTTGGTGCCATTTTTACCCATTTCGCTGTATGAAAATGTAAAGTCTGGGTAGTAAAAATAAAATTTTAATTGTAATTATTTTTTCTTTACTACACAATGGTATAAAACTCTGTGACCCACATGTGGTATCAATATGATCACTGCACCCCTAGAAGAATTCATTGAGAGGTGTAGTTTGTAACATGGGGGTCACTTATGGGGGAATCTGCTGTTCTGGCACCTCAGGGGCTCTCCCAGTGGGTCATGGGACCCGCAAACCATAACTGTAGAATCTGCAGTATAATATGGCGCTCCTTCCCTTCTGAGCTTTGCACTGTGCCTTTAAAGTATTTCCTGATTACATGTAGGGTATTGGCGCACTCAGGAGAAATTGCACAACAAGCTGTATGGTTCATTTTCTCCTATTATTCTATATGAAAATTAAAAACCTGGGGCCAAGGAAGCATTTTAGTCGAAACAATGGTAATTTTTCATTGACTCAGCCCAATGTTATACAATTCTATGAACTGCCTGAGGATTAAAAATGCTCACTACACCCCTAAATGAATTCCTCGAGAGATGTAGTTTACAAAATGGGGTCATTTGTGGGTGTTTCTCCTGATTTTGCCATGTCAGGGGCTCTTCAAATGTGACATGACATCAGCAATCTATTCCACACAAAATTGCGCTCCAGAATTCAGTTGGTGCTCCTTACCTTCTGAGCCCTGCCGTGCGCCCAAACAGTAGTTTTCCCCCACATATGGGGTACTCTTGAGAAAATGCCTAATTTTGAGCAAAAAAATCAACATTTTTGTGGGAAAAAGTTTCATTTTTCCTTCCACATTGCATTAATTCCTGTGAAGAATTAATAAACTTCTAGAATGTGGTTTTGAGCACCTTGAGGGGTGCAGTTTTTAGAACAGTGTCACTTTTGGGTATTTTCTGTCATATAGACCCCTCAAAGTCACTTCAAATATGATGTGGTCCCTAAAAAAATTGATTTTGTAAATTTTGATGGAAAAAAATGAGAAATCGCTAATCAAGTTTAACTGTTCTAACAAAAGAAAATTACATCTGCATCATTTTTGAACCATTAAAGTAGACATGTGGGGCATGTTATTTATTAACTATTTTGTGTGAAATAACTTTCTGGTTTAAGGGCATAAACATTCAAAGTTTGAAAATTACAAAATGTAAAAATTTTCGTCATACTTTATATCATATTGATAATATAAATGAAAGACAATATCAATTAAAAAAAAGGTTATGGTTTAAAATAAATAAATAAATTGGCCAAAATTCAGATATTTTCACAAATCAAACGCAAAAAATATCATCAGAAATTTACCACTATTATGAAGCACAATATGTCACGAAAAAAAAAAAACAATCTCAGAATCAGGGGGATCCATTGAAGCTCCCAGAGGTATTACCTCAAAGTGACAGTGGTCAGAATTGTAAAATGTGGCCTGGTCAGGAAGGTGAAAACAGGCTCGGGGGTGAAGGGGTTAAAGTGGCTTTCCCATGATTGATTGTTAGCAGCGGGTCACTTTCCCCTGCCTGATGGCTTCCTACCTACGGAGGGCGGTGAGATCCTGAGGGCTGATCGTTCACACCAGCGGTCTGCTTGCACCAATGACCCGAACTTGGTGCTCTCCAATGCTATTCCAGCACTGCGCAAATGTTTTAGGCACTTGGGAAAAAAGCTACAGAGTAAGAGGCTTCCAGAACAGAAGGGTTATTAGCTTATTCTCATCAATTATCAAAACGCAAAGTCAACGAACAAAAGAGAAATATAAATCCTCTCAATATTTGGTGACCGCCCGTCGCCTCCACCGTCAGCGTCTGGTGACCGCCCGTCGCCTCCACCGTCAGCGTCTGGTGACCGCCCGTCGCCTCCACCGTCAGCGTCTGGTGACCGCCCGTCGCCTCCATTAGCCAGAGTCTGGTGACCGCCCGTCGCCTCCATCAGCCAGAGTCTGGTGACCGCCCGTCGCCTCCATCAGCCAGAGTCTGGTGACCGCCCGGCGCCTCCATCACTTCTTCTTGTCACTTGTACACAGGTCATGGAGGATCTCGGCAGGAGGCCAAACATCTTGGAGCACTGACCCCAGATCTTCTGTGTATGAGGCTTGTGGGGATCCTTCTGTCTCTCCATGTGATCCCACAGACGGGATGATGTGAGATCAGGGCTCCGGGGTCGGATCGTCACCTCCAGGACTCCTTGTTATTAATGACATTAGCTGGATGTTGGGGGTCGTTGTCCAATTGCAGAATACATTTGGAGGCAATCAAACGCCTCCCTGATGGTATTACATGATAGAGAAGTATCTGCCTGGATTTCTCAGCATTGAGGACACCAAGAAATGGGAAAAGTTGAGGACAAGTAGACACAGTGGCTGGCCAAGGAAACTTTGTGAAGCAGATGAAAGACACAGGAAGATGCCCAGCAGTGCCATCAGCTCAGAACAGGCAGCCACCAGTGGGACCAGCTTCTCCCATCTAATGTTTGGAGATGTCTGGCCAGAAGTCGTCTTCTTGGGAGAATTACAACCATAAATTACACCTCCCCACATGGACACGAGGCCAAGTGACTCAACTATGAGGGAAAAAAATAAATACAGGAGTGAAGAAAAAATGGCAACAATGTGAAATCTATGGATGTAACAGAAGGCAATTTGCCCCCAGGGCAGGAGAGCGGCACAATAATGAGGGTCTGCAGAAACAGTGAAGATGGTGGATGCTCCGGGAAGTCTCTGGCTGCATGTCAGCTAATGGAGTTTGGATTTGGTCAGGATTAGTGGTGTCCTCAATGCTGAGAAATCCAGGAGATACTTCTCCATCATGTAATATCATCAGGAGGCATCTGGCTGAAAATGTATTCTGCAGCCGGACAACTCCCAATATACAGCCAATGTTATTAATAACGAGGTGTCCTGGAGGTGACGATCCGGCCCCAGAGCCCTGATCTCACATCATCCCGTCTGTGGGATCACATGGAGAGAGAGAAGGATCCGCACAAGCCTCATACACAGAAGATCTGGGGTCAGTGCTCCAAGATGATTGGCACAATCTCCTGCCAAGATCCTTCATGACCTGTGTACAAGTGACGAGAATAAGAGATGGAGGTGATGGGCGGTCACCAGACACGGACGATGGGGGTGACGGGAGGTCACCAGACACGGACGATGGGGGTGACGGGCGGTCACCAGACACGGACGATGGGGGTGACGGGCGGTCACCAGACACGGACGATGGGGGTGACGGGCGGTCACCAGACACGGACGATGGGGGTGACGGGCGGTCACCAGACACGGACGATGGGGGTGACGCGCGGTCACCAGACACGGACGATGGGGGTGACGGGCGGTCACCAGACACGGACGATGGGGGTGACGGGCGGTCACCAGACACGGACGATGGGGGTGACGGGCGGTCACCAGACACGGACGATGGGGGTGACGGGCGGTCACCAGACACGGACGATGGGGGTGACGGGCGGTCACCAGATACGGAACGATGGGGGTGACGGGCGGTCACCAGATACGGAACGATGGGGGTGACGGGCGGTCACCAGATACGGAACGATGGGGGTGACGGGCGGTCACCAGATAATGATGATGGGATTTACACTCCTCTTTAGTTTATTCATTTTGGTAATTAATTGATAAACCATTGCTCCTTGTATTTTTAGGCAGTGTTTCCGCCCAGTATATAGAAGGCCGCCTCCATGACTAGTAAAGAAGCCACCTCTGATAAGACGATAGCTATGGCCGGTGACCTAGGAAACGAGCAGTAAACAATATAAGTAAAAAATATATTCCTTTCATTCTTGAGACCAGATTTTTTTTTTTTTTTTTATCTTAAGGTAAATTGCAAAGTTGCTCATTTTCTGCCACTCTTCCCCCAATATCCCCTTTGAGGGGGGACTTAAAGCCGTATTCTAATTCTGTCCCGGAGACGAGAGGACCACCGTGTGCGCGGAGTAGAGGGGGATTGTTTCCTGTAAAATAAGGAGTTAAAAAGCAAACTCACCCCAAAATAAAAATTGACCAAAAAAAACCCAAATGTGTCATGTGCTCCCGGCAGCCCCGTGTCACATGACCACCTCATCCAATGGCTGAAAACCGACCCTGAAGCGATCACATGACCATTACCGAGGGATACTGGCCGCACCAAACATCAGCGCTCATACACCCCTGGGCCACTACTCCCATCAACCTTCACAATTACCCACAATTCGTATTAGTTTTCTGCATGAAATTTTTCTGGACCTGTCCAATAATCCAGACTAATTGCTAATCTGGCACCTACTCTTACTACACGGATTACAGGGCTCCACACACGTGTCTCTGCATTGTGAGCACATTCGGCCAGACCAGGGGTCACCATACCGGCAGCTGCACAGTTCCGCGCTTTTTTCTTCCTCCCCGTTTTCCGGTACTTCTCCTATCTTCGGTTGCCGGGGTGACGAGCCGGAAACCTTCCCTCCGGAACCGAACCTGCGCACTGTCTGGAAGTGACGTCACCGCAGCAGCTAGGACAAGGCGAAAAGGCGGAGTCTGAGAAAATAGGAGGAGCCAGAGAGGAGAAAAGTGCGCGCTTTTACTATAAGGGCGTGATTATCATTCAATGGGCGGGATTATGTAAATAGAGAGGCGTTATTATATGATTGACAAGAAAAGAGACCAATGAAGGTTGAGAACTGTCGAGGAGGTGTGCCTAGCATGTGATTGACAAATAAAACATACAATCAGTAGCTAAAGGATGGAAGGGGCGTGGTTACTACATGATTGACAAGTGAGAGGCCCTCCCGTAGACTGAATAGGAATTAGCCAGGTTTAAACTTTAGTTAAAAAAAAAAAAAAAACAGGCATTTTTATGTCATTTCTTAGCTAGTTTACAAAGTGATTCACTCATTAATACAGGTTTCATACATAGAAATGTCACAGTCCGTGTACTTGTGGGGTGTTCCCGGTATACGGCTGGTCTTGTGGGGTGTTCCCTGTATACGGCAGGTCTTGTGGGGTGTTACCTGTATACGGCAGGTCTAGTGGGGTGTTCCCGGTATACGGCAGGTCTTGTGGGGTGTTCCCTGTATATGGCAGGTCTTGTGGGGTGTTCCCTGTATACGGCAGGTCTTATGTAGTGTTCCCTGTATATGGCAGGTCTTGTGGGGTGTTCCCTGTATATGGCAGGTCTTGTGGGATGTTCCCTGTATACGGCAGGTCTTATGTAGTGTTCCCTGTATATGGCAGGTCTTGTGGGGTGTTCCCTGTATATGGCAGGTCTTGTGGGATGTTCCCTGTATACAGCAGGTCTTGTGGGGTGTTCCCTGTATACAGCAGGTCTAGTGGGGTGTTCCCGGTATACGGCAGGTCTTGTGGGGTGTTCCCTGTATATGGCAGGTCTTATGTAGTGTTCCCTGTATACGGCAGGTCTTATGTAGTGTTCCCTGTATATGGCAGGTCTTGTGGGGTGTTCCCTGTATATGGCAGGTCTTGTGGGATGTTCCCTGTATACAGCAGGTCTTGTGGGGTGTTCCCGGTATACGGCAGGTCTTGTGTGGTGTTCCCAGTATACGGCAGGTCTTGTGGGATGTTCCCTGTATACAGCAGGTCTTGTGGGATGTTCCCGGTATACGGCAGGTCTTGTGTGGTGTTCCCTGTATACGGCTGGTCTTGTGGGGGGTTCCCTGTATACGGCAGGTCTTGTGGGGTGTTCCCGGTATACGGCAGGTCTTGTGGGGTGTTCCCGGTATACGGCTGGTCTTGTGGGGGGTTCCCTGTATACGGCAGGTCTTGTGGGGTGTTCCCGGTATACGGCAGGTCTTGTGGGGTGTTCCCTGTATATGGCAGGTCTTGTGGGGTGTTCCCGGTATACGGCAGGTCTTGTGGGGTGTTCCCGGTATACGGCAGGTCTTGTGTGGTGTTCCCAGTATACGGCAGGTTCTTGTGGGATGTTCCCTGTATACAGCAGGTCTTGTGGGATGTTCCCGGTATACGGCAGGTCTTGTGGGATGTTCCCGGTATACGGCAGGTCTTGTGTGATGTTCCCGGTATACGGCAGGTCTTGTGTGGTGTTCCCGGTATACGGCAGGTCTTGTGTGGTGTTCCCTGTATACGGCTGGTCTTGTGGGGGGTTCCCTGTATACGGCAGGTCTTGTGGGGTGTTCCCTGTATACGGCAGGTCTTGTGGGATGTTCCCGGTATATGGCAGGTCTTGTGGGGTGTTCCCGGTATACGGCAGGTCTTGTGGGGTCTTCCCTGTATACAGCAGGTCTTGTGGGGTGTTCCCGGTATACGGCAGGTCTTGTGGGGTGTTCCCTGTATACAGCAGGTCTTGTGGGATGTTCCCGGTATACGGCAGGTCTTGTGGGATGTTCCCGGTATACGGCAGGTCTTGTGGGATGTTCCCGGTATACAGCAGGTCTTGTGTGGTGTTCCCTGTATACAGCTGGTCTTGTGGGGGGTTCCCTGTATACGGCAGGTCTTGTGGGGTGTTCCCTGTATACGGCAGGTCTTGTGGGATGTTCCCGGTATATGGCAGGTCTTGTGGGGTGTTCCCTGTATACAGCAGGTCTTGTGGGGTGTTCCCTGTATACAGCAGGTCTTGTGGGATGTTCCCTGTATAGAGCAGGTCTTGTGTGGTGTTCCCTGTATACAGCAGGTCTTGTGGGGTGTTCCCTGTATAGAGCAGGTCTTGTGGGGGGTTCCCTGTATACGGCAGGTCTTGTGGGGGGTTCCCTGTATACGGCAGGTCTTGTGGGATGTTCCCGGTATACAGCAGGTCTTGTGGGGTCTTCCCTGTATACAGCAGGTCTTGTGGGGTGTTCCCTGTATACAGCAGGTCTTGTGGGGTGTTCCGGGTATACAGCAGGTCTTTTGGGGTGTTCCCTGTATACAGCAGGTCTTGTGGGGTGTTCCCTGTATACAGCAGGTCTTGTGGGGTGTTCCCAGTATACAGCAGGTCTTGTGGGGTGTTCCCGGTATACAGCAGGTCTTGTGGGGTGTTCCTGGTATACGGCAGGTCTTGTGTGGTGTTACCTGTATACAGCAGGTCTTGTGGGGTGTTCCCTGTATACGGCAGGTCTTGTGGGGTGTTCCCTGTATACAGCAGGTCTTGTGGGGTGTTTCTGGTATACGGCAGGTCTTGTGTGGTGTTCCCTGTATACGGCAGGTCTTGTGGGGTGTTCCCGGTAATGGCTGGTCGTGTGTGGTGTTCCCTGTATACAGCAGGTCTTGTGGGATGTTCCCGGTATACGGCAGGTCTTGTGGGATGTTCCCGGTATACGGCAGGTCTTGTGGGGTGTTCCCGGTATACGGCAGGTCTTGTGGGATCTTCCTGGTATACGGCAGGTCTTGTGTGGTGTTCCCGGTAAACAGGCCAAATTAACCCCCCGCCCAGAATATACTCGGGGTTAAAGTGGCCCAGATTATACCCCTCTGGGCCAGAATATACCCCCAGCTGCTGTAGATCAGATTTTTCATGCTTTTGAGAACCATTGAGTGATATACTCAAGAACGGGGCCCCAGTAAGTGCACAGGGGCCCCAGGCAGCACACAGGGGCCGCAGACAGCGCACAGGGAGCCAGAGACAGCGCACAGAGGGGCAGAGATAGCACGCAGGGGGGGGGGGGAGACAGCGCGCAGGGCCCCTGTGTGCTGCCTCTGCCCCCCTGTGCACTGTTTGGGACCCCCTGAGCGATGTCTGGGGCCCCGTTCTTGAGTATATCACTCAATCCTGTGCGATGTTTGGGGCCCCTGTGCGACTTCTGGGGCCCCGTTCTTGAGTATATCACTCAATGGTTCTCATAAGCGTGAAAAATCTGATCTACAGCAGCTGGGGTATATTCTGGCGCGGAGGAGTATAATCTGGCCTAGTCCAATTAATACCCCGGGGTATAGTTTGGCCTAGCCTATAATATACCCATGGTCTATACTCCTCTAGGGCAGAATATTAGTGTGTTTTTGCTGCTGTAGTGCTACACTATATATAGATGCACATGCACAAACCATATACCATTTCATGCGGCTTTTGTCAGATTTTGATGCGGTCTGCAGCAGATTTCCCTCTTCCACGTGACACGGAGAAATCTGCTGTGATTCTGTACAAAAAATCCACATCATTGGGATGCGGATTTTGATGCAGATTGGCTGCTGATTTTTTCCCTGTGGAAAATCAGCAGCAAATCTAGTGAATGGGAACGGGTGGACTAGACTTACCGCATGTGTTGGAGGCATTACATTGAACTGACAGTAGATGGTGCAGTTCCATCAGTGCATAGTTAATGTTATGTGTTGTGACTTGTTATGTATGTTTCTCCCTGCTCTCTATGATATGCACTTTAAGTTCTCCAGTGTGAGTTCCTATTCTATCCTGATAAGGTACTGTATATAAAGTGAACTTGGAACACCTCCAACAAAAACGTTTTCCAATTTTGACAACAATGGAAGGTATGATCAGCTTTTGAGATTCTACGTACACTGCAACAGAACAAAAGTCCCCCAAGTGGATCTACGATCTACCTCCAGAGAAACGTTCAAATGCCAAGTCCCAGTTTAGACAAACATCTAAGCCATATCGAGCAGAGAAAGGGATTATATACTATGGAAAAAAGGAGGCTCTCACTAAAAGACGACTGCCAAATATCCTGAAGGCCTGTCACGACAACCCAACTTCTGGTGGCCATTTTGGCAGAGATAAAACATTTGCTAAAATTTCTGACCATTATTACTGGAAGGGAATGAAGAACAATGTTCACCAACATGTCAAAGCCTGTCAAAAATGTTTTGTCACAAGTCCCAAAATCAGCAAAGAAGTGCCACCACTCAACAGTATACTGTTAGAACTCTCCTGTTAGTTTTTTTCTATTTTGCTGGTCACATGACCGTTTTTGCCTATTTAATCCTGCTCCGCCCTTCTGGCCATGCTGGACTCCATTGTAATTTCTACTCTTAAGCTAGCCAGGTACTTTGTAACCTTTCTCAGTCAGTTTAGCTAGGTCTTTTGACCTTTATGTTCTATGTTGTTTGTTTGTCTTTTTACTGCTACAATTTCTGCTAGGAGGTGTCCATCTTTTTCCCAGTCCCTAGTTCTTGTAGGGATCCCTCCCTCACATCTATAGGTCTTCGTTCAGACTAGCTGAGGACTTTAGCGGGTCTGATCGCAGGATCAGGTTCCCCGTTACATCGTAGGGATCTAGCTTAGTTCTATTGTAGGGACAGATCTCCTGTCTTTCCTTAGTGCTTGTAGCAGATCATAACAGTAAGTCCAGCCCAAAAAATTTCTCTAAGGAAAGACCTCCAGTTTCCATCATGGTGTCGGTTCAGGATTTGGCTCAACGCCTGCAGGGACTCTCTCTGGAGGTGGCCGAGCTCCAACAACACGTGAGTAGCTGTTCTGGAGCGCATTTTGTGGAGCCAAAGGTACGATTGCCTGATTTATTTTTTGGTGAACAACAAGATTTTTTTTCCTTTAAAAATGCATGTTTGTTGTATTTTCATTTGAGACCCAGATCCTCTGGTGATGAATCACATTGCACAGGGTTCATAATGTCACTTTTGCGCAAAGAACCTCAGGGATGGGCCTTTTCTCTCCAACCTAGTGATCCGTGCTTTAGATCAGTGGATAGTTTTTTTTCTGCTTTGGGGTTGTTGTATGATGATCCTGATCGTGTCTCATCAGCTGAGACGGAATTGAGGCAGGGATCAGGTAATGTGGAAAATTATTGTACTCGCTTCCGTCGGTGGTCTGCTCAGGTGGGGTGGAACGATTCAGCTCTGAAAAGTTTGTTTCTTGCTGGGCTAGGTGAAAGGGTTAAGGATCTGCTGATTGCTTATCCTACACCTGGAAACTTGCAGGAGGCTATGCAATTAGCTATACGGGTGGACAGGAGACTGCGTGCAAGGGTTAATGAGAGTAAATCCTCTGCCATGTCAGCTCCGAGTCTTGAGAGGGTCTGTACTGACACTGGAGAGCCGATGGAGATTGGGGCGATGTCACCCCGCTCTCAGGAAAAAGACCGTAAGTTTTCTGAAGGTTTGTGCTTTTATTGCTGCAAATCTGACCATTTCATTAAGAACTGTGTGCTTCGTATGAACAAAGACAAAAAAAGGTCAGTTACGCCCGTATAGCCTGTTTAAACACTAAGGGTGTATTTCTTTCTGCTACTACCGCAGCTCAGGAAGAATTAATTGAATTTCGGGTATTTGTGGATTGTGGTTCAACTCTGAATGTGATTGATGGGGGATTCTTGGAAAAACTTAATTTAAAACCCAAACCTTTGTCATCCCCTATTGCCGTGGTTTCTGTCGATGGCTCTCCCTTGAAATATGTTACTCACAAGGTTTATGAATTTCCCCTCACTATTAATGGTATTCACCAAGAAAATTTGGATTTGGTGGTATTAAATAATTTGCCTTCTCCAATAGTTTTGGGGTTGCCCTGGTTAAAATTGCACAATCCTGTACTGAATTGGTCTACCAATGAAATTAAGTCCTGGAGCCCTAAGTGTTATGACAAGTGTTGTAACGGGCGCATTGCTGCTGTGGATAAAGGGGAATTACCTGTACCTATTCAGGATTTTTGGAAATTTTTTTCTGAGGGGGAGTCGCAAATTTTGCCTCCCCATAGAGACTATGATTGTACCATTGAATTTGTCCCTGGAGCGACTCTTCCTAAAAGTCGTTTATTTAATCTGACTATTCCTGAGAGAAAGGCTTTGGAGGAATACATACAGACAAGCTTGGCCGCCGGTCATATCTGACTCTCTAAGTCACCTGTGACTGTTGGATTTGTTTTTGTTAAAAAAAAGGACGGCGGTTTACGTCCTTGTTTGGACTTTCGCGAGATTAATAAAATTACTGTACGCAATCCCTACCCACTGCCATTGATTCCTGATTTGTTTAACCAGTTAGTGGGGGCCAAGTGGTTCTCTAAAATTGACCTTAAGGGGGCATACAATTTGTTGCGTATGAAGGAGGGTGATGAATGGAAGACTGCTTTTAACACTCCTGTGGGTCATTTTGAGAATCTGGTTATGCCTTTTGGTCTTACCAATGCACCAGCATTTTTTCAGAATCTTATTAATGACATCCTTAGACCTTTGATCGGCAGAAATGTGGTTGTGTATTTGGATGACATTTTGATTTATTCGCCGGATCTGGAGTCTCATTGGCGGAGCGTACGTGAGGTATTGCAGTTATTGATTGACAATTCGCTTTTTGCTAAGCTGGAGAAATGTGAGTTCGCTGTACAGAGAATTAGTTTTTTGGGCTACATTATCTCCAGCGAGGGCTTTGAGATGGACCCGGTGAAAGTTCAAGCTGTGCAGGAATGGACTAGGCCTATTGGTTTGAAATCGATACAGAGGTTTTTGGGTTTCGCCAATTATTACAGAAAATTCATTAAAAAATTTTCTATTATTGTTAAACCACTGACTGATCTCACCAGGAAAGGTGCTAATGCGGTTCAGTGGACTACTGAGGCCATTGAAGCTTTTGTGTTTCTAAAGGAGAGGTTCAGCTCTGCCCCCATCCTTATGCAGCCTGATGTGACTAAGCCGTTTTTGGTTGAGGTTGATGCTTCTTCGGTGGGGGTCGGCGCGGTGTTGTCTCAGGAAAACAAGGATGGAGTACATCCCTGTGCCTTTTTTTCAAAAAAAATTTCTGAGACTGAACTTTATTACGATACTGGTAATCAGGAATTGCTGGCTATTAAACTCGCATTTGAACACTGGCGTCATCTCTTGGAAGGTGCTTATTTTCCCATTCAGGTTTTCACTGATCATAAAAATCTGATCTATCTTGATGCTGCCAAGCGCTTGAATGCCCGTCAGGCTAGGTGGGCACTTTTTTTTTGCGGTTTAATTTTTCCGTTACTTACATCCCGGGTACCAAGAATATTAAAGCTGATGCTTTGTCTCGCAGCTTTTCTCCCATGGTCGGTGCTGAGGAGGAGGAGAGCATTTTACAAGAAGGTGTTGTGATTGCTGCATTGGACTACGTTTTGGAAGATGAGATTCTTAAAGCACAGGAGAATGCCCCATCTAACACTCCCCATGGGAGGTTGTTTGTGCCTAGGACCTTTAGGAGAGATTTGTTTGTTGAGTGTCATGAGTCTCGGTTGGCAGGTCATCCTGGAATTTCTGAGACCAAGAGACTTGTGGCTCGCAGTTTTTGGTGGCCTGGATGGCAGAAGGAGGTCATTAAGTGGGTGCGTCAATGTACTGTGTGTGCTAGATCTAAGTCTTCACATACTCCTGCTGCGGGGTTGCTTTGCCCTCTGGAGGTTCCTAGTGCACCCTGGACACATCTGGCTATGGACTTTATTACTGACCTTCCCCCCTCTGAGGGTTTCACAGTCATCTGGGTGGTCGTGGACCGTTTTAGCAAGATGTGTCACTTGGTTCCCTTCATCAAACTGCCCTGCGCTAAGACACTCGCTAAGGCCTTTGTCAAGGAGATTGTCAGACTCCATGGCGTTCCTACTGACATTGTTTCTGATAGGGGACCTCAGTTCGTGGCTCGTTTTTGGCGTGCCTTTTGTGACAGGTTGGGAGTTCATTTGTCATTTTCATCTGGATATCATCCTGAGTCTAATGGCCAGACAGAAAGGAAGAACCAGGATGTTGAGCAGTTCTTGCGTTGTTTTGTGGCAGACAATCAAGAGGGGTGGTCTGAGTTTCTGCCTCTTGCTGAATTTGCTCTTAACAACCATACATCCTCTTCTGCTGGGTGTTCGCCTTTTTTTTGTTGTTCTGGGAGACATCCGTCTTTTGGATCATTCTCCAAATTGGTATCGGCTGTGCCTCAGGAGGAGAGTTTTTCCGGTGATTTGGAAAGAGTTTGGACGGATGTGCGTGGTAATCTTCAGGAGGCTAACAAAAAATCTAAGAGGTACTTTGACAGGAAACGTCAAGAGGTTTTGTTTACGGTTGGTGACATGGTTTGGTTGTCCTCTAAGAATCTGCGGTTGAGGATTCCTTCTAAAAAATTGGGTCCCAAGTTTGTAGGGCCCTTTAAGGTGCTTCAGGTAGTTAACCAATCTGCTGTTAGGTTGGAGGTTCCTACCTCCTGGAAGATTAATCCAGTGTTTCATGTTTCTCTATTGAAAAAAGCTTATGTATCAGATAGAGACGCCACTGCCACTGTTTCTCCGGTGGTGGAGGACGGGGAATATGAAATTTCCCGCATCCTTAATTCTAGACGGTATAGAGGGAGTTTGCAGTATCTCGTCGCTTGGAAGGGTTTCGGTCCCGAGGATAACTCATGGGTGAGGGCAGATGATGTTTCTGCTTCCAGACTTGTCAGAGCGTTTCACAAGAGGTTTCCTGATAAGCCTGGGCCTAGGGGATCCGGAGGATCCTCATGTAACGGGTCTGGGAGGCGGAACCTCAGAGCTACTATACAAGGGGGCGGTCCTTGTAAGGGAGCGGGTGGCGACCAGGGAAGACGGGCAGGCAGTCACAGCAGGTGACCGGGACAGTCTCTGGGTGAACGGGCAGGAGGTCACGGCAAATGACCGGGGCAGTCTCTGGATGAACGAGCTGGAGGTCACGGCAAGTGACCGGGGCAGTCTCTGGAAGAACGGGCTGGAGGTCACGGCAAGTGACCGGGGCAGTCTCTGGATGAACGGGCTGGAGGTCACGGCAAGTGACCGGGGCAGTCTCTGGGTAAAGGGTAGGTACGACCTGTGATGGCTGAACCTCCAGGTAGGCTAGCAGGCAGATGGAAGATGTATGCTCCCAGGTGAGCAAGCGAGAGTCTCTGGATGAACGGGTGGTCACAGCATGTGACGGCGGATCTTCCAGGTAGGCAAACAGGCAGGTAGCGGAGGAGCGCTCCCAGGTGAGCGGGCAAGAGTCTCTGGAATAGCAGGTGGTCACAGCACGTGACGGCGGAGCCTCCAGGTAGGCAAGCAGGCAGGTAGCGGAGGAGCGCTCCCAGGAGTCTCTGGAATAGCAGGTGGTCACAGCACGTGACGGCGGAGCCTCCAGGTAGGCTAGCAGGCAGGTAGCAGATGTGCGCTCCCAGGTGAGCGGCCAAGCTGGTCCATAGACAGACTGACAGGAGTAGGAAGGCAGACCGTCGGACCTCAGGCTAGCAAGCAGGTAGCAGGAATATCAGGCAGGAAACAGACAGCAAACTGGCAGGAATCAGGCAGGTAACTGACAGGTAACTGGCAACGGGACCTGAGGGCTGAAGCAGAGTAGTGAACAGTGCAACAACATTGCTCGGGCACCTCCATTTTGGAGGAGGTGCCTTATATATGGTGAAGTCCTCCGGCCATTGGCCGGGGACTCCTTAGGACGGCGCGCGCGGCCCCTTTAAGAGGGAGGGAGCGCGCGCCCTAAGCACAGTGGCCGGGAAGGAGCGCGCGCTGCCAGCAGAGCGGGAGGAGGACGCCGGGCTCGGAGCAGAGAGGTGAGGGGAACAGCGTCCCTGCCTAGCAGAGGGCAGGGACGCCGGCGCTACAGTACCCCCCCCTTTAGGCCCCCCCTTTTTTAGGCCAGACAGAAATTTAGCAAGGATGAGAGGGGCATGAAAGTTCTCCCTGGGCTCCCACGTTCTCTCTTCAGGACCAAACCCCTTCCAATCTACTAGAAAAAAGGTCTTCCCTCTTACCCTTTTGGTGGCCAGAATGTTCTCTACCTCAAATTCGTTTTCAGCGGAAACCGGAGCAGGAGGCGTGCCTGTAGACTTGGAAAAAGAGTTAAGTACCACAGGTTTGAGGAGAGATACATGGAAGGAGTTAGGGATCCGCAAGTTGGCCGGGAGTTTCAATTTATAGGCCACCGGGTTGATCTGACTGATGACCTCCAGAGGACCGATGAACCGAGGCCCTAACTTATAGGAAGGAATCTTGAGCCGGACATACTTGGACGAGAGCCAGACCTTATCCCCTGGACGGAATTGAGGAGGATCCAGACGTTTTTTGTCAGCATGTCTTTTCATACGCTCGGATGACAGAAGGAGTGCGGACCGGGTACTCTCCCATATGGAGGAAAATTTGTTAACAAGAGATTCCGCAGCCGGATTGTCCACCGAGGTGGAGACGGGAAACGGGATCCGAGGATGCTGACCGAAGACTACAAAAAACGGGGATTTGGAGGAAGATTCGCTCTCGTGATTGTTGTACGAGAATTCGGCCAATGGCAGGAGATCCACCCAGTCAGAATGGTGGGCATTAACGAAGTGCCGGAGGTAACTGGTCAGGATCTGATTGATCCGCTCCACTTGACCATTAGACTGTGGGTGGTAAGCGGAGGAGAAGTCCAGGGTGACGTCTAGCAATTTACAAGTGGCTCTCCAGAAACGAGAAGTGAACTGTACCCCACGATCCGACACGATGTGACGGGGCAGGCCATGAAGACGGAAGATGTGGCGGATAAAGTCTTTAGCCAGCTCGGGTGCAGACGGGAGGCCTGGCAGGGGAATGAAGTGAGCCATCTTGGAAAAGCGGTCAGCGACCACCCAAATGACCGTACAACCGGCAGAGACGGGAAGATCAGTTATGAAGTCCATCGCTATATGCTGCCAGGGGGCAGCAGGTACTGGCAGAGGAAGGAGGCGACCGGCTGGCAGGTGTCTCGGAACCTTGTTGCGGGCGCAGGACACACAGGCAGAAACAAAGTCTATTACATCCTTGTGCAGGTTAGGCCACCAGTAGTGCCGGGTAATAAGCTGGAGGGTCTTTTTCTGATCGGCGTGGCCAGCTAGTTTAGACGAATGACCCCAGTGTAGGATCTTCTCCCGATCAGGTACCGATACGAACGTCTTACCGGGAGGGAGACGATTTAGACTCACGGGAGCCACCTGCATTACTCTGGCGGGATCGATGATATGTTTAGGTTCTTCCTCGAGGTCAGATACCAGAAAGGATCGGGACAAGGCGTCCGCTTTGATGTTCTTGTCAGCCGGGCGAAAATGTAGAACAAAATCAAAGCGAGCAAAAAACAAGGACCACCGGGCTTGGCGCGGATTAAGTCTCTGGGCATGCTGGAGATAAGCCAAGTTCTTGTGGTCAGTGTAAATTATTACCGGATGAAGAGCCCCCTCGAGTAGGTAACGCCACTCCTCCAATGCCAGCTTGATGGCCAATAACTCTCGGTCTCCTATGGAATAATTGCGCTCAGAAGAGGAGAAGAGTTTGGAGAAGAAGCCGCAAGTTACCATCCTCCCGGAAGAAGATTTTTGAGTAAGTACAGCTCCGGCTCCAGAGGAGGAGGCGTCAACCTCCAGAAAGAACTGCTTGTTGCCGTCCGGACGATGCAGCACCGGGGCGGAAGAGAAGGCCTGTTTTAAGGAAAGAAAGGCCTCCTCTGCTTCGGACGGCCACTCCTTGGGATTAGTACCCTTACGGGTGAGCGCGGAAATTGGGGCAGTCCGGGAAGAGAAGTGTGGTATGAAGAGGCGGTAGTAGTTGGCGAAGCCCAGGAACCGCTGAATGGCCTTCAACCCCTCCGGTCGGGGCCATTTCTCGATGGCAGACAGTTTCTCTGGATCCATTCGTAGGCCGGTCTGAGAAATAATGTAGCCCAAAAACGGAAGCGAGGTCTGCTCAAAGAGGCACTTCTCATATTTAGCGAAGAGGTGGTTCTGCCTGAGCCTGAGCAGGACCTGACGAACGTCCCTCCGGTGAGTCTGGAGATCCGGAGAGAAGACCAAGATGTCGTCCAGGTACACCACAACGCAGGAGTAGAGAAGGTCCCGGAAGATGTCATTGACCAACTCTTGAAAGACGGCAGGAGCGTTACAGAGACCAAAGGGCATTACCAGATATTCATAGTGGCCGTCCCGGGTGTTGAATGCAGTCTTCCATTCATCCCCTTGACGGATACGGACCAGGTTGTACGCCCCACGGAGGTCCAGTTTGGTGAAGACTCTAGCCCCCCTCAGGCGATCAAATAATTCTGGAATGAGCGGAAGGGGGTACTTATTCTTCACCGTGATCTGGTTAAGGCCTCTATAGTCTATACAGGGACGGAGAGAGCCGTCCTTCTTTTTTACGAAGAAGAAGCCTGCTCCCGCCGGGGAGGTAGATTTCCGGATGAATCCCCTGGCCAAATTCTCCTCAATATATTCGGACATCGACCGGGTCTCAGCAGCGGACAATGGGTAAATACGCCCACGGGGAGGAGTAGTACCGGGTAACAGGTCGATAGGACAGTCGTATGGTCTATGAGGAGGTAATGTCTCTGCCTCCTTTTTATTAAAGACATCAGCAAATGACCAATAGGGAATCGGAAGTCCAGGTAGATTAGTTGGGGTAGGAGAAGGACGGACGGGATGAACAGGAACCAAACAAGTCTTATGACAGTCCTGTCCCCAGCGAAGGACTTCTCCGGTCTGCCAGTCAAGCACGGGTGCATGTCTCTGGAGCCAAGGTAGACCTAGTAAGAGGGCGTGAGAGAGTCCAGGCAGAACATGAAAAGAGATGCTCTCGGAATGCAGCATTCCCACCTGCAGAGTTATGGATTCGGTGATGAGTTGGATGGGACGTGGTAAGAGGCCCCCATCCACAGCAGCGACAGATAATGGTACAGCCAGAGGTTTGGTGGGAATTCGGTATTTTTCTACCAGGGACTGTGAAATAAGATTCCCGGCCGCTCCAGAGTCAAGTTGGGCTAGTTCGAAATAACGATTCTCCCCGCAGATAATAGAGACTGACAGTAGCAGAGATGGAGAGGATTTATTCTTGTCTAGGTCGACCTCTCTGAGCGAACCTAGACACAGGCGTTTCCCGACCTCTCCGGGCAGGTACGGATCCGGTGCTCCTTACTGCCACAGTAGAAGCAGCTCCCTTCGGCACGGCGTAAGTCCTGACGGGTTTTGACCATCTTGGTCTGGTCGACCTGCATAGGCTCAGGAGAGTGTACCTGGGGAGAAACGGAGGGAGTGACGGGTTTCTGAAAAGTAGGAGCTAGACGTGGAAACCTCCTCTCACGGGTGACCTCTTTGGCACGCTCCTGGAACCGTAGGTCAATCCGGGTGGCAAGAGTTATAAGGTCATCGAGAGTGGTAGGAATGTCTCGACCGGCAAGTTCATCTTTAATACGGCCGGACAGACCCTCCCAGAAGACAGACACCAGAGCGTCGTTATCCCAAGCCAGCTCCGAGGCAAGGGTACGGAACCGTATGGCATATTGGCCCACGGTGAGATTTCCCTGGTGGAGGCGTAGCAGAGATGATGCGGATGAGGTCTTCCGTCCGGGTTCGTCGAAGACTTTCCGGAAAGCCGTGAGAAAGTCAGGCAAGTCGGACACCAGGGGGTCTCCTCTCTCCCATAGAGGATTTAGCCAGGCCAGGGCCTCCCCGGTGAGATGGGACATGATGAAGGCAATTTTGGCCCGGTCGGAGTTAAACTGGTGGGACAGGAGTTCAAAGTGCAGGGTGCACTGATTTATGAAGCCCCGAGCCTGAGCGGAGTCGCCTCCGAAGCGAGGAGGTGCAGAAAGCCGGGGTCCGGGGTAGGATACCATGGTATCGGGTTGCGAGTCATGGCACTGGCGGTGGTTGCTGGTGGAGCAGTCAGAGTGTCCAGGCGAGAATTGACATTCCGCAGGTGACCCAGGATGGACTCCTGTTGGGACCTCTGACGGGACAGTTCATGACAGAGGTCCGAGAGCGAGGGAGCTTGGGTGCCACCGGGTTCCATGGCCTGAGCAAACTGTAACGGGTCTGGGAGGCGGAACCTCAGAGCTACTATACAAGGGGGCGGTCCTTGTAAGGGAGCGGGTGGCGACCAGGGAAGACGGGCAGGCAGTCACAGCAGGTGACCGGGACAGTCTCTGGGTGAACGGGCAGGAGGTCACGGCAAATGACCGGGGCAGTCTCTGGATGAACGAGCTGGAGGTCACGGCAAGTGACCGGGGCAGTCTCTGGAAGAACGGGCTGGAGGTCACGGCAAGTGACCTGGGCAGTCTCTGGATGAACGGGCTGGAGGTCACGGCAAGTGACCGGGGCAGTCTCTGGGTAAAGGGTAGGTACGACCTGTGATGGCTGAACCTCCAGGTAGGCTAGCAGGCAGATGGAAGATGTATGCTCCCAGGTGAGCAAGCAAGAGTCTCTGGATGAACGGGTGGTCACAGCATGTGACGGCGGATCTTCCAGGTAGGCAAACAAGCAGGTAGCGGAGGAGCGCTCCCAGGTGAGCGGGCAAGAGTCTCTGGAATAGCAGGTGATCACAGCACGTGACGGCGGAGCCTCCAGGTAGGCAAGCAGGCAGGTAGCGGAGGAGCGCTCCCAGGTGAGCGGGCAGGAGTCTCTGGAATAGCAGGTGGTCACAGCACGTGACGGCGGAGCCTCCAGGTAGGCTAGCAGGCAGGTAGCAGATGTGCGCTCCCAGGTGAGCGGCCAAGCTGGTCCATAGACAGACTGACAGGAGTAGGAAGGCAGAACGTCGGACCTCAGGCTAGCAAGCAGGTAGCAGGAATATCAGGCAGGAAACAGACAGCAAACTGGCAGGACTCTGGCAGGAATCAGGCAGGTAACTGACAGGTAACTGGCAACGGGACCTGAGGGCTGAAGCAGAGTAGTGAACAGTGCAACAACATTGCTCGGGCACCTCCATTTTGGAGGAGGTGCCTTATATATGGTGAAGTCCTCCGGCCATTGGCCGGGGACTCCTTAGGACGGCGCGCGCGGCCCCTTTAAGAGGGAGGGAGCGCGCGCGCCCTAAGCACAGTGGCCGGGAAGGAGCGCGCGCTGCCAGCAGAGCGGGAGGAGGACGCCGGGCTCGGAGCAGAGAGGTGAGGGGAACAGCGTCCCTGCCTAGCAGAGGGCAGGGACGCCGGCGCTACACCTCATAGAAAAGGGGGTACTGTTAGAACTCTCCTGTTAGGTTTTTTCTATTATGCTGGTCACATGACCGTTTTTGCCTATTTAATCCTGCTCCGCCCTTCTGGCCTTGCTGGACTTCATTGTAATTTCTACTCTTAAGCTAGCCAGGTGCTTTGTTACCTTTCTCAGTCAGTTTAGCTAGGTCTTTTGACCTCTATGTTCTATGTTGTTTGTTTGTCTTTTTACTGCTACAATTTCTGCTAGGAGGTGTCCATCTTTCTCCCAGTCCCTAGTTCTTGTAGGGATCCCTCCCTCACATCTATAGGTCTTCGTTCAGACTAGCTGAGGACTTTAGCGGGTCTGATCGCAGGATCAGGTTCCCCGTTACATCGTAGGGATCTAGCTTAGTTCTATTGTAGGGACAGATCTCCTGTCTTTCCTTAGTGCTTGTAGCAGATCATAACATATACCAGTGCCTGGAAAAGTATGGAGCTTAGTTGGGATTGATATGATCGGTCCTCTTCAGGAAACATAAAACGGCAACAAATATATAGTTGCTGTCACTGATCATTTCTCCAAGTGGACTGAAGAAACAGCTGTTCCAGACAAGAGTGCCATGTCAGTAGCAAAATTTTTGTACACCATTATTTGCCGCTTAGGCTGTATAGACACTTTGATTAGCGACCAGGGAAGAGAGTTTGTGAACTCGATCATCGACAACCTGATGGACCATTTTCAAACAGATCATCGCATTTCATCTGCCTACCACCCACAAACAAATGGCCAGCGGGAACGTGACAATCGAACACTCAAAGAATCTCTTAGCAAGCTTGTCAATGACCAAGGAACCAACTGGGACCAGTTCATCCCTGGTGTTTTGTTTGCCTATCACACATCTGTGCAGGGCCGGCCTTAGGGTATATGGCGCCCTGTGCGAAATCCCTCTTGGCGCCCCCCCCCAAAGAAAAAAAATTAAACTCATGTAGGTGAAAACAACAAGTGCATTTTTTATTAATCAAATGATCAAGTAATAACAAGCAACAAAAGTTGAAAAGTTTTAAAGCCGCCACCACGATAAGGTAGACTCTTCTGGCAGGGCCCTACTCTAACCTATTAAAATTTTCTTAAAATATCCAATACTCTTTTTAGATATATTTTTATTTAGTTTTCTTTAAGGGAATGTGTCATATACATTTTTTTTTAAAAATGACCAATAATACCACATACAGGGAATACTGCCACACCATGACCAGACCACATATTACCACAACATAGTGACCGAATAATACCACACAGAAGGGGGAAAAACTGCCACACCATGACCAGACCACATATTACCACCACATTACTAATATTACCACCACATTACTAATATTACCATAAGTGTCATTATGCACGGGAGCTCTATACATGGTATGTATAATGTAAGTGTCCAGGTAATCTAGTGATCACCAGTGACATTATACACAGGAGCTCTGTATATAGTGTCAGTGTACAGGTAATACAGTGATCATCAGTGACATTATACACAGGAGCTCTGTATATAGTGTCAGTGTACAGGTAATACAGTGATCACCAGTGACATTATACACAGGAGCCCGGTACATAGTATATAGTGTAAGTGTACATGTAATACACTGACTCACTGGTGACGTCTCTAGGTGAAGTCCTTCAGCTACGCTTTTCTCCTTCATCCAGCACAGACCGCCATTACGTCTTCCAGCCAGGACTCGTCTCTGCATAAAATAACACAGTTATCTAGAGCACATTCCCCAACTTCTACATTACGCAGCTGAATACAGACGTGTATCCACCATCAATATATGGTTAGTTATTATACAACCTACCATTCCAAATATAAATTGTAATCCACCACGGTGCCCCCATTAACTGTAAATAGGCACTTAATATATAATTTAATTAGAACCTCTACTCTTTCCGCCAATTTGTTACCAGTTACACTCCTGCATCCGCAACGCCCCCTACTCTATACTTCCTGCTCCCCGCATTCATTATTTACATGCACCCCCTGCCCCAATTCATTATATCATGTCCTGCTCTCCCCACCCCATCATCATTTACTGTCCCCCACCCCACATTCATTATGTGCAGCTCATTATCCCCCTACTCCCAATTCCCCCATGTGCAGCTCATTTTCTCCCAATTCCCCCATGTGCAGCTCTCACCCCCCCATGTGCACATCTCTCATCCCCCTCCCCCACATGTGCCCCTCTCTCATCCCCCTCCCCCACATGTGCACCTCTCTCATCCCACTCCCCCACATGTGCACCTCTCTCATCCCCCTCCCCCACATGTGCACCTCTCTCATCCCCCTCCCCCACATGTGCACCTCTCTCATCCCCCCCATGTGCACATCTCTCATCCCCCTCCCCCACATGTGCACCTCTCTCATCCCCCTCCCCCACATGTGCACCTCTCTCATCCCACTCCCCCACATGTGCACCTCTCTCATCCCCCTCCCCCACATGTGCACCTCTCTCATCCCCCTCCCCCACATGTGCACCTCTCTCATCCCCCCATGTGCACATCTCTCATCCCCCTCCCCCACATGTGCACCTCTCTCATCCCCTCCCCCACATGTGCACCTCTCTCATCCCCCTCCCCCACATGTGCACACCTCTCATCCCCCTCCCCCACATGTGCACCTCTCTCATCCCCCTCCCCCACATGTGCACCTCTCTCATTCCCCTCCCCCACATGTGCACCTCCCATTCCCCCCACTCCTAGTAAATTGTATTTAAAAAAAAAAAAAAACTTGTTATACTTACCCCCATGCGATCCCTGCAGAATCCTCGTCCAAATCGATGACACCAGGTTCTCCTGACTTCCGGTCATGTGACGGTGCCGTCACATGACCGGAAGTCAGAGAAATCATGACAGAGATGTTCCGGCCCCGGCGCTTAGCATGGGGCCGGGGGCCCCATGAGGAGAGAGACACACAAGAGGGGGGCCCCCAAGGGGGCCCCTACAGGCCGGGCCCCATACTGGAGTCAGGGCAGTCATGCCCTGATGGCGGCCCTGCTGGAGGCTGAAGGGCCCCCCTCTCCCTCGGGGCCCCCGTTCAATGAACCGGCTGCACGGGCGGTAGTTCCGCCCCTGTGTGTGAGGAGGAGAGAGTGCAGCGCGCCCGGGTCCCGGCCGGACATTTCAGAGCAGAGAGGGGGCGCCGGCGCCTGAGCACAGAAGAAACGCTGGGCGCTCCCTCTCTGCTCTTCCATAAGAAAAATACCGACGGGGAGGGAGCCAGCGCAGCGCCCCCCTTCACTCTCAAGTTTGAGGCGCCCTGTGCAGTTGCACAGCTGGCACGCCCCAAAGGCCGGCCCTGCATCTGTGCATGCCTCAACCCAAGTGCACTCCATTTGAGGTCATGTATGGACGAAAAACTAAGCTTCCTATTGACCTCAATCCATCAGCAAATGACACTGTGGATGTCATGTCTCTTTCAGATGATGCCAACCCTGATGTGCTAAATACACTCACAACCGTTCATAACAGGATCCATTCAACTGTAAGTACCAACATCCATTCTGCTCAGGTACACCAAAAGTGTGCCTTTGATCGCCGACACAACAGCAACAAAGAAATCACTGCTGGCACCATTGTTTATATCAAGAATCAATATCATATTCATCGCATGGGTAGAAAGATGGAACCACGCTGGGTTGGACCCTACTTGGTTGTGGAATCCTTAACCAAGGGACGAGTAAAACTTAAGAACAATAAGACTGGCAAGATACCAAGCAACACCTACTGTAGCGTCGGCGTCCCTGCCCTCTGTTAGGCAGGGACGCTGTTCCCCTCACCTCTCCGCTCCGAGCCCCGGCGTCCTCCTCCCGCTCTGCTGGCAGCGCGCGCTCCTCCTGGCCACGGTGCTTAGGCGCGCGCGCTCCCCCCCTCTTAAAGGGGCCGCGCGCGCCGTCCTAAGGAGTCCCCGGCCAATGGCCGGAGGACTTCACCATATATAAGGCACCTCCTCCAAAATGAGGTGCCCGAGCAATGTTGCACTGTTCACTACTCTGCTTCAGCCCTCAGGTCCCGTTTCCAGTTACCTGCCAGTTTGCTGCCAGTTTGCTGTCTGATTCCTGCCTGTTATCCGCTTACCTGCATGCTAGCCTGAGGTCCGACGGTCTGCCTTCCGACATCTGTCAGTCTGTCTATGGACCAGCTTGCCCGCTCACCTGGGAGCGCTCACCTGCTACCTGTCTGCTAGCCTACCTGGAGGCTCTGCCGTCACGTGCTGTGACCACCTGCCAGTCCAGAGACTCTTGCCCGCTCACCTGGGAGCGCTCATCTGCTACCTGCCTGTTAGCCTACCTGGAGGCTCCGCCGTCACGTGCTGTGACCACCTGCCAGTCCAGAGACTCTTGCCCGCTCACCTGGGAGCGCTCATCTGCTACCTGCCTGTTAGCCTACCTGGAGGCTCCGCCGTCACGTGCTGTGACCACCTGCCAGTCCAGAGACTCTTGCCCGCTCACCTGGGAGCGCTCATCTGCTACCTGCCTGTTAGCCTACCTGGAGGCTCCGCCGTCACATGCTGTGACCACCTGCTTATCCAGAGACTCTCGCCTGCTCACCTGGGAGCACACATCTGCCATCTGCCTGCTAGCCTACCTGGAGGCTCAGCCGTCACAGGTCATACCTACCCGTTACCCAGAGACTGTCCCGGTCACTTGCCGTGACCTCCTGCCCGTTCACCCAGAGACTGCCCCGGTCACTTGCTGTGACTCCTGCCCGTTTACCCAGAGACTGTCCCGGTCACTTGCCGTGGACCTCCTGCCCGTTTACCCAGAGACTGTCCCGGTCACCGCTGTGACTACCTGCCTGTCTTCCCTGGTCGCCACCCGCTTCCCTTACAAGGACCGCCCCCTTGTATAAGTTGCTCAGAGGTTCCGCCTCCCAGACCCGTTACACCTACCATGCCAGCAACCTTAAGATTCACCAGGATGAAGAGACTTCTCTACCACCCCAGTCCCCTGATGACTGTCCCAGTGGACTCTGCCACACAAACACAAGCAAACCAAGACTTTCAACCCACTACCAAGTTCAGGAAGGAAGTATCTTACCACCACTCTTGACCTTACCCAGGGGCGGAACTACCGCCCGTGCAGCCGGTTCATTGAACGGGGGCCCCGAGGGAGAGGGGGCCCTCCAGCCTCCAGCAGGGCCGCCATCAGGGCATGACTGCCCTGACTCCAGTATGGGGCCCGGCCGGTAGGGGCCCCCCTCTTGTGCGTCTCTCTCCTCATGGGGCCCCCGGCCCCATGCTATGCGCCGGGTCCGGGGACATTTCAGGCGCTGAGCTGCGCTGTTGCAGCAGCGCCTTCATGATTCCCCTGACTTCCGGTCATGTGACGGCGCCGTCACATGGCCGGAAGTCAGGAGAACCTGCTGTCAGCGATTTGGACGAGCGCCAGGATTCGCAGGGAGCGCATGGGGGTAAGTATAACATGTTTTATTTTTATTAAACAATTAACTAGGAGTGGAGAGAGGGAGAAGCACATGTGTGTGTTGTGTGTGTGATGTGTGTGTGTGGGGGGGGAGATGGGAGATGCACATGTGTGTGTGTGGGGGGGAGAGTGAGATGCACATGTGTGTGTGTGGGAGTGGGGCAGTGTGGGGGGGGGGAGATGGGAGATACAAATGTGTGTGTGTGTGTGTGTGTATGTATGTGTGTGGGGGGGGGGAGAGGGAGATGCACATGTGTGTGTGTGGGGGGGGGGAGATGGGAGATGCACATTGTGTGTGTTGGGGGGGGAGATGGGAGATGCACATGTGTGTGTGGGGGGGTGAGATGGGAGATGCACAGTGTGTGTGGGGGGGGGGGGAGAGTGGAGATGCACATGTGTGTGTGTGGGGGGGAGATGGGGAGATGCACTGTGTGTGTGTGGGGGGGGAGATGGGAGATGCACATGTGTGTTGGGGGGGGAGATGGGAGATGCACATGTGTGTGTGTGGGGGGGGAGATGGGAGATGCACATGTGTGTGTGTGGGGGGGGAGATGGGAGATGCACATGTGTGTGTGTGGGGGGGAGATGGGAGATGCACATGTGTGTGTGTGGGGGGGAGATGGGAGATGCACATGTGTGTGGGGGGGGGGATGGGAGATGCACGTGTGTGGGGGGGGGAGATGGGAGATGCCACATGTGTGGGGGAGATGGGAGATGCACATGTGTGGGGAGATGGGATGATGCACATGTGTGGGGGGGAGATGGGAGATGCACATGTGTGGGGGGGGAGATGGGAGATGCACATGTGTGGGGGGGGGAGATGGAGATGCACATGTGTGGGGGGGGAGATGGGAGATGCACATGTGGGGGAGGGGGATGAGAGAGGGGCACTGGGGAGGGGATGAGAGAGGGGCACATGTGGGGAGGGGGATGAGAGAGGGGCCATGTGGGGGAGGGGGATGAGAGAGGGGCACAGGTGGGGGAGGGGGATGAGAGAGGGGCACATGTGGGGGAGGGGGATGAGAGAGGGGCACATGTGGGGGGGAGGGGGTGAGAGAGGGGCACACATGTGGGGGGGAGGGGGTGAGAGAGGGGCACATGGAGGGGGATGAGAGCCAGGGGCCGGCTCCAGTTTTCTGGGCCCGGGCGAAGAGTCTCAGTGGGCCCCTTTAACACATACCACGATTCATGATGCAGAGATAAAGCGGAGAAATATATATATATATAGTACAATGCAAAGATTTAACTTCTTACATTACATGAGTGATATCTATTGTAAATTCCACAATAGCTCAGAAACCGGTGAATCGCTACACACAGAATACTGGCCCCCATATAAGGCTCCATACGGGAATACTGGCCCCCATATAAGGCCCCATGCGGAATACTGGCCCCATTAAGGCTCCATACGGATACTGGCCCCCATATAAGGCTCCCATACGGAATACTGGCCCCCATATAAGGCTCCATACGGAATACTGGCCCCATATAAGGCTCCATACGGAATACTGGCCCCCATATAAGGCTCATACGGAATACTGGCCCCCATAACGCTTCATACGAATACTGGCCCCCATATAAGGCTCCATACGGAATACTGGCCCCCATATAGGCTCCATACGGAATACTGGCCCCCATATAAGGCTCCATACGGAATACTGGCCCCCATGTAAGGCCCCATATGGAATACTGGCCCCCATGTAAGGCTCCATACGGAATACTGGCCCCCATATAAGGCCCCATATACGGAATACTGGCCCCCATATAAGGCCCCATACGGAATACTGGGCCTAACGGAATACTAAGGTACTAGGAATACTGGCCCCCCATCTCCATACGGAATACTGGCCCCCCATATAAGGCTCCATACGGAATACTGGCCCCCATATAAGGCTCCATACGGAATACTGGCCCCCATATAAGGCTCCATACGGAATACTGGCCCCCATATTATGCCCCATACGGAATACTGGCCCCCATATTATGCCCCATACGGAATACTGGCCCCCATATAAGGCTCCATACGGAATACTGGCCCCCATATAAGGCTCCATACGGAATACTGGCCTCCATATAAGGCTCCATACGGAATACTGGCACCCATATAAGGCTCCATACGGAATACTGGCCCCCATATAACGCTCCATACAGGATACTGGTCCCCTTATAAAGCTCCATACAGGATACTGGCCCCCATATAACGCTCCATACAGGATACCGGTCCCCTTATAACGCTCCATACAGGATACCGGTCCCCTTATAACTCTCCATACAGGATACTGGCCCCCATATAATGCTGCATGCAGGCTGTTACCCCCCACATAATGCCCCATACAGGCTGTCCCCCCCTTATAATGCTCCATGCAGGCTGTTACCCCCGACATAATGCCCCATACAGGCTCCCCCCTTTTAATGCTCCATGCAGGCTGTTACCCCCCACATAATGCCCCATACAGGTTGCCCCCCCCTTATAATGCTCCATGCAGGCTGTTCCCCCCCACATAATGCACTATGCAGGCTGCCCCCCCTTTATAATGCCCCATGCAGGCTGTTCCCCACCTTATAATGCCCCATGCAGGATGTCACCCCCCCCTCTATATAATGCCCCATGCAGGATGCCCCCCCCTCTTTATAATGCCCCATGCAGGATGCCCCCCCCCTTATAATGCTCCATGCAGGCTGTTCCCCCCCACATAATGCCCCATACAGGCCCCCCCCCCTTTTAATGCTCCATGCAGGCTGTTACCCCCCCCACATAATGCCCCATACAGGCTGCCCCCCCTTATAATGCCCCATGCAGGCTGTTCCCCACCTTATAATGCCCCATGCAGGATGTCACCCCCTCCTCTATATAATGCCCCATGCAGGATGTCCCCCCCCTCTTTATAATGCCCCATGCAGGATGCCCCCCCCTCTTTATAATGCCCCATGCAGGATGCCCCCCCCCTTATAATGCTCCATGCAGGCTGTCCCCCCTTATAATGCCCCATGCAGGCTGTTCCCCACCTTATAATGCCCCATGCAGGATGTCACCCCCTCCTCTATATAATGCCCCATGCAGGATGTCCCCCCCCTCTTTATAATGCCCCATGCAGGATGCCCCCCCCTCTTTATAATGCCCCATGCAGGATGCCCCCCCCCCCTTATAATGCTCCATGCAGGCTGTTCCCCCCCACATAATGCCCCATACAGGCCCCCCCCCCTTTTAATGCTCCATGCAGGCTGTTACCCCCCCCCACATAATGCCCCATACAGGCTGCCCCCCCCTTATAATGCTCCATGCAGGCTGTTCCCCACCTTATAATGCCCCATGCAGGATGTCCCCCCCTTCTCTTTATACTGCCCCATGCAGGATGCCCCCCCCCCCTTCTCTTTATACTGCCCGATGCCTCCATACATTAAAAAAAAAAAAATCAAATACTCACCTCCCTTCTCCTCACCTGCTACCTGCTGCCCGCTGCCTGCTGCCCGCTGCTGCAGCGTTGTCGGTGTCTTCCCGCTCAGCGCTCCCTGTGACGGCTCAGGGGAGGGCGCGGTGTAAAGACGTCACCGCGCCCTCTGACCTGAGACGTCACAGGGAGCGCGCACCAGGAAGACAGCTGATCTGCGGAGGCACGGGGAGAGGTAAGTATCCGGCTGCCGGGGCCCTGAGCAAGCGGCGGAGAAGGGCGGGCGCTGACACCGCTCTCCTCCGCCCATAGCCCAGCGCGGTGCGCGACCGCCAGTGGGCCCCTCTGCCTGCTCAGGGCCCCGGCATTTGCCCGGGTGCGCCGGGTGCTGACGCCGGCCCTGATGAGAGCTGCACATGGGGGAATTGGGAGTAGGGGGATAATGAGCTGCACATAACGAATGTGGGGTGGGGGAGAGTAAATGATAAATGATGATGGGGTGGGGAGAGCACGGACATGATATAATGAATTGGGGCAGGGGGTGCATGTAAATATTGAATGCGGGGAGCAGGAAGTATAGAGTAGGGGGCGTTGCGGATGCAGGAGTGTGACTGGTAACAAATTGGCGGAAAGAGTAGAGGTTCTAATTAAATTATATATTAAGTGCCTATTTACAGTTAATGGGGGCACAGTGGTGGATTACAATTTATATTTGGAATGGTAGGTTGCCTAATAACTAACCATATATTGATGGTGGATGCACGTCTGTATTCAGCTGCGTAATGTAGAAGTTGGGGAATGTGCTCTAGATAACTGTGTTATTTTATGCAGAGACGAGTCCTGGCTGGAAGACGTGATGGCGGTCTGTGCTGGATGAAGGAGAAAAGCGAAGATGAAGGACTTCACCTAGAGACGTCACCGGTGAGTCAGTCTATTACATGTACACTGTGTATAATGTCACTGGTGATCACTGTATTACCTGTACACTGACACTATATACAGAGCTCCTGTGTATAATGTCACTGGTGATCACTGTATTACCTGTACACTGACACTATATACAGAGCTCCTGTGTATAATTTCACTGGTGATCACTGTATTACCTGTACACTGACACTATATACAGAGCTCCTGTGTATAATGTCACTGGTGATCCCTGTATTACCTGTACACTGACACTATATACAGAGCTCCTGTGTATAATGTCACTGATGATCACTGTATTACCTGTACACTATATACAGAGCTCCTGTGTATAATGTCACTGTATTACCTGTACACTGACACTATATACAGAGCTCCTGTGTATAATTTCACTGGTGATCACTAGATTACCTGGACACTTACGTTATACATACCATGTATAGAGCTCCCGTGTATAATGACACTGGTGGTAATATTAGTAATGTAGTGGTAATATGTGGTCTGGTCATGGTGTGGCAGTTTTTCTCCCTTCTGTGTGGTATTATTCGGTCACTATGTTGTGGTAATATGTGGTCTGGTCATGGTGTGGCGGTATTCCCTGTATGTGGTATTATTGGTCATTTAAAAAAAAAATGTATATGACACATTCCCTTAAAGAAAACTAAATAAAAATATATCTAAAAAGAGTATTGGATATTTTAAGAAAATTTTAATAGGTTAGAGTAGGGCCCGCCCAGAAGAGTCTACCTTATCGTGGTGGCGGCTTTAAAAATCTTTTGGCCAAAACAAAAGCTGATGGCTATGTATGTGGCGCCGTCACATGGCCGAACGTCAGGAGAACCTGGTGGCAGCGACGTGGACGAGCGCCAGGATTCTGCAGGGATTGCATGGGGGTAAGTATAACAAGTTTTATTTTTTTTAAATACAATTAATTAACTAGGTGTGGGGGGAATCAGAGATGCACGGGGGGGATGAGAGATGCACATGGGGGGGTGAGAGATGCACATGGGGGGGTGAGAGATGCACATGGGGGGGTGAGAGATGCACATGGTGGGGGTGAGAGATGCACATGGGGGGGTGAGAGATGCACGGGGGGGGATGAGAGATGCACATGGTGGGGGTGAGAGATGCACATGGGGGGGTGAGAGATGCACATGGGGGGGATGAGAGATGCACATGGGGGGGGTGAGAGATGCACATGGGGGGGATGAGAGATGCACATGGGGGGGATGAGAGATGCACATGGGGGGGTGAGAGATGCACATGGGGGGGATGAGAGATGCACATGGGGGGATGAGAGATGCACATGGGGGGGTGAGAGATGCACATGGGGGGGATGAGAGATGCACATGGGGGGATGAGAGATGCACATGGGGGGGATGAGAGATGCACATGGGGGGGATGAGAGATGCACGGGGGGTGAGAGCTGCACATGGGTGGGATGAGAGCTGCACATGGGTGGGATGAGAGCTGCACATGGGGGGGTGAGAGATGCACATGGGGAGTTATGTTTACATAACTTTGTTGCCTTATGAAGGGCAGGGGGGGCCCCCCAAAATTTCTTGCACAGGGGCCCACTACAGTCTGTGTCCGCCCCTGACCTTACCTTTAGTAGGGTTGTGTACTTTGGATGCGCAAGAGATCTTGGACAACCACGGCGTACATATAAAACCAAAGGTGATGGGAACTGCTACTTTCGGGCCATCAGCTATATCCTGACAGAAACAGAGGACAACTACTCCCTTCTCAGAGCTAGAGTGATCCACCACATGAAAACGGACTTGTCCAAAAAACTACAGGGCTACTTTAATCAAGATGTGAATGAATATGTGAACACCTCTGGCATCTCTCGTGATGGAGTCTGGGCAACTGATGCAGAAGTCATGGCCACAGCAAATCTGTTCAGTTGTGACATCGTCATCCACACAAAAATCGGTGACACCATGGATTGGTTGACCTTTCCCGCAAGCTTCAATCTGCAGTCAACAACAGAACATGCACTTTATCTTGAAAAGAAGCAGGATCATTTTAATGTTGTCAGTGTTTACCTTTGAACGTTTATATTGTAGTGTCCTGTCACCAGCCATGAGTACGATTATCGGCCGAAAGCCTCTCTGGAACCAATAATCGCCCCATGTAAAGGAACATTTATAAGTTGAAGTTTCAGAATGTTATGACTTTTATTATATCCTGAACAGTCAAGGTTTTTATGAACCGTCAAGGTTTTCTGATTGAAGTAAAAAAAAGTCTGTGTGTTTAGAGTTTTAAACAATAAAATGTTGAAAAATTATGTAATTCTTGAGTATATCACTCAATGGTGCTCATAAACGTGAAAAATCTGATCTTTAATATACTTTAATCTTTAATATACTCAAGAACGGGGCCCCTTACATCACACAGGGGCCCCAGACATCACATATCGCACAGGGGCCCCAGACATTGCACAGGATTGAGTGATATACTTAAGAACGGGGCCCCAGACATCGCACAGGGGCCCCAGACATTGCACAGGATTGAGTGATATACTTAAGAACGGGGCCCCAGACATCGCACAGGGGTTCCCATACAGCGCACAGGGGCCGCAGACATCACACATCACGCAGGGGCCCCAGACGTCGCACAGGATTGAGTGATATACTCAAGAACGGGGCCCCAGACATCGCACAGGGGGTCCCAAACAGGGCATAGGGGCCCCAGACATCACACAGTGGCCCCAGACATAACACATCGCACAGGGGCCCCAAACATCGCACAGGGGCCCCAGACATCGCACAGGATTGAGTGATATACTCAAGAACGGGGCCCCAGACATCGCAGAGGGGGTTCCAAACAGCGCACAGGGGCCCCAGACATCGCACAGGGGCCCCAGACATCGCACAGGGGCCGCAGACATCGCACAGGGGCCGCAGACATCACACAGGGGCCCCAGACATCGCACAGGATTGAGTGATATACTCAAGAACGGGACCCCAGACATCGCACAGGGGGTCCCAGACAGCGCACAGGGGGTCCCAGTCAGCGCACGGGGGGCAGAGACAATGCACAGGGGGGCAGAGATAGCGCTCAGGGGCCCTGCGCGCTGTCTCTCCCCACTCCCTTGCGCGCTGTCTCTCCCCACCCCCTTGCGCGCTGTCTCTGCCCCCCTGTGCGCTGTCTGGGGCCCTGTGCGCTGTTTCTGCCCCCTGTGTGCAGCCTGGGGCCCCGTGCGCTGCCTGGGGCCCCGTTGTTGAGTATATCACTCAATGGTTCTCAAAAGCCTGAAAAATATGATCTACAGCAGCTGGGGTATATTTCTGACCAGGAGGGGTATCATCTGGCCTAGGCCACTTTATACTCCGGGGTATAGTTTGGGCTAGGCCATAATATATCCGGGGTATATTCTGGCCCAGAGGGGTATAATCTGGCCTATGCCAATTTATACCCCGGGGTATAGTGTGGCCTAGGCCAGACTATACCCGGGCTATAATCTGGCCTAAGCCACTTTAACACCGGGTGTATTCTGGGCAGGGGGTTAATCTGGACTGTTACACCGGTATACAGCAGGTCTTGTGGGGTGTTCCCGGTATACAGCAGGTCTTGTGGGATGTTCCCTGTATACGGCAGGTCTTGTGGGGTGTTCCCAGTATACAGCAGGACTTTTGGGGTGTTCCCTGTATACGGCAGGTCTTGTGGGATGTTACATAGAAACGGCACGTCTCGTGGGGTCTTCCATGTATACGGCAGGTCTTGTGTGGTGTTTCCGGTATATGGCAGGTCTTGTGGGGGGCGTTCCCAGTATACGGCAGGTCTTGTGGGGTGTTCCCTGTATACAGCAGGTCTTGTGGGGTGTTCCCTGTACACAGCTGGTCTTGTGGGGTGTTCCTGGTATACGGCAAGTCTTGTGTGGTGTTCCCGTATACAGCTGGTCTTGTGGGGTGTTCCCGGTATACGGCAGGTCTTGTGGGGTGTTCCCTGTATACGGCAGGTCTTGTGGGGTGTCCATGGTATACGGCAGGTCTTGTGGGGTGTTCCCGCATACAGCCGGTCTTGTGTGGTGTTCCTGATATACAGCTGGTCTTGTGGGATGTTCCTGGTATACGGCAGCTCTTGTGGGGTTTTACCGGTATACGGCAGGTGTTGTGGGGTGTTCCCAGTATATGTCAGGTCTTGTGTGGTGTTCCCGGTATACCATGGGAATTGTTTGGTGTTCCCAGTATACGGCGGGTTTTGTGAGATGTTCCCGGTATATGGCGGGTCTTGTGGGGTGTTCCTGGAATACGGTGGGTCTTGTGGGGTGTTCCCGGTATATGTCAGGTCCTGTGGGGTGTTTCAGGTATACGGCAGGTCCTGTGGGGTGTTATCGGTATTCGGCAGGTATTGTGGGGTGTTCCTGTAATATGATGGGTCTTACAGGGTGTTCCCGGTATACAGCAGGTCCTGTGGGGTGTTCTGGGTATACGGCACGTCTTGTGGGGTGTTACCGGTATAAGTCAGGTCTTGTGGGGTGTTCCTGCTATACGGCAGTGTCATGCATCTGTATTCGAACCCTTGATTCTGTCTTCTGTGGTCGGTGTCTCTTTCTTCTGAGCCACAACAGATACACCTTTTCTTTGGATGTTTTTGTTGCGTTGTCTTTGTTTCTGTCAGTTTTGGGCAACAGGTGTTTTTCATTTACTCTGTTTATCTGTCCTATCACCTTTTGGGTGCAGCATTAAATACCTTCCCTTACTGGTGTTTCCTTCTGGTGATAGACTTTCTTGGATTCATTCACTTTGCTGTAGTTTGTGTTGGTTGCAGTTTTTTGTGTGTGATTCCTTTATTCCTTGGGGAACTGTTACTCTAGCGTTCATAGGAGCTGATAAGGACATTCAGGGTAAGCCGCCGTCAAGTGGGGTTGCAATTGCGTTATCTTAGGGTGCCAACCTCTGTGATTAGGGACCTGTCAGCTTTAGGTGTGTCTTCCTGGTTGGTATGTTACCTGTGTGAATATGCTTTGGCACTCATAACACTATCACCAGCTCACTCCACTTGTTGTGTGCCCAGAAGTCATCATGGACGCCCTGTGAAAGCAATTGCGGACTTTGTCTTTGGAAGTGGCAGATATCAAGCAGGAACAACAGCTTGCATTTTCCACCGCGATGCAGGTTCTACTCCACAGTAACCAGTTATCTGAGCCTAAGGCAAATTTACCAGACTGTTTCGTCTCCGATCTGCCTTGTCCGGGGGAGAGTGTCAACGTGTGGCTATTGTTCTGTTGTCCCTCCGTAGAGATCCTCAGGTTTGGGCATTTCCTCTGCTTTAGGATTCTCCAGTGTTTCCTCTGTTGAAGCTTTTTTCTCTGCTCTGGGGTTCATTTATGATGACCCCGATAAAGTTGCTGTTGTTGAATCAATGATCCGCAGGTTGGTTCAGGGATATCGTAAAGTGGAGGACTACTGCTCTCAGTTCAGACACTGGGCAGTGGAGATCTCCTAGAATGACTAAGCTTTCCGAAGTCGATTCTGTCAGGATTTTTCTTGCCAGATATGAGATATGATGGTTTATAGTCCCTCCCCTTTGTCACTGGAAGAGCCCATGTCACTGGCTTTGAACCCATGCAAATTAGGGCCTGCAGAGAGTCCAAGGAGGAAATTGAACATGAAGCACCTGCTCGTTTCTGTTCATACTGCAGCCGGATGGGTCATGTAATGATTCAGTGTTTCAAATACAACAATGAATTTCTTAAAAGTAAAGAGGAAATAAAAAAAAATCATTAAGAAATAAGGAGACTGATCCTAACAGTTTGAAATGATCTCTTAGGCATACTACTGGTTGTTTTTTACAAGTGTCTTTGGTTACCGAATCTGGAGATATAGTTACCGTATTTTCCGGACTATAAGATGCACCGGACCATAAGACGCACCTAGGTTTTAGAGGAGGAAAATAAAAAAATAAAAATTTAAGCAAAAAATGTGGTCATGATGCACTTATAAGGGGGCGGGGGTCTTCTGCTGACACTGGTATAGGGGTAATGTCCCCCAATTCTGACAATATCCCCCATCCTAGTATATATGCCGCCCCCCTTTCTTTTATACGTGGTCCCCATCCCCATCCTGGTATGCCTGGCATCCCTCCATCCTGGTATGCATGGCACCCCTCATCCTTATCCTGGTATGCATGGCACCCTTCATACCTATCCTGATATGCATGGCACCCCTCATCCCTGTCCTAGTATGCATGGCACCCCTCATCCCTGTCCTGGTATGCATGGCACCCCTCATCCCTGTCCTGGTATGCAAGGCACCCCTCATCCCTGTCCTGGTATGCATGGCACCCCTCATCCCTATCCTGGTATGCATGGCACCCCTAATCCCTGTCCTGGTATGCATGGCACCCCTCATCCCTGTCCTGGTATGCATGGCACCCCTCATCCCAGACCTGGTATGCATGGCACCCCTCATCCCTGTCCTGGTATGCATGGCACCCATCATCCCTATCCTGGTATGCATGGCACCCCTCATCCCTGTCCTGGTATGCATGGCACCCCTCATCCCTATCCTGGTATGCATGGCACCCCTCATCCCTGTCCTGGTATGCATGGCACCTCTAATCCCTATCCTGGTATGTATGGCACCCCTAATCCCTGTCCTGGTATGCATGGCACCCCTCATCCCTGTCCTGGTATGCATGGCACCCCTAATCCCTATCCTGGTATGCATGGCACCCCTAATCCCTATCCTGGTATGCATGGCACCCCTAATCCCTGTCCTGGTATGTTTGGTACCCCTAATCCCTGTCCTGGTATGCATGGCACCCCTAATCCCTGTCCTGGTATGCATGGCACACCTAATCCCTGTCCTAGTATGCATGGTCCCCCTAATCCCCATAATGCTGCACATTAAAAAAAATAAACACTCCTACTCACCTCTCTTCTCTCCTCCAGTGCTGCGTCCTGTCCGCCTGCACTGATCTCTCCATGTGAGCCGCGCATGACGTCACTGCCATGCGCGGCTCACAAGGAGAGATCAGCTGCCCCAAGTCACTGCTCCCCACGTCGGGACTGTGTGCGCGGGGAGCAGTGACTTCACTCTCCTTCATAGCCGGCACACAGCGGAGCCGCGCTGCTGCTGCTGCCGGCTATCTCCTGTGCCCGCTCATTAAAGGGCATGAATATTCACCCCCTCCCCACGCCCATGGGCATGGAGAGAGGTTGAATATTCATGCCCTTTAGCAGCGGGCACAGGAGATAGCCGGCAGCAGCAGGAGCCGCAGCGCGGCTACACTGTGTACCGCTATTAAGGAGCATGAATATTCAGTGCTCCCCATGCCCCATGGGCGTGGGGAGCAGTGAATATTCATTTTCTTTAGCAGCGGGGACAGTGTAGGCTGCAGCGGGCGGCTGCTGCCTCCTGTGCCCTCTCCTCCACCGATACCGCTCCCCCCACACCACACATAAATATACACCCCCCCCCCCAACATTCGGACTATAAGACGCACCCCCCATTTTCCTCCAAAATTTTGGAGGAAAATAGTGCTTCTTATAGTCCGAAAAATACGGTACCTCTGCATTTGTTGACTCAGGTTCCGCCTTAGATCTCATTGACAGTGATTTTGCTATCGTTGTTGGTACACAGTGTCAACTCTCGGTCATCCTTTTCACGTATCTGTAGTAGAAGACAATTAACCATCAGAACTCTTGCAGGATGTGCCAGTGATGAGGAGAGATTGCCATCTGCTGCCCAGGCGAAATCAAGCGGAATCAAATTGTGCTAGAAGAGTTGAAGGGAAAGCAAATTCAGATGCCGGGCCTAATCAGGTGATCTCCAGGAAGGATTTCCTGCATATAAAGTCCAGCGCGCCAAACCACAAAGAGATTTGGCGCCAGGCTACAGAGTGGAGCAGACGTGCTCCAAAGATACTGCAGAGCCCAGCGCGACAGGCCTCAGCCGGAGGCCTGCGTCGCACAAGAGCCGGACACCGCCTGATAAGCTTCGGACTCCTCACAGAAGTGTCCCGAGTTCTGCGCAGGTTGATCAGAGTCAGGACCTGCGCTCCACACTGAGTAAGTTCCTGGAACCCAACGTCACCAGCCGAGGTCTGGATCCCCTTACCCCAAGCGTGAGAGACTACCATCGACGGTCAAGCCGAGAAGAACTGAGAGAAGACTGCAACAGGAGAGACGCGCCAGCTGTAGTGTAGGAACCGCGCAGGTGAACAGGTCCGTCACTTCAAACTTTCACGTACGGTACCGGGGACAGTTGGGATTAGGACTTCAGGTTGGGAGGAGGCCGGTTGATGTGTGGGAGGCTAAACAGGACCTGATAGACTTTATCCGGAAGAGACTTGCGGCCTAGCGGGAAGAACCGGTGACCCCCGCTAGGGCCATATAAAGAGAGCTCACGTGGTGACTCCCCCGAATGGGTGCATCACATTTTTGCAAAGAACTTTACTGTTATTCACTGAAAATACTTATTATTGTTATTTCAAGTTATTGTTTACTACCCTTGTTACTAACCCCCTTTCATAATAATTATTATACATATAAAGTGGTTAATTATTCCGGCACCTGTGTTATACATGGCGTAGTCGGCAGGATGCAACATTCAGACACAGAGATGGCGAACCAGTCCAGGACCGTGACACCGTGGATAAAGTGATAAAAATCTTGGAGGACATGCACGGTGATACCACAGACCTGGGGCACTTACGTCTGCGGTTATTTCAGTGGGTCCAAGGGTAAAATGACAGGTAAAAATAAGCGCACCGTGGATACGAGCTCATGACCTCCTGTTTACAAGACAGGCGCATTAACCCAGTTAGCCACAGGATCATCACAAGCAGACATATGTCTCTTAGAGAGGAATTCACATTAATAGGGTCCTGGTATTTTGAGAAACGCCTTACCATGGCTACCAGGTACTCATGAATTGGCCAATTTATGCGCTAAGATTTCTATTTTCTACAGCAGTAATGCTATTCATATTTCATATATTTCATGTTCGCATACTTAGCGTTACAGTGTGCTGTTTTGTTTGTTAGTTGTATATGGAGGTAGCTGCTCCTAGTAAGCACCTGTTCACACCTGTTTCTTGTTTTAGAAGTGCCGGACAGTTTTTTCTGTTTCTATGTATAAGCTTTGACTGAGCACTCTGCCTCTAGGCCACAGGCAGGTTTAATTACAGCAGGATTTTATTATCCCACACACAAGCAGACATATGTCTCTTAGAGAGGTATTCACATTGATAGGGTCCTGATATTTTGAGAAACGCCTTATCTCGGCTACCAGGTACATATGAATTGGCCAATTTATGCGCTAAGATTTCTCATTTATTTCTATTTTCTACAGCAGTAATGCTATTCAAATTCCATATATTTCGTGTTCGCATACTTAGTGTTGCAGTGTGCTGCTTTGTTTGTTAGTTGTATATGGAGGTAGCTGCTCCTAGTAAGCACCTGTTCACACCTATTTCTTGATTTGGAAGTGCAGGACAGTTTTTTCTGTTTCAAGGGTAAAATGAAACCATAAATCAATATGTTAATGTGACTCGCCCCCTGGGCCTAGTGTGGACGTGTGTGGGTTACCCGGAGCCGGGTCTCTGGGGGTTGTAGTCTCCATGGCGGCGACCCGGTCCCGTGGCTCAGTGTGGTCAGGCCGATGGCAGTCTTTTAGGGGTTTTAGGTTAATTGTCCGACTACGCCACCCGTGGATTGCGGTCAGGGTGTACCGCCGCTGCGAGGCAGTCCCCTGAGGCTGGTGTGGTGTGCGCAGCAAAAGATGGGATAGCTCCCCACGGGAGGAGTATGGCCTCAGGGCAGGGAATGTGGATGATGGGAGTGATGGTGCGTGGGCGTCCCAGCACTAGTAGTGCTGGTGCGGCGATGAGCAGGAACGACTCAGAGTCTTTGCAGTGCAGTTCAGGGTCTTTACTGGTGATATTAAGGCAGACCCTCCCGGGAGTACTGGCTAGCATAAGGGGCCTAGTCAGTCTGCGAGCAAACAGGAGTTCCCCTGGCCAGGTGGAGTTGTAGGCCTCCCCGTCTATCTGCACTCTTTCTGGCTACCTTGCTGTAAGCGGGTAGAAGTAGCCCACGTCCCTGAGTATACCGTGTGGTGCTCATGACGCGCCCCCTGGGCCATATTCTTTAGGGGGAATATCCGGAGCCGGATCAGATGGGAGTTGTAGTCTTCCGAGTGGCTGTGACCCGGTCCGTGCCCAGGGTGTCAAACTCAGTTGTATGTGGCAGTCCTACAGATGTTATTAAGTTCTTTATTGTCGACTACGCCACCCGTTGTATTGCGGTCACTATGGCCGCCGCTGCAGCAGGGTCCGCTGAGGCTGATGGTGTAGGTGCAGCTTTTGATGGTATAACCCCCAACGGGTGGGGTATAGCCTCAGGGGGTCAGGTGCAGAGGATGGGGGTTGTGGTGGTGCAGCATAGATGTTAAAGGAAGACAGAGTCGGGTTGTGCAGTTTAGGGTATTTACTCACTGCTGATGTTCCGGTCACTCCAGCTTCAAGTGACCACCCGAGCCGTGCTGCGTCCACCAGGTCCTGGATCCAGCCAACCCCCAAGCGAGTCCGGAGCTTGACCCTGAGCTCTCCTTCTGTCCTTTCTCTGGCCGTCCCCACTAGTGATCCACCCAGGTCCAGCTCCCTCGGGCCTTCTGTTGGGACACCCTTGGCCTTGGGTTCCCTGACCCTCCACGTGGTATGCCTTCGGGGTGGATGTGGTGGGTGGCCGTGGCAGACACTGCCCACGGCCTCCGGTCTCTGGCTAGGGTGTGTTTTTGCCCCCACCAGCTTGGGTTCCGGTACCCTAATGCCAACTCTTCACCCGCTGATGGACTTTGGGTTCTCAGAGTTCCCTTTTCTGTTTTCCCCTCTGGGTCTTTCTTGCTTTCTCCTCTCTCTCTCTCTGGGGCTTTTCTGCTCCTCTTCCTCCTCTGACTTCTCTCTGCAAAAGGCTGACAGACTGACCCTGTTCTTTGATGGTGCCCACCTTATATACACCCTCTATGTGTGAGCTCAGGTGACCAGCACCCAATGAGCTCCTATCTTTACCCAGGCTGCTCCCCCTATCTGCCCCTACACTACTTGGGATGTACCACCCCCCTCCCACTCCAGCCAGGAACAGACTCGGTCGTACCTGCACATTTCTAAGTGGGAGTACCGTTGGTCTGTTCCTCGGAAATGGGATGTGTGTAGTGCATGCAGCCTACCGAGCTCAGATCCACACTCCATCCTTACCCGGGAGTGGAATATCACACCTCTGGGTTGAGGTGCAATACCCCTGTAGCAGCCGAATCCTCAGGGTGCTACATTCCCCCCTGGTAAATCACAGCACGTCCTCGGGCTGTAAGACATAACACCAAAAACATACAAATTTTTGCATAAACATATAAGACATATAAAACAACATATATTAGCATAAAACTTTCTCGTCGCCTCTGGCTCCTCCTCCGGTCACTGTGCAACGTGTGACCGGGTAAAGTGCGACAGTCTCTCTAGAAAACTGGTTTTCCTATAAAACCGGTAGGGGGCGCTTTAGGACGCGCAACTATTTACAAGGGGATACGGCCGCTCTCAGTCCTCGGCCAGGTATTGGGGAGGAATGACCGCTCTCAGTCCTCGGTCAGTGGGATTTAGGGGTTAATCGGGTAACAGTTCACACTTGCTGGTCCCAACGGGGACTATATTTAACAACAGTAACAGTTTCAGTTCCAGTTTCAGTTTCAGTTTATGGTGCCCCGACGGGCAACTATATACAGCTTCTGCTTCGCTGTACTTAGCGACGGCGTCCTCCTGCTCTTTCTTTATTGTTACCTTTAGCTCTAGTTTCAGACCCGTCCGGGTCCTCTTGTTCTTCCTCCTCACACCGCAGCTCTTCCTCCGTCAGACGATGCACATGGAGGGCGTAGGGTCCTTTGGCACACTTGTGCCGGGTGAAGGTGACCTCGTCCCCGATGTAAAGGTCACGACCTCTGTGTCCCTCCGGTAGGTGGGACTCAACGTCTCTCCTGGTCACGAAGACGTCGCCTAGGGTGCGGTGGTCTCGGATGAAGCCCCACCCATGCTGCATGTTAAACTTTATCACAGTCCCGGTGGTGCGGGGACTATGCGCTGCACGGGGGTCTCTCCTGGCCCGGCTCTTCTGCTCCGCGCTCCTTACTTGAGCTTGCTGTTCCCGGACCCGCCTCTCTCTCCGGAGTCGGGGATGGTGAAACTCCGGTGGCCATATAAATGGCTGCCCATCCGGGCACGTGTGCTGGGCGTACAGGTCCTCTCCCAGATGCGGCACTCTTGGTCTTATGGGCGCGGTGGTGTTAGCGCCCGGGTTGCCCGGGCCTTGCGGCCAGGCCTGGGGTATCTGGAAGGTAAAGGGCACCGTAAGGACGGCGGCGCCCTGGGCTACTTGGCCCTGCGACCAGGCCGGGGGCTCCGCGGAGGTAGGGGGCGCTGTTGGTATTGCGGCGCCCGGGGGTACTGGGCCTTGCGACCAGGCTGGTGGTACTTCCTGCTTGGTCACGCTCGGGGTCGAGGCGTGTGACGTCACAGGGGTCGCGGCTCCCGTTTGAGGCCTAGTCTGCGGCGGTGACGTTGCAGCGACGGGCACGGCAGGATAGACTTCGGGCTCTGCGACGGGGAGCTGGGGCAGGTACGCGGTTTCCCGGTTTGGGGTATAGACGTCCCCTTTACCTGCCTCCACTCGTTCGGCTCCCTTCTCGGCGCCGTCTCCGGCCTTCATTCCTCCTGCGCCATCCTCAGAGGCGGTCTGTTTCCTCGTCTCGGGTGGCGTGCTCCGCTGACAGGTCTCGGTTTGCTGGGCCAGCTCACGGCTCCACTCTGCCAACGTCTCTCGCTGCACCCGGGCCATCCTCCTTGCGAGGCCCTCCAGAGCGGTCTGTGCACACTCCCGGTCTCGGGGGAGCTGTGCTAGGACCTCCACTAGGCCTAGTGGGATCGTTGTTTCCAGCAGGCTCCTGACCAACGGGTCGGTGCTGCTCTGCTCTCCTACAGTCGTTGTCTCCAGCAGGCTCCTGGCCAGCGGGCCGGTGCTGCTCTGCTTTCTCGCCATCTCCGGGTAAGCTCCTCCGATATTCTTCTCCAGGCTTCTTGCCTCCGGGTGCGCTCGCTCTAGACTGCTCCAGGCGGCACCCATCTTTGTTCTCTCCTTTCGTCTCCTCCCCCCTCGAGGGCGGTCCCGGGGCCACTTGGTGACTGTCAGCTCCAGGGGCTGTTCTTTCACGCTGACAGACACCTCTAGCATCACAGTCTCTGTTGGTGGGGGCGGTTTCCACTTTTGGCGCCATTTTCGGTCCCGGCCCACGATGGGAGGTGGCCTCTCGCCACCCTCTGGCACGCCCATAATGGCGTCCGCTCTTCCAAGGCGGGAAACCTTTGGAAATGGCGGGAATCGTCTCCCAGTGGCGGGAAACTCTGCAGATGGCGGGAAAAAGCTGTTAATGGCGGACAACCGGCGGGAATCGACTGGTGATGGGGTCCGATGGCGGGGACCCTCCGGAACCGGCAGGAGACTTCTTTTTGAGGTAAACTCGTTCTTTTCTTCAGGCACGCAGTACCCGGGTGTTGCGGGCACGTAATCCTGCCGACTACGCCAAAGTTGACGCGCCCCCTGGGCCATATTCTTTAGGGGGAATATCCGGAGCCGGATCAGATGGGAGTTGTAGTCTTCCGAGTGGCTGTGACCCGGTCCGTGCCCAGGGTGTCAAACTCAGTTGTATGTGGCAGTCCTACAGATGTTATTAAGTTCTTTATTGTCGACTACGCCACTCGTTGTATTGCGGTCACTATGGCCGCCGCTGCAGCAGGGTCCGCTGAGGCTGATGGTGTAGGTGCAGCTTTTGATGGTATAACCCCCAACGGGTGGGGTATAGCCTCAGGGGGTCAGGTGCAGAGGATGGGGGTTGTGGTGGTGCAGCATAGATGTTAAAGGAAGACAGAGTCGGGTTGTGCAGTTTAGGGTATTTACTCACTGCTGATGTTCCGGTCACTCCAGCTTCAAGTGACCACCCGAGCCGTGCTGCGTCCACCAGGTCCTGGATCCAGCCAACCCCCAAGCGAGTCCGGAGCGTGACCCTGAGCTCTCCTTCTGTCCTTTCTCTGGCCGTCCCCACTAGTGATCCACCCAGGTCCAGCTCCCTCGGGCCTTCTGTTGGGACACCCTTGGCCTTGGGTTCCCTGACCCTCCACGTGGTATGCCTTCGGGGTGGATGTGGTGGGTGGCCGTGGCAGACACTGCCCACGGCCTCCGGTCTCTGGCTAGGGTGTGTTTTTGCCCCCACCAGCTTGGGTTCCGGTACCCTAATGCCAACTCTTCACCCGCTGATGGACTTTGGGTTCTCAGAGTTCCCTTTTCTGTTTTCCCCTCTGGGTCTTTCTTGCTTTCTCCTCTCTCTCTCTCTGGGGCTTTTCTGCTCCTCTTCCTCCTCTGACTTCTCTCTGCAAAAGGCTGACAGACTGACCCTGTTCTTTGATGGTGCCCACCTTATATACACCCTCTATGTGTGAGCTCAGGTGACCAGCACCCAATGAGCTCCTATCTTTACCCAGGCTGCTCCCCCTATCTGCCCCTACACTACTTGGGATGTACCACCCCCCTCCCACTCCAGCCAGGAACAGACTCGGTCGTACCTGCACATTTCTAAGTGGGAGTACCGTTGGTCTGTTCCTCGGAAATGGGATGTGTGTAGTGCATGCAGCCTACCGAGCTCAGATCCACACTCCATCCTTACCCGGGAGTGGAATATCACACCTCTGGGTTGAGGTGCAATACCCCTGTAGCAGCCGAATCCTCAGGGTGCTACACTCACCCGTATGGCTGGTGACTTGGGGCCTTCTGTTAGCCTCCGCTCCTGGATGGCGGTGCTGGTCCCTTCCTTGTGACTGAGCCTCCGGGCTTCTATGGCCAGAGGACCTGGAATCCCCTGCCGGCTCGTTTCTGCTGCTGGGTGAATATCAGTGCCCACAGCCTCAGACTCCGGTGTCCGGTTATCAGATTCTTCTGCCAGGGCGAGCTCTGCTCAGCTCCAGCCCCTGGTCTTCAGCTACTGCTCCTACAGAGCTCCTGCTGTAACTCTCCCTGTGTCTGGAACTGTCTCCAGGCTCTGACTCAACTAATCCCGCCCCAGACCCAGTTTATAAGGGCAGATTCCTCCCCTCCCAGGTCTGGGCAGGAAGTGTTGCATGCTTAAGGGCTCCTGACCAGAGAAACCTCCCACTTGCTCTCAGACGTAATATTTCTATTACTGTGGCAGCCAGACCCCTGGGGTGCCACATTCCCCCCTAGTAAATTTTAGTACTCCGGGACTAAACACATTTTTAAGAAAACACAAATACAGGGTATAAACAATAATACAACAACATATATACAAGAAGCTTTAGTCTTTAGAGGTCACGGCGTGTCCGTAACCGGGTGTCCATATCACCCAACAAGGTGAAGTCTTGGCACAGAGTAGGGGACCTGTCCAAAGCAAACCCCAAGCGTTGGCCCTGGGCGTGGCTGCAAGGCTGAGGCTAGCTACTTTGGGCCACAAGGAGGCCACGCCAGACAGGTTTTCTCTTCCGCGGCCATCTTCGCAAGAGGCACCAAGGTGCAACTATCTACAATGTAGTTCCGGTTACTCAAAGTCCATAACCTGTCAGTCCAAATAAACCTGCAGGGTAACTAGAGAAACATAATTAGCAACCAGGTAACAAACATAAACCATTTTCAACATTTACGTATGTACAGGTAAATATATATTACAGTTTACAGGTATCACAGTTTAGATTCTCCAGCGAGCGGGCATCTGTCCTCTAGTACTCCTGGTGGACCTATGTAACCCACTATCTGGTTCTGCACTACAGGGTATAGAAGGTGTTGTGGGTAGGCCTGGCAGCTTTCTGCATACTGTTTGGCTTACTAGGGGCACGGCAGACTCACGACTAGCAGAGGGTTGATTCTCCTGGGCTGCTGGTATGGATTCTTCTGCCTCCTGGGCCGGCTGCTCTTCTGACACTCCCTGTTCTTCTGTAGGACCTTGAGGGGCTGGCTGGAGAAAGGAGAGGACGGGTACCACGACTGCGTTGTTGATCCGAGTCCAGGACCGGGGAAAGTCTCCGAGTACGGTACTGATCATTTCTTCCCTTTCCTCTGCGGGTTGGGGTTTCCTTGATCTTCTTCAGGGCTTTGCAGCTGCTCGGGACACTTCTTCAGGTGGTCTCTGGAGACAATGGCCGTGGTCTCTCCTCCATCCTTACTGATGACACATACTTTTGGGTTCTCATGACTTGAGGGCAGTACGGTGTACGGGTCCTTCTCCCACTGGTCGTCCAACTTGTGGAGCCGCCTTTTTCTCTTCAAGACCTGCTCTCCAGGTACCAGGGGAATAGCGGGAGCATACTGGTTATAAGCCTTCTCTTGCCTTTCTCTTGCTTGAGACAGACTTCGCTCGACGCTCTCCTGTACTTTCCGATACTGCTGCTGCCGTTCTGTATCCCAGTCTGCCTCTGGCGAGGTGTACTCAGGTGTCAGGACTCCCATATCCAGGTCAATAGGCAGCTTACCAGGTCTTGCTCTCATTAGGTAAGCCGGGGTACAGTTGGTGGAGCCTACGGGGGTGTGATTGTACAAGTCCACCAAATCAGGCAGTTTTTCAGGTCACAGACTGCGTTCCTCCAGGGGCAACGTTTTCAGCAAGTCCATCACCACCTGGTTCATTTTCTCACATAATCCGTTGGTCTGAGGGTGATAGGGCGTTGTTCTTATCTTCCTGCAGCCATACAGATTGCAGAACTCCTGGAAGACCTCCGCTTCGAAGGCTGGTCCTTGGTCCGTCAGCACTTGCTCCGGATACCCGTGTGGACGGCAGAAGTGCAGCTGGAAGGCCCTGGCTGCTGTTTGGGCCGTTAAGTCCTTGACAGGGACCACCACCAGGAACCGGGAGTAGTGATCTACGATGGTAAGGGCGTAGACGTACCCAGATTTGCTTGGAGCCAGTTTCACATTGTCCAGGGCTACCAGTTCCAGTGGCTGCCTGGTGATGATGGGCTGCAGGGGACTCTTCTGGCTGGCACGGTCCTTTTCTTCTTAGGTTGCACGGGCCACAGTCTCTGCACCACCTCTTGATGGCTCCTCTCATGCCTACCCAGTAGAACCGTTCACGCAACAAGAACTCCAGCTTTTTACATCCGAAGTGTCCTGCTCCACCGTTGTACGCCTCCAGAACCATAGCCGTGTCTCGTCTTGGGACCACTACTTGCCAGGTCAGCTCATGTGTTCTAAAGTTGACCATTCTCCGGCACAGCTTCTCCTTGTAAAGAAACAGCCTGCTTTTCTCCTTCCACAGTTGCTTGGTCTCCTCCGGAGCGTCTGGGTCAAGACGGGCATCAGCCTGTGTCAGCATTTCCTTCACCAGACGGACTGCAGGATCACTGTCTTGTGTCTCCGCCCAGCTGTAGTGGGGTAAGGGATTGAACGTGGCAGAGTGCCTGTCCCTTACACGGTGGGAATACAGGGTAATCCCATGACGGTGGAACGCAGGGAGTTCCACTTCTTCCAGTTCTTCTGGATCTTCCCCTACGTCCGGTAAGTTTGGCATTCTGGACAGGGCATCCGCGTTGGCATTTGAGTGTCCCGCCCGGTATTTGATGGTGAATTCATAGTTGGACAGGCGGGCCATCCATCTCTGCTCCAGGGCACCAAGTTTTGAGTGTCCAGGTGTGTCAACGGGTTGTTATCCGTGTACACTGTGAACTTGGAAGAGGCAAGGTAATGCTTGAAACGTTCGGTCACTGCCCACACCACTGCCAGGAACTCTAGCTTGAATGAGCTATAATTCTCAGGGTTTCTTTCTGTGGGCCGTAGTTTTCTGCTGGCGTAAGCAATTACCCGTTCTTTCCCCTGCTGGATCTGGGACAGTACGGCTCCTAGCCCGATGTTGCTCGCGTCCGTGTGGAGGATAAGGGGCTGGCTGTAGTCAGCGTACGCCAGGATTTCATCCCCCGTGAGGGCCATCTTCAGCTGGCAGAAGGACTCCTCTTCCAGCTTTTCCCATCTGAAGGGCGGCTTCTGGTTTTTGGCCTTCCTGGATTGGCCTATCAGGAGGTCCTGCATAGGGGCTGCCATTTTGGTGAAACCGGGAATGAATCTTCGGTAGTAACCTACCAACCCGAGGAACTGCCGCACTTCCTTTATGCTGGAGGCTCTTGACCAGTCCTTAATCACGGTGATCTTATCGGGGTCGGAAGCCACTCCGTCAGCACTCACCACGTGTCCCAGGTACTGCACCTTTGGTTTCAGGAGGTGACACTTGGAGGGTTTCACCTTTAGGCCGTAGCTTGCCAGGGCGTCAAACACTTCTGCCAGGTGTTTCAGATGGTCCTCTTAGGTTTTGGAATAAACTATGACATCGTCCAGGTATAACAGGACCGTCTCGAAATTCCGGTGTCCCAGACAGCATTCAATCAACCGCTGGAAGGTTCCTGGTGCGTTGCAGAGCCCGAACGGCATACAGTTGAATTCGCTGAGACCCATCGGGGAGGTGAATGCAGTCTTCTCCTTGTCCGCCTCTGCTACAGGAACCTGCCAGTACCCGCTAGTAAGATCCAAAGTGGAGAAGAAGTTAGCAGATTTTAATGCAGCTAAAGATTCTTCTATTCTAGGTAACGGGTACGCATCTTTGTGTGTGATACGGTTGACCTTTCTGTAGTCCACACACATTCTCATTGTGTTGTCCTTCTTTTTTACTAGAACTAGAGGAGCTGCCCAGGGGCTACAGCTGTCCCTGATTACCCCAGCCTCCTTCATGTCCCGCAACATCCCCTTTGCATGCTGATAGTGTGCAGGGGGTACAGGTCGGTATCTTTCCTTTATGGGTGGATGGTCTCCTGTGGGGATGTGATGTTCTACCCCCTTTACTCGCCCGAAGTCTAGCGGGTGTTTACTAAAGACTCTTTCGTACTCCTAAACCACCAGGTAGACTCCCTGTTTTTGGTGTGAGGGAGTGGAGTCAGTACCCAAATGCAGTTGCTGACACCAGTCCTCCATTTGTTTCTTAGAGCCGTTACCTTCCTCTGGTTGAGATGGAGGCAAGGGTTCCACGGCCCTTACAGAATTTTGGTTTATGGTGAACAATTTGGCTAGCGTGGCATACCGGGACAGGTATACTTCTCTCTCCCCGATATTTATGATGCGGACGGGCACCCTCCCATGGCGTACATCGACCACCCCCCGTGCTGTCAAAATGGTGGGCCTACTGTCTGAGTAGACGGGTTCTACCATTGCTTGGTAGTCTCTACCTCTTAGACCAATAGCTGCCCGGCACCAGATCATCATCTCACTTTTCGGGGGCATGGCAATAGGGAACGGGTCACACATTCTCACGCTACCTATCTCACCACCAGATAGTTCCACCTGTTGCCGCTTCATCAGTGCCCGGATCTCTTTTTGGAGGACACGCTGCTGGCCGGAACTGGCGTTCTTGGCAACCTGCTGTAAAATGAGAATCACCTCTGCAAGACAATTTTCAATCATAGTAACATAGTAACATAGTTTGTAAAGCCAAATAAAGACTTGCGTCCATCAAGTTCGACCTGTTAGTTCTATAATTGCTAAAGTTGATCCAGAGGAGGGCAAAAACCCCAAATGATTTGGCCAATCTTCACCTGAGGAAAAATTCCCTTCCGACTCTGAAACCAGCAGTCAGAATAAATCCCTGTATCAACCTACTATTTTATTTTATTTTTAAGTATATGCTGAAATCTGCCTGGTATCTAGAAATGCATCCAGTCCCCGCTTGAACTGGTGTAGTGAATCCGACATTACAGTCTCCTCACTCAGTGAATTCCATATTCTCACTGCTCTTACCGTAAAGAACCCCTTCCTATGCTGGTGCTGAAACCTTTTCTCTTCCAGTCTTAGTGAATGCCCTCTTGTTACCGTAATATCCCTCCTTTTGAACAAATCCCGGGCAAGATCTCTATACTGTCCCCTAACATATTTGTACACATTTATTATGTCCCCCCTCAACCTTCTCTTTTCCAGGCTGAATAGTCCTAGTTTTGCCAACCTCTCTGGGTATTGCAGTCCCTCCATTCCCTTTATTAATTTTGTTGCCCTCCTTTGTACCTTTTCAAGCTCATTTATATCCTTTCTATATATTGGGGCCCATAACTGAGCACAGTATTCCAAGTGTGGTCTGACCAGTGCTTTGTACAGTGGAAGAACAATGTTCTCCTCCTTTGCAGCTATACCTCTTCTGATACATCCCATTACCCTGTTTGCCCTTACAGCAGCCGCCTGACTTTGGGAACTCCAATTTAGTTTGCTATCAATCAAGATGCCCAAGTCCTTCTCCATCTCTGAATTCCCCAATGATTTCCCATTCAGTGAGTACTGGTGACTTCCATTTTTCCTTCCCATATGTATGACCTTACATTTCTCCTCGTTAAACCTCATTTGCCATTTAATGCTCCACCTACCCAGCTTATCCAAATCCCTCTGTAGGTCTGCACTGTCCTCTTTTGTATTAATTGTTTTACATAACTTTGTGTCATCTGCAAATATTGATATTTTACTATTTATCCCGTTGACTATGTCGTTAATAAAGATATTAAATAACATTGGGCCTAGTACAGACCCCTGTGGTACCCCACTAGTGACGCTTACCCAATCTGAGTATATTCCATTTATAACCACCCTCTGCCTTCTATCCTTTAGCCAGTTAGCTACCCACTTGCAGACATTTTCCCCCAGCCCCATCATTCTCATTTTGTATACCAACCTATTATGTGGCACGCTATCGAACGCTTTTGAGAAGTCGAGATACACGACATCCACTGGTTCCCCCTGATCTACTCGAGAGCTCACCTCCTCGTAGAAGTCAATCAGGTTTGTTTGGCAGGAGCGATTCCTCATGAATCCATGTTGGTTCGGGATTAAAAGATTATTAGCATCAAGATGCTCCGTAATTGCCTCTTTAATGAAGCTTTCAAAAATTTTGCCCACAACGGACGTCAGACTCACCGGCCGATAGTTTCCGGCGTCACTTTTCGCTCCCTTTTTGAATATTGGCACTACATTCGCCTGTCGCCAATCAAGTGGTACAGACCCAGTCTCAACAGAGTCCTTAAATATAAGATATAACGGTCTGTCTATCACATTACTTAGTTCCCTTAGTACCCGTGGGTGTATGCCATCAGGTCCTGGTGATTTGTTTATTTTAATGTTACTGAGGCGTTTCTGTACCCCAGCTTGGGTTAGATTTGTCATACTTAGTGGAGGATTAAGTTTGTCACTTCTCATTTCTCCTGTTAGTTCGATTTCCTTTGTGAAAGTTGTCGAAAAAAAAATTCTTTAATAGATTAGCTTTATCCTCATCTTTCTCTATGATTTTGCCTTCCTCACTTTTTATCGGTCCAATATTATCCGATTTAATCCTTTTACTATTTATATACGTAAAGAACAGTTTGGGATTTGATCTACTTTCCCTAGCAATACGTTTCTCTGTTTCCTCCTTCGCTATTTTTATTTGTTTTTTACAGGTTCTCGTTTTTTCCTTGTAACACATTAGTGCCTCCTTACTGTTTTCCTGTTTTAATCTCTTGATTAAATCACGTTAGTTCCCAAGGTTATTCTAGGGTGACTCTCATGACGGTCAATGTCCACAATGATCAGTCCTTGTGCCGCCAGTTCGACCTTACCGATCTTAAGGGTCACCTCTTTGAACCCCTCCTGCGGCACGGGCTGACCATTGCTGGCGATGATACTCAGGTCGTCATCTGGGTAGCGGGTTATGTTCGAGTCATTCCAGTACCGCTTAAAGAGCACATAAGGGATGGTAGTTACCTGTGACCCGGTGTCTAGTAGGGCACTCATTGGAATGCCATCCAGTACCACAGGCAAGACCGGACGTCCCCCTACATATTTATCACGCCAGTTCGATGGGCCTGATGATCTTATGCCTGGGGGTTGGCCCTCTACCCCAGGTTGTGCCCGTTTAAATGACAGTACCTTGCCATGTGTCCGGGTTGATTGCAGCGGCGGTAGATGGGTTGTCCGTCCTCGTTGTATCTGTCGCTGGGTCTTCCTCTGGACATTGGGATCCTCCTCTGTCAGCGCCACGGGATGTCCTCTGGTCCGGATGCCAGCTGGATCTTCCCTGGAGGGGAAACCTGTAAAGACTGCACAGTTCTGGTTAGCGCGGCTACGCTTTTGGTTAACTCTTGGACCTGATGGTGCAGGTCTGTAGCTGGGTTGTTATCCAAAGCCTGCGCACCAGCTCCTACAGACTCTGTAGACAAGGGCGCCGCCTCCTGGTGATAGGTAATAGCAGGACGCTGGTGGGTTACAGCGCTACCCGGTGCCGGTTCTCGGAGCACCCGGATGGCCCTGTCTTTGAACTTTGCAAAGTCTAAACCAGGGTTCTGCAAGGCCATTGCACGTAACTGGGTTCGGTGGGCGTTGGACAGGAGACCCTCAATGAATTGCTCGGTTAACAGTTCATCTGCATTCTGCACACTGTCAGGGTCTGCCTGTTAAATGGCTCCCAGGGCCTCTTGCAAATTCAAAGCATAGTCTCTTATACTGTCTTGGGCCCGCTGCTTGCACCCATAGAATTTCATTTTGATCTCTGCTGAGGTACGGGTATCAAAAGTGTCCCTCAGACGGGTTAAGATTTCTTTTACAGTCTCCTTGTCCCGGACTGACCAGGACTTTACTTCACGTTGGGCTGCCCCGGTTAGCTGGCCTACCAATATGCTCACTTTTTGTCCTTCTGTCAGGGGGTATACCTTAAACAGGCTGTACAGTCTCTCTTTAAAGTCGCTTAGGGTATGCGACTCCCCTGAGTACTGGGGCAGCCAGGCCGCTCCGGGGATATAGGGCATTGTAAATGGCATTACTGCGGCAGCGGCCGCTCTGGTGGTAGAGGGTCCCTCCGTATCCGTCATCTTCCTCCCCCCTAGTTAAGTGTGGCCTACCTTCTGTTGCTTCTTCTCCGTAGGCCGCGGCTCCGCAGACGATCGTCAGGGTGGAGGACCTTGCGTCGCGCTCTAGTGACGTCAGCGTCGCTCTCTCTCCCTTCCAGGACCTTGCGCAGCGTCGATGAGTGGGGCGGAGCATCGAGCCTCGCGCGCGGCGTCCCGAAGATGGCGTCCGATGGCGGGAAAACGACTGCGGATGGCGGAAAAACAGCTGCGGATGGCGGGAAACTTCTGAAGACGGCGAGAAACTTCTGAAGATGGCGGGAACCTTCACCATGGCAGGTATGACAGTCTTTTGAAGGCACGCAGTACCCGGTGGTTGCGGGCACGAAATCCTGCCGACTACGCCAAAGCTGACTCGCCCCCTGGGCCTAGTGTGGACGTGTGTGGGTTACCCGGAGCCAGATCTCTGGGGGTTGTAGTCTCCGTGGCGGCGACCCGGTCCCGTGGCTCAGTGTGGTCAGGCCGATGGCAGTCTTTTAGGGGTTTTAGGTTAATTGTCCGACTACGCCACCCGTGGATTGCGGTCAGGGTGTACCCCCGCTGCGAGGCAGTCCGCTGAGGCTGGTGTGGTGTGCGCTGCAAAAGATGGGATAGCTCCCCACGGGAGGAGTATGGCCTCGGGGCTGGTAATGTGGATGATGGGAGTGATGGTGCGCGGGCGTCCCAGCACTAGTAGTGCTGGTGCGGCGATGAGCAGGAACGACTCAGAGTCTTTGCAGTGCAGTTCAGGGTCTTTACTGGTGATATTAAGGCAGACCCTACCGGGAGTACTGGCTAGCATAAGGGGCCTGGTCAGTCTGCGAGCAAACAGGAGTTCCCCTGGCCAGGTGGAGTTGTAGGCCTCCCCGTCTATCTGCACTCTTTCTGGCTACCTTGCTGTAAGCGGGTAGAAGTAGCCCACGCCCCTGAGTATACCGTGTGGTGCTCACCCGTATGGCTGGTGACTTGGGGCCTTCTGTTAGCCTCCGCTCCTGGATGGCGGTGCTGGTCCCTTCCTTGTGACTGAGGCTCTGGGCTTCTATGGCCAGAGGACCTGGAATCCCCTGCCGGCTGGTTTCTGTTGCTGGGTGAATATCAGTCCCCACAGCCTCGGACTCCGGTGTTCGGTTATCAGATTCTTCTGCCAGGGCGAGCTCTGCTCAGCTCCAGCCCCTGGTCTTCAGCTACTGCTCCTACAGAGCTCCTGCTGTAACTCTCCCTGTGTCTGGAACTGTCTCCAGACTCTGACTCAACTAATCCCGCCCCAGACCCAGTTTATAAGGGCAGATTCCTCCCCTCCCAGGTCTGGGCAGGAAGTGTTGCATGCTTAAGGGCTCCTGACCAGAGAAACCTCCCACTTGCTTTCAGACGTAATATTTCTATTACTGTGGCAACCAGACCCCTGGGGTGCCACAAATGCGTTGCAGGAAGTGGCGGCCCATATCGTCAATAAGGCTCGAGATGAGAACCGAGAACTGGGACGACTAGATGAAGTGTTGCATGACCAACTAATTGCTGGTCTGAAGGATCCCTCCCTGAAACAGATCTTAAAGTAGCGACTGGGCTTGAGTCCTTATCTGGGCTTTCTGGAGGTTGGGGCCGAAGCTAGAGTCCTGGAGAAAGAGATTCTTGCTCTCAAGGCCACAGTCCGGAGCCATGAAGTGGCCAATCCTGAATTAACCCACAAAGAGCCTGACTGGGTGCGGGAGATACGTCAAGAGATCCGGGATATTCGAGGTGAGCTGTGCAATATTAAAGGGACCCCCACTGCACTCTCCCTGGTGGACCGCACAGCCCCACGTGGACGGAGGTCAGAGCGATAGAGGCGTTCCTACCGAACTCCACCATGCCGTATACCCAGCCCATCAGTGGAGCGAGAGCCAGAGTGTTGGACCTGCGGTGGTAGAGGACATATCTCTAAAGACTGTCCGAGTGAAGAAAGGAGAAGATAGGGGCAGCCGTTAAACTAAGACAACCCACGGTCATGGAGCATACCGTGGGGTTCCGAGCCTCAGAAGGTGGGAGGGGGAACTCTGAGGACATTGTTTCCGAGAGGCCCATCATCTGGGCTGAATTTAATGGGTGACGGATTCGTTGTTTAACCCCTTTAAAGCCCGAGACGTATTAATACGCGTCTGTGCCCTGGGCTTTAAGAGCCTGACCCGTATTAATACGTCATTGCGATCGTGCGCGCACACAGGCTGTGCGGGCGCGATCGCCCCCGGGTGTCAACTGATTGTCACAGCTGACACCAGGTGCTATGTGCTGGGAGCGGTCCCGCACCGCTCCCGGCACATAAACCCCCGCAATGCTGCGATCGAAGTCGATCGCAGCATTGCAATGGCTAAGGGGAGGTGATTGGAATACTCACCTCCTCTTCCGGCCTCCAGCGCTGTCTGCCGCGGCTTCCCAGATGTTGCCATGACGACCCAATGTCATGACAACATCCGGGTCACCAGACCAAACTATCTTCTCCCTGTGCAGCGCTGACAGCCTGTATAGCACAGGGATGGTGCTCCATTCCTGTGCTATGCAGGCGATCAGAATAAAAAAAGTGAAAGTCCCATAGTGGGACAAAGTATAAAAATAAAAAAACTGTCAGAAAGTGAAAAAAAAAAAATAAATGTAAAAATATATATAAAAAAAATAATAATAATAATCCACCAAAACTAAAAATATAATGTAACCATCAATAAATATTATTATGAGAAAAAATAAAGAAATAAAAGTACACATATTTGGTATCACCACGTCCAGAACAACCTGACCTATAAAATTGTCCCACCAGTTAACCCCTTCAGTGAACACGGTAAAAAAAGAAAAAAAAAAAAACGAAGCAAAAAATAATGCCTTATCATCATACCGCCAAACAAAAAATGGAATAACACGCGATCAAAAAGATGAATATAAATAAAAATGGTACCGCTGAAAACGTCATCTTGTCCCGCAAAAAAGCAGCCAACATACAGCTCCATCAGCCGAAAAATAAAAAAGTTATAGCTCTCAGAATAAAGCGATGCAAAAAAATATTTTTTTCTATAAAATTGCTTTTATTATGTAAAAGCGCCAAAACGATATAAATGTGGTACCGCTGTAAACGTACTGACCCGAAGAATAAAGCAACCTTATCAATTTTACCACACGCAGAGCAGAATAAAATTTAAAAAAAAGCAATTCCTGAATTGTTTGTTTTTGTTTATTCTGCCTCCCAAAAATCGGAGTAGAAAGCGATCAAAAAATGTCACGTGCCTGAAAATGGCACCAATAAAAACGTCAACTCATCCCGCAAAAAACAAGCCATCACATGATTCTGTCTGCCAAAATATGGAAAAATTATAGCTCTCAAAATATGGCGATGCAAAAACTAGATTTTACAAAAAAATGCGTCTTATAGTGTGTGACAGCAAGGGGTGGATTAAGAGTAGCCAGGGCCCCGGGCAGTTTAGAAGGCGCGGCCCCTCCCCCCACACACACACACCTGATGTATCACATGTCACATGATCCCCTGTGATAGATCATGTGATAGTTCACGTGAAATTAATTTGGCACAATATTAATTATAATAATTTTTTTTAGGCTGTGTGCCCACTATGCGTTTTTCAAGCAATTCCGCTGCAGAAACACTTAAAAAACGCTTGGTAGAAGGTCTGCCATGGTCCCCAATGATAATCTTCATGCGCTGTGCACATGCTGCGGAAATTTCCGCTGCGGATTATCATTGTGGAAAAATCCGCAGCACTACCAATTATTTTGCGGAAGCGCGGCGTTTTCGCCGCCATTGACTTGCATTAGAACGCATGGAATCCGCATCCCTGCATCTGTACATGCGCATTCCATGTGTTTCAATGTGCGGATGGTACCCGGGTTTGGAGAAGAGGAGACTCTCCTCCAGACCCGGGTACCATAGTGCCTGTAAATAAAGAATAAAATAAAAAATAAATATCATACTTACCTTCTGATGGCCCCCGGTGTCTTTATCCGATGCGTCCTGGCTTGCCGGCAGCTCACAATGGTCTGAAAAGGACCTGCCGTGACGTCATTTAGTCATGTGACGGGTCACCTGACCGCTGACGTCGGCAGGTCATCAGAAGGTAAGTATATATTTTTTATTTTTTACGCTTCACATCCGCATGTCCCTGGCAGGAAAAACGCATGTAAAATCCGCATGTACAATCCGCATGCGTTTTTTCTGCCAGGGAGATGCAGAAACGCTCAAAAATAATCCGGAGCATTCTGCATCGTGGGCACATAGTCTTACATTAATTGTATGACTCAATATTGAGCACACGTAGCCATCTATACACAGCAGCAGGCCGCACGTAGCCATCTATACACAGCAGGAGGCCGCATGTAGCCATCTATACACAGCGGGAGACCACACGTAGCCATCTATACACAGCGGGAGGCCGCACGTAGGCATCTATACACAGCGGGAGGCCACACGGCGCCATCTATACACAGCGGGAGGCCACACGGCGCCATCTATACACAGCGGGAGGCAGCACGTAGCCATCTATACACAGCAGGAGGCCGCACATAGCCATCTATACACATCAGGAGGCCGCACAGTGCCATCTATACACAGCAGGAGGCCGCACAGCGCCATCTATACACAGCGGGAAGCCGCACGACGCCCCCCTAGAGACAGCGGGAGGCCGCACGCAGTCACGCACACACAAACATATACAGACATATACATACACGCATAAACACATTTCAAACACAAAAATACATATAAACAGACATCACACGATATCTGCCTGCACACACACACACACACACTCACTCAATCACACATATACACACTCACTTTCACACATACACACTCTATTTCACACACACTCTCTCATACACACACACACTCTCACACACACACACTCTCACACACAAACACACACAGACTCACGATCCCCCGGCTCGGCTCCAGTCCTCCTGCTCCTCTCCGGTGGTAAGTAGCAGTGCAGGGCGCGCACTGCGTGACGTCACAGCTAGGAGACACGGCCACGCACAGGGCCGTGTCTCCTAGCAGTGACGCGGCCGGGCCAGCACAGGGAAGTTAACAGCTGCAGTGCTGGCCCAGCTGGAGAAGAAGCAGCGGCCGTGCGCCGCTGCTAGGGGAGCGGTTCGGGGGCTCCCCCGCCACTGTCTGCCAGTATGTGCCGCAGCGCCGCACATATAATGAGGGCAATCTGGCCATAGACACCCCGGAGCCCCAGGCCCCCTGGAGGTCCGAGGCCCCTGGCGGTAGCCCGGATTGCCCTCATTATAATCCGCCTATGGTGACAGCTGTCAGTCATAAAAACCCGGTATGATTCTGGTATCGCTGTAATTGCACCGACCCGAAGAATAAAGTCGTCTTATCACTTATGCCACACGAGGAACGGCATAAAAAATAAACTCTCGGGTTAGGGTTGTGCTGGGGTTAGGGTTGTGCTGGGGTTAGGGTTGGGCTAGGGTTAGGGTTTGGCTAGGGTTGGGTTAGAGTTAGGGTTGGGGTTAGGGTTGGGACTAGGGTTTGGGTTAGGGTTGGGCTAGGGTTGGGGTTGGGGTAGGGCTAGGGTTGGGGTTGGGGTTGGGCTAGGGGGCTAGGGTTGGGGTTGGGCTAGGGGGCTAGGGTTGGGGTTGGGATTTTTTCAAAAGTAAAAAAAAAAAGATGATATGGCAACTAGTGTTGAGCGCAAGTGCTCGCTACTTGAGTTTGCATCGGGTGCTCGGATATGCATTGAGCATCGTGGGTGCTCGAGTGACATGCTCGAGTCTCCGCCCCATATGCTTCACGGCCAAAAAAACCTTGCGGGGATTGCCTGCCGTGCGCAAGCGATACCCGCATGTTTTTTTTTGGGTGTCTAATAACCGTGAAACATGCGGGCGGGGACTCCAGCATATCACTCGAGCACCCTTGATACATGGTGCATACCTGAGTACCCGATGCAAACTCAAGTAGCGAGCACTTGCGCTCAAGACTAATGACAACTTACTCAATATGATGACCTAATGTTATCAAATTCTGTGTCGTACCTCTGGGTTCAAAATGTTCACTATACCCCTTCATAAAATCCTTGAGGGGTGTAGTTTCCAAAATGAGGTCACTTGTGGGGGGTTTCCACTATTTAGGCACATCAGGGGCTTTCCAAACGCGACATGGCGTCTGCTCTCGATTCCAGCCGATTTTGCGTTCAAAAATTCACACAGTGCTCCTTCCCTTCTGACCTCTGCCGTGAGCCCAAACACTGTATTTTCCCCACATATGGGGTATTGGCGTACTCAGGAGAAATTGCACAAAAGTTTTTGGGGTCCATTTTCTCCTCTTACCCTTGTGAAAATAAAAAAATTGGGGCTAAAACATAATTTTTGTGGAAAAAGTTTGATTTTTTTATTTTCACGGCTCCATGTTATAAACTTCTGTAAAGGACTTGGGGGTTCAGGGTGCTCACCACACATGTAGATAAGTTCCCTGAGGGGTCTAGTTTCCAAAATGGTGTCACTTGTGGGGTTTTTCTACTGTTTAGGCACATCAGGGGCACATCCGCTAATTATTCAAGCAAATTTTACATTCAAAAAGTCAAATGGTGCTCCTTCCCTTCCGAACCCTGCCGTACACCAAAGCAGTGGTTTTCCCCCACATATGGGGTATCTGCTTAATCAGGAGAAATTGCGCAACAAATTGCATGGTGCAATTTCTCCTGTTACCCTTACGAAAATGCAAAATTGGGGGCTGAAAAACATTTTTGTGGGAAAATGTCAACATTTTATTTTTACGGCTCAATTTTATAAACTTCTGTGAAGCACCTGGGGGTTCAAGGTGGTCACCACACATCTAGATAAGTTCCCTGAGGGGTCTAGTTTCCAAAATGGTGTCACTTGTGGGTAGTTTCCACTGTTTAGTCACATCAGGAGCTCTCCAAACGCAACATGGCGTCCGCTAATTATTCAAGCAAATTTTACAATCAAAAAGTCAAATGGCGCTCCTTTCCTTCCGAACTCTGCCGTGCGCCCAAACAGTGTTTTTTCCCCACATATGGGGTATCTGCGTGCCCAGGGGAAATTGCACAACAAATTTTGGGGTCCATTTTTTTCCTGTTACCTCTGCGAAAATAAAAAAAAATTGGGTCTAAAGTAACATTTTTGTGAAAAAAGTTAAATGTTCATTTTTTTCTTCCACATTCCAAAAATTCCTGTGAAGCACATGAAGGGTTAATAAAGTTCTTGGATGTGGTGTTGAGCATCTTGAGGGGTGCAGTTTTTAGAATTGTGTCACTTTTGGGTATTTTCTGTCATAAAGACCCCTCAAAGTGACTTCAAATATGATGTGGTCCCTAAAAAAATGTTTTTGTAAATTTGTTGGAAAAATGAGAAATCACTGGTCAACTTTTAACCCTTATAGCTCCCTAATAAAAAAAAAAAAATGTGCTGATGTAAAGTAGACATGTGGAAAATGTTATTTATTAACTATTTTGTGTGACATATCGCTCTGATTTAAGGGCATAAAAATTCAAATTTTGAAAATTGCAAAATTTTCAAAATTTTCTCCAAATTTCCGTTTTTTTTCACAAATAAACGCAAGTGATATCGAAGAAATTTTAGCACTATCATGAAGTACAATATGTCATGAAAAAACAATCTCAGAATCAGGGGGATCCGTTGAATCGTTCCAGAGTAATTACCTCATAAATAGCTAGTGGCTATTGGCAAGTGCCAGTAGCTGAGAAGGACCGTCCGAAGACAGCCTTTGTCCTCCCTATGGGCTTGTTCAAGTTCAACCGGATGCTGTTCGGGCTGACAAATGCGCCAGGGACCTTCCAAAGGCTGATGTAAAGATGCCTGGGGGATATTAACTTCGAAGCCATTTTGATATACTTAGATGATATAATTATCTATTACGCTGCATTTGAAGATCACCTCTGCAGACTGAAACAAGTGTTAGAGCGACTCCAGAGTCACGGATTAAAAGTCAAGCCTCGCAAGTGTCATCTATTCAAGCGGGAGATTGAATATCTGGGACACACCGTGTCCAGTGCAGGAGTGCACCCCACTGCAGAGAAAGTAGCAGCCATGCAGAAGTGGCCCACACCTGCCAACCTGAGAGAACGGAGGGCATTCCTGGGGCTCGCCGGATACTACCGCAGATTCATAAAAGACTTCGCTAAGATTGCAGTACCGCTCAATAAGTTGCTGAGAGGAATGGTGGGGGCAGCCAAGCCACAACCTATTCAGTGGGGCCCACGACAATAAGAAGTGTTTCGAGCATTGAAGATGGCACAAACGGATGCCCCAATTCTAGCCTACGCTGATTTTTCACAGCCCTTCATACTGTACACTGATGGGAGCTTGTATGGGCTGGGAGCAGTATTGGTGCAAGTACAAGAAGGAAGAAAGCGGGTGATCGCGTATGCCAGCCGGTTACTGCGAAGAACCCAGACAACTACAGTTCGTTCAAACTGGAGTTACTGGCATTGGTGTGGGCCATGACCGAGAAATTCGCGGAATACTTGTCGGGGTCAGAAGTACAAGTGCGAACAGACAACAACCCCTTGGCCCTCTTAGAGAATGTGAAGCTGGGCGCGTTAAAACAGTGGTGTGTCGCGAGGATGTCTAAGTGCCAGTACAAGATCGCCTATCGGTCTAAGGCTCTGAGCACCCATGCATATGCCCTGTCTCGAGTAACTCAAGCGGGGCCGAAAAGAGATATAGACGAAGAGCTTGAAAGTGAAGAGATCCCGGATTTCAGCCAGTTTGCCGCTGCTGTAATAGAGGCCCAGGAGTCCGGAGAAGAGCCCAGACCCACCCAAATTCTGGGCTGCTCAAGAGACGAGTGGGTACATCTGCAGCAGTCCGACCCAGAACTGGCGAAACTGAGAGAATGGGTCGCCCTGAGGCAAAGACCCGACCAAGAGGTCAGGGCTGCTTCACCCCCAACTACCCTGAAAATCTTGGGCCAGTGGGAAAGGCTCTTCCTGAAAGATGGCTTGCTCTGCCGAAGGATCCAGTTACCTCGGGAGTTCGATGTTACCTGCCAAGTAGTGGTTCCAGAAGCGCTAGTGGTGCAGCTAGCCAAGGATGCTCATGAGAGGGGTGCTCACTTTGGTGTAGAGAAGACCTTTCGGTGGTGTATTGGCCCCAACGGCGGCAAGAAGTTGAAGGAGTCTGCCGAAAATGTCGTCAGTGTGAGCTAAGTAAGCTCCCGGAACAGAGGGCTCCCGTTCAGACCATCCAAACTTCTGCGCCCTTGGAGGTCCTGATGATTGACTACCTGTGGATCGGAACTTCATACAATGGCTATGGTATTGCTTGGTGATGACCGACCACTTCACCAAGTTCGCAGCATTGAACCCTACTCGAGACCAGACGGCAGAAGCTGCAGCTAAGGTTATCTGCAGGGATTTCATTAGCATGTATGGGTGCTTGAAGCGAATACACTCCGACCAGGGAGCCTGCTTCCAGGGGCGAGTGGTGGATGAGCTGTATCGTATCTGTGGAATCGATAAATGCCGAACGACGCCATATCACCCCCAGGGTAACGGAGCCTGCGAGCGCTTCAACCGAACCCTGTTGCAAATGCTGTGAACTCTGGAAGACAAAAAGGTGAAGTGGCCCAAATTTGTGCCTGAGCTTGTGTGGGTGTATAATAATCAAGTTTAGGCGACTACTGGCTACAGGCCTTACATGTTGATGTTTGGAAGAAATGGAAGAGAAATCACTGAACTGGAGCTGGACTCAGAAGACCACTGGCCGGGTAGCAGCCCACGTACCTGGATTCGGGAGCACCAATGCCAACTTCACACAGTGAGAAGGTTGGCTGAACAGAAGTTTTGGGAAGTAAAGCATTCAAGTTGGTCCTCGACAGCGGATGGACCACTCGAGACAGGGAACTGTGTGCTAGTGTGGGCCAAATGACGGGGGGGGTAAGCTGGATCACCGTTGGGAAGCGATACCCTATCGAGTGGTGAAGAAGGTCCACCCAGATAACCCGGTCTATGAGGTCAGACTTGAGCGGGATGACGCCGTGACATCCAGAGTTTTATGACGCGCCCCCAGGGCAGTGGGGTACTCGGTGTCCGGGCCTATGGATGCTGGGGGGGAATATGTCACAGTGGCTGGCCCGGTCCGTGGCCCAGGGAGGTCAACAAAAAGGGGATAGTTTATATGGGATTTGTAGTTTGATCGTGACGCCACCTGTGGTTTCTGGTAATTTGTACCAGCGCTGCTGCAGACCTCTGAGGCAGTTGATAGGGCAGCTAGGATGGAACAGCTCCCCACAGGTGGAGTGGCCCTCAGGGCAGTGTAGAGTTTGATGGTGGGTGGTAATGCTGGGGCTTGTAGTGCAGTCAGGATGGCGCAGCAGGAGTAACTGACAGAGACAGGGGATTCGCTTCAATACCTTTACTGGTGCGGATGTCAGGAACGGTCCAGGGTACTCGGTAGGAAGGGTGCACTTCAGGACTTCTCCCCAGTGAGCGGGTATAGGGCCTACTGGTCCGAGTCTTCCTCTCTCTAAGCTCCTGGCCAGCCTGCAACTGGGCCTAGCTTCTGTGTTGTGTTGCTCTCTTCACCTGTCGCTTGGTAGTAGGACCTTCCGCTGGCAACCACTATCCCTGGGCGCCAGGGCCTTCGTGGTTCCTGGTCCTGTAATGGGTTTAGCTTCAGGTCGGCCAGGGACTTGTAGTCCTCCTGGTATGCCGGTGATCCCTACTGGGTATAAAGGGACCCTGTAGGCGCGGACCCAGTGTCCAGTTTGTATACTCGGGGTGAGCCTATGATGCTCCTCTGCCCCCTCAACTCCTATCTCCTCTCCTCTTTTCCTTCGGCCACACTCGGGGCCTTCAATACTGCAGCAGACGTGCTGCGTCTTCGCTGCTCTCAGCGTCTGCACGCTCTCTCTCAGACTGAGAGACTAACTGAACTGCCTGGCTCCACCCTCCATATATATATCCCTAACAGGGCTCCCTCTGGTGGTATCAGGTGGAAGGGTGGAGGTGTTTGTATGTAATGAGGGCCTCTTGTGGAGAAGTCCGTCCATGCACCCTTTTGAGTCCTGTGATACCTGTTGTAGCAGGGTGCCACAGTTACACCGCAATATGCTGCGGCCCTGCTCATCCGAAGCGGAAGACTGTAGTGGGGCTGAGTCTCCAAACGAGATGGCTGAAGCACCACAAACTGGGGCCTTAGGAGATGAAGAATGATGGGCTACAGTACCATTAAGTTCGCCAGAGCTGTCAATGCTACTCTTGAGTGGGACAGAGAATGAACCAGGAGATCATTTACAATCCCCAGTGATTGATTCTCCAGGTACTCCAGAATCACCTCTGCAAGAGAAGCTCCACAGGACTGAGCAGGCTAATGCCGAGATTCCTCCTAACCGGTATGCCCAAGAGTAGTTTATGTGGTCTCAGATTCAACAGAAAAATGAACAGTGTGCTCAACGCTTGTCTGAACTTGCGCTGCCTGGAAAAAGGCGTCAATCCCGCAAGAAGTCCACTCGCCTGAGGACTGGCGAGCAAAAAGGGGGGAGGATTGTAGTAGAAGAAAATGAACCATCAGGAGAACTCTTGCATAATGTGCCAGTGATGAGGAGAGATTGCCATCTGCTGGCCAGGCGAAACCAAGCGGAACCAATTTGTGCTAGAAGAGTTGAAAGAAGGTGCAAATTCAGATGCCGGACCTAATCAGGTGACCTCCAGGAAGGATTTCCTGGATATAAAAGTCCAGCGCGACAAGCCACAAAGAGATTTGGCGCCAGGCTGCAGAGTGGAGCAGATGTGCTCCAGAGATACCGCAGAGCCCAGCGCGACAGGCCTCAGCCGGAGGCCTGCGTCGCACAAGAGCCGGACACCACCTGATAAGCTCCGGACTCCTCACAGAAGTGTCCCGAGTTCTGCACAGGTTGATCAGAGTCAGGACCTGCGCTCCACACTGAGTAAGTTCCCGGAACCTGACATCTCCTGTTAATAGCCAATCCCCTTACCCCAAGCGTGAGAGACTACCATTGACGGTTAATACGAGAAGAGCTGAGAGAAGACTGCGACAGGAGAGACGGGCCAGCTGTAGCGAAGGACCCGCGCAAGGGAACAGGGCCGTCACTTCCAACGTTCACCTACGGAACCAGGGACAGTTGGGATTAGGACTTCAGATTGGGAGGGGGCCGGTTGATGTGTGTCACCCCAGGCCTGGATGCCTCAAACTTGTAAGGCTGTGTCTGAGTGCAGGAGGGAGGTTCTCTGGTCATGGACCATTTGCATGCAGCACCTCCTGTCCCAGGCCAGTAGGGGGAGCAGGCTGCCCCTATAAAAACTGGTACTGAGGGCAGGGTTAGGGAGACCAGGACCCACTTCTGAAGTATCCAGAAGGGTTCCCAGAAGAGAGGGACAGGTCAGCCGCAGCTGAGGAGTCCAGGAGGCAAAGGAGGAACAGAAAGCCCGGGACAGAGGCGACGAGAGCCGGTCCTGGCAGAGAGAGACTACACACCCGGACACTGGGGTCCAAGGCTGTCAGGGTTGCAGGCCCTGCAGCAAATAACCTACCCACAAGGGATTTCAGGTCCCTTGGCCTAAGAAGCCTGGAGGCTCCGCCACACAGAGGGACCGGTACAGCACGGAGAAGCTACAGGTACCTAAGGCCCGAGTCGCAAGCCACACAGGCGTAGTACACGGCAAGCTCAGGGACGTGGGCTATCACACCACTAAAGGGGGAGATAGTCAGCAAGGGCAGAGAGAGAACGGTAGGCCTATCCACTCACCCTGACCAGCGGAGCTCGACTGAATGCCCTCAGACACCCAGGTCCATTCCTACTCCTGTTGGGTCTATGATAAGATCAGTAAAAGACACTGGACTGCATTACTGGACTCTGTGTGGTTACTGCTGCGCCTGCACCATCACCTGCAGCATCCTGTTACACTGCCCTGAGGCTACACTCCTCCCGTGGGGAGTTGTACTATTCCCTGCTGCATCCCCAACACCAGCCTCAGCGGTCTGCCTTGCAGCGGCGGTCCTCCCTGACCGCAATCCACGGGTGGCGTAGTCGGACATCACTTAAAATTTATAAAGGACTGCCACTGGTCTGACCACCCTGAGCCACGGGACCAGGCCGCCACTACTACTCCCAGTGTTGCCCTGAAGCCCGGTCCCGAGTGCCCCACGGCCCAGGGGGCGAGTCAGATGCGTGGGAGGCTAAACAGGATCTGATAGACCTTATCCAGAAGAGACTTGCGGTCTAGCGGGAAGAACCGGTGACCCCCACTTGGGCCATATAAAAGAGCTCACGTGGTGACTCCCCCGAATGGGTGCATCACATTTTTACAAATAACTTTACTGTGATTCACTGAAAATACTTATTGTTTACTACCCTTGTTACTAACCCCCTTACATAATAATTGTTATACATATAAAGTGGTTTTATCAGCCCCTGACTGTTCCTGCCTTTTGTCTCTGTGCGTTGCATCCCGGCACCTTGTGTTATATATCCACAATTGATAAATTCTCCCCTTACCTAAAGTCATGTTACTTCTAAGGTTGAGAATGTGTGCATGAGAGTGGGAGTGTTATGCACAAAATTGAATTTCTTTCATGGCGTTTCCTTCATTTCCAGCTAAAGATGTGTTACTTATGGCCTAATTGGTGAAACACAATCCTACCATCAATTAAGAGAGTCGTGAGGTTAAGTTTTAGGGAAATTTTTGTTTCCTGGCATCTATGAGATCTCTTCATACAGATTTACAGATTTTATTCAGGATTTGAGGATGTTTCTTCTGAGGCTGAATGTGAAGTTCTTCCCCCCGCTTAGGTCATATGATTGTGCTATCAGAGTTATCCAATAGTAGGAAAGATATTGTTCTCATTTAATTAAGGTCTGGAGAGAAGTTAAAAGAGCTCTGTTGTCAACTTGCGATTGGACCAAGAGAAGAGATTTTGTCTGGTTATCTTCTAAAAATCTCTGTCTTAAAGTTCCATCTGGAAAATTTGCTCCTCAAATGTTTGACCGTATAAGATAATCCGGTGACAGTTAAGCTCCAACTCCCAGTTGCATGGAGGATTAACAATTCCTTCCATGTCTCTCTTCTTAAAAAGTTTGAAGGGTCGCCAGGTCATCAGGACAGTATTGAGGTAGACTTGGAGGAAGACAAGGAGTAGGAGGTGGAATGAGTCTTGAAGGCCAGACGCCGACTGCAGTTTCTCCGGTTTCGCTCCGGAGGATAACTCCTGAGTGGACACTAAAGACCTACAAGCCGATCACCTAATGAGGGAGTTCTATCTGTGGCATTGGCAGTTGGGGAACCCGGTAGGTCCAGTGGCCTACGTAGAAGCGGGGGTACTGTCATGCATCTGGGTTCTAACCCTTGATCCTGTGCTCTGTGGTCGGTGTCTCTTTCCACTGAGCCACAGCAGATACACCTTTTTTTGAGTGTTATAGTTATTTTATCTTTGTTTCTGTTGGTTTTGGGTAACAGGTGTTTTTTATTTACTCTGCTTGTCTGCCCTATCACCTTTCAGGTGCAGCATTATATTCCTTCCACTGTTGGTGTTTCCTGCTGGTGATAGTCTTTGTTGGATTCATTCACTTTGCTGTAGTTTATGTTGGTTGCAGTGTTCCCAGTATACGGCAGGTCTTGTGGGGTGTTCCCAGTATACGGCGGGTCATGTGGGGTGTTCCCGATATACGGCGGGTCTTGTGGGGTGTTCCCTGTATACGGCAGGTCTTGTGGAGTGTTCCCGGTATACGGTGGGTCTTGTGTGGTGTTTCCAGTATACGGCAGATCTTGTGTGGTGTTCCCGGTATACGGCAATTCTTGTGGGGTGTTCCTGGTATACGGCAGGTCTTGTGGGTTGCTCCCAGTATGTGGAAGGTCTTGTGGAGTGTTCCCAGTATACGGCAGGTCTTGTGTAGTGTTCCCGGTATACGGCAGGTCTTATGGGGTGTTCTCAGTATACAGCAGGTTTTGAACTTTTGGGTTTTGTGGGGTTTATTTTGTGGTTGGTTTCCTGTGTATTGTATTTTTATAGTTTTGTATTTTTATAATAAAAAAGAGTCGTGGGGAGACCTTCTGATCAGACACAAACAAAAAGGGGGCCTTAGCCTTCCGGATTGTAGAAGGTATTACAAGGCAGCAGTACACACTAGAATCCTGGACTTCTTCCACCATTCGGAGGGGAAATTATGGGTCAAAATAGCTCAATGCATTTGTCCTAAAGCTCTTACCACTCTCCCATGGTGCGCCCATTTAACTGTCCCCTCTCTTGGCCTCATGTCATATAGTACTTATGCCACTGTTTTGGCTTTGAGATCCCATAAAAAAAGCTTATCCTTAATCGACCCCCAGGGCCCCTTGCTCCCGATTTCAGATAATCTGGATTTCCCACCAGGACTATCTGCAAATAGATTTCTCGGTTCAAACAAATCGCATCCGATATTATTTTCTCATGTCATCTCCAATACTTCGCTGCTCCCCCTCAATGACTTGTTACAGGGAAGAGCCACTTCCCCGAAGGCTAATTTTGAATATAGCCAGTTACAACACTTCTTTTCAACTGTGAAGAAGCGCACACATCTTCATAGAGATCTCACAAACTTTGAAAAATTGTGCCTATCATTGTCACCCCCTACACACTCCATCTCCCTACTGTATAATCTCCTCATTGCCCAGGTAACTGACAATAGGCCAGGATTCTGCGGTGCATGGGAAAGGGAACTGGGGAAGTCCTTCTCTGACTCACAATGGGATAAATGTTTCTTCCTAACACATAAAAACTCAATAGGGTCCAAAGCTCAGGAAACCTCCTTCAAAATTATCTCTAGATGGTACCGGGTACCAGCAGTCCTTCATAGATGGTACCCAGTGGTCTCAGACAGATGTTGGAGATGTGGGGAGGGGGAAGGGACAATGTCACACATATGGTGGGGGTGCCCTATAATAAATGCATTTTGGGCAAAGGTGGTTCCTATGATTGAGGAAATAACTGGTTTGACTATCCCTAATACGCCAGAAGCCCTCCTTTTATCAATGTTACCAATAAGTAAACGTAGTTATAAAAGGTCATCAATAGGCTACCTAATACAGGCGGCTAAGAATGTCATTCCACGACACTGGAAAAGCAGTGACCCACCCACTGTGGAGGAATGGTTTGCGAAGATCTCCCTCCTTAATAGGATGGAGCATCTGATTGCCATCTCACGGCTGATGTTGATAGATACTGTGTGATTTGGAGGGATTGGATGGATTTCCAAAACTCTGACGCCTACCATCTAGCCCCCAACTAAAGTTATCCGGGATGTCGTCACAACAATGATCATAATCACACTCTATTGATTGGTGGTCTGCCGTGGTCCACTCTCTCTCTCTCTATCTTTCATATGGAAAAATACATGCTTGATCTGGATATTGATGGAAAACCCTCCCTGTACCCCCCAATGTACTGTAGTTATGCATAGATTTCTAGTTATATTACCCCTTTAACTATTTATGAGACCGGACATGTGTATGACTGGCGACCCCCGCAAAGACCCTATAGAAATCCTAGATCTCCAAAGAAACCAAAATCAATTTTAAAAGGTCAAAGTGGCAATAAGATCTCAGGAGGTGGAGGGACACCACGAGTCACTTTTAGCTCCTCTGAACCTGAAACGACAGATGGGGAAACGGAAGAAGATGAAAATGATTGTTATGGTTTAGGAGAAGGATCTAGTGGGGCAAAAAACGGTGTAGCTCCAAACCCAGATCCAAATCAAAATCCTGCAGGAGAGCGGGGCGTAAGCACAGATCTAAAACACAGGAAACACAACTACAGGACGAGATACCGCAAATAAATCAGTTTACAGTCCTAAATCAATCTGCGTGTATCCTTACGAACAATGAATTGAAAATATTGCGCAAAGGGCTTAACTTTATGCCAAAGGACAATGGTGACTTTTTTTCTACAATCTTGGATGTCAACAAATTTGTGAGAAGACTGACTATCAGGAAACATTTTTTTGACCAGGATCAATCAGCTGCTGAAACTAATCCTTCTTTTTTTGCCAGTTAATGGGTATGCAGGACTTTCGTTTAAAGAACAAGTTACCCTGACAGAACTTAATTCCTTATCTGATTTTTCACAAAGGGACAATCTTGTTGGTGATAACAGTGTTGTTTCTAAAGTGCCAAACATAGATTTTTATCCCTTACAATCAAGAGCCCCCATTATGGATGAGTTTCAGCTTTCTGTGGAACGGGAATTAAAATCTGTATTTTCTAATTGTAATAAGGGGGATAATCTATCTAAGGGAGAAAGACAAGCGCTAAAAAGTATACAAAACAACCCAAACATTGTAGTGAAGAATGCTGATAAGGGGGGATCAGTGGTAATATTGGATAAGACCCTATATGTAAGAGAGGTTAATAATATTCTAAATGACAGCCACTCATACAGAAAAATTGATGGGGATCCAACCCGAACTATAGAGGAAAAATTGGGGAAAATTCTACAAGAGGGGGTAGATTTACATATTCTTAATTTACAACAAAAAGTATTCCTATTACCAAAAAATCCCCAAATTCCTATTTTTCATGCCCTACCAAAAACTCATAAAGGGCTTTTTCCTCCTCCATTTAGGCCTATAGTGTCGGGTGTGGATTCACTATTGGAAAGACTAGGTTCCTGGCTAGATGAGAGACTGCCACCATTGGTAGTTATGTCACCCAGCTATTTGAAAGACAGCAAACATGTACTATCAGTAATGCTAAATCACAACTGGGATGATAATCTCATGGGGATTACCTGTGATGTAAAAACATTATATTCTTGCATTCCACATGGTTTAGCTATGCAAGCACTGACAGATCAACTAAACACATATTCCAATTATTCTGATGTAATGAAAGCATTTATTCTGGATGTCACTCTATTTTTGCTTCAGAACAATTACTTTATATTCTCCCACCAGTTCTATGTCCAGTGTCAGGGATGCTCCATGGGAGCCAAATTCTCCCCGTCCCTGGCTAATCTGTACATGAACTGGTGGGAGTCCAAATTCATCTACTCTGAATCTAACCCTTATTCACACTGCACAGAACAATACCTGCGTTTTATAGATGACATCTTGATAGTGTGGAAAGGATCAGATGATTTAGTCCCTGGTTTTAATGATTACATTAATGATAATGATTTAAATCTGTCTTTTACAGTAGATACCAATAGGGATACGATTTCCTTTCTGGATATACAGCTGAGTGGAGATAGTTTGAATAGGAAAGTAGACTGTCAGCTTTTTCGCAAAAAAATCTCAGGAAATTCTATTTTGCCTCCAGTCAACACCCACAACATGTAATCAGGAATATCCCCAGCGGGGAATCTATCAGAGCTCGAGGTGTTGTACTGATGACAGAAAATATAAGGAGGAATGTGACAACATTAAGAAGAGACTACAGCTCAGGGGCTATAATCATAAAACCATTGAAAAAGCTGAAATAAAAGCTAATGAAAAAAGCAGAGATCACTATCTGCTCCAGATAAAAAAAATCAGACCGGAAAGATTTCTCTAAAGAAATGATCTTCTCCACCACATATCATAGTGACGCGCCCCTGGGCCTGTGTCGCGCTGCGTTGCGCACGCGGGAGCTTACCCGGAGCCGGATCTCTTGAGGGTTGTAGTCTCGTGGCGGTGACCCGGTCCGTGCCCAGGGAGTCAAACTGAGCGGCGATGTAACAGCGGTAGATGTAGGACGACTACGCCACCCGTTGAATGCAGCTATGGAGCTGCCGCTGCAGGACAGTCCGCTGAGGCCGGTGGATGGATGGTGCAGCGTAGATGGTATAACCCCCAACGGGAGGGGTATGGCCTCAGGGCAGCAGATGTGGATGATGGGGGTAGCAGGAACCACTCAGAGACGGTGCGGTGTAATTCAGGGTCTTTACTGGTAACAACGATAGACCCTCCCGGAGTACTTGCTAGTGAACGGGGCCTGGTCAGTCCTTGAGCAGATGGGATCTCCCCTGGCCAGGCGGAGTTGTAGGCCTCCCAAACTGACTGTACTCTTCTGGCTACCTTGCTAGAAGCGGATATAAGTAGCCCACGTCCCTGAGTGTACCGTGTGGTGCTCACCCGTATGGCCGGTGACTCGGGGCCTTCTAATGGCTTCCGCTCCACGATGGCGGTGCTGGTCCCACGCGTGTGACCGTGCCTTCGGGTTTCTGGGCCAGAGGACCTGAAATCCCCTGCCGGTCGGCTTCTGCTGCTGGGTAAGAGTTAGTCCCCACAGCCTCGGACGCCGGGTCCGGTAAGAAAGCTTCTCAGTCAGGGCGAGCTCTGCAGCTGCCAGCCCCTGACTCGTAGTAGTATTGCTTCTGCTGTTTCTTGTCTCTACTCTCCTTGACTCCAGGCTCAGGCCCCTGGACAGGGCCTGCCTGTGGAGCAGAGCCCATAGAGCAGCTCTGCTCCCTGTCTTCTCCTCTCAGAACTCCCTACCCTGCCTCAGCCCCAGGTTTATATAGGGGAAGTCCTTCCCCTCCCAAGACTGGGCAGGAGGTGTGGCATGCACAGGATCCCTGACCAAAGGACCTCCCACCTGCTCTCAGACATAATATCTCTATCACTGTGGCAACCAGACCCCTGGGGTGTCACATTCCCCCCTAGTGAAATTTAGTACTCCGGGACTAAACATATTTTAGAAAAACATAACAAGATATAACAACAATAACAGTACAATAAGAAGAAACACATAAAGGTGGTCACGGCATGTCCGTAACCGGGTGCAGTCTTTGAAGAAAAGCAAGGTGTCCATTTCACCAAAACAGGGAGACGTAACCAGGTAGGGGTCTGTCCTACCCCGAGTCCTTAACAGTCTTTTAGTCCATCCTGGGTTACGCTCCACTAACTGTACAAAGGATTCCCGGTAAATCCACCAAGGACTCCTATAAATAACTGGAAACACATAATATTTACAAGATATGGCCGCTCTCAGTCCTCGGCCAGTGGGGATAAGGATTGGCTGCTCACAGTCCTCAGCCTGTGGGGAGATGGGATGGCTGCTCACAGTCCTCAGCCTGGTTAAGGATAGGGGACACACGGGAACAGTTCACACTTGTCCCAACGGGGACCATATTTTAATTAGCAACACAAGTACCCCTACGGGTAACTATGTACAGTTCCACTTTACCGTACTTCAGTAACGGCATCCTCCTGCTCCTTCTTGTGTGTAGGCTTCAGACCCGTCCGGGTCCTCTTGGCCTTCCTCGTATTGGTAGTACTTCAGCTCTTCCTCAGTCAGACGGTGTACATGGAGGGCGTACAGTCCTTTGGCACCCTTATGCCGGGTGAAGGTAACCACATCACCCGGATAGAGATCACGTCCGCGGTGCCCGTCTGGGCTGGCATGTTGTGCGAAAAGATCTGCGCCCAGGGGTGGCACTGTGGAGGTTGAGGGCGCCGTAGGGGCGGCAGCGCCCGGGGGTACTCGGCCTTGCGACCAGGCCGGGGGTGCTTTGGAAGTAGAGGGCACTGTTGGAACAGCGGCGCCCTGGTTCACTAGGCCTTGCGACCGGGCCTGGAGAGGGTCGCCGTTGATGACGCCCGGGGTCAGAGAGTGCGACTTTGGGCCTGGGCGCGGGCTGGTGGTGGTGGTGCCCAGGGCTGGAGGGCTCGGCCGCAGGGCTTGTTGCGGGGGCTGGAGCAGGTCGGTGTCTGCAGCGCCCGGAATCGGCGGCTCCACCAGGGGGCCCGGGAGCAGGCTGACGCTGGCAGCGTCCGGGACAGGGAGACTCCTCTTACCTGCTCCCGCGACCGCTCCTGCGTCACGCGTCTTCTCCCGGCGCTGGTCGGGGCCGGCGACGACTGGGGCACTGCCGATGCTGGGCAGCTTAGTCTGCTGCCGGTCCGCCATCTTGCTGTCCGTTCCTGGTGTCCTCCTCCCCCCTAGTGGACCGTGGCCTACCTTCCGGAGATCCTCTTCCGTAGGCCGCGGCTCCGCAGTCAATCGTCGGGGTAGAGGACCTGGCGTCGCGCTCCTGTGACGTCGGCGTCTGCTGGGCTCCTTCCAGGACCTTACGCAACGTCCGGACGTGAGGCGGGGCTTCAGTTCTGGCGCGCTTTCGGAGTCCACGCCCCTCTTCTTCCCGCGCGGCGTCTCCAAGATGGCGCCGGATGGCGGGTGTCATGAAAACAACACCCACTCTTGGGTCAGACCTTGCAGCTCTCTGGCGCCCCCTTATCCTGCTGGTCAAACACGGTATTGACAGAGGATAAGCACGGGTGCAGCTGCTCTAAGTTATGTCGACAATTGCGGCACGTGATGTGACAGGACGTATATATACCACCAGTTCCTTCCAGGAACGTATATATACCTCCGACCAGCCACCCTCAAACCACAATATCACATAAATACTGGTATACTGCCACCACCGATCGCTTAACAGGTGGATCGGGTACCTGGTAGGTAACGTGAATTAGCGGGTGAGGAACGTGTTTGCTCGACATAGGACAAGAAGAAAGAAACTGGTAAATAATAATGATTTACTCCCAAAAGGGGGCAGTGTTTACAAAAGATATACAAGATATTATAAAGGAGACAATTTACATGTATGCATAAACAGTTATTAAAATAAAAGGGATAAGTAATAGCAAAACCTGCTTCACAAGGTGATGGTCTCAGATTCTGTGGGAGGGACGGCTCCCCGGAAATTAGAGGTGATTCTTCTTACGCCGCGTGATGTGCGTGCGTTCGACGTCCCTGAGAAGAATGACCTGAAAATGGCCGATTTGCTTTTTAGTAAGCAGCCAAAACTCTGGGGAACACCCCTTATTTACCTTACAAGGGGGGCTCGGCTTTGCGAGCCCACCCAGCTGCAGAAGACCTAACAGATCCTTCAGATTCCATATCTTGGTGTGGGGGGGTCCCACATCCAAGAGGGAGACATCATCTTGACCGTCACCAATATTCATGAAGATAGATATTAAATATGAAACCTCTATGACGCTCAGAAGCTCAGAATCCATTATCTCAGTTCCCGGTCATTCCTCAGTTATGCAAGTTATACTATTGTAATGGGAAAAAGGTAAGCATTCAAAAAACGTGGTTCCGATGTTTCTGTCAGACCTGTGCGTGATTAAAATTGGCATAAAACGTTTGTACAATTAAACAATGGGATTTTTTGGAGGGATTTTCCGGTTTGTACTAGCGCTTGCCCTGGACTGAGGTTTTATGGCGGGTCATAAAAATTCCTGGTTTGGGGAAAAGCAAAAGTGAGTTCTATGTCTTCACTTACAAACAGATAGGGGGTGGGGTTTTTTTTTCCTTTTTTAAAACATCTCTCATTTTTAAAAACTCGGGCAAAAATACCTTTTGCCTGACACCTCCCCCTTTTTGACTGCGCTATGGAGGTAGGACCTTCTGGTACTCCTCCAAGCGTATGTCTGGAGGCTCCCCTCGCCGGGACAACCCATCGGCATTGCCATGCTCGCTGCCCTTGCGGTGTTGAACAGTAAAGTCGTACTGCTGGAGGGTGAGGCTCCAGCGTAACAACCTTCCGTTGGCACCTGACATGGTGTGCAGCCAACTCAGGGGGTTGTGGTCAGTCACGACAGTGAAGGGGCGCCCGTACAAGTAAGGCTGTAAGCGGTTGAGGGCCCATACAATGGCCAGGCACTCCTTCTCTATGGTGGAATAGGCCACTTCCCTCGGCAGCAGTTTCCGGCTTAGGTACAACACGGGGTGTTCTTGGTTCCCCGAGTCGACCTGGCTGAGTACAGCACCGAGGCCAAATTCACTGGCGTCGGTCTGTACTAAGAGTGGCCGTGTGCCGTCGACCGCCTTTAGTACAGGAGAGCTGCTCAGGGCAGTCTTCAAAGCCCTAAAGGCCACCTCGCATTCATCCGTCCATTTGACGGAATGGGGTAGGCTCTTCCTGGTGAGGTCTGTCAAGGGCTTCGCAAGGCTACTATAGTCCTGCACAAAGCGTCTATAGTACCCTGCGGTGCCCAAGAAGGACTGCACCTGCTTCTTGGTCCTGGGGGTGGGCCAGGACACGATAGCGTCCACCTTCCCAGGCTCTGGCTTCAGAGTACCCCCACCTACCCGGTGCCCCAGGTAGTGGACCTCGTTCATGCCCATCTGGCACTTTCCCGGCTTGATGGTCAAGCCCGCCTGGTGAATGCGCCCGAGCACCTGCTGCAGATGCTCGAGGTGATCCTCCCAGGTGGGACTGAAGATGGCAATGTCATCCAGGTACGCTACTGCGTACCTCTCCAGTCCCTGGAGCAGGTGGTTGACCATTCGCTGGAACGTGGCAGGGGCATTTTTCATGCCGAAGGGCATGACCGTGGATTCATACAATCCGAAGGGGGTGATAAAGGCGGACTTCTCCTGAGCCCCGGGGCTCAAGGGAATCTGCCAATATCCCCGACTCAAATCCATAATGGAGAGATAGCTCGCGCTGGCTAACCGCTCCAGCAGCTCCTCAATGCGTGGCATTGGTTGTGCGTCAGAGGCGGTGATAGCGTTGAGCCCCCTGTAGTCCACACAGAACCGGGTGGTCCGGTCCTTCTTAGGCACCAGGACTACAGGTGAGGCCCACGCGCTCTTGGACCGCTTAATCACCCCCAACTGCAGCATCTCCTCGACCTCCTGGCGCATGACATGCTGCACCTCGTCGGAGATTCGATAGGCTGTCCGCCGGAGTGGGGCATGATTCCCGGTGTCCACTTCATGGACCGCCACTTCAGTCCTGCCAGGCAGGTTGGTGAACACTGCTTGGAAGGGTTTCAGCACTGCTTGCATCTGAGACCTCTGGTCTGCGGATAGCAAGTCGCTTAGCTCTACATCCTCTAGGGACCCGCTGGCCTTCGCTTGGGCGAGCATGTCCAAGAGGGGGTCATCCTCCCCATCCTCGGGCAGGTTGCAGACCGGTAGGACGCAGGTTCCACGTTCTTGATGAGCCTTCATCATATTAACGTGAAACGCCTTCCGCCTACCCCGCTCGTGGTCAAGTGTGATCACGTAGGTGACCGGGTTGAGCTGTTGGTGTATGACGTAAGGGCCTTCCCAGGCCGCCTGAAGCTTGTCCTTTGGTACGGGGACCAGCACCCACACCTTCTGACCCACCTGGTAGGTCCGTTCTCGGGCGTTCTGGTCGTACCAATGCTTCTGGTCAGCCTGGGCTTGCGCCATGTTGTCATGCACCAACTGCGTCAAGGTCTGCATCTTGTCACGGAAGCGCATGACATACTCCACGATGGACACTCCTGGGGAGCTCGGCTCTTCTTCCCAGAATTCCCTTATCAACCCAAGGGGTCCTCGGACACGCCTGCCATACAGGAGCTCAAAGGGGGAGAACCCCGTCGAGGCCTGTGGAACCTCTCTGTAAGCAAATAGCAGGTGTGGGAGGTAACGCTCCCAGTCGCGACCCTGGGTCTCAACCAGCATTTTTAACATCTGTTTGAGGGTACCGTTGAATCGCTCACACAAACCATTGGTCTGTGGGTGATACGCACTCGATACCAGATGCTGCACCTGCATTTTCTTACATAGGGCCTCCATTAAGCGTGACATGAACTGAGTCCCCTGGTCGGTAAGCATCTCCCTGGGAAATCCTACTCGCGAAAAGATGGCCAAGAGGGCGTCCGCCACCTTATCCGCCCTAATTGAGGACAGGGCTACTGCCTCCGGATACCGGGTAGCATAGTCTACCACGGTAAGGATGAATCGTTTTCCAGAGCTGCTGGGTATGGCCAGTGGTCCCACAATGTCCACAGCAATCCTCTGGAAAGGCTCCTCTATCACTGGCAAAGAGATCAGGGGGGCTTTGGGGGCCGGCCCTGACTTTCCCACTCTTTGACACGTGGTACAGGAGCGACAGTAGTTCACCACATCTGTCCTCATTTTGGGCCAATAAAAGTGATGAGACAGCCGGGCCTTGGTTTTGCTAACCCCCAAGTGTCCAGCGAGTGGAATTTCATGGGCGATCCGCAACAACTCGTCCCTGAATTGGTAGGGGACGACCAGCTGTCTTTCCCTCAGCCACTCCTGTTGGGGTGTACAGGGAACTGTCTCCCGGTACAACCTCCCTTGGTCCCAGAATACCCTCTCCTTATCCGACTCGGAGGTGGGTTTCTCCGCGAGGCTCCTTAACGTCTCCAGACTATCATCTGAGTGCAGAGCTGCCTGAAACTCCTGGCTGGAGGAAGCCAGAAGTGAGGTTAAGGCCACGTCCTCACTGGGACCCTCTGGGACCGGCTCTGGGTCCATACCTGATTCAGTTATTCCTCTGTTCGAGGGGGGTCCAGAAGGCAGGGCGTTACTTGCATTCTGGGCACTCTGACTGCGGGTAACAGCGGCTATATAGGCCGTCTCCCCGGGGAATAACACCGTCTCATTAGCCTGAGAGGCCATGAGAACTACTTCTCCATCATCCTCCATTACCTCAGGCACAGTGCTACGTATGCGGCAGCTACCATCAGCCAGGTCTCCATCTGTTGTGACACTGGTCACTGGCACAGCACCACCTGCTTCATGGTCCTCGTGCCTCTCCCCATTACCCTTGGCACTGACATTTGCTCCTGCTAGGGGATCCTCAGCAACATCACCCCGCAGAGTGACATGGCTGAGTTCTCCTGCACCTTCCAATACAACAACATCATCATCATCATCATCATCATCATCATCATCACCATCATCATGTAAAGCATTGACATTCACATTATTAGCATTAACCTTACCAACCGTATCAGATCGGGGAGGGGTGTCAGGGACATAATAAGCAAACATCCTCCCCAAATCAGTTCCCAACAAAACATTTGCAGGTAGGTTTTTGGATACTCCCACTTCCTTCACCCCACTCCCCGCACCCCAATCAATAAAAACCCGGGCCATGGGCAAGGGGCATCGGACGCCCCCAATCCCAGTGACAGTCAGGGTCTTTCCTGGAATAAGCGCTTCAGGGGACACCAGTTCAGGTCGGATGAGGGTTTGTTCGGCCCCAGTGTCCTTGAGGCCTACAGTGAGAGTGTCCCCCACCCTGACAGACTGAAAGTTTTCACAGGCCCTCCCAACCGGCCCACCCACCAAAAGAACTGAAGCATTAGGCCCTGGGGCCTTGGATGGGGGGTTCTTCCTCTGCTTCTCTGGGCAAGTGGCGCTGAGATGACCAGTCTGGTTGCAGGAATAACACCTGCGGGCATCGGATGCAGGCAGGGCCTTGGCAACGGGAAAAAGGCCTCCGGAAGGTCGGCTGGCAGGGGCAGGGATGGTGGTTGATGGCTTACCCCCTTTCCAGCTGGCGACGACCGGCTTCCGCACCTCTGGTCTCCGGTTGGCCTCGTAGGTGTCTGCGATCTGCGCTGCTTTATTGGCATCAGGTGGCTCCCGATCCATCACGAACTGCCGTACCTCAGTCGGACACAGATGCAGGAACTGGTCTTTCACCATCAGGTCCTTTAGCTGCTCAAAGGTGGTCGCTGACAGTCCTTGGATCCACTGCTCAAAGTTGATTCTGAGCCCGTCTACCACATCACGGTAGGTGTCCTGTGGTCCACGCTGGAGGGTTCTGAATTTTTTCCGGTAAACCTCCGGAGTCAGCTGGTACTTTTTTATCAGGGCCTGCTTGACGGCCTCATAGTCTCCATCCTGCTCTCGAGGGAGGGAAGCAAACACCTCCAAAGCTTTTCCTCGGAGCCCTGGAGTCAAATATCTTGCCCATTGGTCCATGGGCAGCTGATACTGCCTGCAGGCCTTTTCAAAGCCTCGCAGAAATGTGTCCAAGTCCCCATCCTTTTCCATCACAGGGAAGTGCTCAGGACGAGGTTTAAAGCAGCTGGCACTGTTGGACTCACGGGTCTGCGTAGAGGGCGACTCCTTCTGAATCCGGGCTAGCTCCAGCTGGTGTTGTCGGTCAGCTTGTCGCTCAGCAGCCTCTCGGTCAGCTTGTCGCTCAGCCCGCTCCTGGAATTTCAGGATCAGCTCCAGTCGTCCATCATGATTGTCTGTGGCGAGCTCCTCCAAGGCCATCTGCAGGTGGAGGTCCACACTACCCAGGTTGCGGGTATGGCTGGCAATCACCGGTTGGACCCCGGCAGCAACACCATCCGGGCCCTGGCTGGCCGCCCCCTCATCAGGGCTCTGCTGTCGGACGGGCTCTGCAGCACCTTGTAACAGTTCAGAAATCATTTGTTCTTTGCTTTTGCCGTGGGGGTCAATGCCTTTGGTTATACATATTCCAGTAAGAGTGTCCTTTTTCTGCTGGTGATACCAGGACTCCCCAACTACGACCATGATCACCAAAATAAAAATAGAAAAGAAAAAGCGAAGAAGGGTAGGGGTAACTGCTACACATACAGTATTGTCTCAGATCTAATAAACACTGAGTTCGATCTTCAAAACTTTTGTGCAAGTTTTTAGTGAGAGGAATGATTGCTCAAACCAGAACACTAATGTCCTATGATCCCACCGCTTGCCACCAATTTGTCATGAAAACAACACCCACTCTTGGGTCAGACCTTGCAGCTCTCTGGCGCCCCCTTATCCTGCTGGTCAAACACGGTATTGACAGAGGATAAGCACGGGTGCAGCTGCTCTAAGTTATGTCGACTATTGCGGCACGTGATGTGACAGGACGTATATATACCACCAGTTCCTTCCAGGAACGTATATATACCTCCGACCAGCCACCCTCAAACCACAATATCACATAAATACTGGTATACTGCCACCACCGATCGCTTAACAGGTGGATCGGGTACCTGGTAGGTAACGTGAATTAGCGGGTGAGGAACGTGTTTGCTCGACATAGGACAAGAAGAAAGAAACTGGTAAATAATAATGATTTACTCCCAAAAGGGGGCAGTGTTTACAAAAGATATACAAGATATTATAAAGGAGACAATTTACATGTATGCATAAACAGTTATTAAAATAAAAGGGATAAGTAATAGCAAAACCTGCTTCACAAGGTGATGGTCTCAGATTCTGTGGGAGGGACGGCTCCCCGGAAATTAGAGGTGATTCTTCTTACGCCGCGTGATGTGCGTGCGTTCGACGTCCCTGAGAAGAATGACCTGAAAATGGCCGATTTGCTTTTTAGTAAGCAGCCAAAACTCTGGGGAACACCCCTTATTTACCTTACAAGGGGGGCTCGGCTTTGCGAGCCCACCCAGCTGCAGAAGACCTAACAGATCCTTCAGATTCCATATCTTGGTGTGGGGGGGTCCCACATCCAAGAGGGAGACATCATCTTGACCGTCACCAATATTCATGAAGATAGATATTAAATATGAAACCTCTATGACGCTCAGAAGCTCAGAATCCATTATCTCAGTTCCCGGTCATTCCTCAGTTATGCAAGTTATACTATTGTAATGGGAAAAAGGTAAGCATTCAAAAAACGTGGTTCCGATGTTTCTGTCAGACCTGTGCGTGATTAAAATTGGCATAAAACGTTTGTACAATTAAACAATGGGATTTTTTGGAGGGATTTTCCGGTTTGTACTAGCGCTTGCCCTGGACTGAGGTTTTATGGCGGGTCATAAAAATTCCTGGTTTGGGGAAAAGCAAAAGTGAGTTCTATGTCTTCACTTACAAACAGATAGGGGGTGGGGTTTTTTTTTCCTTTTTTAAAACATCTCTCATTTTTAAAAACTCGGGCAAAAATACCTTTTGCCTGACAGCGGGAAAACTCCTCGGATGGCGGGAAGAAGGCAGAAGATGGCGCCGGATGGCGGGAAAACTCCTCGGATGGCGGGAAGAAGGCAGAAGATGGCGCCGGATGGCGGGAAAACTCCACGGATGGCGGGAATCTTCACAGATGGCGGGAATCTTCACCACTGGTAAGTTTGAACAGTCTTTTTCAGGCACGCAGTACCCGGTGGTTGCGGGCACGAAATCCTGCCGACTACGCCAAAGTTGACGCGCCCCTGGGCCTGTGTCGCGCTGCGTTGCGCACGCGGGAGCTTACCCGGAGCCGGATCTCTTGAGGGTTGTAGTCTCGTGGCGGTGACCCGGTCCGTGCCCAGGGAGTCAAACTGAGCGGCGATGTAACAGCGGTAGATGTAGGACGACTACGCCACCCGTTGAATGCAGCTATGGAGCTGCCGCTGCAGGACAGTCCGCTGAGGCCGGTGGATGGATGGTGCAGCGTAGATGGTATAACCCCCAACGGGAGGGGTATGGCCTCAGGGCAGCAGATGTGGATGATGGGGGTAGCAGGAACCACTCAGAGACGGTGCGGTGTAATTCAGGGTCTTTACTGGTAACAACGATAGACCCTCCCGGAGTACTTGCTAGTGAACGGGGCCTGGTCAGTCCTTGAGCAGATGGGATCTCCCCTGGCCAGGCGGAGTTGTAGGCCTCCCAAACTGACTGTACTCTTCTGGCTACCTTGCTAGAAGCGGATATAAGTAGCCCACGTCCCTGAGTGTACCGTGTGGTGCTCACCCGTATGGCCGGTGACTCGGGGCCTTCTAATGGCTTCCGCTCCACGATGGCGGTGCTGGTCCCACGCGTGTGACCGTGCCTTCGGGTTTCTGGGCCAGAGGACCTGAAATCCCCTGCCGGTCGGCTTCTGCTGCTGGGTAAGAGTTAGTCCCCACAGCCTCGGACGCCGGGTCCGGTAAGAAAGCTTCTCAGTCAGGGCGAGCTCTGCAGCTGCCAGCCCCTGACTCGTAGTAGTATTGCTTCTGCTGTTTCTTGTCTCTACTCTCCTTGACTCCAGGCTCAGGCCCCTGGACAGGGCCTGCCTGTGGAGCAGAGCCCATAGAGCAGCTCTGCTCCCTGTCTTCTCCTCTCAGAACTCCCTACCCTGCCTCAGCCCCAGGTTTATATAGGGGAAGTCCTTCCCCTCCCAAGACTGGGCAGGAGGTGTGGCATGCACAGGATCCCTGACCAAAGGACCTCCCACCTGCTCTCAGACATAATATCTCTATCACTGTGGCAACCAGACCCCTGGGGTGTCACAATAGCAATTATTATAAAGTAATTAATGTTGTTCGAAAACATCTACCATTATTAACCACTGACAGCACCCTCAGAGAAATTCTAAAAAATGGTTGTAAATTTGTTCCAAAAAAATCCCTGACATTAGGAAATGTAATCTCCCCGAGTGACCTCCGAGAAAATACAGGTAAGATAGGTCGCACATGGCTGTCCACTAAGGGCTCATTCAGATGCGGCCAGAAGTCATGTCCTTTATGATAAATAATAACAAGTCTGTCATAAGTAATGAGGGTCAAGTATTTAATCTCAAGACTTTCGTGAACTGTGCTACTGACCACTGGGTTTATATCATTTTTTGCACGATATGCAGAAAACAATATGTGGGATCTACAAGCCGCAGTGTAAGAAAAAGACTGTCAGAGCACATTTATGACATTAACAATGTCACTACCCGCAGTCTTTCGGGGGCTTCCAAACATTTTTTGTATGAACACAAGGGGGATTTAAGTAGCCTGCGAGTAAGTGCTTTGGAATTTGTTTCTGCTCCCCGGCGAGGTGGAGATAGGGTTAAATTACCCCAGATGACTGAAGCTCGATGGACTCTAAAACTAAACACCAGACACCCAGCAGGACTAAACCTAAAACATGAATTGATGGATCTATATTAAAGTTGGGACAAATTGAGGCATTTAATCAATGGAAATGTTTGTTTGTTTTTTTCAAAAAAGGAGAGGGGAAGGGAAAAAAAGAAAAAAACGAAAATTTTTTTTTTTTGTGATCAATCTAGGGGACTCTATAATCAATGGTATACAAAACAAAACATGCTCATTACGTTTTGTAATAATTTCCAGCCATTTTCATATGGTTTTAAAGTGGAGAGTTTTTTTTTTTTTGTTTTTGTTTTTGGAAAAGTATGCCCTTGAAATCAAATGTTAGAACAATAATTTTTAGAAAATAGGTAATAATATCTTTAGAAGCTCCTATTGTTACATATATATATATATTTAAATAGTGCATCAATTGTTTATTCAATGAATTCACATATATAAAAAACTTGGGTAAAAAGTGATCAAATAATTAGTGCATTACTAAGTGACAGTTCACATTGTAATATGTTTGTAGAGGATGGATGTACTATAGGGTTAAACTAGTGTTTAGATCACTGCTAGCCTTGAATTAGTGACTCTGATATCACAGCTGATTTTGGTGGGTGTTACCCCTGGCAGCTTTCCTTGACTGTTTTCCTTGAAAAGTGCAACATTTATTCAGTACTTTATGCTATGACTAAGGGTCAAATATGATCCGAAACGCGTAAGCCTACACACGCTTTTATTTCTGTTGGAATTGTATTTTTTAACAATGGATTAAATAAAGGCTTTTTTTAATTTTTCTACATCGTGTGCTGGAAAACTATTTCTTACTTTTACCCCTTTAACGATGTATATTGTATTTTCTTGTACTTTTTCAACACAAAAATAAAAAACTTGAATTTGAAATAAAAAAGAGTCGTGTAGTGTTCCCGGTATACGGCAGGTCTTATGTAGTGTTCCCTGTATACGGCAGGTCTTGTGGGATGTTCCCGGTATACAGCAGGTCTTGTGGGGTGTTCCCTGTATACGGCAGGTCTTGTGGGATGTTCCCGGTATACGGCAGGTCTTGTGGGGTGTTCCCTGTATACGGCAGGTCTTGTGGGGTGTTCCCTGTATACAGCTGGTCTTGTGTGGTGTTCCCTGTATACAGCAGGTCTTGTGGGGTGTTCCTGGTATACGGCAGGTCTTGTGTGGTGTTCCCGGTATACGGCAGGTCTTATGTAGTGTTCCCTGTATACGGCAGGTCTTGTGGGGTGTTCCCGGTATACGGCAGGTCTTATGTAGTGTTCCCGGTATACGGCAGGTCTTGTGGGGTGTTCCCGGTATACGGCAGGTCTTGTGGGGTGTTCCCGGTATACGGCAGGTCTTGTGTGGTGTTCCCGGTATACGGCAGGTCTTATGTAGTGTTCCCTGTATACAGCAGGTCTTGTGGGATGTTCCCGGTATACGGCAGGTCTTGTGGGGTGTTCCCTGTATACGGCAGGTCTTATGTAGTGTTCCCTGTATACAGCAGGTCTTGTGGGATGTTCCCAGTATAGAGCAGGTCTTGTGGGATGTTCCCGGTATACGGCAGGTCTTGTGGGGTGTTCCCTGTATACAGCAGGTCTTGTGGGATGTTCCCAGTATACGGCAGGTCTTGTGGGGTGTTCCCTGTATACAGCAGGTCTTGTGGGGTGTTCCCTGTATACAGCAGGTCTTATGTAGTGTTCCCTGTATACGGCAGGTCTTGTGTGGTGTTCCTGGTATACGTCAGGTCTTGTGGGATGTTCCCGGTATACAGCAGGTCTTGTGGGATGTTCCCGGTATACGGCTGGTCTTGTGTGGTGTTCCCGGTATACAGCAGGTCTTGTGTGGTGTTCCCGGTATACAGCAGGTCTTGTGGGTTGTTCCCTGTATACGGCTGGTCTTGTGTGGTGTTCCTGGTATATGGCAGGTCTTGTGGGATGTTCCCGGTATACGGCTGGTCTTGTGTGGTGTTCCCGGTATACGGCAGGTCTTGTGGGTTGTTCCCGGTATACAGCAGGTCTTGTGGGGTGTCCCTGGTATACGGCAGCTCTTGTGTGGTGTTCCCGGTATACGGCAGCTCTTGTGTGGTGTTCCCGGTATACGGCAGGTCTTGTGTAGTGTTCCCGGTATACGACAGGTCTTGTGGGGTGTCTCCTGTATAAGGAAGGTCTTGTGGGATGTTCCCTGTATAGAGCAGGTCTTGTGGGATGTTCCCTGTATACAGCAGGTCTTGTGTGGTGTTCCCTGTATACCGCAGGTCTTGTGGGATGTTCCCTGTATACGGCAGCTCTTGTGGGGTGTTCCCGGTATATGGCAGGTCTTGTGGGGCGTTCCCGGTATACGGCAGGTCTTGTGGGGTGTCTTGCTAGGAAGACCCCACTACTATAATGAATACCTTAAGGAGAATCTGCTGGACTCATATCCTATGTATAGGGATATATTTCTGATCCCTGGGGGTTTGGCCACTGATTTTGAGTATCAGGGTCTCTGCAGAGGCCGGTATCTGCCTACGTACGACCTGATAGATTGCTTGTCAGCCTGCAGTAAAAAAAATTACACAGACAATCAAATGATCGCTGTTTTCTCCCTCAAATTCAGGTAAAAGACAGTAAAATTAATCAATTTATATCTCAGAACAAGTAAAAGAACAATCGCTGAGAATGTCTTTATTCAGAATCACTCAGTAGAAATGTTACATACGTGGTTTGGGTTATAGCCGGTTCACAGAAAAATGAGGAAAGTAACAAATTAATTCCATAGAAATCTAGTTGTGCTTTTCTTCAATTTACATTATCTATATATTTATAATCACCGACAACATATAATGCATAGATCACGACCCTATAACGGTCTACTAAAGGGAGCTGTCACTTGCAATATACATGTACCTAGTGTGAAAGCCGCTGTTCTCCTGAATCCGGAGATGTTTTTCTTTTGTTTCTGAGCCTCTCTGTTCCTGAGATATGGCTCCTCTAACCTGTGTATCAAAATAGTCTTGTTAAACAAGTGGGCGTGGTCCTCAATTATTTTCTGTGTGCATTTTCTTGAGAATCACGCCCAGTTGATAAAAAATAGACTAGATTTATATACAGGAAAGCCAGGGCCATATCTCAGGAATGGAAAGGCGCAGGAACAAAGGAAAAACATCGCCGGATTCAGGAGAACAGCGGCATTTACATTACTAATCCTGTGTATGTACACAGTGACTCCACCAGCAGAATGGTGAGTGCAGCTCTGGAGTATAATACAGGATGTAACTTAGGATCAGTAATGTAATGTATGTACACAGTGACTGCACCAGCAGAATAGTGAGTGCAGCTCTGTAGTATAACACAGGATGTAACTCAGGATCAGTACAGGATCAGTAATGTAATGTATGTACACAGTGACTGCACCAGCAGAATAGTGAGTGCAGCTCTGGAGTATAATACAGGATGTAACTCAGGATCAGTACAGGATCAGTAATGTAATGTATGTACACAGTGACTGCACCAGCAGAATAGTGAGTGCAGCTCTGTAGTATAACACAGGATGTAACTCAGGATCAGCACAGGATCAGTAATGTAATGTATGTACACAGTGACTGCACCAGCAGAATAGTGAGTGCACCTCTGGAGTATAATACAGGATGTAACTCAGGATCAGTAATGTAATGTATGTACACAGTGACTGCACCAGCAGAATAGTGAGTGCTGCTCTGGAGTATAATACAGGATGTAACTCAGGATCAGTAATGTAATGTATGTACACAGTGACTGCACAAGCAGAATAGTGAGTGCAGCTCTGGAGTATAATACAGGATGTAACTCAGGATCAGTACAGGATCAGTAATGTAATGTATGTACACAGTGACTGCACCAGCAGAATAGTGAGTGCAGCTCTGAAGTATAATACAGGATGTAACTCAGGATCAGTAATGTAATGTATGTACACAGTGACTGCACCAGCAGAATAGTGAGTGCAGCTCTGGAGTATAATACAGGATGTAACTCAGGATCAGTAATGTAATGTATGTACACAGTGACAGCACCAGTAAAATAGTGAGTGCAGCTCTTGACTATAATACAGGAGGCAGCAAAATAGTGAGTGCAGCTGTGGAGTATAATACAGGAGGTAACAGGGTTAGTTCCAGCAGAATAGTGAGTGCTGCTCTGGACTGCACCATGTCTTGCTCTGGTCCGCCAGTTATGTTATTGTTGCTAATGATGGTAAGGGGCACTGCTGACAATATATCCTACATCCATGGCCCAAGCATAAAAAATACCCAGGTTTGAGCAGAGCTTTAGGAGTAGGTGTGTGTGTCCATGGCACCCAGCTTTGATAGTCCTACTAGGACCACCGCCATTCTCGACACAACTAGCCATTACAGTAGAAATGAGGGACACTTTGTAAGTTTTAGCATATCAGGTTCGAAGGAATGATTTTTATTTGTACATAGCAGATAAACACTTTACTCCGGCTATTGGAGCAAGCTCTGATCGCAGACGTTAAACCCCGTGTTGCTATGAACATCAACCACAGCATCTAAGGGGGTTAAACAGAGGAAGAAACTCCCTTGTCTTCCTCAGTGTTAATGAAGCCCTTAAAATTGTTGTCTTCTTCATGTACAGATGTATAAAAAAAATCTAACATTGTGCTATATATATATATATATAATAATAAAATTGGAGTTCTCTCCAAATACCTCTTACAGAATGGTAGTTGAATGCACAGTGGTGTTTTCGGGGGCTGCTTTGCCCTTTGTGCTCTTAACACTGTTGTGGCTAATTTTCTGTATATTTGTAAGAAATTGTTGTTCAAAAGGATTGACTGCAATAATTCGGATGGTATCGACAAGTCACTATAAATCCATTATGTGCCTTTATTGGTTCATATTGTCCTGGATGTCGATTTGTTGATATCACTACTGAAAAACTTGTGCTATATGTAGATTACGCTCTAAAAGAAGCTGATGGAAAAGGACCTCCAGTCTGATAGTCATTGCTAAGCTGGACATACCTAACCCTATTGTTTAAGTCCATTGAGCCATACATCTAAGGGAAAATACTCAGCATTTGATGGCTTTAGTTTTTAATTTAAGTAAGAAAATATAATTTTGGTAATTCATTTTTTAATGCCTTGTTTCTCGTAGGAAGGACCAGGAGAGTTAGGAGGTGGGGTTTGAGTTAGGTGAAGTAATCAAATTCTAGTTTCTGGGACGTCTGGAAACATTCTATTCAATCCAGACAATTTATTTCTACCCCTCTAAAAAGAAATTGTCTTTAGTTAATCATTTTAGTAGGGAAACCTAACTTGGGTAATGAATTTCTTTCTGTCTTGCTCCTCGTGGGCGGGACTGGGTGTTAAAACTTCTATTTAACACAAAGAGGTTTTTTAACATGGAACATTTTCTTGCTTATTGCTTTTAGAATCCTGCTGCGATATCAATACAGCAGTATAGGTCCAGTATTGAAAGACATCTAACTAACCAAAATATCATATATATTTGTAACACTCCAGACACTTGATTCCACAACTAAGGAGCAAATAAGTCAAATACATTTATGAAATTTCTGTAAAGTCTAAAGACATTGGTTTCAGCCCAGACAATTTCTTTCTCCGCCTCTCTATACAAATTGGCTTTAGGTCATAATTTAAGTACAAAAATAACATTTGAGAATGAATATCTTAATGCCTTGTTCCTCATAGGAAGTACTGGCAGAGTTAGGAGGAGGGGTTTGAGTCCAGAAAGTTAGGTGAAGTAATCAAAATCGAGTTTCATAGGAAGTCTGGAAACCGTGGATTCCATCCAAACAATTTGTTTCTCTCCCTCTAGAAAGAAGTTAACTTTGCTTAATAATTTAAGTAGGGAAATATAACATGGGTACTGAATTCTTTTCTGCCTTGTTCCTTGCGGGCAGGATGTGGACAGTTAGGAGGTGGGGTTTGAGTCCAGAAAGTTAGGTGAGGTAATCTAAATCTAGTTTCTGGGAAGTCTTGAGAAATTGGATTCAATCCAGACAATTTCTCGCTGTACCTCTAGTGAGAAACTGACATTAAATAATAATTTAAGAAAGGAAATCTAACTTGGGTAATGTTTTTTTATCTGTCTCATTCCTCATGGGTGGTACAGGGAGGGTTAGGAGTTGGGTGGTACAGGGAGGGTTAGGAGTTGGGTGGTACAGGGAGGGTTAGGAGTTGGGGTTTAAGTCCTGAGAATTAGATGAAGCAACCAAAATCTAACACATCTTCCTAATACTCCAGACGTCTGATCCAAAACAAGTAGTATATGTCATTGCTGGGAAGTCTGGAGTGGATTCAATCCAGCCAATATTTCTCTCTCCACCTGTATAGAGTAATTGACTTTCAATAATAATATAAGAAGGGAAATCCAACTTGGGAATTGAATTTCCCGTTCCTTGTGGGCCGGACTGAGAGTATTAAGAGGTGGTGTTTGAGTCCAGAGACTTTAATAAAGTAATCAAAAACTAACACCCTTTTCTAACAATCCATACATATAATCTAGCAATCGAGGACCAAGAAGAAAAAATAACACATGGAACTGAAGGTAGAAAGCAAAAAACTATCTGTTTTCTGGGAAGTCGGTAGACCTTATATTCAATCCAAATTATCTCCATTTCAACTTTTGGAGAGAAATTGGCATTAATTATTAATTTAAGACAGGAAATCTAACTTTGGTGATGAATTTCTTTCGGCTTCATTCCTAGTGGTCAAAATCTCACTTGGGAAATACATTTCTTTCTGCCTCGTTCCTCATGGGCAGGACTGGGATGGTTAGGAGGTGGAGTTTAAGTCCAGAGACTTAGATAAGGTAAATTTACTGTAAGTAAATAATAAATGTAAATCTACTGTACCTGGAAACTCCTTGGCCAAGTAAGATGCTTTAGGGCACTCTTCAATTCAATATTCTAGAAAATATAGATAACTCTAGAGTAAATAAATAACAAAAAATATTTTTTTCTCTCCAAAATGTTATTCTAAAATTCCCATGCAATTATATGATGTAAATTCATATCTAAACCATCCAGACGACCACTTTCTACATACCCCAATGAGGTATGTAAGGTGGAATCCCTCACTACTAGGTGGAGACACTCCAAAAAGTGTTGTAAACCACATATTACATTTTGGCTATTCATATATTTGATATTACTGGCAGCTGCCAAACCTATGAGACTTCCCTTTCAGCTAGTCTTCTCCATCTACCCCCTTAAAATGTTCATTTGGCTCCAACAATCAGATATGTTGTTTGTTTTTTTTGGAGGATAGTGATAAGCACCTACCAAACATGTCAGATCTATCTCTCAAATTTACTTGATAGAAGACATTTTGTGATGGTTTAAAGTGCCTACATACATTAAATGTAAGTTCCTAATGTGCATGGGGTGTCCTGTCTCTTCCAAAAAGGCAGTTGTCGAAGAAACAATGGAAGATTTGTCAGTGGCTTATTTCTATTTCCCTTCTGAAAGTAACACAAGTGTGTATATGGGGAAGTCCACAGGAACATCAAAGTGACCTTCAAAAGTCATGATGATGGCAGGAGGCCAGAAGAACCTAAAACCTCATCACTCCAGGACCCACGTAAGTAGGATTTTGGAGGATTGGAGACTGAGCCTAACTTATTATTAACATAGTACCTTTTAAAAATATTTTAGGAAGCAAGGTGCACAATCATCATCTCTGCCAAGAAAAGTGGATTTTGAAAGACCTTTAGTCTTGATGATACTTTAGATTGTCTATTACTGAGAAGTGAATTATATTGGCTTTTGGGATGAATGAAGTTGTCTGCTACTCCGGCATTGTGCATTTCATTAAGTGCCTGACAGAGGTTGCAAATCCATCAAAGATGGATGGAAACAATCGAACACTGGAAACCATCCGTTTAGCTAATGAAATTAAAAAGAGTAACGACATATCGAGTCAATGCTGAACTGGACATTTAATTTCCCGTTCTCCGACATAAGGGCAGTGATTTAGGTGATGATTATTGTTCCTCCTGACAGCTATTACTTTAGTTGCCTTCAGATTTACAGGCCCACGAAGCAGCAGGACGATGTTCAACAAGAAGAACGTCCCACCAAGACGACTGTTGTGCTCAACCATCACGTCCTATTGATCCTCCCACATAGAGTTTGGGATGTCCTTGTAGGGATCCATTATAAGCCTGGCACAACGGACTATCATCATGGCCAAGAAGACACAGAGGAGCAAGAATAAGGCAATGGCAAATCCTTTATCCACATCCACGAGGGGTAGTAAGGTGGGATCATCCATCTTATGGGCCTTTGTATTCTTCTCATCTGCTTAAAGGGGAAAAGACCTAGATGGGGGGAAAAAACATAATTAATGATGATTTTGTTTCATAATGTGTCTTTATCCCATATTTGAAAACCCTTTTCTGACATTCACGACCCCATCATTAAACAAAAGAGTGTCTCACTCTCTAAGCAGGACCAAATACATTTGTCCATTGCTCTAAAATTCCATTAATTTCAATGAGCACCATGTAATACTGTATTTCTCATGTGGTGGCGATGTTGGGGGAATTAACCACTTCGCGCCAGAGCCTGTTTTTGCCTTCGTGACCGGGCCAATTTTTTCAATTCTGACCACTGCCAGTTTATGAAGTAATTACCCTGGAACGCTTCAACGTATTCCCCTGATTCTGAGATTGTTTTTTCGTGACATATTGTACTTCATGATAGTGGTAAAATTTCTTCGATATCACTTGCGTTTATTTGTGAAAAAATCGGAAATTTGGCGAAAATTTTGAAAATTTTGCAATTTTCAAACTTTGAATTTTCATGCCCTTAAATCAGAGAGATATGTCACACAAAATAGTTAATAAATAACATTTCCCACATGTCTACTTTACATCAGCACAATTTTGGAACCCAAATTTTTTTTTGTTAGGGAGCTATAAGGGTTAAAAGTTGACCAGCGATTTCTCATTTTTCCAACAAAATTTACAAAAACATTTTTTTAGGGACCACATCATATTTGAAGTCACTTTGAGGGGTCTTTATGACAGAAAATACCCAAAAGTGACACCATTCTAAAAACTGCACCCCTCAAGGTGCTCAAAACCACATTCAAGAACTTTATTAACCCTTCAGGTGCTTCACAGGAATTTTTGGAATGTGGAAGAAAAAAATTAACATTTAACTTTTTTCACAAAAATGTTACTTTAGACCCAATTTTTTTATTTTCACAGGGGTAACATGAAAAAATGGACCCCAAATTTTTTTGTGCAATTTCTCTTGAGCGTGCTGATACCCCATATGTGAGGGAAAACCACTGTTTGGGCGCACGGCAGGGTTCGGAAGGGAAGGAGCGCCATTAGACTTTTTGAATGTAAAATTTGTCTGAATAATTAGCGGACGCCATGTTGCGTTTGGAGAGCTCCTGATGTGCCTAAACAGTGGAAACCCCCCACAAGTGACACCATTTTGGAAACTAGACCCCTTAGGGAACTTATCTAGATGTGTGGTGAGCACCTTGAACCCCAAGGTGCTTCACAGAAGTTTATAATATTGAGCTGTAAAAATAAAATTTTCACATTTTTCCCTCAAAAAATGTTTTTCATTCCCTAATTTTGTATTATCATAAGGGTAACAGGATAAATTGCACCATGAAATTTGTTGTGCAATTTCTCCTGAACACGCTGATACCCCATATGTGGAGGCAAATTACTGTTTGGGCACATGGCAGGGTTTGAAAGGGAAGGAGCGCCATTTGACTTTTTGAATGTAAAATTTGTTTGAATAATTAGCAGACGCCATGTCACATTTGGAGAGCCCCTAATGTGCCTAAACAGTGGAAACCCCCCACAAGTGCCACCATTTTGGAAACTATACCCCTTAGGGAACTTATCTAGATGTGTGGTGAGCACCTTGCACCCCCAGCTGCTTCACAGAAGTTTATAATATTGAGCCGTAAAAATAAAATTTTCACATTTTTCCCATAAAAAATGTTTTTCATTCCCTAATTTTGCATTATCATAAGGGTAACAGGATAAATTGCACCATGAAATTTGTTGTACAATTTCTCCTGAGTACGCCGATACCCCATATGTGGGGGAAAACCACTGCTTTGGTGTACGGCAGGGTTCGGAAGAGAAAGAAGCGCTATGTTGGCTGGGATAGGCAGCAGACACCATGTCACATTTGAAGAGTCGCTGACATGCCAAAACAGCAGAAACCCCCACAAGTGACCCCATTTTGTAAACTACACCTCTCAAGGAATTCATCTAGGGAAGTAGTGAGTATTTTTTAATTTTTAAATTTATACCATTGGGCAGTGAAAAAAGCATAATTATATTTTTACCACAAAAAAATGTTTTACCCTCAGATTTTACATTTTCACACAGGGCAATGGGTAAAAATGGTGCCGAAATGTGTCACACAATTTCTTCTAAAAGTGTCAATACCCCATATGTGGCTGTATCGTACCACTTAGCCATACGGTGAGATTTGAGGGGGAAGGAGCGCTATTTGACAATTGGAGAACAAATTATTGTAGAATAGGCATTTGGATTTGGGAGCACAAAATTTTCTGAATTTCTTTTGGGGGGCAAGGACCATTTTGCTTTTCCAGAGCCTTTCTGCTACCAGTAACTTGGAACTCCCTTATATTTTTAACAGATGATGGACCTGAGTGGGGACTAGCTTTTTTTGAGGACTGAGTTGAAGCTTTTATTGGGAACATTTTACGTAACATTTATCCGGTGCTCTAGGCTGAGCACTTACATCGGGGTTTCCATCTAAATTTCCAAGTGATGTAATTCAGATGAAACCCCTCCAGGATCCATTCACTATAATGAGGCAGCAGAGTTACTCTGGACTCCGTCTGGCCTCTGTTTAGTGGTGTCCTTTTTTTCAGAAGTGCACAAAACTGTGGCCAACCGCACTTTTATGCACGCCTAAAACAAATGACACCGTGGGATCCCAGGCTAGACGGCATCCACAGTGGCCTATATCTGCCTCATTACAGGGAATCTTCCGTCATGGGTTCTGGCTGAATCACGTATTTCAGAGATTTACACGGAAACTCTGGTGTAAGTGCTCAGCGCAGAGCACAGGATAAATGTGGGCAGAGCCTTACTGGGATCTTTGGGAGACATAATAAACAAATCAGTAGCAGGTGAATAATATTTGTTTTATTTATTTTTTATGCCGTTCCTAGTGTGATATAACTGATTAGATTACTTTATTCTTCGGGTCGGTGCGATTACAGAGATACCAGATTTATATCGGGTTTTTATGACTGACAGCTGTCACACACTAAAATACGCTTTTTTTTGCAAAATCTAGTTTTTGCATCACCATATTTTGAGAGCTATAATTTTTCCATATTTCGGCCGATAGAGTCATGTGACGGCTTGTTTTTTGCAGGACGAGTTGAAATTTTTATTGGAACCATTTTTGGGCACGTGACATTTTTTGATCGCTTTCTATTCCGTTTTTTGGGAGGTAAAGTTAACAAAAACAAACACTTCAGGAATTGTTTTTTGAGGTTTTTTTTATGCCATTCTGCGTGTGGTAAAAGTGATCAGGCAGCGTTATTCTTCGGGTCAGTACGTTTACAGCGATACTACACTTACTGTATTTTTTTTATGTTTTGGCGCTTTTACACAATAAAACAATTTTATAGAAAAAAAATATTTTTTTTGCATTGCTTTATTCTGAGCGCTATAACTTTTTTATTTTTCGGCTGATGGAGCTGTATGGCGGCTTTTTTTTGCGGAACAAGATGACGTTTTCAGTGGTACCATTTTTATTTCTATTCTGCTTTTTGATCGCATTTTTTTCCACTTTTTGTTTGGCGATATGATGAAAAAGCATATTTTTTTGCTCCGTTTTTTATTTATTTTTATTACGGTGTGCACAGAAGGAGTTAATTAGTGTGACAGTTTTATAGCTCGGGTTGTTTCGGACGCGGCGATACCAAATATGTGTACTTTTTTTGGTTTTGTAATAATTTACGGATTTATTGGTTTAATATTTTATTTATTTATTTTTATTTATTTTGTGATTTTTTTTTTAATAGTTTAAAAACTTTTTTTTAACTTTTTTTTACATTTTTACTTAGTCCCTGTATGGGACATTAATTTTTATTTTTCTGATCACTGATCTCATGTAATGTAATACACATATATTACATTATATGAGATCTTCACTGACTGTTTCAGTCAGAGTCTCCTGTCTGGTATCAGCTACATACAGGCTGAAGACAGACAGGAAGGACACCATATATGGCAGAGCTGGAGGCGGTCATGTGACCTCCAGCTGCCATAGCAACCCCAGGTCCTCAAACGAAACGGAGGTCTTCGGAGGTAAGTAAGACGACCCCCTCTCTTCCTGTTGTCTCCTATATGCCGCGATCACTATAGATCACAGCATATAGAAGACAGCAAAGGGTTAACATCACTGGGACCTGATGTAATCAGGTCCCGATGATGTACCCTGTCAGAGCTAACGCTCTGCACCGGAATCGCAGTGCTTGCAGGACCCTGGGGGTCCTGAGCACTGCGAGACCACCCACCGTTTTTAAACGTCGGCACTGCACAGAGCCCGGCAAGCGCCGACGTTTATCTACAGTGGGCGGTCGGGAACCGGTTAAACACTCACTGTCCAATTTTACTGCAGATCACAGCTGATTACTGGGAGTTCCAGCAAGGGAAAAACTGATTTTGCTAATTTTGCAATTTTAGTGCTGGAACCCCTAAAAGGGGACTCTGTAGAGACCCTTGTTTAATGGAGCGGGAGCGTGCATACTCAGCCTCAATACAATTTATTGTCAATGGGATTGCCGGAAATAGCGGCGCGCTGTACTTGGCTTTCTTCACCACGTTCTCCGGTAGTCTCATAGACAATGAAAGTAGTAGAGGTTGAGCATCATAAGAGCTCCGATCTAAGGGTCCAGGATTGTTGGAGAACCGACCACTGGGGCCTCCCAGCGATCAGCAAGTTATACATAATCCTGTGGATAGAATCGCAGGTTCAAGTTCCCAAGGGAATTAAAAATTATAGTGAAAGTTGCCCCCTGTGATCACCAGGCCCCATACACCAGTAAGGGCAGGTCATTTTTACCACACAATGAAGGCAATAAAAACTAAATGAATAAAAATAATGGCGGAATTGAGGTTTTTTTTCACCATTTCACCTCATTTGGACTTTTTGCTTCCTGTTTTTCATTACATTATATGGTAACTTGGATAGTAAATTTCAAATCTACAACTTGTCCCACAAAGAAAAAAAAAATCCTCATACGGCTATGTCGATAGTAAAAAAAAGTTACGGATTTTGGAAGATGGGGAGGAAAAGAAATAAAAGTGCAAAAATAAAGAAATGATGGTTGGTATTCTCTGTTACACATTTTCATTATGGGATCAAAGCTTTAGTTTACTCCGTAGCTTTGATTAACAACGTCTGGAATATTTTTACATGATTGGCCTATGATAACTATTAAAAAAAAAGGCTAATAGGATTCTCGGGGGCATGTCTTCAGACTACTTTGCCTAATTACTGTGAGAGCAATGCCCACTTGATAAATACCTTTGTCTATAGTATTTGATGCAGTTTTTTACCATCAAATTCTTCAAAATGGTGCACGTAGGTGTCACGCAAGGTGTGGGAAAGGCCAAGTGGTTTGTGGTTTTGTCTTTGAATTCGCAGCAGGTCTAATGGCAGATCCTCTGAGCGACACTGATACTATTTTTTAAACAAAGGGGATTAACTTAGCTTCAGCAGACTCCAGAGGAGTAACGCCAACTGTCCTCCAAGGGCACCAGAGAAGACGCTAGCCGACTGCTATGCTCCAAGCCTATACATAGAGGTATCACTGGCGATTGCCTGGAGCAAACTCAGGGTTTTTAACTCCCATGCAAGGGTGTGTCAATCAGCAGCAAAGAGGAGGTCGCCGCTGGGTCTTAAAGGAGGAATGATTAAGAAGGTGTCTGCAATGCCAAGCGCAGTGACCTTCTACAGCTAGATCCAGACCGACTGTCTATTACACCTGACACACCCGTGACAGTACCCCCCCTTTCTACAAGTGGCCTCCGGACACTCAGGACCAGGTTTCTCAGGATAAGAGGTGTGAAATGTACAAACCAACCTGGGGGCATTCACCTCTGATGCTGAAACCCACATCCTTTCCTCTGGACCATAACCCTTCAAGTGCACCAAGTATTGTAGGGAACGACACTGGAGATGAGAATCTACAATCTTCGAAATCTGAAACTCCAAATTACCATCAGCCATGATTGGGGGTGGCGGTAGGGGAGAGGACTCAAGAGGTTCAAAATATTGCTTGAGCAGAGAAAAAGGACAGTTGCACCCTCAGTCGAGAACAGAATGCTTTCCAGAACTTGGAAACAAACTGGGTCCCCCGATCTGATACCACATTGGAGGGAACTCTGTGAAGCTTCACGATCTCACTTATAAACACCTGAGTAAGAGTTTGGGCATTCGGAAGTGCCAGTAATGCGACGAAGTTAACCATTTTACTGAAGCCATCTACAACCATCAAAACCACAGTTTTGCCTGCAGATACTGGTAGGTCAGTAATAAAATCCATGGACAAGTGTGTTCATGGCCTACTAGGAATAGGTAGTGGAAGCAGAGGACCAGACGGACGGGTGTGCGATACTTTAGAGAGTGCGCAAATACTACACACAGATACGTGTGCAACCCCGGCCACCAAAAACGACGGGAAAGGAGGTCCGCAGTTGCCTTTTTACCTGGATGACCAGCAAGCACAGAGTTGTGATGTTCCCTAATTACTTTATGGTGCAGATTAGATGGTACAAATAACCTTCCTGTAGGGCAGGAGGCAGAGGCGTCCCCCTGAGCCTCCAACACCTCACCCTCCAGTTCAGGGTGCAATGCCGAAATGACTACCCCCTTCTGCAAAATCGGGGCAGGGTTCTCATGGTCACAACCACCAGTGAAGCTCTGGGAAAACAGATCAGCCTTGACGTTTTTGAACCCTGGACGGAAAGTGACAACAAAATTGAACCTAATAATAAACAGGGACCATCTAGCTTGCCTAGGGTTGAGACGTTTACCCGATTGAAGATATGACAGGTTATTATGGTCCATGATAAACAGTAATTGGATGGACAGCACCCTCCAACCAATGTCGCCATTCTTCGAACGCCAATTTAATCGCCAAATGCTCCCTATCACCCACTTCATAATTTCTCTCAGCCGAAGATAATTTCTTAGAAAAGAAAGCGCATGGATGCCATTTACCAGGGGATGGACCCTGAGACAACACAGCCCCATCCCCCACTTCTGACGCATCAACTTCCACAATAAAGGATTAGGAAACATCAGGTTGACTGATTATAGGTGCTGTGGCAAAACAGCTCTTTAGGGAGGACAAAGCCAGCAGGGCGGCATCCCATCATTTAGAAAGATCAGACCCCTTCCTTGTCATGTCAGTGAGGGGTTTCACAATTACCGAATAATTTGGGATAAATTTCCGATAAAAATTAGTAAAGCCCAGAAAACACTGTAAAGCCTTCAGGTTCTCGGGACAGTCCCAATCAAGGACTGCACGGATCTTCTCCGGATCCATTTGAAAACCCGAAGATGACAACAAGTACCCCAAAAACTGCACCTCCTAACAGCGAAAACACACTTTCTAGTTTGACATATAATTTGTTATCCTTTAATATATGAAGCATCTGTTTAACATGCCCCCGATGTGTCTCAAAATCAGGTGAGTAAACCAAAATATCATCCAGACAGACCTCCACAAACCTCCCCACCAAATGATGGAAAATATCATTAATGAAATGTTGGAATACCGCAGGTGCATTGGTCAAGCCAGAAAGTATAACCAGACTCTCGAAATTACCTTCCGGGTATTGAACGCTGTCTTCCATTCGTCCCCTTCCCTGATTCTAACCAGATTGTAGGCTCCCCGTAAATCCAACTTGGAGAATACCTTAGTTCCCACAACCTGGCTGAACAAATCTGGAATCAGAGGAAGAGGGTATGGATCACGGATGGTAATTTGATTTAACTCCTGGAAATCTAAACAGGGACGTAGACCGCCATCTAATTTCTTCACGAAGAAGAACCCTGCTGCCACGGGCAAAGATGAGGGTCTGATATGTCCCTTCTCCAGACTTTCCGCAATGAAATTCTTCATGGCTTGTCTCTCAGGGCCAGAAAGGTAATACAGTCTGGACTTGGGTAGTTTAGCTCCGGGGGTCAGGTTAATAGGACAGTCATATGCACGAATATGTTATTTGAGTGTCCCCTTTATTTTTTAAGCAGTGTATATATATATAAAAAATAAAGGGAACACTCAAATAACACATCCTAGATCTGAATGAATGAAATATTCTCATTGAATACTTTGTTCTGTACAAAGCTGAATGTGCTGACAACAAAATCACACACAAATCATCAATGGAAATCACATTTATTAACCAATGGAGGCCTGGATTTGGAGTCACCCCCAAAATTAAAGTGGAAAAATACACTACAGGCTGATCCAACTTTGATGTAATGTCCTTAAAACAAGTCAAAATGAGTCTCAGTATTGTGTGTGGCCTCCACGTGCCTGTATGACCTCCCTACAATGCCTGGGCATGCTCCTGATGAGGCTGAGTATTGTGTGTGGCCTCCACGTGCCTGTATGACCTCCCTACAATGCCTGGGCATGCTCCTGATGAGGTTCAGTATTGTGTGTGGCCTCCACGTGCCTGTATGACCTCCCTACAACGCCTGGGCATGCTCCTGATGAGGCTGAGTATTGTGTGTGGCCTCCACGTGCCTGTATGACCTCCCTACAACGCCTGGGCATGCTCCTGATGAGGCTGAGTATTGTGTGTGGCCTCCACGTGCCTGTATGACCTCCCTACAGCGCCTGGGCATGCTCCTGATGAGGTTGTATGTGGCCTCCACGTGCCTGTATGACCTCCCTACAACGCCTGGGCATGCTCCTGATGAGGCTCAGTATTGTGTGTGGCCTCCACGTGTCTGTATGACCTCCCTCCAACGCCTGGACATGCTCCTGATGAGGTTGCGGATGGTCTCCTGTGGGATCTCCTCCCAGACCTGGACTAAAGCATCCGCCAACTCCTGGACAGTCTGTGATGCAACGTGACGTTGGTGGATGGAGCGAGACATGATGTCCCAGATATGCTCAATCGGATTCAGGTCTGGGGAACGGGCGGGCCAGTCCATAGCTTCAATGCCTTCATCTTGCAGGAACTGCTGACACACTCCAGCCACATGAGGTCCGGCATTGTCCTGCATTAGGAGGAACCCAGGGTCAACCGCACCAGCATATGGTCTCACAAGGGGTCTGAGGATCTCATCTTGGTACCTAATGGCAGTCAGGCTACCTCTGGCGAGCACATGGAGGGCTGTGCGGCCCTCCAAAGAAATGTCACCCCACACCATTACTGACCCACTGCCAAACCGGTCATGCTGAAGGATGTTGCAGGCAGTAGATCGCTCTCCACGGCATCTCCAGACTCTGTCACGTCTGTCTCATGTGCTCAGTGTGAACTTGCTTTCATCTGTGAAGAGCACAGGGCGCCAGTGGCGACTTTGCCAATCCTGGTGTTCTGTGGCAAATGCCAAGAGTCCTGCACGGTGTTGAGCTGTGAGCACAACCCCCATCTGTGGACGTTGGGCCCTCATACCACCCTCATGGAGTCGGTTTCTAACCGTTTGTGCAGACACATGCACATTTGTGGCCTGCTGGAGGTCATTTTGCAGGGCTCTGGCAGTGCCCCTCCTATTCCTCCTAACACAAAGGCGGAGGTAGCGGTCCTGCTGCTGGGTTGTTGCCCTCCTACGGCCCCCTCCACATCTCCTCATGTACTGGCCTGTCTCCTGGTAGTGCCTCCAGCCTCTAGACACTATGCTGACAGACACAGCAAACCTTCTTGCCACAGCTCGCATTGATGTGCCATCCTGGATGAGCTGCACTACCTGAGCAACTTCTGTGGGTTGTAGACTCTGTCTCATGCTACCACGAGTGTGAAAGCACAACCAACATTCAAAAGTGACCAAAACATCAGCCAGAAAGCATTGGTACTGAGATGTGGTCTGTGGTCCCCACCTGCAGAACCACTCCTTTATTGAGGGTGTCTTGATAATTGCCAATAATTTCCATCTATTGTCTATTCCATTTGCACAACAGCATGTGAAATTGATTGTCAATCAGTGTTGCTTCCTAAGTGGACAGTTTGATTTCACAGAAGTTTGATTTACTTGGAGTTATATTCTGTTGTTTAAGTGTTCCCTTTATTTTTTTGAGCAGTATATATATATATATATATATATATATATATATATATATAGCCCAGTAAGGCTTGATCTTGCTCCGTGAGGCTTATGTAGGCAGCTCCCAGCTGAGCTCCTGAGGTCTCATCTCCGCCTGGATAAATGAGGCAGCCATCAGATGAATAACCTTTACTGGCGCAGACTGTGACAAGTGACCTTCTATTGACCTTCATGGTTCACGGCTACCCAATCCTATTAAATGGTGGCCTTGCTGCAAACGTACAGGACAGAAATGCAGAATTCAGCTACAAGTCTGCTGCCTTTGCTATTTTGCTTTTTTTTATGCCTGTGAGATTTACTTTAAAGGGAATTTTTTAACATTTTGGCACCACCCTGCCCGGAGAGCGTTGGCACAGCTGGTGTAGGGAAATGGATACCTGCAGAGAATCTTAGGGAAATTCAGAACACTGGGTTAGTAATGAGTATTTTAAAGGGACAGGGAAAGTAGCTCCAGCTACAGTGTGACGACTTACAGTTTCACGTATCTCAGCTTCCTGGCTTAATTTGTAATAGTGTATGGCTTAAATAACCAGTTTTATAGTATGATCACATTGAACATGCAAGGCACTGGTCATTTTGTATGGTGGATTACATTTTAATCAATCCATGGGCAAGCTGGAAAGTAAAGGAAAGAAAGTTGCAGCACCTATAGTGCTGGCAAAATGCTAATGAGGAGGCTCTGCCCACTGAAAATGAGAAGATGAGAATCTGGACTGTTCCTAGACATATTAGACTGGTATGTGCACCAAAAACATGTTTAGCATGTTGAGGAGGAAGCGAGAAGCATGGCCATGTTTTTTTCTCTGGTTTTCAGTGACTGATGACTCATCTTTAACCTATCCAATCCTGCTGATTTATATTGGGATAAGCGTGGATGATAAATTTCACAGCTGCACATGGTCAATCCATGTGGCAGGATAGCTGCAGAAGCAATGCAAGCTGGGAAGTGAGGTATAAAAAGTCACAGCACCTATAATGCTGGCAGTATGCTAATGAGGTGACACTGTTCACTAAAAATGAGAAAATCGTAAGTTACAGAGCACGGATATGGCAGCTACACATGTTCAATCCATTTTGCAAAACAGCTGCAGGAGCAATGCAAACTGGAAAGTGAGAGAAAAGAGGTTCTAGCATCTATAGTGCTGGTAGGATACTGATGCATGAGTGCTTGGCAAGTTAAATAGCATGCAAATCTAGATAGTTCATGTACACATTAGACTGTCTAGACAGAGCACCAAAAGCATTTCTACATTGTTGAGGGGATGAGAGCAGCAAGTACATGCTTTCTTTTCTCTGGTTTGGGGTAAGTGATGATTCTGCTTTATCCTGTCCAATCGTACTGGTGAAAGAGATCTGTATATAGCTGTATACTGCCCCGGCTGGAACAGCTGGGGAGCATGCATCAGTAATGTAGGAAATATACCTACAGGGACATTTATATCAGGGAGCAGGGAAGAAGTGAACATCAGATGGTACTGAGCACAACAGAAGAGACACATGAAAAGAATTTATGATGAGTGCGCTCAGGTGATCAGGACGATTTCACTGCTGTTATTTTCATAGACATTGAAATCAGACTTTGGGCAATGGCTGGATAAGAGGTTTTCTTACTGTTTGGTGCCATTTTCAAAATATTGTTTTGTGGATAGGATTTTAAAGAGGACCTGACAAAAGGACAAAAAAATGGCCAGTTTTTGTTCTTATTTTATTCCCACTGATCCCCTGAATATTTATATCTTTTATTTTTTTAAATCCGCCATACGGTTCCAGAGATGTGAGCCTTGTCGTGGTTCACAGGCTCCTCAGGGGCGTGTCTTTAGGCTCTGCACCATAAAAATTTGCATAACGGGAGCATTTAATAAAAAGGTCCATATCTCTGGAACCATATGGCGGATTTTTAAAAAGAAAAAAGCAAAATACTCAGGAGAGAGGTAGGAATTTAAAAAAAAAAACAGTAAGCACTTTTGATCAGAGCAAAGGTCGTCGATAAGTGTTTGTTTTATATTGCATTATGACAGTATTGCACACAAGCGTTTGTATATGTATTTTATAATGCTATGACTGAAATGATATTGAGAGCCCCTTCCTTCTCTTGTGACGTCATCTGATAAGAGAATCGATCACATTGCAATTCCCGAGACTTCAATTTGATGAAGCATAAGTTATGATTTTGAAAGACATTTTGCTACCGGTCAGGTATGACTATATGGGTGGCATCAAGAGTGGATACTGATAGCTAAGGGCCCCTGTGCAGGAGGGACACTGTGCAGGAGGGACACTGTGCAAGAGGGACACTGTGCAAGAGGGACACTGTGCAAGAGGGACACTGTGCAAGAGGGACACTGTGCAAGAGGGACACTGTGCAGGAAGGACACTGTGCAAGACGGACACTGTGCAAGAGGGACACTGTGCAAGAGGGACACTGTGCAAGAGGGACACTGTGCAGGAAGGACACTGTGCAGGAAGGACACTGTGCAGGAGGGACACTGTGCAGGAGGGACACTGTGCAGGAGGGACACTGTGCAGGAGGGACACTGTGCAAGAGGGACACTGTGCAGGAGGGACACTGTGCAAGAGGGACACTGCAGGAGGGACACTGCAGGAGGGACACTGTGCAAGAGGGACACTGTGCAAGAGGGACACTGTGCAGGAGGGACACTGTGCAAGAGGGACACTGTGCAGGAGGGACACTGTGCAGGAGGGACACTGTGCAAGAGGGACACTGTGCAAGAGGGACACTGTGCAGGAGGGACACTGTGCAGGAGGGACACTGTGCAGGAGGGACACCGTGCAGGAGGGACACCGTGCAGGAGGGACGCCGTGCAGGAGGGACGCCGTGCAGGAGGGACACCGTGCAGGAGGGACACCGTGCAGGAGGGACACTGTGCAAGAGGGACACTGTGCAAGAGGGACACTGTGCAGGAGGGACACTGTGCAGGAGAGACACTGTGCAAGAGGGACACTGTGCAAGAGGGACACTGTGCAAGAGGGACACTGTGCAGGAGGGACACTGTGCAAGAGGGACACTGTGCAAGAGGGACACTGTGCAGGAGGGACACTGTGCAGGAGGGATACTGTGCAGGATGTTTGTTTGGGCCTCCCCTCCATCCTGCCCCACCTGCATATTACACACACAAAACACATTAGAGACACATATACACACAAATATATAAAAATAGCACATGCAAATACATTACACACATATACTCTATACATAGCACACACATATGACGCGCCCCTGGGCCTGCTGCGTCGCGCGGCATCGCGCGCACGGGGGAGCTTACCCGGATCCGGATCAGATGGGGGTAGTAGTCTCGTGGCGGTGACCCGGTCCGTGCCCAGGGAGTCAAGCTGAGCGGCAGTGTCTTGAATAGTAGGGTGTTGTACGACTAAGCCACCCGTTGAATGCAGCTTTAGGGCTGCTGCTGCAGGACAGTCCGCTGAGGCCGGTGATATGGTTGTGCAGCGTAGATGGTATAACCCCCAACGGGAGGGGTACGGCCTCAGGGCAGCAAGAGTAGATGATGGTGGTAGCGATGGTGCAGCAAGAAAGCTCAGAGACATGTGATGCAGTTTCAGGGTTTTTACTCACAGGTGTCGCCCCGGTCACTCCGGCCTTGAGTGACCACCCGAGTCGTGCTGCGTCCACCAGGTGTGGGACTCGGCCAACCCCCAGGCAGTTCCTGAGCTCCCCTCTCTTCCTTCCTACTGGCCGTTCCCACCAGGGACCCACCTTTGTCCGGCTCCCTCGGGCCTCTTGGTGGTAAAACCTTCTCTGGCTTTCCTGACCCTATTCGTGGTATGCCTTCCTGGTGAGTGTGGTGAGGGTCATGCCAAAGCTTGACCACGACCTCCGGTTCCTGGTTAAGGATATCTTGCCTCTGCCAGCTTGGGATCCGGTACCCGTTTCTGCCAACCCTTCACCCGTTCACTTGTGGGATCTCAGGGTTCCCTCTTGTCCTGCGTCTCTGGGCCTTTCTTCCTCCTCCTCTCTGCTTCAGGCCTGGCCCTGGAGCTGGGCCCAGCCGGAGCCACAGCTCCCTGTCAGCCCTCCTGGCTGAACTCTCTGAACAGACCTGGACTCTCTCTGTCCTAAGATGGTGCCCACCTTATATACTCCCTCTATGTGTGAGCCCAGGTGACTAGCACCCAATGGGCTCCTACTTCTATGCCCAGAGTCCCTCCCCTATCTGCCCCTACACTACTGGGATGTTCCTCCCCCCTCCACTCCAGCCAGGGACAGACGCTATCGTACCTGCACATCTACTTGGTGGGAGTACCGTTGTTCTGTCCCCCGGAAATGGGGTGAGTGTAGTGCATGCAGCTAGCTGAGCTCAGTCCCACACTCCATCCTTACCCGGGAGTGGAATACCACACCTCTGGTTCGAGGTGCAATACCCCTGTAGCAGCAGAGTCCTCGGGGTGCTACATATACACACAGCATATATAAAATACTCACATGTATATACACTGCTCAAAAAAATAAAGGTAACACTCAAATAACCCATCCTAGATCTGAATGAATGAAATATTCTCATTGAATACTTTGTTCTGTACAAAGCTGAATGTGCTGACAACAAAATCACACAAAAATCATCAATGGAAATCACATTTATTAACCAATGGAGGCCTGGATTTGGAGTCACCCCCAAAATTAAAGTGGAAAAACACACTACAGGCTGATCCAACTTTAATGTAATGTCCTTAAAACAAGTCAAAATGAGGCTGAGTATTGTGTGTGGTCTCCACGTGCCTGTATGACCTCCCTACAACGCCTGGGCATGCTCCTGATGAGGCTGAGTATTGTGTGTGGCCTCCACGTGCCTGTATGACCTCCCTACAACGCCTGGGCATGCTCCTGATGAGGCTGAGTATTGTGTGTGGCCTCCACGTGCCTGTATGACCTACCTACAACGCTTGGGCATGCTCCTGATGAGGCTGAGTATTGTGTGTGGCCTCCACGTGCCTGTATGACCTCCCTACAACGCCTGGGCATGCTCCTGATGAGGCTGAGTATTGTGTGTGGCCTCCACGTGCCTGTATCACCTCCCTACAACGCCTGGGCATGCTCCTGATGAGGCTGAGTATTGTGTGTGGCCTCCACGTGCCTGTATGACCTCCCTACAACGCCTGGGCATGCTCCTGATGAGGCTCAGTATTGTGTGTGGCCTCCACGTGCCTATATGACCTCCCTACAACGCCTGGGCATGCTCCTGATGAGGCTGAGTATTGTGTGTGGCCTCCACGTGCCTGTATGACCTCCCTACAATGCCTGGGCATGCTCCTGATGAGGCTCAGTATTGTGTGTGGCCTCCACGTGCCTGTATGACCTCCCTACAACGCCTGGGCATGCTCCTGATGAGGCTGAGTATTGTGTGTGGCCTCCACGTGCCTGTATGACCTCCCTACAACGCCTGGGCATGCTCCTGATGAGTCTGAGCATTGTGTGTGGCCTCCACGTGCCTGTATGACCTCCCTACAACGCCTGGGCATGCTCCTGATGAGGCTCAGTATTGTGTGTGGCCTCCACGTGCCTGTATGACCTCCCTACAACGCCTGGGCATGCTCCTGATGAGGCTCAGTATTGTGTGTGGCCTCCACGTGCCTGTATGACCTCCCTACAACGCCTGGGCATGCTCCTGATGAGGTTGAGTATTGTGTGTGGCCTCCACGTGCCTGTATGACCTCCCTACAACGCCTGGGCATGCTCCTGATGAGGCTGAGTATTGTGTGTGGCCTCCACGTGCCTGTATGACCTCCCTACAATGCCTGGGCATGCTCCTGATGAGGCTGAGTATTGTGTGTGGCCTCCACGTGCCTGTATGACCTCCCTACAACGCCTGGGCATGCTCCTGATGAGGCTCAGTATGGTGTGTGGCCTCCACGTGCCTGTATGACCTCCCTACAACGCCTGGGCATGCTCCTGATGAGGCTGAGTATTGTGTGTGGCCTCCACGTGCCTGTATGACCTACCTACAACGCTTGGGCATGCTCCTGATGAGGCTGAGTATTGTGTGTGGCCTCCACGTGCCTGTATGACCTCCCTACAACGCCTGGGCATGCTCCTGATGAGGCTGAGTATTGTGTGTGGCCTCCACGTGCCTGTATGACCTCCCTACAATGCCTGGGCATGCTCCTGATGAGGCTCAGTATTGTGTGTGGCCTCCACATGCCTATATGACCTCCCTACAACGCCTGGGCATGCTCCTGATGAGGCTGAGTATTGTGTGTGGCCTCCACGTGCCTGTATGACCTCCCTACAACGCCTGGGCATGCTCCTGATGAGGCTGAGTATTGTGTGTGGCCTCCACGTGCCTGTATGACCTCCCTACAACGCCTGGGCATGCTCCTGATGAGGCTCAGTATTGTGTGTGGCCTCCACATGCCTGTATGACCTCCCTACAACGCCTGGGCATGCTCCTGATGAGGTTGAGTATTGTGTGTGGCCTCCACGTGCCTGTATGACCTCCCTACAACGCCTGGGCATGCTCCTGATGAGGCTGAGTATTGTATGTGGCCTCCACGTGCCTGTATGACCTCCCTACAACACCTGGACATGCTCCTGATGAGGTTGCGGATGGTCTCCTGTGGGATCTCCTCCCAGACCTGGACTAAAGCATCCGCCAACGACTGGACAGTCTGTGGTGCAACGTGACGTTGGTGGATGGAGCGAGACATGATGTCCCAGATGTGCTCAATCGGATTCAGATCTGGGGAAGGGGCGGGCCAGTCCATAGCTTCAATGCCTTCATGCGGGCAACACGGTGGCGCAGTGGTTAGCACTGCAGCCTTGCAGCGCTCGGGTCCTGGGTTCAAATCCCACCAAGGACAACATCTGCAAGGAGTTTGTATGTTCTCCCCGTGTTTGCGTGGGTTTCCTCTGGGTTCTCCGGTTTCCTCCCACACTCCAAAGACATACTGATAGGGAATCTAGATTGAGAGCCCCGACAGGGACAGCGACGATAATGTATGTAAAGCGCTGCGGAATATGTTAGCGCTATATAAAAATAAAAGATTGTTATTATTATTATCTTGCAGGAACTGCTGACACACTCCAGCCACATGAGGTCTGGCATTGTCCTGCATTAGGAGGAACCCAGGGCCAACTGCACCAGCATATGGTCTCACAAGGGGTCTGAGGATCTCATCTCGGTACCTAATGGCAGTCAGGCTACCTCTGGCGAGCACATGGAGGGCTGTGCGGCCCTCCAAAGAAATGCCACCCCACACCATTACTGACCCACTGCCAAACCGGTCATGCTGAAGGATGTTGCAGGCAGCAGATCGCTCTCCACGGCGTCTCCAGACTCTGTCACGTCTGTCACATGTGCTCAGTGTGAACCTGCTTTCATCTGTGAAGAGCACAGGGCGCCAGTGGAGACTTTGCCAATCCTGGTGTTCTGTGGCAAATGCCAAGTGTCCTGCACGGTGTTGGGCTGTGAGCACAACCCCCATCTGTGGACGTCGGGCCCTCATACCACCCTCATGGAGTCGGTTCCTAACCGTTTGTGCAGACACATGCACATTTGTGGCCTGCTGGAGGTCATTTTGCAGGGCTCTGGCAGTGCTCCTCCTGTTCCTCCTTGCACAAAGGCGGAGGTAGCGGTCCTGCTGCTGGGTTGTTGCCCTCCTACGGCCCCCTCCACATCTCTTGGTGTACTGGCCTGTCTCCTGGTAGCGCCTCTGGGCACTACGCTGACAGACACAGCAAACCTTCTTGCCACAGCTCGCATTGATGTGCCATCCTGGATGAGCTGCACTACCTGAGCAACTTCTGTGGGTTGTAGAGTCAGTCTCATGCTACCACGAGTGTGAAAGCACAGCCAAAATTCAAAAGTAACCGAAACATCAGCCAGAAAGCATTGGTACTGAGATGTGGCCTGTGGTCCCCACCTACAGAACCACTCCTTTATTGAGGGTGTCTTGATAATTGCCAATAATTTCCATGTATTGTCTATTTCATTTGCACAACAGCATGTGAAATTGATTGTCAATCAGTGTTGCTTCCTAAGTGGACAGTTTGATTTCACAGAAGTTTGATTTACTTGGAGTTATATTCTGTTGTTTAAGTGTTCCCTGTATTTTTTTGAGCAGTGTACATAACACGTGTTTATATACATTGCAGACATAACACACATACACATAGTAAACACCTGTACAGATTATGCACAAATATACACATTAAAAAGGACCAGTCACCAGGTCAAAAGTATCCAGTTTTGCTCTTATTTTATTCCCACTGTTCCCTGAGTTTTTCAGTTTTTGTTTTTCTAAAATCCGCCATACGGTTACAGAGATATAGTTTTTTTTTATTTAGTGATAATTTTTATGCTCTTTTAAAGGGTAATTATGCAGAGAATCCTAGAGACACGCCCCCGAGGATCCATGTAGCCACACCCCTGAGGAACCAGGTAGCTATGCCCCGAGGATCCATGAAGCCACGCCCTGATGATCCAGGTAGCCATGTCTCGGAGGATCCAGGTAGCCACACCCCGGTGATTCAGGTAGACACGCCCCAAGGATTGCGGTAGCCACGCCCCAAGGATTGCGGTAGCCACGCCCCAAGGATCCAGGTAGCCACACCCCTTAGTAAAAACCATAAAAATTAGCAGTAAATAAAAGGCCCATATCTCTGGCTCCCGATGGCAGATTTAGCTCTTATTGAAGTGAATGGAAGCTGAGCTTCAGTTTTCGGCAATGGCCACTACACAACATACGGAGCTTTGTAGTTTTGGCCCCGAATACTGTGTGCTCGCAGCAATTAATCGGCGAGGATGTTGGTCCCTGTGCAGCTGGACCAGTTATATAGGCTGAATATCCGCTCCTGGACTGTTTTGTCTCTGTCAACACAAGGAAACTACAAATCCCAGCATGCTTGGAAGTGAAAGGATAATAAGAGGAGCAATAAGTTTCACTAATAAACCTTTGGTCACCTGGATCTGTCCGTGTACATATTGTGTAATTGGCTGTACGCTAACGTTCTCTGTGCATACACGCTTCAGCTATACATCTCATTATGGTGACCGGACCGGGCTTTCTAGGAAGTTTGCCAGATATTTTCAAAGTGACATTACTTCTGATTTAATGTATATTAGATTGTCAGGATTACAGATAGAGGGCAGGATGTCGGCCACCCAATGCACTGGAACATTAACTCAGCAAGTACTGTATGTACTTTTTTTTTTTTTTTTAAAGGGATTATCCAGTCTTTTAAAATTAATGGTCTATCCATAGGCTAGGACATCAAAATTAGATTGATGGGGGTCCGACTCTTGGCACCTCACCGATCAGCAGTGCAAGATTTGCAGCCTTGTTTCATGTACTTGGCTGCCAGCCTCCTGGATCTGGTACGGTTTATTAAAAAAAAAAAACATCTTGGAAATTCCCTTTAAAGGGTCCTGTCACTTGCTATAAATATGTAATGTTTGTACTTGTTGTAAATGCCGCTGTTCTCCTGAATCCGGGGATGTTTTGCTTTTGTTCCTACGCCTTTCTTTTCCTGAGATATGGCATCTTTTTTTCCTGTATAGAAATCTAGTCTTGTTAGTCAACTGGGTGCGGAACCCAAGACAACCCACTTGACTAACAAGACTAATTTTATATACAGGAAAGAGGAAGCCATATCTCAGGAACGGAGAGGCGCAGGAACAAAAGAAAAACATCCCCCGATTCAGGAGAACAGCGGCATTTACACCAGGTACAAAAAATACATATTTATGACAGGTCAGTGACAGGTCTTCAACTCCTTCTCAATGTGTCACAATCTTATATCAAGCTTTGTGTGCTTGGTGAGAACTCAGGGTGCTGATGGGTTTTCATGGCAGCCGGGGGCCTTCAGAAGGCACTATGGCTGTCATCTGCAATATATTGAAAAGGATCAAATGATCAAAGATTCAAGTCACCTAGAAGAACTAAAAAAATAAAAATAAAAAGTTTTTAGAAACATAAATAAATTAAATCATTTTCTTTTCTGCCTTTAACAAAGAAAAAAAAGAAAAAAATATATATATTTTGTATTGCCAAGTCCATAAAAGTCCCATCTATCAAAATATAAAACATATGTATAATACACAGGTGCATCTCACAAAATTAGAATATCAGCAAAAAGTTAATTTATTTCAGTTCTTCAATACAAAAAGTGAAACTCCTATATTATATAGAATCATTACACACAGAGTGATCTATTTCACGTGTTTATGTTGATGATTATGGCTTACAGCCAATAAAAATAAATATATATAAAGTACAGACCAAAAGTTTGGACACGCCTTCTCATTTAAAGATTTTTCTGTATTTTCATGACTATGAAAATTGTACATTCACACTGAAGGCATCAAAACTATGAATTAACACATGTGGAATTATATACTTAACAAAAAAGTGTGAAACAACTGAAAATATGTCTGATATTCTAGGTTCTTCAAAGTAGCCACCTTTTGCTTTGATGACTGCTTTGCACACTCTTGGCATTCTCTTGATGAGCTTCAAGAGGTAGTCACCGGAAATGGTTTTCACTTCACAGGTGTGCCCTGTCAGGTTTAATAAGTGGGATTTCTTGCCTTATAAATGGGGTTGGGACCATCAGTTGTGTTGTGCAGAAGTCAGGTGGATACACAGCTGATAGTCCTACTGAATAGACTGTTAGAATTTGTATTATGGCAAGAAAAAAGCTGCTAAGTAAAGAAAAACGAGTGGCCATCATTACTTTAAGAAATGAAGGTCAGTCAGTCCGAAAAATTGGGAAAACTTTGAAAGTGTCCCCAAGTGCAGTTGCAAAAACCATCAAGCGCTACAAAGAAACTGGCTCACATGAGCACCGCCCCAGGAAAGGAAGACCAAGAGTCACCTCTGCTTCTGAGGATAAGTTTATCCGAGTCACTAGCCTCAGAAATCGCAGGTTAACAGCAGCTCAGATTAGAGACCAGGTCAATGTCACACAGAGTTCTAGCAGCAGACACATCTCTACAACAACTGTTAAGAGGAGACTTTGTGCAGCAGGCCTTCATGGTAAAATAGCTGCTAGGAAACCACTGCTAAGGACAGGCAACAAGCAGAAGAGACTTGTTTGGGCTAAAGAACACAAGGAATGGGCATTAGACCAGTGGAAATCTGTGCTTTGGTCTGATGAGTCCAAATTTGAGATCTTTGGTTCCAACCACCGTGTCTTTGTGCGACGCAGAAAAGGTGAACAGATGGACTCTACATGCCTGGTTCCCACCGTGAAGCGTGGAGGAGGAGGTGTGATGGTGTGGGGGTGCTTTGCTGGTGACACTGTTGGGAATTTATTCAAAATTGAAGGCATACTGAACCAGCATGGCTACCACAGCATCTTGCAGCGGCATGCTATTCCATCCGGTTTGCGTTTAGTTGGACCATCATTTATTTTTCAACAGGACAATGACCCCAAACACACCTCCAGGCTGTGTAAGGGCTAATTGACCAAGAAGGAGAGTGATGGGGTGCTACGCCAGATGACCTGGCCTCCACAGTCACCAGACCTGAACCCAATCGAGATGGTTTGGGGTGAGCTGGACCGCAGAGTGAAGGCAAAAGGGCCAACAAGTGCTAAGCATCTCTGGGAACTCCTTCAAGATTGTTGGAAGACCATTTCCGGTGACTACCTCTTGAAGCTCATCAAGAGAATGCCAAAAGTGTGCAAAGCAGTTATCAAAGCAAAAGGGGGCTACTTTGAAGAACCTAGAATATAAGACATATTTTCAGTTGTTTCACACTTTTTTGTTAAGTATATAATTCCACATGTGTTAATTCATAGTTTTGATGCCTTCAGTGTGAATGTACAATTTTCATAGTCATGAAAATACAGAAAAATCTTTAAATGAAAAGATGTGTCCAAACTTTTGGTCTGTACTGTATATATAGTAATGAACCCATGTGGAAAATGCCATAAAAAGCAAGAAAAATACGCCAAAATTTATGGGGGCTTTTTTCAGTCGCAAAAATAATCGAAACATGTAATGTGCACCAACAGTGTATGTATAAAAACTTCAGCTTGCTGCGCCCAAAATCAGACTTCAAATATGTCAATTCACAGAAAATAAAAAAGGTTATGGGTGTCAGAAAATTGAACAAATTGAAAAAAAAAATTCATCACCAAATAAAACAAAAGATATAAAAAACAAGAACAGAAGCTTGATATGGCTGTAATCGTAGTTCCCTGTAGAATCATGGACATTAGCTTCCCTGCCCCGCGGAATAAGAGACAATCTCCTTTTCACTGGGACAGACCTGACATCGTATCTCCTCTATCTGTAGTAATTACCTTTACTTAGCAAATGAAAGTGTCACTTTACCGCGCCTTGTATCTTCGATGTCAGCAGCAGATTGACAGAAGCCTTGTATAAAGCTGGACGTCAGCCGACCGCACACATTCAATAGTCTGACTCCAAAAGAAAGGAGGATAAGTGGTTGGAAACACTCTTCTGCCACCAGGTCTCTGCTCCTCGAGGCGTTGGTTTTCCGAGGCAAAATAATGCGCCTCTGACGTCACTTTCCTGGGCCACATAGCCCGGCTCAGGGGGCAAGGTGCTGCCTGAGTATTCAGGTAGCTGGAGCTCTCACCACTACTGTGGGCTTCTAGCTCCATTATTTAGCCTGCACCTACAGTGACATGTAAAAGTTTGGGCACCCCTGGTCACAATTACTATTATTGTGAACAGTTAAACAAGTTGAAGATGAAATAATCTCTAAAAGGCCTAAAGTTAAAGATGGCACATTTCCTTTCTATTTTAGGCAAAAAAAAAAAAAAATGATATATCTATATAATCTTTTTTTTTTTAACCGTTGTTCTGTTTTTGACTGAATTTAAAATTTCATATTTTTTTAAATATTCATTATGCGGTACTGAAACTTGTGGTTAATTGACTTTTCCTCATTTGAGGGGTTCTTACTATGGGTAGATTTTTTTGTTTTTTTTTACTTTTTGCTCCACGTTTTTTTTTTTACACTTGTACTGTTCGGTCAAAAATAACCGATAGCCTTTTATACTAATCTCCAGCCATTTTTTGAGTAAAATAAAGGAGTTATAATCTCATTTTGGACTATATATTGCATCTACTACTATTTATCAATTTATCTAGGTCCTTTTGGTCCGTGCAGATTTACACACACATACATTTACAAATTATGATACAGCAGGTGGATTCGCTTCCAGTATACAGTAGTTATGTGCAATTTTTTCCCGCTGTATCTTATTTACCCTGCTGTTCATATAGAAAGAGTTCAATTCAGTTGTCAACATTTCACATTGTAAATGAAAAGATTTTCTTATTTATTTTCCTTGTGTTAGCTGGTTCGGGGCCAATGGTTATTTTTTACAACATTCTTGATGTGTCGGCATTCAATGGATTCGTGTTATGGCGTGAAATACAACCAACTTGAAACAAAAATAAACTATATAAAAGAAGAATTTTTATAGAGGAGTTGGGAAAATCACTGGTCAGCCCATATTTCGAAGAAAGAAAAGTAACACCCAGAGATGATGGAGCGGCAGCCATTGTCCACAGGATCCAACAGCATGATAAAGAAAATGAACCCACAGCTTCCGCCGGCACTGCTACGATACCCACGGCCTCCACCGGCACTGCTACGATACCCACGGCCTCCACCGGCACTGCTACGATACCCACGGCCTCCACCGGCACTGCTACGATACCCACGGCCTCCACCGGCACTGCTACGATACCCACGGCCTCCACCGGCACTGCTACGATACCCACGGCCTCCACCGGCACTGCTACGATACCCACGGCCTCCACCGGCACTGCTACGATACCCACGGCCTCCATCGATAGTGCTACGATACCCACGGCCTCCATCGATATTGCTACAATACCCACGGCCTCCATCGGCACTGCTACGAAACCCACGGCCTCCATCGATATTGCTATGATACCCACCGCCTCCATCGATATTGCTACAATACCCACGGCCTCCATCGATATTGCTACAATACCTACGGCCTCAACCGGCGCTGCTACGATACCCACGGCTTCCACCGGCACTGCTACTATACCCACGGCCTCCACCAGCACTGCTACTATACCCACGGCCTCCACCAGCACTGCTACGATACCCACGGCCTCCACCAGCAACGCAACCAGCCTAAAACGGAAATGATGCGCCTTCTGTCCAACATCAAGTAATCACAAAACAAATGTGATATGTTGCAGTTGCGCAAAGTACTTATGCAAAAGACATGTAAATTATACTTGTGATGAATGCAAACAGTAAATTTAGCACTGTGAACCTTATTTACCATTTTATTTAGAAAAAAACAGAACTTTTCATTTCTTTTATTTTTTTTAAACAAATATATTTACATACAGTTTGATGTTATTAGTTATAGTTCACAATTATATAAAGAATATTTTTTTATGTGCAAATGTGCAATATGCATGAATATTGCAATAAGGACATGTAACATTTTTTGATACAAAAAAAAATAAAAATTAAGTTTTTGATTTCATTTTTCATTTGTTTATGAACAACCATATCCACATACAGTATAATAATGCTACAGGTATTCAAATAAAACACTTAAATTAGCTAAAAATCATGACTTTAATAGGTCCGGTCAAAAATGACCGGAACATTATAAGTGTATAGTAGACCCGAACAGAACAGCAGGGTTAATTTTAAAAATTACAAAAAGGAAAATGGGCTGATGCACTGTTATTTTGAGGTCTAGCCGCAGATTTTCAATGATGTTCAGATCAGGAGACTGTGAGGGCCATCGTAAAACCTTCATTTTGCTCCTTTTGCGCTCGTCTATTGTGGATTTTGACATGTGTTTAGGATCGTTATCCATTGTCAGAAGCCATCCTCTTTTCACCTTCAGCTTTTTGACAGATGGTGTTATGTTTGCATCAAGAATTTGTTGAAATTTTATTGAATCCATTCTCTCATCTACCCGTGAAATGTTCCCTGTGCCATTGGCGGCAACACAACCCCAAAGCATGATTGATCCTCCCCATGCTTAATGGTTGGCGAGATGTTCTTTTCCTGAAATTCTGTGCCCTTTCTTCTCCACACATACCGCTGATCATTGTGGCCACAGAGTTATAGTTCTATTTTAGCCTCATTCGTTCACGGGATTTATTTCCAAAATGCATCAGGCTTGTGTAGATGTTCTTTTGCATACTTCTGCATACTTTTATGGTGAGGATGCAGGAGAGGTTTTCTTCTGATGATTCTTCCATGAAGGCCATATTTGTGCAGGTGTCTCTGAACAGTAGAACAATGTACCACAACTCCGGAGTCTGCTAAATCTTTCTGAAGATCTTTTGCAGTCAAGCGGGGGTTCTGATTTGTGTCTCTAGCAATCCTATGAGCAGCTCTCACTGAAATTGTGCTTGGTCTTCCAGACCTTATCTTGACCTCCACTGTTCATGGTAACTGCCATTTATTAATTACATTTTGATCTGAGGAAAGGGCAACTTGAAAACGCTTTGCTATCTTCTTATCACCTTTTCCTGCTTTGATGCCTCCACCATTTTCATTTTCAGAGTGCTAGACAGCTGCTTAGAGGAACCCATGGCTGATGCTGGCACAAGGTTAGAGAAGACTGGGTTTCTATAAAGCTGGGACATTTGCATCATCTGGCTTTTCCTAACGATTAGTGATGAGCAAGCACTAAAACGCTCGGGTGCTCGAAGCTCGGGTCGAGCACATAAGAATACTCGGGTGCTCGACCCGAGCAACGAGCCCAATGTAAGTCTATGGGAAACTCGAGCATTTTTCTGGCTGTCGCCCCCCCGGCGTTCTGCAGAAGGTCAAAAACTGCCCAAATCGATGGGAACAGTGCTCAATTAAACGTCAGGCAGGCAGAATATATAGGCAGACAGGCAGGCAGGGTATATAGGAGGGTGCATGAAAAACATAGCAGGACACTTGGAACACACTAGTGCCCTCCCGATTTTCATGGACCCGTCTCTTTAAAAAAGCCGTCCGGAAATTCAGCAACGGTACCTGACAATTTAGAACAGAAAGAATAGAGCATCACACATAGATTAGATAGATAAAAACATGTCAGTCACATATATAATAAGTACAGTGACAGTGTTGGTTACTGTACTTGTCATTTAGTGTTAAAGGATTTATTAAAAAAAAAATTGGCGTGGGGTTCCCCATAATTTTTGTCTCTAGCGGAGGTTAAGCAGACAGCTGGAGCAGATGTTTGAAGCCTGGGAAGGGGGGTAATACCCACAGAGCTTCTCAGGCTACTAACATCATCCCCCAGCTGAATACCTAGCCTTTACTAGCTATTAAAATGGGGGACCCAAAAAAAAATGATGTGGGGTCCCCCCTATTTTAATAGCTAGCAAAGACTAGGCAGACAGCTGGGGGCTGATATTAATAGCCCAGGAAGGGTGCCATGAATATTGTCCCCCTCCCAGGCTAGAAACACCAGCCGTCAGCCGCCCCAGAAATGGCGCATCCATAGGATGCGCCAATTCTGGCACTTAGCCTCGCTCTTCCCACTGCCCTGTAGCGGTGGCAGTGGGGTAATAGGGTTGGGTTTGATGTCAGCTTATAATGCCAGCTGACATCAAGGTTAAGACACCCCCATTACTAACCCCATAGTCAAAGTTAAAAAAAACACAAACACCCAGAATAAAGTCCTTTAATTGAAATAAAGACACAATTCTTTAATGTTCTAAATTAAACTCTACTTAACATATCGCCCATTCCAGCTGAAGCCAATGTCTTCTGCAATAAAAGTAAAATAATAAACCAACATCATCCTTACCTTTCCATGGTTCCCAGGACAGCTTCAGCTCTGCTACATTGACATGACAGGCTGGAGCGCAGCAGAACGCTGCCATCCAGCTTGCCATGCCGCAGACACTGAGAAGCTCCTCAGTGAAGCTCCTCAGTGTCTAGCTGTGACGGCATCCAGATGAGCCGAGTTCATGTCCAATGAACTCAGCTCACCTCATGCACGTCACTGACAGCACGGGAGAATTCTCCTGCGCTCAGCGCTTGAGCAGGAGAATTCTCCCATGCTGGGATGGCATTGAGATGGCAGGCTGGATCGCAGCTGAGCGATTCTCCCACGCTGTCAGTGACGTGCATGAGGTGAGCTGAGTTCATTGGACATGAACTCGGCTCATCTGGATGCCGTCACAGCCAGACACTGAGGAGCTTCACTGAGGAGCTTCTCAGTGTCTGCGGCATGGCAAGCTGGATGGCAGCGTTCTGCTGCGATCCAGCCTGTCATGTCAACGTAGCAGTGCTGGAGCCGTCCTGGGAACCATGGAAAGGTAAGGATGAGGTTGGTTTATTATTTTACTTTTATTGCAGAAGACATTGGCTTCAGCTGGAATGGGCGTGATGGTAAGTATGGTTTAATTTAGAACAATGAAGAATTGTGTCTTTATTTCAATTAAAGGACTTTATTCTGGGTGTTTGTGTTTTTTTAACTTTGACTATGGGGTTAGTAATGGGGGTGTCTTATAGACGCCTCTCCATTACTAACCTGGGCTTGATGTCAGCAGGCATTATAAGCTGACATCAACCCCAGCCCTATTACCCCACTGCCACCGCTACAGGGCAGTGGGAAGAGCGAGGCTAAGTGCCAGAATTGGCGCATCCTATGGATGCGCCATTTCTGGGGCGGCTGACGGCTGGTGTTTCTAGCCTGGGAGGGGGCCAATATTCATGGCACCCTTCCTGGGCTATTAATATCAGCCCCCAGCTGTCTGCCTAGCCTTTGCTAGCTATTAAAATAGGGGGGACCCCACATCATTTTTTGGGGGTCCACCATTTTAATAGCTAGTAAAGGCTAAGCATTCAGCTGGGGGCTGATATTAGTAGCCTGGGAAGCTCCATGGGTATTACCCCCTTCCCAGGCTTCAAACATCTGCCCCAGCCGTCTGCTTAACCTCCGCTAGAGACTAAAATTATGGGGAACCCCACGCCAATTTTTTTTTAATAAATCCTTTATTTTAACACTAAATGACAAGTACAGTAACCAACACTATCACTGTACTTCTTATATATGTGACTGACATGTTTCTATCTATCTAATCTATGTGTGATGCTCTATTCTTTCTGTTATAAATTGTCAGGTACAGGTGTATGCCGTTGCTGAATTGCCGACTTTTCATGTTTCACTGTGAGCACTGTTCCCATCGATTTGGGCAATCACTGTAATGCCACAACCACCATGGCTGTGACATTACAGTGAGTGGCAGACAATCTCTGCATGATTGGTGCTCTAAATAGCGCCAGACATGCAGGACGGGGACCCGAGCTCCCACCTGAGCATCGCGCAAGTACTCGGCGAGCTCCGAGCATCTCGAGCAGTGAGATGCTCGGGCGAGTACCGAGCAGTGGCGAGCATGCTCGCTCATCACTACTAACGATGATAGTGAACAAGCCATAACCCTAACAGGCTAATTAAGGTCTGAAACCTTGGTCAAAGTTATCTGAGCACACAAATCTCAAAGGATGTCCAAACAACTTTTGCATCAGCCCAGTTTACTTTTTGTAATATTTAAAATGTAAAAGATGATTTTATATATATATATATATACACACACACACACATACACTGCTCAAAATAATAAAGGGAACACAAGCAACAGAATATAACTCCAAGTAAATCAAACTTCTGTGAAATCAAACTGTCCACTTAGGAAGCAACACTGATTGACAATCAATTTCACATGCTGTTGTGCAAATGGAATGGACAATAGATGGAAATTATTGGCAATTATCAAGACACATTCAATAAAGGAGTGGTTCTGCAGGTGGGGACCACAGACCACATCTCAGTACCAATGCTTTCTGGCTGATGTTTTGGTCACTTTTGAATGTTGGTTGTGCTTTCACACTCGTGGTAGCATGAGACGGACTCTACAACCCACAGAAGTTGCTCAGGTAGTGCATCTCATCCAGGATGGCACATCAATGCGAGCTGTGGCAAGAAGGTTTGCTGTGTCTGTCAGCGTAGTGTCCAGAGGCTGGAGGCGCTACCAGGAGACAGGTCAGTACACCAGGAGACGTGGAGGGGGCCGTAGGAGGGCAACAACCCAGCAGCAGGACCACTACCTCCGCCTTTGTGCAAGGAGGAACAGGAGGAGCACTCCGAGAGCCGTGCAAAATGACCTCCAGCAGGCCACAAATGGGAATGTGTCTGCACAAACGGTTAGAAACCAACTCCATGAGGGTGGTATGAGGGCCCGACGTCCACAGATGGGGGTTGTGCTCACAGCCCAACACCATGCAGGACACTTGGCATTTGCCACAGAACACCAGGATTGGCACAGTCGCCACTGGCGCCCTGTGCTCTTCACAGATGAAAGCAGGTTCACACTGAGCACATGTGACAGACGTGACAGAGTCTGGAGACGCCGTGGAGAGCGATCTGCTGCCTGCAACATCCTTCACCATGACCGGTTTGGCAGTGGGTCAGTAATGGTGTGAGGTGGCATTTCTTTGGAGGGCCGCACAGCCCTCCATGTGCTCGCCAGAGGTAGCCTGACTGCCATTAGGTACCGAGATGAGATCCTCAGACCCCTTGTGAGACCATATGCTGGTGTGGTTGGCCCTGGGTTCCTCCTAATGCAGGACAATGCCAGACCTCATGTGGCTGGAGTGTGTCAGCAGTTCCTGCAAGATGAAGGCATTGAAGCTATGGACTGGCCGCCCGTTCCCCAGACCTGAATCCGATAGAGCACATCTGGGACATCATGTCTCGCTCCATCCACCAATGTCATGTTGCACCACAGACTGTCCAGGAGTTGGCGGATGCTTTAGACCAGGTCTGGGAGGAGATCCCACAGAAGACCATAAGCAACCTCATCAGGAGCATGCCCAGGCGTTGTAGGGAGGTCATACAGGCACGTGGAGGCCACACACAATACTCAGCCTCATCAGGAGCATGCCCAGGCGTTGTAGGGAGGTCATACAGGCACGTGGAGGCCACACACAATACTCAGCCTCATCAGGAGCATGCCCAGGCGTTGTAGGGAGGTCATACAGGCACGTGGAGGCCACACACAATACTCAGCCTCATCAGGAGCATGCCCAGGCATTGTAGGGAGGTCATACAGGCACGTGGAGGCCACACACAATACTGAGCCTCATCAGGAGCATGCCCAGGCGTTGTAGGGAGGTCATACAGGCACGTGGAGGCCACACACAATACTCAGACTCATCAGGAGCATGCCCAGGCGTTGTAGGGAGGTCATACAGGCACGTGGAGGCCACACACAATACTGAGCCTCATCAGGAGCATGCCCAGGTGTTGTAGAGAGGTCATACAGGCACGTGGAGGCCACACACAATACTCAGCCTCATCAGGAGCATGCCCAGGCGTTGTAGGGAGGTCATACAGGCACATGGAGGCCACACACAATACTCAGCCTCATCAGGAGCATGCCCAGGCGTTGTAGGGAGGTCATACAGGCACGTGGAGGCCACACACAATACTAAGCCTCATCAGGAGCATGCCCAGGCGTGGTAGAGAGGTCATACAGGCATGTGGAGGCCACACACAATACTCAGACTCATCAGGAGCATGCCCAGGCGTTGTAGGGAGGTCATACAGGCACGTGGAGGCCACACACAATACTCAGCCTCATCAGGAGCATGCCCAGGCATTGTAGGGAGGTCATACAGGCACGTGGAGGCCACACACAATACTCAGACTCATCAGGAGCATGCCCAGGCGTTGTAGGGAGGTCACACAGGCACGTGGAGGCCACACACAATACTCAGCCTCATCAGGAGCATGCCCAGGCGTTGTAGGGAGGTCATACAGGCACGTGGAGGCCACACACAATACTGAGCCTCATTTTGACTTGTTTTAAGGACATTACATCAAAGTTGGATCAGCCTGTAGTGTGTTTTTTAACTTTAATTTTGGGGGTGACTCCAAATCCAGGCCTCCATTGGTTAATAAATGTGATTTCCATTGATGATTTTTGTGTGATTTTGTTGTCAGCACATTCAACTTTGTACAGAACAAAGTATTCAATGAGAATATTTCATTCATTCAGATCTAGGATGTGTTATTTCAGTGTTCCCTTTATTTTTTTGAGCAGTGTGTATATATATATATAATATTTTGGCCTAAAATACAAAGAAAATGTGTCATCTTTAATTTTAGGCCTTTTTAGACATCAATTGCCAAAACGTTTACATGCCACTGTATACATCGAACTGTATTGCAAACCTAGCTCTGCTACACCTGTTCCTCATCTCTGGATTAACTCTGTGCCATCTCTCTTATTAAACTCTATTGCAAACACAGCTCTGCTATACCTTTTCCTAGTCATTGGGTTAACTTTCCTATATCACTGTGCCAAGTTTCATATTGAACTCACCTGCAAACACAGCTCTGTTATACCTGTTCTTAATCATTGGGTTAACTCTGCTATATCGCTGTGACAGCTCTCTTATTAAACTCTGTTGCAAACAACAGCTCTACTACAACTGTTCCTAATGGTTGGGTTAACTCTGCTACCTAGCTGAATCAGTTCTGCTACATCGTTATGCCAGTGTTTCTACTATTAACTGTAACATACCTGGCGGCGTCCTTGCATAGTGGTCCATCTCCCACTGTGCAAGAGCGCGCACTTGATCTCCAGTCCAGAATGTCTCTCTGGCTTCCCTCCATGCTGTCTGTTTGCCTCTGTGTCAGCTGCTTAAGGGCGGCGCCCGATCACTTCCTGCTTTTTGTACCTGCTGCAGGCACACCCCTTGTGCGTCCTCAGCCTATTGCTGTCTGTCACCTGGTATTTAAAACAGCTGCTCCAATTAACCCAGGCCTGAGCATCTTGCCCTGTCAGTTGGCTTTTGTCTCTGACATGCCAGGTCCTGTCTATGTTACCTGTCTTGCAGTATCTGTTCCCATGTCTGTACTGTGTCCTATCTGTGTATCTTAACCTGCAGTCTGTACTCGTTCCTTGCCTGTTTGTTCCGCCTTCCTGGAGGCTGTATTTCCAGGCCAGTCTGAACACGCTCCTTGCCTGTTCGTCCCGCCTCTCTGGGGGCCGTATTCCCAGACCCGCTCCTGTATCCCGCTGCTGTGTTGGTCTCCTCCGTACACTCAGTTCCAGTCTGAACTCTCTCGTATCTTTTACCTGTTTTTTCTCTATGTCCGTTCCTTTCCTTTTTCTGCAGAGTCTGAACTCGTACCTAACTCCTGCTCGTTGTCACTGTACTTCTGTTTGTGAGTTTGTGGTCCACTCGCTACTTCTCTGCAAGTACCCTGTGGGTATCTGGTTCTGCCTTTCCCTTCTAGTCTGTTCCGTGTGAACAGAGTCCTGTTCCCTCTGCGTCTGCGGTTTTCGCTTTGCTCAGCTCTGTCCGCCGCGTCTGCGGTTTTCGCTTTGCTCAGCTCTGTCCGCCGCGTCTGCGGTTTTCGCTTTGCTCAGCTCTGTCCGCCGCGTCTGCGGTTTTCGCTTTGCTCAGCTCTGTCCGCCGCGTCTGCGGTTTTCGCTTTGCTCAGCTCTGTCCGCCGCGTCTGCGGTTTTCGCTTTGCTCAGCTCTGTCCGCCGCGTCTGCGGTTTTCGCTTTGCTCAGCTCTGTCCGCCGCGTCTGCGGTTTCGAATTTGTCTCCCAGTCTGTACTGGACCCTACCCAGCCTGCGCTCTAGTCTGCCTGTTCCTGTATTCTCCGGTGTGGGTCAACAGCCGTGTCCAGAGTCTGACCTGGAGTAGACCCTGGTTCCTCTGCTCGGTTCCTCCCTGGTGCACTGGCGTCGTATGCCGTCGTGCGACCTTGGTCGGATCGGGCAGATACTTAGTTATGCCCCTCCAGGCACTCTCCGGTTCATGGCACAGTGGAATCACTACATAAACATGCACACGCCAGTCAGTTCGGGCGTGTGCAATTACAGCATGCTCAGGCCATGGTTCCCGTTGAGCCCCACGGCCTTTGCTCTCTGAGATGTTTTCCAGCGAATACGTGCATTAAAAATAAATAAATACATTTTTTTTCCTTAGCTGAGTTCCAGGCGAATTACGCACCCGTCCAGATGGATCTATCAGCTCTCGTTCCTGCGGATCCGCCACGTTACTATGGGGATCCAAGACAGAGTCGTGCATTTGTGGAGCAATGCATGCTACACTTCAAGTTCTACCCTCTATGTTTTCCCACAGATCGGGTTAAGGTGGGATTCATGATGTCTTACCTAGCGGGTGATGCCTTGAATTGGATCATTCCCCTGTGGGACGCACAGGATCCTATCGTCCTAGACATAATGGCCTTCCTGGTGGCCTTTCTAATGGTCTTCGATGATCCTAACCTGGAGGCTCCTGCTGAAGCTTCACTTCCCAGTATCCCAGAGCAGCCCCGATGGGTAATGTGTGTGGGTAGCGCAATAGTCCTCCAGCCCAATGAGACTACTGCCCACCCAGAATCCTCACAGGGTGACTACACTCTCCGGAATACTTCTCCCAACCTCAAGAGGCAGTCCAGACGTGCTAGACGTAGAGGCAAGCCGTCACGCCAGGGTCTGTCCTCCCTGAGACCTCCTGACCCCAACCTTGAAGTTCCTACTGAAGCTTCATCTCCCTGTATCCTGGAGAACCCCCAACGGGTAATATGCGTGGGTAGTGCACCAGTTCTCCTGTCCGAAGAGACTGCTGCCCACCCAGAATTCACACCGGAGGACCCCCTGTTGCCTCCTGAATCCCCCGGGATACCACTTGAGGACAATTGGAGAGAGACTTCCCTATACCCTGCACCTGATACCTCGCCCGCTTCGTCCAGTGAGTCCGACCTAGTGTTCTCCGAAGCAGAGGTTACCCCTGAGTCTCTACACCCCTCCGATCAGGCGGAGGATCTCCAGTTGTCTCCTGAACCCTTTGGGGTGCTACCTGGTAGCGAATGGACAGAGACTTTCCTATACTCGGTACCTGATACCTCGGCTGCTTCATCCAGTGAGTCCGACCTAGTGTACTCTGAAGCAGAGGTTACCCATGAGTCTCTTCACCCCTCTGACCTGGCGGAGGACCTCCAGTTGTCTCCTGAGCCCTTCGGGGTGCTACCTGGTAGCGAAAGGACAGAGACGCTCCTATACTCTGTACCTGATACCTTGCTCGCTTCGTCCAGTGAGTCCCACCTAGTGTACTCCGAAGCAGAGGTTACTCCCGAGTCTCTACACCCCTCCGACCAGGCGGAGGACCTCCAGTTGTCTCCAAAACCCTTCGGGGTGCCACCTGGTGGTGAATGGACAGAGACTTTCCTATATCCTGGATCTGATACCTCGCTTGCTTCGTCCAGTGAGTCCGACCTAGTGTACTCTGAAGCAGAGGTTACCCATGAGTCTCTACACCCCTCTGACCAGGCGGAGGACCTCCAGTTGTCTCCAGAACCCTTCGGGGTGCCACCTGGTGGTGAATGGACAGAGACTTTCCAATACTCGGTACCCTATACCTCGTCTGCTTCGTCCAGTGAGTCCGACCTAGTGTACTCTGAAGCAGATGTTTTCCCCGAGCCTCTGCACTCTTCTGACCCGGCAGAGGACCTCCAGTTGTTTCCTGACTCCTCCGGGGTACCACCAGATAACAAAGAGTCAGTGACTTTTTCTCACCCTGTACCTGATAACCCGTCTATTTCTTCCTCTGAATTTGACAAGATGTACCTCGAAGCAGAGGTTATCCCCGAGTCTCTACACCCCTGCGACCAGGCGGAGGACCTCCAGTTGTCTCCTGAACCCTTCGGAGTGCTACCTGATAGCGAATGGACTGAGACTCTCCTATACTCGGTACCTGTTACCTCGGCCGCTTCTTCCAGTGAGTCCGACTTAGTGTACTCCGAAGCGGAGGTTATCCCTGAGTCTCTACACCCCTCCAACCAGGCGGAGGAGCTCCAGTTGTTTCCTGAACCCTTCGGGGTGCTACCTGATAACGAATGGACAGGTACTTTTCTATACTCGGTACCTGATGCCTCACCCGCTTCATCTAGCGAGTCCGACCTAGTGTACTCCGAAGCAGAGGTTACCCCCAAGTTTCTGCACTATTCTGACCCGGCGGAGGATCCCCAGTTGTTTCCTGAATCCTCCTGGGTACCACCAGATAACAAGGTAACAGGGACTTTTCTACACCTTGTACCTGATACCTCGCCCATTTCATCCTGTGAGCTTGACAAGATGTACCCCGAAGCAGAGGTTACCCCCGAGTCTCTGCACCCCTCCAACCCGGCGGAGGACTTCCAGTTGTCTCCTGAACCCTCTGGGGTGCTACCTGATAATAAGTGGAGAGAGACTTCCCTGTGTGCTGTTCCTGGTACTCCACCCTTTTCGTCTGTTGCTGAGGATGGCTGGATAGGAGGTAGCATCCTAGCTAACCAGATGAGACCAGTTTCTCCAGTGGACAGTGGAAGTGATCTCCTTGAAGTGAAGGATTGGCCCTCGAATTTCCTGCGGAACATTCTGGCAGGCCTGAAGAAGAGGGGGCGTAAAGGGGGGGGTACTGTAACATACCTGGCGGCGTCCTTGCATAGTGGTCCATCTCCCACTGTGCAAGAGCGCGCACTTGATCTCCAGTCCAGAATGTCTCTCTGGCTTCCCTCCATGCTGTCTGTTTGCCTCTGTGTCTGCTGCTTAAGGGCGGCGCCCGATCACTTCCTGCTTTTTGTACCTGCTGCAGGCACACCCCTTGTGCGTCCTCAGTCTATTGCTGTCTGTCACCTGGTATTTAAAACAGCTGCTCCAATTAACCCAGGCCTGAGCATCTTGCCCTGTCAGTTGGCTTTTGTCTCTGACATGCCAGGTCCTGTCTATGTTACCTGTCTTGCAGTATCTGTTCCCATGTCTGTACTGTGTCCTATCTGTGTATCTTAACCGGCAGTCTGTACTCGTTCCTTGCCTGTTTGTTCCGCCTTCCTGGAGGCTGTATTTCCAGGCCAGTCTGAACAAGCTCCTTGCCTGTTCGTTCCGCTTCTCTGGGGGCCGTATTCCCAGACCCGCTCCTGTATCCCGCTGCTGTGTTGGTCTCCTCCGTACACTCAGTTCCAGTCTGAACTCTCTCCTATCTTTTACCTGTTTTTTCTCTATGTCTGTTCCTTTCCTTTTTCTGCAGAGTCTGAACTCGTACCTAACTCCTGCTCGTTGTCACTGTACTTCTGTTTGTGAGTTTGTGGTCCATTCGCTACTTCTCTGCAAGTACCCTGTGGGTATCTGGTTCTGCCTTTCCCTTCTAGTCTGTTCCGTGTGAACAGAGTCCTGTTCCCTCTGCGTCTGTGGTTTTCGCTTTGCTCAGCTCTGTCCGCCGCGTCTGCGGTTTTCGCTTTGCTCAGCTCTGTCCGCCGCGTCTGCGGTTTTCGCTTTGCTCAGCTCTGTCCGCCGCGTCTGCGGTTTTCGCTTTGCTCAGCTCTGTCCGCCGCGTCTGCGGTTTTCGCTTTGCTCAGCTCTGTCCGCCGCGTCTGCGGTTTTCGCTTTGCTCAGCTCTGTCCGCCGCGTCTGCGGTTTTCGCTTTGCTCAGCTCTGTCCGCCGCGTCTGCGGTTTTCGCTTTGCTCAGCTATGTCCGCCGCGTCTGCGGTTTCCGCTTTGCTCAGCTCTGTCCGACGCGTCTGCGGTTTCCGCTTTGCTCAGCTCTGTCCGACGCGTCTGCGGTTTCGAATTTGTCTCCCAGTCTGTACTGGACCCTACCCAGCCTGCGCTCTAGTCTGCCTGTTCCTGTATTCTCCGGTGTGGGTCAACAGCCGTGTCCAGAGTCTGACCTGGAGTAGACCCTGGTTCCTCTGCTCGGTTCCTCCCTGGTGCACTGGCGTCGTATGCCGTCGTGCGACCTTGGTCGGATCGGGCAGATACTTAGTTATGCCCCTCCAGGCACTCTCCGGTTCATGGCACAGTGGAATCACTACATAAACATGCACACGCCAGTCAGTTCGGGCGTGTGCATTACATTAACTTTCTGTGTAACTCTGCTCTGCTACCCCAATTCCTCAACCCTGGCCATCTCTGTTACTTTACCGCCTGTACAACTCAATTCTACCATTCCAGTTCCTCAGCACAACGCTAGCTCTGCCAGAAGTATGTATCTTGCAGTGTATGTCTCTTTAAGAGCCAGTACCACCTGAGGGTGTTTAGAGGTTTCGCCCACACACATCAAATCAACAGTAAGACGCCCTGTCAGGTTACAGGAGTCCTATAAAATGTATCACCAATAACCCATGTGACCTCTACCCAGGAGAATGTCTGTGTTCCCAAGGGTTTATTCCATGTCAGAGCTGCTTTCAGATTTCCATTGCCAATATGTCTACCCTGCTGGGGTAGGGGCCGTTTTATAGGGCCCTCCCAGGCCTTGGCATATGTACAGGCCGGTAGACCCATAACTGGCACATGATAGATGGCGGTCTGTTACAGAGTTTGCAATGGGACTGAGGAGCTCTAAGTTACATCGCTGTTCATTATACCTCTGCGGCTTCACTATATGATATGTTTTTTAATTGTATGCATTATCCCTGTACTGTGACATCACTGTGTGTATTATCCCTGTACTGTGACATCACTGTGTGTATTATCCTTGTACTGTGACATCACTGTGTGTATTATCCTTGTACTGTGACACCACTGTGTGTATTATCCCTGTACTGTGACATCACTGTGTGTATTATCCCTGTACTGTGACATCACTGTGTGTATTATCCCTGTACTGTGACATCACTGTGTGTATTATCCCTGTGCTGTGACATCACTGTGTACATTACCCTGTGCTGTGACATCACTGTGTGTATTATCTCTGTACTGTGACATCACTGTGTGCATTATCCCTGTACTGTGACATCACTGTGTGTGTTATCTCTGTACTGTGACATCACTGTGTGTGTTATCTCTGTACTGTGACATCACTGTGTGCGTTATCCCTGTACTGTGACATCACTGTGTGCGTTATCCCTGTACTGTGACATCACTGTGTGCGTTATCCCTGTACTGTGACATCACTGTGTGCATTATCCCTGTACTGTGACATCACTGTGTGCATTATCTCTGTACTGTGACATCACTGTGTATTATCCCTGTACTGTGACACCACTGTGCGTATTATCCCTGTACTGTGACATCACTGTGCGCATTATCCCTGTACTGTGACATCACTGTGCGCATTATCCCTGTACTGTGACATCACTGTGCGCATTATCCCTGTACTGTGACATCACTGTGCGCATTATCCTTGTGCTGTGACATCACTGTGCGCATTATCCTTGTGCTGTGACATCACTGTGCGCATTATCCTTGTGCTGTGACATTACTGTGTGCATTATGATCATGCTATAACATCACTTCATGCAATATTTCTTGCTTTAGGAAGATCAAAATAATACAAACTGAACTTATTGCGGAAGGCGGTCATGTCATGGTAGAGTGGAGCCCAATTTTGCTGAAGGGGCCCGATGGTTACAAATTATATCTTTGGCTGCAAACTTCTACGGCCAGCGACTGCGGATAGATCTGCACGGTTTTGCAATGCTTGAGGTTTATGCAGCTGTTTAAGCTCTTTTACGTCCCAAACCCGCACAGCCAACATCGAGCATTGCAAAACTGCGGCATTTTGCGGTAAAACTGCAATACGCTGAGGTTGTCCTCCGCCTTATAAACTCCTCGCTTCCTGAAGTTGTACATCTCCTGCTTGGAGAGAAAACACCTTAACCCATCCAAAAAAATCCCCTCCCCCGGGGGCACATCGGGGTAAAGTCTAGCCACAAGCAGAATGACATTGTGTAATTGTAGATTTTACTGTATCGTCTATAATTACCCCATCCCATGATATAACTGCGCGCCAACTACGGGACTAATTATCCGTTTTCTCGTTAATCTGTTGGGTAATTAGGAAATTACAGATATAACCACACGAGATAAAAAAAAAACAGTAAAAAATAATAAAAAAATACCACTATGGAAAAAAACGGACGTAGAAAGTTAATTATTTTTTGGCGTGGTTTACGAGGTGTTAAATGCAATGTGTAGGGGTGTACGATGGAGGGGTGGCGGGGGCAGGGCAATTAATTAGGATGTGTGGCAGGGCCATGCTACAGTGATGGGGTAAGCCTGCTATAACATAGGAGGAGATGGCGTTACCTGCTAATCCTGTCATTTGTGCCTGCAGTCCGGATGACTAATTTCCATGAACGGAGGGAAATCCTGACTGTGCTGGCTCTGCAGTGCCCCCCGAGCTGTCTGTGATGCAGACTGGCTTCTCCGGACCATTTCATGAATCTTTAAGCTGGGAATGCACCAGAGTAAGGTTACAGGGAGGAAAGAAGAAACGAGAGCGAGCTGTCTCCCTGCAGGGGACGCACCACATGGAGCAGTCAGAAAGCTGTCACCAGGACAGATGACACCGGGTCACTGTCATTAATAAGCAGCAATTAACCTAATTGGACAATTCTGGGTTCATGGGTCAAAAATAAAAATGTGGTGTCTTCGAGTCCAGCTCCATCTTTGTGACCTTTCTTTTAGCAATTTTCAGCTGGAATTTGATACAGGGTGAAGGCTTACAGCAGGATCCTACTGAATGTGATTAAATGTTTCACCGTCCCAGGAGGTCAGGGCTACGTCCCGACTTCAACCGTATCCGTGTCCTCAAGACACAGGTGAACACAATGGTGGAGCAGGGATCCGTCACATCTGTCTGGGTAGAGACTGGCGGACCCGCAATGACCTTCAGTTCATGTGACATTCTCAGTCCAGAGTACTGGCAGCAGAGACTGGCTCAGTCAGAGGAGTTGACATGACAAGGATGCTGTGGGCGCATCATACTGTATAGGAGTGCTGTGGGTACATAATATTGTGTGTGGGGGGCTTTGAAGCATCATAGTGTTTGTGTGGTTGCATCATACGGTGTAGGGGTGCATCATACTGTGTAGGGGGCTGTGAGGCATCATAGTGGGTGGGGGAGCATCATACCGTGTAGCGGTGCTGTGGGAGCATCATACTCTGTGGGGTTGCTGTGGAAGCATCATACTGTGTGTGTGTGGGGGGGCTGTTATGCATCATACACATGATGGGGATGCATCATACTGCATAGGAGTGCTGTGAGTGCATAATATTATGTAGGGGGCTGTGAGGCATCATAGTGTTTGTGGGGGTGCATCATACTGTGTAAGGTTGCTGTGGGTGCATCATTGTGTGTGGGGGCTGTGAGGCATCATAGTGTGAGGGGGAGTATCATACTGTGTGGGGGTCCTGTGGGAGTATCATACTGTGTGGAGTGCATCATACTGTGTGGTGGTGCTGTGGGAGCATCATAGTGTGTGGAGGTGCTGTGGAAGCATCATACTGTGTGGAGGTGATGTGGAAGCATCATACTGTGTGGAGGCGCTGTGGAAGCATCATATTGTTTGGGGGTGCTGTGGGAGCATCATATTGTGTGTAGGGGACTGTTAGGCAACATACACATGATGGGGATGCTGTGGGTGCATTATACTGTATAGGAGTGCTGTGCATGCATAATATTGTATGTGGGGGCTGTAAGGCATCATAGTGTTTGTGAAGGTGCATCATATTGTGTAGGGGTGTTGTGGGTGCATCATACTGTATAGGAGTGCTGTGTGTGCATAATATTGTGTGGGGGGGCTGTGAGGCATCATAGTGTGTAGGGGTGCATCATACTGTGTGGGGGTGCTGTTAGGCATCAAACACATTATGGGGATGCTGTGGGTGCATCAAACTGTATAGGAGTGCTGCGAGTGCATAATATTGTGTTGGGGGGCTGTGAGGCATCATAGTGTGTGGGGGAGTATCATACTGTGTGGGGGTGACGTGGGAGCATCATACTGTCTGGAGTCTCTGTGGGAGCATCATACTGTGTGGGGGTGCTGTAGAAGCATCATACTGCGTGTGGGGGGCTGTTAGGCATCATACACATGATGGGGATGCTGTGGGTGCATCATACTGTATAGGAGTTCTGTGAGTGCATAATATTGCGTGTGGGGGACGTGAGCCATCATAGTGTGTGGGGGTGCTTGGGAGCATCATACTGTGTGGGGGTGCATCATATTGTGTGGGGTGCTGTGGGAGCATCATACTGTGTGGTGGTGCTGTGGGAGCATCATACTGTGTGGGGGGTGCTGTGGGAGCATCATACTGTGTGGGGGGTGCTGTGGGAGCATCATACTGTGTGGGGGTGCTGTGGGAGCATCATATTTTGTGTGGGGGCAGTTAGGCAACATACACATGATGGGGATGCTGTGGGTGCATTATACTGTATAGGAGTGTTGTGAGTGCATAATATTGTGTGTGGGGGGCTGTGAGGCATCATAGTGTTTGTGAGGGTGCATCATACTGTGTGGGGGTGCTGTGGGAGCATCACATTGTGCGTGGGGGTCTGTTAGGCATCATACACATGATGGGGATGCTGTGGGTGTATCATTGTATAGGAGTGCTGTGAGTGCATAATATTGTGTGTGGGGGGCTGTGAGGCATCATAGTGTGTGGGGGTGCATCATATTGTGTCTGGGGGTTGTGAAGCATCATACTGTCTGTGAGTGCATCTTATTTTGTGGGGGTCTGTGAGGCATCATACTGTGTGGGGATGCATCATACTGTGTAGGTGTGCATCATATTGTGTGGGGGGCTGTGAGGCATCATAGTATTTGTGTGGGTGCATCATACTGTGTAGAGGTGCTGTAAGGCATCATAGTCTTTGTGGTGTGGTTGCATCATACTGTTTAGGGATGCATCATACCATGTAGGAGTGCATCATAATGTGTGGGGGACGGTGAGTGCATAATATTGTATGGGGAGCTGTGAGGCATCATAGTGTTTATGGGGGTGCATCATACAGTGTAAGGGTGCATCATACTGTATAGGAGTGCTGTGGGTGCATCATATTGTGTGTGGGGGGCTGTGAGGCATCATAGTGTTTGTGTGGTTGCATCATACTGTGTGGGAATGCTGTGGGTGCATCATACTGTGTGGGGGTGCTGTGGGAGCATCATACTGTGTGGGGGTGCTGTGGGAGCATCATACTGTGTGGGAGCATCATACTGTGTGGGGGTGCTGTGGGAGCATCATACACATGATGGGGATGCATCATACTGTATAGGAGAGCTGTGAGTGCATAAAATTGTGTGGAGGGGGCTGTGAGGCATCATAGTGTGTGGGGGAGACTGTGAGGCATCATACTATGTGAGGGGGGCTGTGGGGCATAAAACTGTGTATTGGGGCTGTGGGGCATTATACTGTGTGTGAGGGCAAGAATTCTGTGTGGCACATATAAAGGCCTGAGCAAGATTAGGAAAGTGGCTTACCGTAAAATAAAAATAGCGGCTATGCGAGCAGAAGTAGGTGTCCCTCTTTCCTAATTTCTAAGGTTGGGAGGTTTAGTAAAGGTGTGAAAAAAATTTATTAGTATGTGGAATCCATCAACAAGTAATTCAGCTGCTCATAGTTCTTAGGATAAATTTGCATACAACATTAAATATGCACAATAATTGCCAACTTCACCAGAACGTCCAGGAAGCTACTGTATAAAAGAGGAGACCTCCTGGGCACCGCACAAGACGCCCGAAAGGCAGCAGTGCAGTGTGTGGCGCCACTGTGGAAGGTGTCCTGGGTGAAAAATTCTTAGGGGTGCATCATTTGTTTTAAGGGGGCATTATTTAATTTAGGGGAGCATAATGCTTGCATTTCCCCTGGTAACCCATTCTGTGCCTCTGGCATCTTCCCCTCCAACGTTTCCTTTGCTGAGACTCCGGCATGCTGCATCATTAGATCAACAATATCTGGAGCTGCTGAGCTGGAATCAAAGATGAAGCAGAGTCGGCACCACGATATAGCATAGCTGACACGGCAAAGTGGAACTGATGCAGCAGAGCTGAGTTTTCAAAGGTGGTAAAGTGTAGCAGATGAAGCAAAGCGATGTACAGAGTTGAGACAATGATGTAGAACCTAGGAAGTACAATTGAGTTTGCAATGCTGGTACAGTGTACTAGAGCTGGCACAACTGTGACTGATGTAATAGTACTGGAATCACAGAGGAGTAGTGCTGAGCAGTGGAGAATGATGTAGCAGCTCTGGAAAGTGGAATAGCAGAGCTGATCAGCCTGATGATGCACCCACAGAATAGCAAAACTGAACAGCAGAGACTGATGTAGCAACGCTAGAGCTGTGGAATAGCAGAGATTGATGTAGCAGCGCTGGAACCACAGAATAGCAGAGCTGGATAGCAGATACTGTTGTAGCAATTGTTAGGCTCACCTGGTGAGGTGGATCCTCAAAGTCCAAGGTCTGGGTGGGCACACGGGCCACAAGAGTTGGTGCAGCAGACAGGAGAGGCATGCAGGAAACAGGAGCAGAGGTCCTGGAGGCAGCAGGCGAACAGAAGACCGGGGACAGGTAGCAGAGGTCCTGGAGGCAGCAGGCGAACAGAAGACCGGGGACAGGTAGCAGAGGTCCTGGAGGCAGCAGGCGAACAGAAGACCGGGGACAGGTAGCAGAGGTCCTGGAGGCAGCAGGCGAACAGAAGACCGGGGACAGGTAGCAGAGGTCCTGGAGGCAGCAGGCGAACAGAAGACCGGGGACAGGTAGCAGAGGTCCTGGAGGCAGCAGGCGAACAGAAGACCGGGGACAGGTAGCAGAGGTCCTGGAGGCAGCAGGCGAACAGAAGACCGGGGACAGGTAGCAGAGGTCCTGGAGGCTGCAGGCGAATAGAAGACCGGGGACAGGTAGCAGAGGTCCTGGAGGCTGCAGGCGAACAGAAGACCGGGGACAGGTAGCAGAGGTCCTGGAGGCAGCAGGCGAACAGAAGACCAGGGACAGGTAGCAGAGGTCCTGGAGGCTGCAGGCGAACAGAAGACCGGGAACAGGTAGCAGAGGTCCTGGAGGCAGCAGGCACACAGGACTCCGATGCACTTAGTAGTCTTAATACCAAGATACAAGTGTGTGTCCTGATGAGCCGTATACAAGCCCAGGTAGATGATCATATGGGATCACACAGGGCCATCTGCACAGCCCGACATGGAGCACAAGTTCAGCGGAGTGGGGAGAAGGGAGCAAAGCTCGGACCTGGGACAGGTGTGTAACAGCAATGCTGGAGGCACTGGATAGCAGAGCTGAACAGCCGGTATGCTTCCTAGCACAATGTAGGTGCAGGGCACCAACTACCTGATTACTCAGGCAACCTCCTGATCTGGGCTGAACGGCTCAGGAGGGCGACGTCACAGGTGCAGAAGACCAGACGGAGCCCAGCGCCAGTGAATGGAAACAAAGAACATCACACAAAAGAAACTAGACCCCCATGATAAAGGCGAAAAATACTGATGTAAACAGCCACTCACAGACCTGGGCAACCTGCCTGATCTAATAGTATGGGCGTCATTAACAGGCTGTAAGCCGGACACTGTGCATCACACGTATCTGTGTGACTGGTGTCCTGTGCAAGCCCCATCAGCGTGCATGTATAATACTACACAGCCACCATCCTCTATGAATTGGTAGGTCAGTGAGTGGCTGTTTGCGTCAGTATTTTGCACCTGTGCTGCCCCCGCCTTTATCATGGGGGTCTGCTGCATCCTGCTGGTGCGTTAGTAATCTGACTTGGTGTTGGGAAGGCTTCTTTCTCTTCTGTGAGGTTTTTCGAATTTTTGTCCTTTTTCTGTGAGCCGTGAATGGAAACAAAGCTCCCGGCGCTGGAGCCAGGAAAAAATAGTAACACAAAGTAAAACTTGACATTTGGAACAAGCTTTAAAATCTGAGCCAAAATCTGCTGCGATATTTTGTAGAATTGGAGGTGGATTTTGCCAAATGGAGGCCCTCGGCATGCGCACAGATCGCTGCACAGGATTTTTGCAGTTTTCAGATGATTTTACTGCAGTGTGTGACCAAAAATGAAATACATGACGCGCCCGTTTACTCTCTTGACAGTGGCTGCATCATGTAAACGGTATAATGGAGGGGCTCCATTCATCGCTGTAGTACCACTCTGCTCACAGAAATGGTGCAGCTGAGACCTAATACGTGCCCAATGTCAGCCGCGCGCCCGATGTCAGCAGCGTGCACAAAGTCAGCTGCGTGCACGATGACTGCTGCGCGCCCGATGTCAGCCGTGCGCCCGATGACTGCTGCGCGCCCGATGTCAGCCGCGCGCCCGATGTCTGCTGCGCGCCCGATGTCAGCCGCGCGCCCGATGTCAGCCGCGCGCCCGATGTCAGCTGGGTGCGCGATGACTGCTGCGCGCCCGATGTCAGCTGGGTGCACGATGACTGCTGCGCGCCCGATGTCAGCAGCGTGCACGATGACTGCTGCGCGCCCGATGTCAGCAGCGTGCACGATGACTGCTGCGCGCCCGATGTCAGCCGCACGCCCGATGTCAGCAGCGTGCAAGATGACTGCTGCGCGCCCGATGTCAGCAGCGTGCACGATGACTGCTGCGCGCCTGATGTCAGCCGCGCGCCCGATGTCAGCAGCGTGCACGATGACTGCCGCGCGCCCGATGTCAGCCGCGCGCCCAATGACTGGCGCGCGCCCAATGACTGCTGTGTGCCCAGCAGTCCTGCCTGTCAGCGAGTCGTCCTGTGTATGGAGCACGTTCAGCCTCACATGGCTGATCATCTAGCATGAGACAATTTCTCCATCTCCTCCACTGTCGGTGTGAGTGTACATCAGACTGTGGTGATCTCTGAGTGCAGTCCGATGTGTCACACGCTCCCATAGGCTTGTATGGTGCATGTTCCGATTATCGGAGCCACACACAGCAGGCTGCCATTGTGCTCTCATGCCGGATCAGGGATCTGAGCTGTCCTGGGCTGAGTGATATCTGATAAAACATCGTAGCACTCGGCCGTGTTATATGCCACTGTGAGCTTAGGCTAAGATGAAAAGACAGTTGGTGCTCATAAAATTCTATGCACATTCTGCTGCACGTTTTCGTAAAGGAACAGTTACAATTTGAAAGGTTGTGACTGATTTCTGTGGTTGTGATTGCTTAACATGGCAACCTGAGGCCTACTGAAGACTCTCATTACCACTATTTTGGTACTACAAGGGCTGGGTGTTTCATAGATCAGAATTTTTTATTACATACTGAAAGAATCTTTTTTTAGAATAGTAAAAATGTTTTATAATAATAAATATGTAATAATAAATACTAATAATTAATAAAAATAATTAATTTTACTATCATAATAATAAAACAGTAATAAATAATAAATGAACACTGAAATAATAATAAAATATAATTCCAAAATAATATAATAACAAATATAAAAATAATAAAGATATAATAATAATTATTTATATTATTATATTATTGAATTAATATCAAAACAATAATTAATAATGGCATCAATGCAAATAATAAAATACTAAATATAAAAATCAATAATAATATACTATAATAATTCATCATAAAATAATAATAAATGTAAAAAATATTAATATTCATGACAATAATAATAAATGCAATTGTAATAAATGAAAATATACAAATTATCAATAATACTAAAATAATAATGTAATAATTAGATTATATAAAATAATAATTATAGTAATAATTAATAAGGATGATAAAATAGCAAACATGAATAAAAATAATCATAATGAAATAATGACTGTCACGTGCCCGATGACTGCTGCGCGCTCGATGACTGTCACGTGCCCGATGACTGCCGCGCGCTCGATGACTGTCACGTGCCCGATGACTGCCGCGCGCTCGATGACTGTCACGTGCCCGATGACTGCCGCGCGCTCGATGACTGTCACGTGCCCGATGACTGCCGCGCGCTCGATGACTGTCACGTGCCCGATGACTGCCGCGCGCTCGATGACTGTCACGTGCCCGATGACTGCCGCGCGCTCGATGACTGTCACGTGCCCGATGTCTGCCGCGCGCTTGATAATAATACTGTGGATTATCGCCTGCTCCTACTCCAAAAATGTAAAAATACAAAAAAACAACCCCCCCTGTACATAGTAAACTCCCGGCTACAAGTGATGACAAACAGAACCAGGACTCAATGAATAAACCATAAATACAAGTTCTCTTCACCTCATTTTCCCATTCTGAAAAGAAAAAGCCGTAAACTGAGCTGATGACCTGCAGGGGGCAGTGTTGCTCCACACTACCAGCGACCCCCAGTGTACAGAGCTCACTGCGAGGCATCCAGCCGTGTAAACTACAAGTCCCATCATCCCTTGCTCTCTTTCTGCCACCCCTTCGGCCAATTAGAACACGTCGTTGTCGTTGACCAATCACAGCGAGCTATTCCTCTCTTGCCCAATCGCAGTATCCTTACGCAACTCTCCTTCTTGCGTCAAGAAGCAACCTAACTGCTAGCCCGCGCCCTTCTCTTCCGTAAGGGGCGTGGTAACCTTCTAAGCGACACCCATTGGACAGCTGCGCCATCAATCTTACTCTGAGGGCCAACCCTCCATCTGGCTTCAGGTTGGGTTGAGCTGCACGACCCGTATTCCCGTTTAGTTGGGTGAAAAAAAATAGACGTCTTATCGCTGCCGCCATATCGTTACCGGGCAGAGGGAGGAGCGAGCTGTGGAGACCGGGATGGCAGCGGCGGCTCATGCAGGTGAGTGGAGGAAGGTGTTGAGCGTTTACCGGAGTCTCTGTAACTTTGTGAAGCGGCCGTCACCGTGTTGTGTCCCGGCGTTATATCACGAATACAGGGCGGATATGGCGCCTGTCCGTGTCTGGTGCGGTAAAACCTTCAGAGACTGCCTGTCTCCGCTGTGTGCGAGAAGTGCCGCCTTCCAGGTGAGCGACTACGGCTGTGTCCTGTAGTCGGGGCTCGGAAATGTCTGTCCTCATAACATGTCTCCTGCGCTGTTTTGTTTTGTGTTTTTGTGGAAATTTCCTAGAATGTTTTTTTTCTGCAACACGTCTTTAAACTCTTTACCGCCCCCTTTTGGGCATATTTTGCTACTTTTCTGGTACTGGGCTGACAGTTTCTGTTATTTTCGGTGCTTTCCTGTCTCTCACCACATGAAATATCCACCAGGTGCACATGTGAAGTGATTTACCGACTGAATTCGGATTTCTGCTCTGGATGTGCCACATGTACATAGAAGATCAGATTGACTCCTGGACTTTATTTTCAATACTGGAGATGTCAGACCCACAATGATCATAAAGGGATGATAAAAGTATCTGCCCCTCCAAATGCTGACCTTCCCCAAACTGTTCCCACAAATTTGTCCAACATGATGCTAAGATTTGCTGTCACTGAAACTAAAGGGCCCAATGCCGACCCTTATAAAACAAGCCCATAGCACTATCCCTCCTCTACCAGCGGGCACAATGCAGTCGGGGTAGCGTTCTCCTGGCATTCACCAAACTGCTCCATCAGAGAAGTGTGATCCATCACTGCACAAAGCATGTTTCCTCCAGTGTCCAGTGGTGGCTTCTTTACGCCACTTCAGCCATCACTCAGCATTGTGCTTGGTGATGTACAGCTGCATGCAGATGCTCAGCCATGAAGCTCCCAGCGGGGGCGTTGTGTTTGTAGATGATGATGATGATTTGGACAATTAAAACTCTGTAAGAGAATTCCTTGCACCTTCTTTCACCTGATGGACGGCCGCGGGGGCCCGCCGCAGCTGATGGACGGTCGCGGGGGCCCGCCGCAGCTGATGGATATTTGGTTCCCATAGAAGACCTTGCTGACAGCCTCCCGCCTCCACAATGCCCAGGATAGGAGACTACTCTGATCCTGGCAGTCTAAGCTTTGCTGTGCTCTTGGGTTTTCCCTGTGGGCCCCTACTACATCAATGTGGCCCTAATCGTCCCCTTCCCAGCACAATGAGTGTACCCCCCCAGAGACCGGGCCTGTACCACGGATACATACACCGCAGCGCTCACCCGCATCTCAGAGTAACGCTGCAATCTTAACCCCTTCATAACAGGTCAATTTTTTTTTTTTTTTCGGTCTTCATTCTTATTTTTCTCAAAAGCCACAACCTTTTTATTTTTCCCCACAGCCCTATGAGGTCATTTTGATTTGCAGGATGAGTTGTAATTTTGAACATCGCTACTCATTTTGCCACATTATGAACAGAGAAAAAAAAACACTTAAGAGGCCACTCCTCCGTGTTTTTTTTTTTTTTTTTTACTATTTTATCAGTCTTAAATCTGAATTTATCTAAAAAAAAATTGCCTTTTTTTTTTTTTTTTTAACTTTGCCATTTACCTGCAGGTTAAATAATTTCTTGAACTATGATAATCTGTCCCATAGGGGATAAGAATGTTCACTTGACCATCTCTCTAACTAGGGAATTGGGGGTGATTCTAATGATATTTTTTTTTTATATACAGTACAGACCAAAAGTTTGGACACACCTTCTCATTTAAAGATTTTTCTGTATTTTCATGACTATGAAAATTGTACATTCACACTGAAGGAATCAAAACTATGAATTAACACATGTGGAATTATATACTTAACAAAAAAGTGTGAAACAACTGAAAATATGTCTTATATTCTAGGTTCTTCAGAGTAGCCACCTTTTGCTTTGATGACTGCTTTGCACACTCTTGGCATTCTCTTGATGAGCTTCAAGAGGTAGTCACCGGAAATGGTCTTCCAACAATCTTGAAGGAGTTCCCAGAGATGCTTAGCACTTGTTGGCCCTTTTGCCTTCACTCTGCGGTCCAGCTCACCCCAAACCATCTCGATTGGGTTCAGGTCTGGTGACTGTGGAGGCCAGGTCACCTGGCGTAGCACCCCATCACTCTCCTTCTTGGTCAAATAGCCCTTACACAGCCTGGAGGTGTGTTTGGGGTCATTGTCCTGTTGAAAAATAAATGATGGTCCAACTAAACGCAAAGCGGATGGAATAGCATGCCGCTGCAAGATGCTGTGGGAGCCATGCTGGTTCAGTATGCCTTCAATTTTGAATAAATCCCCAACAGTGTCACCAGCAAAGCACCCCCACACCATCACACCTCCTCCTCCATGCTTCACAGTGCGAACCAGGCATGTAGAGTCCATCCGTTCACCTTTTCTGCGTCACACAAAGACACGGTGGTTGGAACCAAAGATCTCAAATTTGGACTCATCAGAACAAAGCACAGATTTCCACTGGTCTAATGTCCATTCCTTGTGTTCGTTAGCCCAAACAAGTCTCTTCTGCTTGTTGCCTGTCCTTAGCAGTGGTTTCCTAGCAGCTATTTTACCATGAAGGCCTGCTGCACAAAGTCTCCTCTTAACAGTTGTTGTAGAGATGTGTCTGCTGCTAGAACTCTGTGTGTCATTGACCTGGTCTCTAATCTGAGCTGCTGTTAACCTGCGATTTCTGAGGCTGGTGACTCGGATAAACTTATCCTCAGAAGCAGAGGTGACTCTTGGTCTTCCTTTCCTGGGGCGGTCCTCATGTGAGCCAGTTTCTTTGTAGCGCTTGATGGTTTTTGCAACTTCACTTGGAGACACATTCAAAGTTTTCACAATTTTTCGGACTGACTGACCTTCATTTCTTAAAGTAATGATGGCCACTCATTTTTCTTTACTTAGCTGTTTTTTTTCTTGCCATAATACAAATTCTAACAGTCTATTCAGTAGGACTATCAGCTGTGTATCCACCAGACTTCTGCACAACACAACTGATGGTCCCAACCCCATTTATAAGGCAAGAAATCCCACTTATTAAACCTGACAGGGCACACCTGTGAAGTGAAAACCATTTCTGGTGACTGCCTCTTGAAGCTCATCAAGAGAATGCCAAGAGTGTGCAAAGCAGTCATCAAAGCAAAAGGTGGCTACTTTGAAGAACCTAGAATATAAGACATATTTTTAGTTGTTTCACACTTTTTTGTTAAGTATATAATTCCACATGTGTTAATTCATAGTTTTGATGCCTTCAGTGTGAATGTACAATTTTCATAGTCATGAAAATACAGAAAAATCTTTAAATGAGAAGGCGTGTCCAAACTTTTGGTCTGTACTATATATATATATATATATATATATATATATATATATATATATATATATATATATATATATATATATATATATATATATATATATATATATATATATATATTTATTTCGTTCTTCTGTTGCTGTAGCTCTGTAGTACACTGCTCAAAAAAATAAAGGGAGCACTTAAACAACAGAATATAACCAAGTAAATCAAACTTCTGTGAAATCAAACTGTCCACTTAGGAAGCAACACTGATTGACAATCAATTTCACATGCTGTTGTACAAATGGAATAGACAATAGATGGAAATTATTGGCAATTATCAAGACACATTCAATAAAGGAGTGGTTCTGCAGGTGGGGACCACAGGCCACATCTCAGTACCAATGCTTTCTGGCTGATGTTTTGGTCACTTTTGAATGTTGGTTGTGCTTTCACACTCGTGGTAGCATGAGACGTACTCTACAACCCACAGAAGTTGCTCAGGTAGTGCAGCTCATCCAGGATGGCACATCAATGCGAGCTGTGGCAAGAAGTTTTGCTGTGTCTGTCAGCGTAGTGTCCAGAGGCTGGAGGAGCTACCAGGGGACAGGCCAGTACACCAGGAGACGTGGAGGGGGCCATAGGAGGGCAACAACCCAGCAGCAGGACCGCTACCTCCGCCTTTGTGCAAGGAGGAACAGGAGGAGCACTGCCAGAGCCCTGCAAAATGACCTCCAGCAGGCCACAAATGTGCATGTGTCTGCACAAACGGTTAGAAACCGACTCCATGAGGGTCCAACGTCCACAGATGGGGGTTGTGCTCACAGCCCAACACCGTGCAGGTGGATAAGCCTGTAGTGTGTTTTTCCACTTTAATTTTGGGGGTGACTCCAAATCCAGGCCTCCATTGGTTAATAAATGTGATTTCCATTGATGATTTTTGTGTGATTTTGTTGTCAGCACATTCAGCTTTGTACAGAACAAAGTATTCAATGAGAATATTTCATTCATTCAGATCTAGGATGTGTTATTTCAGTGTTCCCTTTATTTTTTTGAGCAGTGTATATAGTCCTAACCATGGTCTCCTATCAAGCCCGGCCTATGGGAGCAATGGGGACCCATGGTCACCCTGTGCTCACTGGATGAGTGGGAACTGATGAGCGCTTGGTGAAGACGCCGGGCTGGATCGCTGCTGTCGGTGATTGATGGCGGCAGGATTGTCAGCAGAGAGTGGAGCTGGCTCTTACCTCGGCTGTTAGAGGCAGATGTCGGATGTCTGATACAGCCGGCGTCTGGCCTCACCTGAGCTTATGTGAATGGTGGGCAGCCACCATCTCCCGTATCGCCTCCCCAGAGATCAGGACATTTAATCTTCTGATCTTTGGGGGTCTAGCCTCTATGATCCCAGAATAAAGGTGGCACAGTGCTATAGAGCAGTAGAAATGTATTGGACATTTGTTGAATCTTTTCTGATCATCGATCGTTTAGACTTCATCAGAAGAAGCTCACCGTGGAGTGTAACGTACGGGCCTGATGGGAGTTGTAGTCAGGCAGTGCTGTTCAGAGCTTTTCCTAGTATCGGACGTTCTGTCTGACAGATTTCCTCCAGCTGCAGGATGGGGCGAGTGTCAGCAGGGCGACGTCTGCCAGGCTTCTGACACCCTCCGGGCTGATTCCACCATAACATGCCACATCCTGATAGCACCTCATTACTAGGGGATCAGGGAAATGAAAGCAAGATGTCTGCCTGCAGCTCGTGTCCTCGTACAGCCAGGCTTCAGTGCTGGGTCTGATGGGCTCTCCTGCTCGTGTGACAGGAGGGAGAGCTGACAGCCAGCACAAGCTCTAGCCAGAGGGAAATTATATCTCTGCATATATACCTTCAGCCTGTAAGGGGTTAATGACGAATGCAGCCTTACATTACCAAGCACAAGCGTTGGATGGATGTAAAGCCGCCGCTACTCTGCTCTGGAAGAAACGTGTTAATGACGTGGACACTGGACTCATGCGTCCTTGCTCTGTGACGGCCCCCTTATGTGTCCCATTATTTTTGGTGGCGCATTTCACTCTAGAGGATGTGGTTTTTCTTTGGACGTCTGTTTTCTGTGACTTGTGAAGGTCACAGGACTGTGTGCAGCCAGGATGTGATGACAGCATGTGCAATAAGGAAACACAGTGACAGGATTACGGCAGCGTTGGGGGACCGCGATGGGGTCCGCAGCCGCCCCCCGGCCTTGGTCGCTGGCACACTACGGATGTAGTTATGTGATCTGGATCCACATAAGACAATGGCAGGACTGGCATCTCCACAACGTCTTCTGATTCTTCCCCTGATGTAACCCATATGGCTGGGATATAAATAGTGCCGCCACATGTGCTGCTTGTTTACTCTGTCACTGTATTGGAGCGGCTGTTCTCACTGTAATGTCTCTTATCTCCTGGCTTCTGACACTTTTTTCCAGAGTTTTGACATGTTTTCGGCTCCTGTGTGACGGTGACGCCTCATCCTGCTCCTCTCTGCGGTGCCACATTGTCTTGGCATTGCCAGTGGTATGGATGATGGCAGAACTGACTGATGGTCTTTGTAATTTACATGGATGATGATGAGCGTATAATGATAATTAGTATGTTTTTTAATTCTGATAGAAAATCTGGTAGTTGCGGTGGATTATGACATTGGTGATTTATGGTTCTGGTGATGATGGGTATGATAAATGATATTTATGGTATGGATGGTGATATTACATGATGGATTGAGGTGGATGATTTTAGTATCATTATAATTGTGACTATGGATACTATTGATTGCTTTTATGGATGGTTTTGATGGTGTGGATGATGTAAATGATTGCTGTGGGAAATTTACATGGTGGTATAGGCTATGATGATACATCTAATAACTGATGGTATGGAGGATTTACATGTTATTTAGATGGTGGTATAGATGATGATACATATAATGGATGATGATTATACAGATAATTGATAGAAGTTGATGCTATGGATGATGAATATAATTGGTGGTGGTGCTGTTGATGCTTGATTGTTGTGAGTGGTGCGGATGGTGGTGCGGTGGATGATGGATGATTTTTATAACTGATGATTAGGTGTAATTGGTATAGATGATGAGTATGGCTGAATCTGGCGGAGGCTCTTGCCGCTCCCCCGGTGTAGGAGCAGGGGGCACGGGGTGATCAGTGGGGGTCCAGGCCCAGTCCTGCCGTCCCCTCCCGCTCTCGCACCTCCATGGTTGTCTCCGTATCTTGGCCGTTAATGTTTTTCCTCCTTTCTGCAGAGATGGCGTCAGACATCCCTTCTCTGGGGGTCTCTGTGTCCTCAGGAAATCCGGGCTCCAGTTCTCAGGTCGGCGGCTCCATGGTGCAGAGAGCCAACAAGCGTCGCTCCGGGTATGGTGCATGGCTGTATACACAGCTTTACTGTATGTTACCTGACTATCAGATTGCCGTAGATAAGCAGATCACCTGCGTACCCGCCAGACTGGGCGATCTCTGTGTGATCACTAGCAGCGGCCATGTTTTAAGTCAATTGTTTTCTTTCTTCCTCAGACTGGACTTCGATGATGATGATGATGACGACGATGACTCTGGCAGTAAATTCCTCCGGTACAGTTGCACCATTTGCACTTATGAGACTAATGATATACAGTAGCCCCCGTCCCATTGCTACCCAAGTATCCGGTGTACTGTGCTGCTCCCAGACTAATACATTGTGACGACAGCACAGATGTGTGCCGCCCGTAAACCCTGTATAGGATTGGCCTGGACTGGGTACAATCGTAACCAAACCCTCAACCTGCTGTTTCCATTCACTGACTGCAAGCAGAGATCCCAAAATGATCAGTGAAGGGATCTGGCTCTGATCGCTGCTGTCGGAGCAGAGATCCCAAAATGATCAGTGAAGGGATCTGGCTCTGATCGCTGCTGTCGGAGCAGAGATCCCAAAATGATCAGTGAAGGGATCTGGCTCCGATCGCTGCTGTCTGAGCAGAGATCCCAAAATGATCAGTGAAGGGATCTGGCTCTGATCGCTGCTGTCTGAGCAGAGATCCCAAAATGATCAGTGAAGGGATCTGGCTCTGATCGCTGCTGTCTGAGCAGAGATCCCAAAATGATCAGTGAAGGGATCTGGCTCTGATCGCTGCTGTTGAACCCCTGATTGCAGGCTGACTTGGCGAACCATCGGCACCAGGAGACTTACTGAAGGTCTCTATTTGTACTCCTGTTCACTGGAGTTTGACACTTCTACTAAAGTCGTCCCGGTGACAAATGCCCATCGGGAGGCACAATTCGAGGCCGCGTCTGTGATCGCCTGCTATCTAATTAGTCTGTCTTTACCTTGTGAATTGCAGATGTGACGACGAGCAGCTTCCTAATGACAAGGAAAGGTTTGCCAGGTAAGATGTGCCTCCGTGCTGCCCGTGCCGGGCCCGATCTGCTTCTGGTTTTCCTAGGGGTATATTACCTGTGCCCACACAGCACGCCCTGCTCACGCCGTCCCTCTTACAGAAGCTTTGCTATCTCATTGCTTGGGGATTATCCAAACCTTCGCCGGTCCTGGGTATTACACTGGGGTGCGCTCTCTGCCTATGTGACAAGTGGTGCGGTCGCAGCCTTGGAAAACCATCATTACTTATGACCAACAGGCTTGGTCCACGCGCCCATCCAGGGCATATACAGGGGCTCCAGTATGGAACGCTGCTCCGTAGTACCGGAGGCTTGTAATGTGGGTGCCGCAGGGCATCCGCTCATCTCAGAGTCGCAGCAAGCTTCTCCAGCAGAACCTCCCGGCAGCCGGGGGTCTGACCCATAAGGGCCTGCGATTCCCCAACGGGGGGGTTCTGAAGAAAGTGGTGTCCTGGTGATTTTCCATGTTTTTGTTTTTTCCTTCTTTTACCCCAAGAGACATAACTTCATTATTCTCCCCTCCCCATAGCTGTGTGAGGAGCTTGTTTTCTGTGGGACGACTTGTATATTTGACTGACGCCACCATTTTATCATGTAAAGTACTGGAAAGCGAGAGAGAAAAAAATCCAAGTGCAGCGAAAAAGCAGAATGGCGGAGATTTTGTTTGTCTTATTTGCAGCAATCACTTTCCGGTACAAATGACCTGATAATGATTCTCCGGTCAGTACGAGTACGCAGACACCAAATGTGGGTGGGGGGGGTGGAGATTCTGAAATTTCTAAAAATAAAAAATTTAGCTTTCGTCTTTTTTTTTGAGACCCGTAACGTTTCCCTATTTCAGGGTATGGGGGTGGGTGAAGGATTTTTGTTTTTGTTTTTTTGTGCCTTGACCCAAGGTTTTTTTATTGATCCCACTTTTGGTTAGATATGATGTTTTTATCGCCTCTTTATACATTGTTTTTTTGTTTTTTTTTGGCGTAGTTGCGTCGGCCGGAAATTAGTAATTCTGGCATTTAGACTTTTATTTTCCCATTTTCTACTGATCGGATTCATTTATTTTTTATTTTGATAGATCAGACTTTAATGAACACAGTGAGTTTTATTTATATATTCTTTTTAAAAGTTTTTTTTTTATTATTTTTTCTTTTCTTTGTTAGTCACCTTAGGGGACTGGAACCTGCGATCATCAGATCGCTGGTGCTATATGCAGTAATGCCTCAGTACTGCTGTATATAGCAAAAATCACTGTCTCCTAGGAACGCCAGGCTTGGGCTTTCACAGGAGAGCTGCCATGAGGAGTACGGGGGTCTTCAGCATCATTAGCACACAATTAAGTCCCCTCAGCACCACACCCTTTCATCTGCTTGTCAGGCCGCTGTCTGCCCTCCTGGAATAACTGGATAGCCGGCATGTGCAGGCCCCAGGCGGTGTAAGGAGGGTGTATGGGGCCTCTCTTTTCTCCCCGATAGATGATGTTGGGGGATACAAGGGCCGATCCTTTGCAAGGGAGGTGAGCCGAGCTGGGGGGAGTCCGGAGAGATGAACATAAGAAGATTTGCAGGACCCCCCGATCATCAGCCCACCAGAAGGGAACCCTGCAAATTGCTTCCATCTTTACACAATTTTGCATTGTGTCTGTGAAATGAGACCCCACTAAATACTAGAAGTGGCTCTGCACCGACAGTCTAGTCCACGCCTCTCTGGTGACCGGACCCTCGGCCAACACAAAAGGGGAACTATTTTAGCCCGAGGAGCCAGCCTAATTACAGGGGTTAGAGGGACTGCACAAGTTTTATGGAAAGCTCCTGACTGCATTATATATCCCGTCAGTGATTACAGTGCGGGCAGACCGCCTGTACAGGAGCCATGCATCCTTTATTACCACCCGCAGTACCATTTTTCAGCACAGCTGGTTCCTATAGGCAATAATGAAAGAGCGCCCCCAGGGGAAGCTGATATGGATGAGGTGCAGATCTTTAGACCGATGCCGCCATGGCTGCTCTCCTTTGCTGGTGCGCTCTTCTTTTGCGGTGTTTTACTTCCTCGATCCTTTGACGTTGGTTAACCACTTCTTCAGACGTCTGGACTCTCCCGCAGGGTCGGCTCCTCATTTCTTACAGTGAATATAAATGTCACTTGTTCCTGGTTTCCGGTCTGATCGGAGCTGCAGGACTCGCTTCCCCTCTGGCTTTGCGCTGTCCTGCATTGTGGGGATGTAGTGTTACTGTGACTGTGTGATGAGAGCAGTGTTCCTCATTACGGAGTGCTGCTTCGGTTGTGAATGGAGAGGATAATATGGCGTTCCTGTAGAGGAGCCGGGCCGCCCTCATGCCCCACAACAAAGGAAAACAGACTGATCTTGGCGCACCTATCAGTCCATTATGTGTAGAAATTGTCTTTATTCTCAGGCTCTGTAACTCAGCACCTATTTAATTTAAGTGTGTAGTTCCTCTTCATCGGCATTCTGTTTGGACTATGGGTGCTGGAGCTTCCTTTCTTCTCACATTCCATCATGCATTGCTCCTGCCATTGTCACACATCTTGCACAACCTGACCTGAGAGCCTGTCTCTGCTATCCCTGTATGCATTTTGATTGACAGGAGAGCAGGAGAAGAGGCACCCTCCCCCCACACACTTTCTGCAAAAGTAGATTAGCCACCCATCCCAACTTCCTGTAGAGGAGCTGCCCCACCCCTGGCGCTTCCTCTATGGGTAGAGGTGCTAGGTGCTGACCCTCCTATTTTCTGTAGGGTTAGAGGCGCTGCCCACCCCCCTCGAGCCTCCCGAAGGGATTGTAGCTTTATATACAGGTGCATCTCACTAAATTAGAATACCATCAAAAAGTTAATTTATTTCAGTTCTTCAATACAAAAAGTGAACCTCCTATATTATATAGAGTCATTACACACAGAGGGATCTATTATATAGAGTCATTACACACAGAGGGATCTATTATATAGAGTCATTACACACAGAGAGATCTATTATATAGAGTCATTACACACAGAGGGATCTATTATATAGTCATTACACACAGAGGGATCTATTATATAGAGTCATTACACACAGAGGGATCTATTATATAGAGTCATTACACACAGAGGGATCTATTATATAGAGTCATTACACACAGAGGGATCTATTATATAGAGTCATTACACACAGAGGGATCTATTATATAGAGTCATTACACACAGAGGGATCTATTATATAGAGTCATTACACACAGAGGGATCTATTATATAGAGTCATTACACACAGAGGGATCTATTTCACGTGTTTATTTCTGTTAATGTTGATGATTATGGCTTACAGCCAATGAAAACACAGGAGTCATTATCTCAGTAAATTAGAATAATTAACAAAAAACACCTGCAAATGCTTCCTAAGCGTTTAGAAAGGTCCCTTAGTCTGTTTCAGTAGGCTCCACAATCATGGGGAAGACTGCTGACTTGTCAGATGTCCAGAAGGCAGTCATTGACACACTCCACAAGGTCCCAGAGTCTGGAAGAAGAGTGGAGAGGCCACAATCCAAGCTGCTTGAGGTCTAGTGTGAAGTTTCCACAATCAGTGATGGTTTGGGGAGCCATGTCATCTGCTGGTGTAGGTCCACTGTGTTTTATCAAGACCAAAGTCAGCGCAGCCGTCTACCAGGACATTGTAGAGCACTTCATGCTTCCCTCTGCCGACAAGCTTTTTGGAGATGGAAATGTCATTCTCCAGCAGGACTTGGCACCTGTCCACACTGCCAAAAGTACCAATACCTGGTTTACACACAACAGTATCACTGTGCTTGATTGGCAGCAAACTCGCCTGACCTTAACCCCATAGAGAATCTATTATAGAGAATCTATGGGGTATTGTCAAGAGGAAGATGAGGGACCCCAGACCCAACAATGCAGACGAGCTGAAGGCTGCTATCAAAGCCACCTGGGCTTCCATAACACCCCAGCAGGGCCACAGGCTGATCCCCTCCATGCCACATTGCCGCATTGATGCAGTAATTGATGCAAAAGGAGCCCGACCAAGTATTGAGGGCATTTACTGAACAGACATTTCAGATTTTAAAAACATTTTTCAAGCTGTTGTTATAAAGTATTCTAATTTACTGAGATAATGAATTTTGTGTTTTCATTGGCTGTAAGCCATAATCATCAACATTAACAGAAATAAACACGTGAAATAGATCCCTCTGCGTGTAATGACTCTATATAATAGATCCCTCTGCGTGTAATGACTCTATATAATAGATCCCTCTGTGTGTAATGACTCTATATAATAGATCCCTCTGCGTGTAATGACTATATATAATAGATCCCTCTGTGTGTAATGACTCTATATAATAGATCCCTCTGTGTGTAATGACTCTATATAATAGATCCCTCTGCGTGTAATGACTATATAATAGATCCCTCTGTGTGTAATGACTCTATATAATAGACCCCTCTGTGTGTAATGACTCTATATAATAGATCCCTCTGTGTGTAATGACTCTATATAATAGATCCCTCTGCGTGTAATGACTCTATATAATAGATCCCTCTGCGTGTAATGACTATATAATAGATCCCTCTGCGTGTAATGACTCTATAATAGATCCCTCTGCGTGTAATGGCTCTATATAATAGATCCCTCTGCGTGTAATGGCTCTATATAATAGATCCCTCTGCGTGTAATGGCTCTATATAATAGATCCCTCTGCGTGTAATGGCTCTATATAATAGATCCCTCTGCGTGTAATGGCTCTATATAATAGATCCCTCTGCGTGTAAGGGCTCTATATAATAGATCCCTCTGCGTGTAAGGGCTCTATATAATAGATCCCTCTGCGTGTAAGGGCTCTATATAATAGATCCCTCTGCGTGTAAGGGCTCTATATAATAGATCCCTCTGCGTGTAAGGGCTCTATATAATAGATCCCTCTGCGTGTAAGGGCTCTATATAATAGATCCCTCTGCGTGTAAGGGCTCTATATAATAGATCCCTCTGCGTGTAAGGGCTCTATATAATAGATCCCTCTGCGTGTAAGGGCTCTATATAATAGATCCCTCTGCGTGTAAGGGCTCTATATAATAGATCCCTCTGCGTGTAAGGGCTCTATATAATAGATCCCTCTGCGTGTAAGGGCTCTATATAATAGATCCCTCTGCGTGTAAGGGCTCTATATAATAGATCCCTCTGCGTGTAAGGGCTCTATATAATAGATCCCTCTGCGTGTAAGGGCTCTATATAATAGATCCCTCTGCGTGTAAGGGCTCTATATAATAGATCCCTCTGCGTGTAAGGGCTCTATATAATAGATCCCTCTGCGTGTAAGGGCTCTATATAATAGATCCCTCTGCGTGTAAGGGCTCTATATAATAGATCCCTCTGCGTGTAAGGGCTCTATATAATAGATCCCTCTGCGTGTAAGGGCTCTATATAATAGATCCCTCTGCGTGTAAGGGCTCTATATAATAGATCCCTCTGCGTGTAAGGGCTCTATATAATAGATCCCTCTGCGTGTAAGGGCTCTATATAATAGATCCCTCTGCGTGTAAGGGCTCTATAGAATAGATCCCTCTGCGTGTAAGGGCTCTATATAATAGATCCCTCTGCGTGTAAGGGCTCTATATAATAGATCCCTCTGCGTGTAAGGGCTCTATATAATAGATCCCTCTGCGTGTAAGGGCTCTATATAATAGATCCCTCTGCGTGTAAGGGCTCTATATAATAGATCCCTCTGCGTGTAAGGGCTCTATATAATAGATCCCTCTGCGTGTAAGGGCTCTATATAATAGATCCCTCTGCGTGTAAGGGCTCTATATAATAGATCCCTCTGCGTGTAAGGGCTCTATATAATAGATCCCTCTGCGTGTAAGGGCTCTATATAATAGATCCCTCTGCGTGTAAGGGCTCTATATAATAGATCCCTCTGCGTGTAAGGGCTCTATATAATAGATCCCTCTGCGTGTAAGGGCTCTATATAATAGATCCCTCTGCGTGTAAGGGCTCTATATAATAGATCCCTCTGCGTGTAAGGGCTCTATATAATAGATCCCTCTGCGTGTAAGGGCTCTATATAATAGATCCCTCTGCGTGTAAGGGCTCTATATAATAGATCCCTCTGCGTGTAAGGGCTCTATATAATAGATCCCTCTGCGTGTAAGGGCTCTATATAATAGATCCCTCTGCGTGTAAGGGCTCTATATAATAGATCCCTCTGCGTGTAAGGGCTCTATATAATAGATCCCTCTGCGTGTAAGGGCTCTATATAATAGATCCCTCTGCGTGTAAGGGCTCTATATAATAGATCCCTCTGCGTGTAAGGGCTCTATATAATAGATCCCTCTGCGTGTAAGGGCTCTATATAATAGATCCCTCTGCGTGTAAGGGCTCTATATAATAGATCCCTCTGCGTGTAAGGGCTCTATATAATAGATCCCTCTGCGTGTAAGGGCTCTATATAATAGATCCCTCTGCGTGTAAGGGCTCTATATAATAGATCCCTCTGCGTGTAAGGGCTCTATATAATAGATCCCTCTGCGTGTAAGGGCTCTATATAATAGATCCCTCTGCGTGTAAGGGCTCTATATAATAGATCCCTCTGCGTGTAAGGGCTCTATATAATAGATCCCTCTGCGTGTAAGGGCTCTATATAATAGATCCCTCTGCGTGTAAGGGCTCTATATAATAGATCCCTCTGCGTGTAAGGGCTCTATATAATAGATCCCTCTGCGTGTAAGGGCTCTATATAATAGATCCCTCTGCGTGTAAGGGCTCTATATAATAGATCCCTCTGCGTGTAAGGGCTCTATATAATAGATCCCTCTGCGTGTAAGGGCTCTATATAATAGATCCCTCTGCGTGTAAGGGCTCTATATAATAGATCCCTCTGCGTGTAAGGGCTCTATATAATAGATCCCTCTGCGTGTAAGGGCTCTATATAATAGATCCCTCTGCGTGTAAGGGCTCTATATAATAGATCCCTCTGCGTGTAAGGGCTCTATATAATAGATCCCTCTGCGTGTAAGGGCTCTATATAATAGATCCCTCTGCGTGTAAGGGCTCTATATAATAGATCCCTCTGCGTGTAAGGGCTCTATATAATAGATCCCTCTGCGTGTAAGGGCTCTATATAATAGATCCCTCTGCGTGTAAGGGCTCTATATAATAGATCCCTCTGCGTGTAAGGGCTCTATATAATAGATCCCTCTGCGTGTAAGGGCTCTATATAATAGATCCCTCTGCGTGTAAGGGCTCTATATAATAGATCCCTCTGCGTGTAAGGGCTCTATATAATAGATCCCTCTGCGTGTAAGGGCTCTATATAATAGATCCCTCTGCGTGTAAGGGCTCTATATAATAGATCCCTCTGCGTGTAAGGGCTCTATATAATAGATCCCTCTGCGTGTAAGGGCTCTATATAATAGATCCCTCTGCGTGTAAGGGCTCTATATAATAGATCCCTCTGCGTGTAAGGGCTCTATATAATAGATCCCTCTGCGTGTAAGGGCTCTATATAATAGATCCCTCTGCGTGTAAGGGCTCTATATAATAGATCCCTCTGCGTGTAAGGGCTCTATATAATAGATCCCTCTGCGTGTAAGGGCTCTATATAATAGATCCCTCTGCGTGTAAGGGCTCTATATAATAGATCCCTCTGCGTGTAAGGGCTCTATATAATAGATCCCTCTGCGTGTAAGGGCTCTATATAATAGATCCCTCTGCGTGTAAGGGCTCTATATAATAGATCCCTCTGCGTGTAAGGGCTCTATATAATAGATCCCTCTGCGTGTAAGGGCTCTATATAATAGATCCCTCTGCGTGTAAGGGCTCTATATAATAGATCCCTCTGCGTGTAAGGGCTCTATATAATAGATCCCTCTGCGTGTAAGGGCTCTATATAATAGATCCCTCTGCGTGTAAGGGCTCTATATAATAGATCCCTCTGCGTGTAAGGGCTCTATATAATAGATCCCTCTGCGTGTAAGGGCTCTATATAATAGATCCCTCTGCGTGTAAGGGCTCTATATAATAGATCCCTCTGCGTGTAAGGGCTCTATATAATAGATCCCTCTGCGTGTAAGGGCTCTATATAATAGATCCCTCTGCGTGTAAGGGCTCTATATAATAGATCCCTCTGCGTGTAAGGGCTCTATATAATAGATCCCTCTGCGTGTAAGGGCTCTATATAATAGATCCCTCTGCGTGTAAGGGCTCTATATAATAGATCCCTCTGCGTGTAAGGGCTCTATATAATAGATCCCTCTGCGTGTAAGGGCTCTATATAATAGATCCCTCTGCGTGTAAGGGCTCTATATAATAGATCCCTCTGCGTGTAAGGGCTCTATATAATAGATCCCTCTGCGTGTAAGGGCTCTATATAATAGATCCCTCTGCGTGTAAGGGCTCTATATAATAGATCCCTCTGCGTGTAAGGGCTCTATATAATAGATCCCTCTGCGTGTAAGGGCTCTATATAATAGATCCCTCTGCGTGTAAGGGCTCTATATAATAGATCCCTCTGCGTGTAAGGGCTCTATATAATAGATCCCTCTGCGTGTAAGGGCTCTATATAATAGATCCCTCTGCGTGTAAGGGCTCTATATAATAGATCCCTCTGCGTGTAAGGGCTCTATATAATAGATCCCTCTGCGTGTAAGGGCTCTATATAATAGATCCCTCTGCGTGTAAGGGCTCTATATAATAGATCCCTCTGCGTGTAAGGGCTCTATATAATAGATCCCTCTGCGTGTAAGGGCTCTATATAATAGATCCCTCTGCGTGTAAGGGCTCTATATAATAGATCCCTCTGCGTGTAAGGGCTCTATATAATAGATCCCTCTGCGTGTAAGGGCTCTATATAATAGATCCCTCTGCGTGTAAGGGCTCTATATAATAGATCCCTCTGCGTGTAAGGGCTCTATATAATAGATCCCTCTGCGTGTAAGGGCTCTATATAATAGATCCCTCTGCGTGTAAGGGCTCTATATAATAGATCCCTCTGCGTGTAAGGGCTCTATATAATAGATCCCTCTGCGTGTAAGGGCTCTATATAATAGATCCCTCTGCGTGTAAGGGCTCTATATAATAGATCCCTCTGCGTGTAAGGGCTCTATATAATAGATCCCTCTGCGTGTAAGGGCTCTATATAATAGATCCCTCTGCGTGTAAGGGCTCTATATAATAGATCCCTCTGCGTGTAAGGGCTCTATATAATAGATCCCTCTGCGTGTAAGGGCTCTATATAATAGATCCCTCTGCGTGTAAGGGCTCTATATAATAGATCCCTCTGCGTGTAAGGGCTCTATATAATAGATCCCTCTGCGTGTAAGGGCTCTATATAATAGATCCCTCTGCGTGTAAGGGCTCTATATAATAGATCCCTCTGCGTGTAAGGGCTCTATATAATAGATCCCTCTGCGTGTAAGGGCTCTATATAATAGATCCCTCTGCGTGTAAGGGCTCTATATAATAGATCCCTCTGCGTGTAAGGGCTCTATATAATAGATCCCTCTGCGTGTAAGGGCTCTATATAATAGATCCCTCTGCGTGTAAGGGCTCTATATAATAGATCCCTCTGCGTGTAAGGGCTCTATATAATAGATCCCTCTGCGTGTAAGGGCTCTATATAATAGATCCCTCTGCGTGTAAGGGCTCTATATAATAGATCCCTCTGCGTGTAAGGGCTCTATATAATAGATCCCTCTGCGTGTAAGGGCTCTATATAATAGATCCCTCTGCGTGTAAGGGCTCTATATAATAGATCCCTCTGCGTGTAAGGGCTCTATATAATAGATCCCTCTGCGTGTAAGGGCTCTATATAATAGATCCCTCTGCGTGTAAGGGCTCTATATAATAGATCCCTCTGCGTGTAAGGGCTCTATATAATAGATCCCTCTGCGTGTAAGGGCTCTATATAATAGATCCCTCTGCGTGTAAGGGCTCTATATAATAGATCCCTCTGCGTGTAAGGGCTCTATATAATAGATCCCTCTGCGTGTAAGGGCTCTATATAATAGATCCCTCTGCGTGTAAGGGCTCTATATAATAGATCCCTCTGCGTGTAAGGGCTCTATATAATAGATCCCTCTGCGTGTAAGGGCTCTATATAATAGATCCCTCTGCGTGTAAGGGCTCTATATAATAGATCCCTCTGCGTGTAAGGGCTCTATATAATAGATCCCTCTGCGTGTAAGGGCTCTATATAATAGATCCCTCTGCGTGTAAGGGCTCTATATAATAGATCCCTCTGCGTGTAAGGGCTCTATATAATAGATCCCTCTGCGTGTAAGGGCTCTATATAATAGATCCCTCTGCGTGTAAGGGCTCTATATAATAGATCCCTCTGCGTGTAAGGGCTCTATATAATAGATCCCTCTGCGTGTAAGGGCTCTATATAATAGATCCCTCTGCGTGTAAGGGCTCTATATAATAGATCCCTCTGCGTGTAAGGGCTCTATATAATAGATCCCTCTGCGTGTAAGGGCTCTATATAATAGATCCCTCTGCGTGTAAGGGCTCTATATAATAGATCCCTCTGCGTGTAAGGGCTCTATATAATAGATCCCTCTGCGTGTAAGGGCTCTATATAATAGATCCCTCTGCGTGTAAGGGCTCTATATAATAGATCCCTCTGCGTGTAAGGGCTCTATATAATAGATCCCTCTGCGTGTAAGGGCTCTATATAATAGATCCCTCTGCGTGTAAGGGCTCTATATAATAGATCCCTCTGCGTGTAAGGGCTCTATATAATAGATCCCTCTGCGTGTAAGGGCTCTATATAATAGATCCCTCTGCGTGTAAGGGCTCTATATAATAGATCCCTCTGCGTGTAAGGGCTCTATATAATAGATCCCTCTGCGTGTAAGGGCTCTATATAATAGATCCCTCTGCGTGTAAGGGCTCTATATAATAGATCCCTCTGCGTGTAAGGGCTCTATATAATAGATCCCTCTGCGTGTAAGGGCTCTATATAATAGATCCCTCTGCGTGTAAGGGCTCTATATAATAGATCCCTCTGCGTGTAAGGGCTCTATATAATAGATCCCTCTGCGTGTAAGGGCTCTATATAATAGATCCCTCTGCGTGTAAGGGCTCTATATAATAGATCCCTCTGCGTGTAAGGGCTCTATATAATAGATCCCTCTGCGTGTAAGGGCTCTATATAATAGATCCCTCTGCGTGTAAGGGCTCTATATAATAGATCCCTCTGCGTGTAAGGGCTCTATATAATAGATCCCTCTGCGTGTAAGGGCTCTATATAATAGATCCCTCTGCGTGTAAGGGCTCTATATAATAGATCCCTCTGCGTGTAAGGGCTCTATATAATAGATCCCTCTGCGTGTAAGGGCTCTATATAATAGATCCCTCTGCGTGTAAGGGCTCTATATAATAGATCCCTCTGCGTGTAAGGGCTCTATATAATAGATCCCTCTGCGTGTAAGGGCTCTATATAATAGATCCCTCTGCGTGTAAGGGCTCTATATAATAGATCCCTCTGCGTGTAAGGGCTCTATATAATAGATCCCTCTGCGTGTAAGGGCTCTATATAATAGATCCCTCTGCGTGTAAGGGCTCTATATAATAGATCCCTCTGCGTGTAAGGGCTCTATATAATAGATCCCTCTGCGTGTAAGGGCTCTATATAATAGATCCCTCTGCGTGTAAGGGCTCTATATAATAGATCCCTCTGCGTGTAAGGGCTCTATATAATAGATCCCTCTGCGTGTAAGGGCTCTATATAATAGATCCCTCTGCGTGTAAGGGCTCTATATAATAGATCCCTCTGCGTGTAAGGGCTCTATATAATAGATCCCTCTGCGTGTAAGGGCTCTATATAATAGATCCCTCTGCGTGTAAGGGCTCTATATAATATAGGAGTTTCACTTTTTGTATTGAAGAACTGAAATAAATTAACTTTTTGATGATATTCTAATTTAGTGAGATAAACCTGTATATTTTTTTATGTTTTATTTAGTTTTTCTGTTTTAGGTCTTGAACCTGTAATCTCCTCCTATGTTTTTTGTGGTTTTTTTTTTTTGCATTACAGTACATAAAAAAAAAATGAAGATTGTCCTATAAAACCCAGCCACAGATTGTTTCAAGAGAGTGTAAAGATGGAGGTGTTGGGGGGGCTGCATGGCAGTCCATCCGCAGCATGTCGTGGCTGGATACAGGATAGGCGCTAAATATATGATCCCTGGGGGTCTGCATACTGGCATTCCCCCAACGATCCATAGGAACCAGTCTCCTGTGATTCCTGCTGCATCGACAGAGAAGGCCACCATGTGGCGCTGTGCCCCTGTGGATGATACCGCAGCATTGAAGCCTCTTTGGGCTAATAGGTCACAGGGATGTGGGGGCTGTGAAGTGCTATAGCGGATGTATAGTTACTGACCATGATAATATAATACCGCCATATCCCGCAGGCTCCTGTATCTGTAGTATTACACTAAGCTTCTGCGGTTTTCTCTGCTCGCTGTGACGGGCATGGCTGGCATGTTGGCCCAGTGTCTCATAGCCCAGGAGAGCCGCTCCACCTTACCACTTTTTTTTTTTATCCCGCTTTCTTTGAAATCGTTTTCTTTTCTGCTGCAGGGAGAATCACAGCGAGATCGAGCGGAGGCGAAGGAACAAGATGACGGCCTACATCACCGAGCTCTCGGATATGGTGCCCACCTGCAGCGCCCTGGCACGCAAGCCCGACAAGCTGACTATCCTACGCATGGCCGTGTCTCACATGAAGTCTCTGCGGGGGACGGGGAACACTCCCACCGACGGCTCCTACAAGCCCTCCTTCCTGACAGACCAGGTGAGGCTCAGCCAGAAGGGGGATGTGGACATATGCAAAAAATGTCATATCCACAGGCCTACTGCACATGCACGGGCGGCGGCCATTTTGGGACATGTAAATTTCACATTGGCAGGGAAATTACAAAGGCAATATTTAAAATAGTAGGCAGGTCAGTGAAAGCAGTGACCTATCAGAGGCCAGAGATAGGCATACATAATGAGAGCACCAGATACAGCCCCTCCATAAAGTCCCACCCCAGAGCACGAGCATCTCATTATGGCAGAACTGAATATAAAGATTATAAAAGAATCACTGGACGGAGTTAATCGACAAAGGTATCATTTTACTCAGTGTAACGGCACCCACCTGACAGTGTATGTAGATTACTGAGCACAATCCTGCTGACCGGTGCGCTTTAAAGCTGACCTATTTCCTTTGTATGTTAGGCAAACAAAATATGTCAATTTTTTTTTTCATTTTGAAAAATTACAAAAAGGCAAATGAGCTGATGCACAAGCTGAAGGTTTTACAATGGCCCTCACAATCCCCTGATCTGAACATCATTGAAAATCTGTGGCCAGACCTCAATATAGCAGAGCATGCAAGACGACCCAGGAATCTCACAGGACTGGAAGAATTTTCCAAGGAAGAATGGATGAAAATCCCTCAAAGAAGAATTGAAAGACTCTTGGCTGGCTACAAAAAGCATTTACAAGCTGTGATACTTTCAATAGGGGGCGCTACTAGGCACTAACCATGCAGGGTGCCCAAACTTTTGCATCAGCCCATTTTCCGTTTTGCAATTTTTAAAATTTAAAAGATGAAAATATATATATATATAATTCATTTCCTTTGTATTTTAGGCAGAAAAAAAAAAAAAAAAAATGTGTCATCTTAAACTTTAGGCCTTCCACAGATCATTTAATCTCCAACTTGCTTAAAGGGGTTTTCCCATGGACAAGAGTTTATTTTAATCAATAGATCTTGGAATAATAATAATAATAATAATAATATCTTCCACAATCGGATAAATATAATGCTCCTGTGCTGAGATAATCTTATAAATGTGCCCCTGCTGTGTACTGTGTAATGGCTGTGTCTGACCGTACAGGGACATGGTCTGCATGTGGGGGTCAGCAGCGGGACTGAATGTGAGGGTCAGCAGCGGACTGAATGTGGGGGTCAGCAGCGGGACTGAATGTAGGCGGGGGGGGGCTGTGGGACTGAATGGGGAAAAAACCCCACCTCCAGTGCTGTGTGGTGTCACACATGTAATCCTACAGCAGCCGCTCCTGTAATGTGGGGGATAAGCGAGGGGAAGGGTCACCAGGTTATCACCTTATTTACACTCAGGTGCCTCTGGGGCAACACAAGGGTTAATCAGGTGGCAGACATTGGCCGTGTCATATCCATCCTGCCCTGTGACCGTCTGCACTAATGACACCTCATACGGTGCTTGCAGAAACCAAAGAGAATAACAGCACGGATAATAGAAGATTTATAGATTTTTATTTTTTTTTATCTGGTCAGTTGTCACCTCCCAAATGACTAATGCGTATCTGAAGCGGCACCAGCATAAAAATCTGTGATCCGGGCCTCCCATTAGATATTATTATTTATTATATAAAATATTAATAATAATCATCATTTTTTATTTTGGGATCCATAATGGCTTTTTTATTCCTATTTATTCCATATTTCTGGATTCTACCAATTAACAAATTTACAAAAAGGTGATTGATCTTCTGTTGTCTCTGATCTTCCTTCCGTCTCGGTGTTCACCGTTTGATTTATCCGTTCAGATAATTAAAACCGCAGCGGAGCCAAATATGACTTCTACTTATATTTTATGTTTTTCTTTTTACGTTATTATTTTGTTATGTTGGGGACTTGTAGGGGGCGGGTTGTCACCTCTCCGGTTTCCTCTGTGCAGGAGCTGAAGCACCTGATCCTGGAGGCTGCGGACGGCTTCCTGTTTGTGGTGTCCTGCGAGACGGGCAGGATCGTCTACGTGTCGGACTCGGTGACCCCCGTCCTCAACCAGCCGCAGACAGAATGGTTTGGGGGCAACTTGTATGACCAGGTTCACCCTGACGATGTGGACAAGCTCCGGGAGCAGCTCTCCACCGCGGAGAATGCCATGACGGGTGTGTGCTTAGGAGCCGGGCGCGTTACCCGGTGGCGGGCGCTGTTCTCTAGACACCATGTCACTTACTTGTTGTATTTTCTCTTAATTTAAAAGGGCGAATCCTCGATCTAAAAACCGGCACGGTGAAGAAAGAGGGTCAGCAGTCCTCCATGAGAATGTGCATGGGCTCCCGGAGGTCCTTCATCTGCAGGATGAGGTGAGGGCCCCTGGATTCGGGTCTGTGAAGCGGAGGTGGATTTGTGTCTGTGGACCCTTCAATTTACTGCCATCCTTAATGTGGCAGTGATTGGGCCCAGCACAGCCATATAATGGGACGCTCACACCGGGGCGGCGCTTGCGCAGTAGTGTCTTTGTGACGCTGCGGGGGTTGAACTATGCATCTGCGCCTGTGAGATCCCCGGAGGGAGAGCAAGGCACAGACATGTGCAAGATAACGGCAGGGGGAGCAGGTCACAGAGAAGGGGGAGCAGAAGGAATCACTGTAAATGCCGCAGTCAAAGATTGTCAGCCATGATCGGAGCTAGCTGCTTCTACCTGACCCCGCTTCCCGCACTCGGACCCCATGTACACCCTGTGTCTCACAGCGATCTCACAAGCTCGGCCTTCCTCCTTTCTTACAGATGTGGGAATGCTGTTGTGGATCCGACCTCCATGAACCGGCTCAGCTTCATGAGGAACAGAAACAGGTGACTGGGCTACGGGGGTGTACTGATGCCGGTCTGACAGTGTCCTTGGTCACCGTCAATTCTACATTTTGCTAAGGTTGTTTATTTTGCTTTAAAGGAACGGCCTTGGTCCCCCTAAGGACGGCGAGCCTCAGTTTGTGGTTGTACATTGCACGGGATACGTGAAAGCATGGCCGCCCGCAGGTAAGTCTTTGTATATTACTCCTCGTATTAGAACACCCATTCCTGTATAGAAGAGGTCCCTATATGTGATCCATACATTGGGTGATTCTGACATTGACAGGTGTCACATTACCAGACGACGACCAGGATGCCGGACAGAGCAGCAAGTTCTGCCTGGTGGCCATTGGCCGCTTACAGGTGAGTCCCGATTCTTACTGGGATGTAAACTGTTATATTCACCATGATATGTAATGGTATTTCCATCCATCAGGTAACAAGCTCCCCAACCTGCACAGACATGAACAGCATCTGCCAACCCATAGAGTTCATCTCTCGGCACAACGTGGATGGCATGTTCACATTTGTGGACCACCGCTGCGCCGCAACTGTTGGCTACCAGCCACAGGTAAGTGATGAGCAATCAAAGCTGCTGGGTGTCTGTGAACAGGTTACTGATCTCCCATGTACTCATTCATAGGATCCACCATTCACAGTAGGTGATGTCACAGCACACCTCCTCCTCCTCCTGTACAATGAATGATAACACCTCTATATACAGTAGATACCACAGGATCCACCATTCACAATAGGAGATGTCACAGCTCACCTCCTCCTCCTGTATAGTAATAATCTGTTTTCATTTAATTGTAGGAACTCCTAGGAAAAAGCATTGTGGAGTTCGCCCACCCTGAGGACGAGCAGCTATTAAGAGACAGTTTTCAGCAGGTAATCTGCACATTTTAGGCCATTTTCACACATCTACAATTTTTGAGGTCCAGCCATGGGTCTCTTCACAGCCCCTCATATACCCATCAAAAGACCCACAGCTGGGCCTTGAAATACCGGTCCAGGAAAAGGAAATGGGTTGCAATCCATCCTGTTTAACCCTTGCCATCCCAGGACAGAGATATTGAAGGGCAGTTTGACCATGCTCTGACTGTCCACAATATAATATACACTGCTCAAAAAAATAAAGGGAACACTCAAATGATGACACATCCTAGATCTGAGTGAATGAAATATTCTCATTGAATACTTTGTTCTGTACAAAGTTGAATGTGCTGACAACAAAATCACACAAAAATCATCAATGGAAATCACATTTATTAACCAATGGAGGCCTGGATTTGGAGTCACCCCCAAAATTAAAGTGGAAAGACACACTACAGGCTGATCAAACTTTGATGTAATGTCCTTAAAACAAGTCAAAATGAGGCTCCGTATTGTGTGTGGCCTCCACGTGCCTATATGACCTCCCTACAACGCCTGGGCATGCTCCTGATGAGGCTGAGTATTGTGTGTGGCCTCCACGTGCCTGTATGACCTCCCTACAACGCCTGGGCATGCTCCTGATGAGGCTGAGTATTGTGTGTGGCCTCCACGTGCCTGTATGACCTCCCTACAACGCCTGGGCATGCTCCTGATGAGGTTGCGGATGGTCTCCTGTGGGATCTCCTCCCAGACCTGGACTAAAGCATCCGCCAACTCCTGGTCAGTCTGGTGCAACGTGACGTTGGTGGAAGGAGCAAGACATGATGTCCCAGATGTGCTCAATCGGATTCAGGTCTGGGGAATGGGCGGCCAGTCCATAGCTTCAATGCCCTCATCTTGCAGGAACTGCTGACACACTCCAGCCACATGAGGTCTGGCATTGTCCTGCATTAGGAGGAACCCAGGGCCAACCGCACCAGCATATGGTCTCACAAGGAGTCTGAGGATCTCATCTCGGTACCTAATGGCAGTCAGGCTCCCTCTGGCGAGCACATGGAGGGCTGTGCGGCCCTCCAAAGAAATGCCACCCCACACCATTACTGACCCACTGCCAAACCGGTCATGCTGAAGGATGTTGCAGGATGTTGCAGGCAGCAGATCGCTCTCCACGGCATCTCAAGACTCTGTCACGTCTGTCATATGTGCTCAGTGTGAACCTGCTTTCATCTGTGAAGAGCACAGGGCCAGTGGCGACTGTGCCAATCCTGGTGTTCTGTGGCAAATGGCAAGGGTCCTGCACGTTGTTGGGCTGTGAGCACAACCCCCATCTGTGGACGTCGGACCCTCATACCACCCTCATGGAGTCGGTTTTTAACCGTTAGTGCAGACACATGCACATTTGTGGCCTGCTGGAGGTCATTTTGCACGGCTCTCGGAGTGCTCCTCCTGTTCCTCCTTGCTCAAAGGCGGAGGTAGCGGTCCTGCCCCTGGGTTGTTACCTTCCTACGGCCCCCTCCACGTCTCCTCATGTACTGGCCTGTCTCCTGGTAGCGCCTCCAGCCTCTGGACACTACACTGACAGACACAGCAAACCTTCTTGCCACAGCTCGCATTGATGTGCCATCCTGGATGAGCTGCACTACCTGAGCAACTTCTGTGGGTTGTAGAGTACGTCTCATGCTACCACGAGTGTGAAAGCACAACCAACATTCAAAAGTGGCCAAAACATCAGCCAGGAAGCATTGGTACTGAGATGTGGTCTGTGGTCCCCACCTGCAGAACCACTCCTTTATTGAGGGTGTCTTGATAATTGCCAATAACTTCCATCTATTGTCTATTCCATTTGCACAACAGCATGTGAAATTGATTGTCATTCAGTGTTGCTTCCTAAGTGGACAGTTTGATTTCACAGAAGTTTGATTTACTTGGAGTTATATTCTGTTGTTCATGTTCCCTTTATTTTTTGAGAATTGTACATTGTATGTATGTGTATGTGTGTGTGTGTGTGTGTATATATATATATATATATATATATATATATATATATATATATATATATATATATATATATATATATATATATATATATATATATAATATAATATAATATAATATAATATAATATAATATAATTTTTTTTTTTTTGAACAATAAATTATTGATGAATTTAACAATTGTCCAACAAGGTACATATTAAGACTTTATAGCAAGCATATTTTAGTTGGGGTACGGAGGGGGAAACAAACATATAGTGAACAAGAGGGCATGGTGGGAGAAGGATGGGGGGAAAGAACCCGAGAGGGGAGAGTTTATCAAATGTAATTCCAATTAGATGACTCCGGACAAGTCAGAAGCAAGTGGGTGAAGTGATGGTGTGGCAAAGGTGGTATAGTTGGCATATTCCGCCCAGGGAAGCCAGATTTTCTCTAATTTTCAGACTATCTGAAAGTATGGCTGATAGTTTTTTGTTAATCATATACCAGGAGAGGTGTCTCTTAACTTCGAATAATTCTAAACTTGATTTTTTTCCAGGCCGATGCTTTAGTTCTTTTAGCTACTAGAAATATGAAAGAAATTAGGGCTTGGGTCTGCTTAGGGGTGTTAGGGATACGTTTGTTAAGTAAGGCTTCCCAAGGGTTTTTTTTAAGGTTAGTATTTGTAACTGAAAAAATAAGGTGGTAAACTGTGATCCAAAATCTGTGCACTATAGGACATAACCACCAAGGGTGGTAAATATCCCCAGAGGAGCTACAGCCCCTAAACAGCTGGGAGAGTAGTGAGGATCCACCTTGGCCGCTCTGGTGGGGTCAGGTACCATCTACCTTATAGTTTGTCATTAAGGTGTTTAGTATGACTCCTGCTGAAGAGGACCATATCTGGGACCATATCTGGGAGTTGGGAGGGCAGAGCCGGTGTAGGTGGCAGTACGTCTGTGCGAGGTGTACTGGATGTGGGAGTAGAGGAGAGACGTGGTACCTGGGGCGTGTGGGTTTGGTGGATCTTTGTGTGACTAGTGACAGTATAAGGCGGGGTACAGTTTCTCTGTAGTGAGGTGATAACGTTCTTGAGTTGTAGATGGTGAAATATTTCTTTAGGGGGGAGTTTATATTTATCTCGGAGGGCAGGGAATGGAGTGATACCATCACCATTAATTAAATGGTGGACTCGCAGCTGCGACCCATTACCTGGGCGGGATTGTGGGTTGTCCCAAAGTGGGGCCAGAGGCAAAAAAAGGAGAGATTAGATCTGAGGAGTCCCAAATGTTAAGTGAATATGATCTGATAGGATTCGTAATTTGTTTACGTTGGGCTGGGAGGGTCCATAATAAGGTGTCAGGGGTCACTGGAAGGCATTCGGGAGCCTCCAAGGGAAGCCATATTGGGTTGTGAGTAGACATGGTACAGAGGTAATTGGGCTAGCTGGGCTGCCTGGTAATATTTAGGAAGGTCAGGGATGACTGTAAAAAGTTGCCCTATTACCCCTGGGAAGAGACCTCCTCTCCAGACAAAGGTGTTTACTAGTCGCTGTACTATGGGGTAGTGTAATGGCACAGCGATAGGCAATGCTCGGAATAGTAGAGTATTTTGGGGAGAAGTCATTTTGAGTGCCTGTATACGACCCAGCCAAGAGAGGTGCAGCTTCTCCCAAGTCTGAAGAGGCGAGCGACTTTTACTGGGTAGCTGAGAACCGGGACTAAGTTGTCTGTGAAGTTGACTCCTAGATATTCTAGGTGGTTAGTGACCCATTGGAATGGGACATCTTGTTTAAGCTGTGGGATAATAGTGGCGGGGAGGGAAATGTTCATGGCGTACGATTTTGTTTGGTTTATCTGTAGGGCAGAGAGATGTTCAGAGGGATTGGAGAAGGGCAGGCAGGGAAGACTGGGGGTGACAAGGAGCAAGATGTCACCAAAAACCTAAAAAGCTTAAGGGGAACCGCCGCAATTTCTATCCCTGGTATATTCGGGTTGAGGCGGAGGTGGGTGGCTAATGGCTCGATTGTGAGGAGAAATAGTAGCGGTGATGAGGGGCGTCCTTCACTAGTTCCTCTCTTGAGGGGAAAAAACATTGAGGAAAAGCCATTATAGCGGACACAAGCCAAGGGGAAGTGTAGTCTGAAGTGGGGTCTGTAGGTAGACCATAATGTAGGCATCATGGAAATCGCGGCCATTACAGAGGCTGCCCCTGGCTAGTTAGATGGGGGGTGAGGATAGCAGCGCACGCCTTGTAGTAAGGGGCTGTGAATCCATCTGGGCCGGGTTTTTTGTTAATGTTTGAGTGCTGAATTGCTGTTTCTATTCCTGTGGGGGTGATGGCCTGATGTTGGGGGAGAGATGGCGTTCAGGAAGCTTCTATTTTATGTGTATTGTCGGGGGAAGTATTGCTATATAGCTGGTCCAGCTGCTGGCGACACTGGCGGGTAATATGTTGTGGGTTGGATGTGAGGCCTGTAGCAGTACGTAAGCGTATAGGAGTACGAGGGGAAGACCATTCCAATCTCGCCCCCAAGAACTGAAATGTTTTTGTTAAGGGCATAAAAGTGTTGTTGAGACCAGAGGATGACTCGGTCTGCATTTTCGGAGAGGCAAAACGAGCATGAAGGGGAGGGTAAGGTCTTCATCCGGGGCTCCAAAACGGACACCCCCCTTTAGAGCAGCTGTTCTTGCACATCTTTCTTACGAGAAGCTTCTTGAATGCAGAAGCCCCTCAGCATGGCCGTATGAGCTTCCCAAAGGGAGACTGGTGAAGAAGCTGACTGAAGGTTTACAGGGAAATGGTCATCAAGATGAGTCTCCAGTCTCCGGGCAATCTGAGGGTAGGAGAGGAAGCAATGAGCGGGGAACAGGTGAGCAGGACTGGGGAGGGCTCCAACCAGGGAGTGGATAGAATACAAACGCTTCTGGTGTTGGGTATGGACCATAGGTGGACAAATATGTGGTCTATTCTGGTGTAAACACCATGATGTGGAGAGAAGTATGTATAATCTTTGACCGAGGGGTGCCGTTCTCTTCATAAGCCCACCCTCTGGTTCTGTGAAAAGAGTTTAAGAGCAGCTGACTCTGTAGAGAGCGAGGATGAGGAGGGAGCCCGGGGTTGAGGGTCTGTAGACTTGTCAGGGGTGGCATTAATTATACAATTAGTCTCCGCAGAGTGGTGTGGTGCCGTGAGCAAGCTCTGAGACCAGGCCAAGCAAATGAGAAGAAGGCAGGGTGATGGGTGTTGGGAGCATAATTAGAGACTATGGATCTCACCACGTTGGATATATAATAATATAATATATAAGTAACAGCCCTCATTGTCTGCGACTAATGATTTGGAAACCAAGGAGACTGATTTCTTGAAACAAATGGCCACCCCTTTAGTTTGGGGCATTGGCTTTATAGAAAAGTGGATAAGAGGAGGACAAAAACTTTGGGTTTGATGTGGTGGAGAAATGTGTCTCTTGAAGGCGGATCACGTCAGCCTGTGGGGATCTGTAATGGCGGAAAGCTTTGGTGCGTTTGTGGGGGGAGTTAGGGCCGCACACGTTGTGGGATAAGACGGTTAAAGGCATGATATTAGGGGTGTTAGAGTCGCATGTGAGGGCTCCACGCATGGCCTTGAGGAGCAACGCGTTTCATGTATATAACAATAATTGTTTCTCTTTAGGGGGGAGTAGGGGTGAGCTGGGGACATTTAACTGGTAGTGAACCTACTATATTGACTGAGAGGCTAATCTGGTATAATTTATGTTAGCCGTCCCTTTAGTTAGGGGACTGACAAGCAGATGAGGCCTCAGGACAAGGGCAACAGTAAGACCCAACTGTGACGGGAGGATTAGTGAAGGTAAGTAATAGACTATGGAAAACAGGCAGCAGGGTGGAAGAGCAGCAGTCAGCAAATGGCTAAGGACCCTAAGAAAGTGTCATGACATAACATTAAACAGGCAGAAAAGCTATTACTATTCTAAACAAAGTCCTTGAACAGAAATATTACCACTGGAGAAAGGCACTTGTCCTTCTTGAAGGTGTAGTAAGGAAGCGGTTCGTAGTCGAGACCGTGATGCAGAGCTTGAATATACAGTATTCAGGACAGGAACACTTGGAAAATATCAGATACAAGAAAAACTGTATAACTGTATGGTTACCTTAACAAGTATGTCAGCTAAGGAGTGTCCAAGGTATGGAAACCGTTCTGTAACAGTTTTTACTAACAAACTACTGATAGTAGCTTTCTCTCATCCATTCCAGCTAACAAACTAACCTTTAAGCTATCTTGAGTATAGAATAAAGTGAAGAATGGTAGTCTTGAGCTGATGGAGGAGGGGTGGGTCCCGTGGCCTTCTTTAGGTTGCTGTGAAGAGTAGAGGTTGGAGATGGAAGCCCTTGTTCCAGAAGCCGTAACTTGGTGAGACAGCATTTTTTCCCTTCAGGAGAGAGAACTGTGTGGACCACGTTGAGATGTTAGTTTGAGGATAGTTTGAATGGAAACCCCAAGCGGTACTTTGATATTTTTGGAGTGCAGAACTTCCAAGTATGGCTTCATGGCCCTTCTTTTAGTGATTGTAGACTGGGCCAGATCTGGGAACAGTTCTTAGGAATGGCCCTGAAATTTCAGAGGTGAGGAGTTTCTTGCCGCTTGTAGGACTTGCTTCTTGGTCTTGTTGAAGTGCGTTTTGAGACTAATGTCTCAGGGTGGCCCATTAGGCTTGCTGTCACTCAGGGTTCTGTGGATGCGATCCATCTCTAGACGTTCTATGGAAATTCCAGGTAGAAGCTCCTGAAGAAGGGTTGTAGCTGTGGACTGGAGGCCTGTAATTGTCTCTGGCCAGCCTCTGATACGAATATTACTCCTGTGGGCGCGACTTTCAAAATCTTCCATCCTATTAAAATTTCTTCATTAAGTATCTCCAGCTGTTTTTCATGGGCAGCGAGGCTTGCAGAAGTGGAATCCATTCTATCTTGTAGATCGGAGGTTCTGGAGCCCAGCTCACTGATTTCTTTAGAAAGTTCCTTAGTTAATTTATCATTTTAGATGGTTCCGAATGTAAATTGACTGGAACTGCGAGAGAAGTGCTGCTTGATCCGGGATAGCGGTGCATGGAGTCCTGGTTGTGGAGTCAACCCCGTCTAGTAAGGAGGAGCAGAATGATTCAGCTGGAGAAGGAGGACCGGAGGACATATTGTCGCCAAGATCTGCTGAAGATGGGTTCCTATGATTAGGATTCACTGAGGTGGTTTCGGCATAAGGACGTCTGTGTTACGTAGGATAATCTGGTAGACACTACCCAGCTCTAGTTGAATGGAGTCAGGGGGAGGCAAATAATAATAATAATATAATTTATTTATATTTACATTGATTCCATGGTGCTGTATATAAGGAGGGGTTACATACAAAATACAGATAGCACTTACAGTAAACTAACTAACAGTGATAGACTGGTACAGAGGGAGGAGGACGCTGCCCCTGCGGGCTTACATTCTACAGGAACGGGGGAGGAGACAGTAGGTTGGGGGGGTTTTAGCAGCTCCGGTGTTGGTAAGGCAGCAGCTCCGGTAGTGGTGAGGGGGCAGCAAGCAAGGTCATGGCAGGCTGTAGGCTTGTTTGAAGAGATGGGTTTTCAGGTTCCGTCTGAAGGATCCGAATGTGGCGGATAATCTGACATGTTGGGGCACAGAATTCCATAGGGTGGGGGATATTCGGAAGAAATCTTGGAGGCGATTGGGTGAGGAATGAATAAGTGTGAAGGAGATGAGGAGGTCTTGGGCGGACCAGAGGTTACGTGAGGGAAAGTATCGGGAGATTAGTTCAGAGATGTACGGAGGAGAAAGGTTATGGATGGCTTTGTAGGTCAGTGTTAGTAGTTTGTACTGGATACGCTGGGGGAATGGGAGCCAGTGAAGGGATTTGCAGAGGGGAGAAGCAGAGGAGTAGCGAGAGATGAACAAGTCGTGCAGCAGAGTTAAGGATGGACTGGAGGAGTGCGAGAGTGTTAGCAGGTAGGCCACAGAGGAGGATGTTGCAGTAGTCGAGGCGGGAGATGATGAGGGCATACACAAGCTGTTTAGTAGATTAAGGGTTGAGGAAAGGACGGATTCTGGAAATATTTTTGAGCTGGAGGCGACAGGAGGTGGCGAGAGCTTGGATGTGGGGTTTGAAGGACAGGGCAGAGTCAAGTGTTAGGCTATGTGCCCACGATGCAGAAATGTTCCAGATTTTTTCCTGAGCGTTTCTGCATCTCCCTGGCAGAAAAAATACATGCGGATTGTACATGCAGATTGTACATGTGTTTTTCCTGCCAGGGACATGCGGATGTGAAGCGTTCTTCACATGCATTTCCGCATGCGGGTTGTCAAGCACTTTTCCAGGCGATTTTAGCATCACTTGGAAAGTGCTTGACAACTTGGTCACACTATATAAATCCATGCAACCGGCATGCATTTATATACTGTGACCTTAAAGAATGGTAAAAAAATAAATCTCTACTTACCTTCTGATGGCCCCGGAGTCTTGCTTCGCTCCATCCTGGCTGCCGGCAGCTCGTGGTGCACTGAAGGACCTGCCGTCACATGACTATGACGTCGGCGCAGGTCCTTCAGTCCAGTGAAGACAAGGAGACCGGGGGCCGTCAGAAGGTAAATTTAACATATATATATTTTTTATTTTATTCTGTTTTTTTTTTTTTTTTTTTTACAGGTTCTATGGTATCCGGGTCCGGAGGAGAGTCTCCTCTCCTCCACACCCGGGTACCATCCGCACATTGAAACTCTTGGATTCCGCAAGTACATATACAGTGATGCATAATCCATGCGTTCCAATGCAAGTCAATGGCGGTGAAAGCGCCGCGCTTCCGCATAATAATTGGTTGTGCTGCGTTTTTTCCCCAATGATAATCCGCAGCGTAAATTTCCGCAGCATGTGCACAGCACATGCGGATTATCATTGGGGAACATGGCAGGCCTTCTGCCATGCGTTTCTGCAGCGTTTTTGCCGCTGCGGAAACGCTTAAAAAACGCATCGTGGGCACACAGCCTTACTCCGAGGGCAGCGGATATTACGCGAAGATCTTTACAGGGTGAGGGAGGGTGAGGGTTAAGTCATCGCGAAAGTCTCGGGTTATAGCCCGCCAGAATTTACATGGTTAGGCAGATGTAGCTGCAGGTCAAAAGAGCAGATTAGCTTATAAAGTCACAAAGCAGTATTAATAGTGGCAAATTGCCTTGTAGTGGTGTGTAGTTCTGTAAAATGGCCACTAGGTGTCAGCAGAATACTATTATCTCAATGTATTGAGCTTGAATGAGGAAATGTTTCCACGGTCTTCAGGTCTCCATGAGGATGCTAAGGAGCAGCCCGGCTTGTTAGGCACAAGGGGTCTTTAATGGTGAGATACAGAGGCAGGGGCTTCACCACTAACGGACCCTCTGACCCACAGGGGATGATGGCGGGATCCAATGGAGGACTTCCCTCAGGCTGGCCGTGAATGCCAGGGAAGCCCTGTAGGCAGGTTAGAGACTACTCCTGTATAGAGAGGCACTGCTGATACACTAAGCGGCCACAGTGCAGTGCACGCCGGCCCGGGTATCCACACCTGCCGCCCACCGAGGGCCGGGAGAATCCCCCCGGAGTCTGTCCCTCACCCCCGTGTCCTCCGCTGGTGGTCCGGGGCCCGCTGCCGATGGGGCAAACTGTTATTGGCTGAGGAGTTGGCGAACTCCCCCCCCCCCCCCCCCCCCTGCAGAGGCCGCGGCTTCAAGTCAGTGGTAGGTCTCAAAGCCTTCCTTCGGCTGGAAGGGATGAGATGAAAGCTAGGCTCGGGGGTACAGGAGCGGATTGCCAAAGATTAAGTGTCCTGGGCACGGCGCTCCGCCTGGCACGCCTGGACTTCCGGCCATGCCCCCCGCAGTCACTAGAGATTTTGTAACTTTCGATGACCCCAGAATTGAGTCGGCATTTTCTAAAGCTCCTTTCCGTATATGATGCTACCACTGCGCTCATGGGGTCTCCCTGCAGGTGGTGAAATTAAAAGGCCAGGTTCTGTCCGTCATGTTCCGCTTCCGATCCAAGAGCCGCGAATTGCTGCTGATGAGAACCAGCTCCTTCACCTTCCAGAATCCCTACTCCGATGAGATCGAGTATATCATCTGCACCAACACCAGCGTGAAGTAAGTGATCGCACGCCTGTAATAAGACGGGGACTCCGAAATATAACAAGCGCCAGCTGGTAAAGGGCTATTCTCCATCTTCATGGCTGGATATGGTCGGATAGGGCGTGTAGAAACAAACACTTTGAAAATATTAATAAGCCGTAAATCACAAACCCTTCCTGAGATATTAACACTTTTCTTCTGTTTACAACCCGTTGCCTTGGAGACCGACCACCACTGCTGTCTAGCTTCTAAGCACTGCACTGACTCTGGCTGTGATTAGGAGGTAGCTGTGTGCTCCAAGGAACAGGGCCAGCTTCAAAGCAAAGCTTACATACTCAATAGAAAAGAGCTTGTAAGCACCGCACATGTTCTGTTGTCTAACAGCGCTGGTCGGTCTCCAAGGCAACGAGCTGTAAACTAAAGAAGTGTTAATATCTCAAACAGTTGAAAACTTTAAGAAGCTGTAAATTGCCAAAATGCTGTTTTTTTACAAGCATGATCTAACAATACGAGTGATGAGCGAGCATGCTCGCCACTGCTTGGTACTCGCCCGAGTTTCTCGGTACTCGAGATGCTCGGAGCTCGCTGAGTACTTTCGAGATGCTCGGGTCCCCGTCCTGCATGTCTGGCGCTATTTAGAGCACCAATCATGCAGGGATTGTCTGCCACTCACTGTAATGCCACAGCCATGGTGGTTGTGGCATTACAGTGATTGCCCAAATCGATGGGAACAGTGCCAACAGTGAAACATGAAAAGCCGGCAATTCAGCAGCGGCATACACCGGTACCCGACAATTTATAACAGAAAGAATAGAGCATCACACATAGATTAGATAGATAGAAACATGTCAGTCACATATATAAGAAGTACAGTGACAGTGTTGATTACTGTACTTGTCATTTAGTGTTAAAATAAAGGATTTATTAGAAAAAAAATTGGCGTGGGGTTCCCCGTAATTTTAGTCTCTAGCGGAGGTTAAGCAGACGGCTGGGGCAGATGTTTGAAGCCTGGGAAGGGGGTAATACCCACGGAGCTTCCCAGACTACTAATATCAGCCCCCAGCTGAATACCTAGCCTTTACTAGCTATTAAAATGGGGGACCCCCCCCCAAGAAAATGACGTGGGGTCCCCCCTATTTTAATAGCTAGCAAAGGCTAGGCAGACAGCTGGGGCTGATATTAATAGCCCAGGAAGGGTGCCATGAATATTGGCCCCCTCCCAGGCTAGAAACACCAGCCGTCAGCCGCCCCAGAACTGGCGCATTCATAGGATGCGCCAATTCTGGCACTTAGCCTCGCTCTTCCCACTGCCCTGTAGCGGTGGCAGTGGGGTAATAGGGCTGGGGTTGATGTCAGCTTATAATGCCAGCTGACATCAAGCCCAGGTTAGTAATGGAGAGGCGTCTATAAGACACCCCCATTACTAACCCCATAGTCAAAGTTAAAAAAAAAACCACCCAGAATAAAGTCCTTTAATTGAAATAAACACACAATTCTTTATTGTTCTAAATTAAACCATACTTACCATCACGCCCATTCCAGCTGAAGCCAACGATCTCCTGCAATAAAAGTAAAATAATAAAGCAACCTCATCCTTACCTTTCCATGGTTCCCACAACGGCTTCAGCTCTGCTACATCGAGATGACAGGCTGGACCGCAGGAGAAAGCTGCCATCCAGCCTGTCATCCCGCAGACACTGAGAAGCACAGGCATGCTTGCGCTCCTCAGTGTCTCGCTGTGACGGCATAAAGATGAGACGAGTTCATGTCCAATGAACTCAGCTCACCTCATGCACGTCACTGACAGCGTGGGAGAATTCTGCGCATGCGGTGCCGGCAACTGACGTCACCATTTGAGCAGGAGAATTCTCCCATGCTGAGATGGCAGGCTGGATGGTAGCAGAACGCTGCCATCCAGCTTGTCATCCTTCAGAGACATTGCCTGCGCTCCTGGACATGAACTCGGCTCATCTTTATGCCGTCACAGAGAGACGCTGAGGAGCGCAAGCATGCCTGCTCTTCTCAGTGTCTGCGGGATGAGAGGCTGGATGGCAGCTTTCTGCTGCGGTCCAGCCTGTCATCTCGATGTAGCAGAGCTGAAGCTGACGTGGGAACCATGGAAAGGTAAGGATGAGGTTGGTTTATTATTTTTCTTTTATTGCAGGAGATCGTTGGCTTCAGCTGGAATGGGCGTGATGGTAAGTATGGTTTAATTTAGAACATTAAAGAATTGTGTCTTTATTTCAATTAAAGGACTTTATTCTGGGTGTTTGTGTTTTTTTTAACTTTGACTATGGGGTTAGTAATGGGGTGTCTTATAGACGCCTCTCCATTACTAACCTGGGCTTGATGTCAGCTGGCATTATAAGCTGACATCAACCCCAGCCCTATTACCCCACTGTCTCCGCCACAGGGCAGTGGGAAGAGCGAGGCTAAGTGCCAGAATAGGATGCGCCATTTCTGGGGCGGCTGACGGCTGGTGTTTCTAGCCTGGGAGGGGGCCAATATTCATGGCACCCTTCCTGGGCTATTAATATCAGCCCCCAGCTGTCTGCCTAGCCTTTGCTAGCTATTAAAATAGGGGGGACCCCACGTCATTTTTTTGGGGGGTCCCCCATTTTAATAGCTAGTAAAGGCTAGGTATTCAGCTGGGGGCTGATATTAGTAGCCTGGGAAGCTCCGTGGGTATTACCCCCTTCCCAGGCTTCAAACATCTGCCCCAGCCGTCTGCTTAACCTCCGCTAGAGACTAAAATTACGGGGAACCCTACGACAATATTTTTTTTAATAAATCCGTTATTTTAACACTAAATGACAAGTACAGTAATCAACACTGTCACTGTACTTCTTATATATGTGACTGACATGTTTCTATCTATCTAATCTATGTGTGATGCTCTATTCTTTCTGCTCTAAATTGTCGGGTACCGGTGTATGCCGCTGATGAATTGCCGGCCGGCTTTTTTAAAGAGACGGTGCATGAAAATCGGAGGGTACTCGTGTGTTCCAAGTGCCCTGCTATGTTTTTCATGCACCCTCCTATATACCCTGCCTGTCTGCCTATATATTCTGCCTGCCTGATGTTTAATTGAGCACTGTTCCCATCGATTTGGGCAATTTTTGACCTTCTGCAGACCGCCGGGGGGGACCGCCAGAAATATGCTTGAGTTTCCCATAGACTTACATTGGGCTCATTGCTCGGGTCGAGCACCTGAATATTCCAATGTGCTTGACCCGAGCTTCAAGCACCCGAGCATTTTAGTGCTCGCTCATCACTAAACAATACCCATGTGTGAAGATGGGAATTAACCCTTTATTACCCCTTTTCTACTAAATTGCATGTTTTCTTATCCCTAGGAACTCTAACCAGGAGTCACGACCAGCCTTGGCCAGCTCTCTGCAGAGACCACCACTAGCCCAGAGCATCCCACACTCTCTGGAAATAGGGGGTCCGGGACAGCTGTCTGCCCGGTGAGTGAGGCAGTCACATTTATGACTATATATGATGTACACAGCCACAAAATTTCAAGGAGCAGACAACGTGAACCCTTAGAGGGCGCTGTAGGGTATTCTGCTACATATGCATGAGTAAAAGTAGATGAGAGCGTCATTGTAGTGGCACACCATGTGGTTAGGAGTGGTATTACAAGGGAATGGACGACATTTCGCGGTCAGGTCTGTCCTGTACTTGCTGTGTTTTCTGTAAGGTGAAACCTTCCATCTGAATTGATTTTAACTTGCTGAATTCTTCTTTTGTGCGCAGGCAGCAGCCTCCTCCACAAGCAGACCTGGACGTCGTTCCCAGCAGAGATAACCTGGGAGCGTACAACCACGCACAGGTCAGGCCCAACATGGCGGCATTCGTTTTACTACGTTCTCTCCTCATGTAAAGATTTCCTGTGCATCTAAAAGCTGTTGTTAAAATCCAAAGTGAGCCTACGCACTGACTTACCCCTTTAGTGGTTTCAGTATGTACGTCAGGTGTGCGTCCATGGAACCATTAATGGAGGATTCTGGCTGTGTCATACAGCCGCCACCTATTCAGAGCGGAGTTAATTTATTTCTCGCCTATAAAGGTCCCAGTTCAGCCAGTGACGGCGGCCATTCCTGATCACAGCAAGTCTCTGGAGAAGTCAGACGCGCTCTACGGACAGGAGAGAGATTCGCGGTTTGCTGAAATCTACGGCACCATTAACCCAGGTACGGCCATTGCTTTCAGAATAAAACACAATTGAAACCTTTCATACCTCTTCTTTTTTTTTTTTTTTTTTTTTTTTTAAAGCTCCTACAGGTTTTATAAAAATCTTTTGTGTTTCCATGGTAACAGACTACAAACAAACCCTTTGTAGTCTGATCCTGCAGGCATACTTACAGCTGTCTTCCTTTGATATGGATTTTAATATTTTTAGAAATTGTAGTCTATTTTATTTTTTATTTCCTTAAATCGGATGTTTAATTCTCACATTTATAGACCAGAATAAAGCTCTTAATCCTAGTGGGGTCCCTGGAAACCAGCAGCTCTTCCCGCAAACCAACACTTTCACGCCTGCTCCCCGCCCAGTGGACAACTTCAGGTGAGACCCCCAACTAATAAAGCTGTACTGACAACAGGACACGTTTATCGCCGAGTGCCTGAGCTGGAGGGTCCCATGTCTCCCTGTGTGAATGGTGCCGTAGTGCTCACGCCTTGTAGCATTTTCTGATCCTGAGGTATGATTGGTTTGTATTTGAACAACAGGGGGCACCAGAGATCTTTAAGACATTTGTCTTTTGTTTCATCATGTATATCAGGAGCGGCGGGCTGGTTTCTCCAGGGAACATTATCCAGCAGCCGGTGTCTACGGGGCAGATTCTTGCCCAGATATCGCGGCATACCAGCCCCACACAAGTCACCGGCACCAACTGGAGCTCTGGCACTCGTCAGTCCTTCACCGCACAGGTAGAGACGATGCACGTATTATGATAACTCTGTTTTCCTTAGACTTTGTTTTTACACCACACGTATGATACCGACCTGCAGGCGGCAAAGACCCAGTCTCCTCCGTTTGGCATGGGCAACTTCCAGACGGCTCCTACCAACTTCAGCCCATTGTCCTCCCAGAGTTCAACTTCCTCTCCTGCTGGGGCCACATACCCCAACCTGGCCACTAGGAGCAACAACTTTGGTAAGAAAAAAAAAAAAGGCCTCGAGTGTATATCACCAGTCATAAATTGCCAATGTGCGCCCCTCTAATCCCCCCTGATCTCCTGTGTATTTCATTCCTTGTTTCCTTGAAATCCGCCATACAGTTCCAGAGATATGAGCCTCTTTATAAGGGGGCGTGGCTCACAGGATCCTCTGGGGCGTGGCTATAGACTTCTCTGCATAATTACCCCTATAGCCACACCCTCTTGTAAGGACAGTAACAATTAGTACTAAATAAAGCTGAACGCAACCTGCTGACGGGGATGGAGGGTGTGGACGCAGGGATGGAGGGTGTGGACGCAGGGATGGAGGGTGTGGACAGGGACGCGGGGACGGAGGGTGTGGACGCGGGGACGGAGGGTGTGGACGCGGGGACGGAGGGTGTGGACGGGGACGCGGGGACGGAGGGTGTGGACGGGGATGGAGGGTGTGGGCGGGGACGCGGGGATGGAGGGTGTGGGCGGGGACGCGGGGACGCAGGGTGTGGACGCAGGGTGTGGACGCAGGGTGTGGACGCAGGGTGTGGACGGGGACGCAGGGTGTGGACGGGGACGCAGGGTGTGGACGGGGACGCAGGGTGTGGACGGGGACGGAGGGTGTGGACGGGGACGGAGGGTGTGGACGGGGACGGAGGGTGTGGACGGGGACGCGGGGACGGAGGGTGTGGACGGGGACGGAGGGTGTGGACGGGGACGCGGGGAGTGGACGGGGACGCGGGGAGTGGACGGGGACGCGGGGACGGATCATTGGGAGGATGTGGGAGGGGGCCGCAGGGAGTGGACGGGGACGCGGGGACGGATCATTGGGAGGATGTGGGAGGGGGCCGCAGGGAGTGGACGGGGACGCGGGGACGGATCATTGGGAGGATGTGGGAGGGGGCCGCAGGGAGGGAGGGAGGGACGGATCATTGGGAGGATGTGGGAGGGGGCCGCAGGGAGGGAGGGAGGGACGGATCATTGGGAGGATGTGGGAGGGGGCCGCAGGGAGGGAGGGAGGGACGGATCATTGGGAGGATGTGGGAGGGGGCCGCAGGGAGGGATCAGCTGTACAGTCTCGTGCAGCCATGTGCTAACACTGACATCTGGTCATGTCTTCTCAGCCGCGGAGGTGGGACAGCCTCGCCTTCCCTTCCAGTCTCGGGCAGCAGATGCAGTAGCCGTGTGGCCCCAATGGCCCCAGAGTCAACATCATGGCCAGAACAGCGCAGACTCTCACATCCAGCCCCAGGCCGGCCAGTCAGAGGTCTTTCCAGTAAGTCTCGTCCTGACACCATGTACATTGGTGCGGTTGTGTTCCCGCACATCATGTAAGGTGCAAAAAATTCAAAGCCGACAGTTTTTATATTTTTGCGATCCACAAATACATTGACGTCCAATAATTCTGATTTTGTAACCTGGCCGGATTGTGAGTGCTTTTTCTTCTCCCCTTCCGTCTAGGACATGTTGTCCATGCTGGGAGACCAGACCTCCAGTTACAACAACGAGGAGTTCTCAGAGCTCAACATGTTCCAGCCCTTCGCTGAGTAAAGCCGCACGGCCGGGAGGACGTATACTGGAAGCAGACGCCTACAAATGAGCGGATCACTGCTCCTCCCCCTCTTCTTCCACCTCCTCAATCACTCGCTCTTTTCTCTTGGCCGAGGAGAGATGCGGTGAGGCAGGCGATCATACGAGAAGGGACGTGGACACCAGGACTCGGGAAGGAACGTCACAGGGACACCACAGAACTGCCTTTTATATGGAGAGACCCATCATGTTCCCTCTCCGACCCCCTCCCCAGCTTTAACCCCACATTGTGCCACTGATTTGGGATACCTGCCTCTCTGAATCCAGAGGACCAGATTGCACCCCCCATTCACCCCGATCCCTGAGCATTTCATTATTATATAGTGACCTTACAAAAGACCCTAATGATCATTTTAGGCTCTATCAGGGAGGAAACCTGCGTAGGATAATCACAAACGTAGTTGGTGCCTTTTTATCGTATCAGGACAGGTAATCGCTAGAGGACAAAGAATTTGTGCGGACACCCAGGGTATGCCCATGTCATAGCGGGCAGTCGTAGGCCTGGGTCTGCACAACATGTAGGCTATTAAAGACCCAGGGACACCTTTAAAGGGGTTGCCTGCCTCATTATGACCCATGTCCTGCCCGTTGAGCCGCCGGACATTCATCTGATTACCAGAGATTAAGGACGTCCCCTCTAAACAAAAAAATAAAGGGCGAATCAATATTTAATACTTTTTTTTTAAACACATGCAATACGGATTGAACTTTTTTACGAATGAGCTTTTCGAAACTTCATGATGGCGGCCATAAAAGAAAATGTGAAAAATCGCAAACAATTCCTCAAAAGTTACGGGATTGAGTTTAGGGATACCGTCACGATCTATCCTCACCATTGAAGGCTGCCTCGTCCTTCGCGCAGCTCGCTGATTGCTACGTAACTTGACGCATAATCCCAGGATTAGCACAGATTTTTTACGTCTTGTATTACATAGCACACTTTAATTCTGCAGGATCAATGGCTTTTTCTTGACTTTTTCCTTGCTCTCTCAAAACTTTTTTTTTTTTTTTTTGTGGAAAGTGTTATATGTGTATACTATATAAAATAATATAATTTTATCAGAATTTTCACATGTTCTTGGAAGCGCTCTGGTCTCTGGGTGTCTTATTCCTATGGCTGATGGTACGGAGGAGGCTGAGGGCTCGATGTAAAATTATGGGGAGGGGAGAAGGTTTGCAGCCAGTGTGCTGGTAGAAACATTTGTGTGTACAGCTCCCATGCAAAACTATGTAGGAAGGGTTAAAAAAAAAAACAAGCAAACAAACAAACAAAAAAAACCTGTTAAAATATGTGTATGGATAGAGTCTCCGAAAACAGGTACAACTAGAGTGTCAGAAACGTCATCTTCATTATTAACGTAATATTGTACTGCAAATTAAAGACTTCTCCACATCAGAAGGAGGTCTTCCTCTAATAGAGGTGATCAGTTTCGGGATGCCGATGGGTTGTCGGAGACCCCATCACGTTTATTTTTTTTTTATTTTATTAAAGTGTAATTATATACTGCAATACTAGAGTATTACAATATAAGCAATCAAACGATCACACATTCTAGTCAATATCATGTAAGAAGACAATTTTGAATTTTTAAAAAAAAAATATTAATGTGAAACCGTTTTAATCACCTTACTTTTTTTTTCTAGTACGAAAAATAAAGGAGATCCTCTGGGGGGTGTGCTTATCTACTTTGTATAAATAGCTATGAGGGCATAGCTATCCTGCTACAGTGGTGTCAAGGGCATAGCCATCCTGCTACAGTGGTGTCAAGGGCATAGCCATCCTGCTACAGGGGCTATGAGGCCGTAGCCATCCTGCTACAGGGGCTATGAGGGCACAGCCGTGCAGCTGCAGCGGTTGTAGGGGCGCAGCCGTGCAGCTGCAGCGGTTGTAGGGGCGCAGCCGTGCAGCTGCAGCGGTTGTGAGACCATCCTTTAACTTGGGGGGCACCACAATGAAGTTATGGCCTAAAAGTATGGGGTAAGCTTCTAACCCAGGTGAGGTCAATATGTCAGTATTCCTTCCAATGTAAATGGCTCCTGATCCAGATAACTCCATCTCTTTGCTGTTAAATGTGAGTGAACACCTCTTCCCTGCGGCTCCTTCCCACGGGATGATCCTCCGCTCACAGACCAGCTTCACTTCACAATATGACCGATGGTTGTGTTGTTTGGGTCTGTAGATTTACCAATCATTAACCCCTTTACCCCTGAGGGTGGTTTGCACGTTAATGACCGGGCCAATTTTTACAATTCTGACCACTGTCACTTTATGATGTAATCACTCTGGAACGCTTCAACGGATCCCCCTGATTCTGAGATCGTTTTTTCGTGACATATTGTACTTCATGATTGTGGTAAAATTTCTTCGATATCACTTGTGTTTATTTGTGAAAAAATAAGAAATTTGGCGAAAATTTCACAATTTTCAAAATGTTTAATTTGTCCTTAAATCAGAGACCTACAGTACAGACCAAAAGTTTGGACACGCCTTCTCATTTAAAGATTTTTCTGTATTTTCAGGACTATGAAAATTGTACATTCACACTGAAGGCATCAAAACTATGAATTAACACATGTGGAATTATATACTTAACAAAAAAGTGTAAAACAACTGAAAATATGTCTTGTATTCTAGGTTCTTCAAAGTAGCCACCTTTTGCTTTGATGACTGCTTTGCACACTCTTGGCATTCTCTTGATGAGCTTCAAGAGGTAGTCACCGGAAATGGTGCGCGTGTGCCCCCATTAACCCGATGTTTATCATAGTTACCAGCCTGCTCCTGCTTCAGCAGGCTGGTAACCAGGAGCAGGACATTGTGGAAAGATTCTTTCCACGATGTCGCTGCTCCCCTGATCGTTGGTGAGCCTGCCTGTTTGACAGCTCACCAGCGACCACATAGCGACGCAGCAACGATCCCTGACAGGTCGTATCGTTGTCGGGATCGTTGCAGCGTCGCTAAGTGTGACGGGGCCTTTATTTAGATGTGTGTTAAGCACTTTGAACCCCCAAGTGTTTCGCAAACATTTATAATGTAGAGCCGTGAAAAAAAATCACTTTTTTTCCACAAAAACAATCTTTTATCCACATTTTTTTTATTTTCACAACGGTACCATGAGTAATTGGACCCTAAAAGTTGTTGTACAATTTCTCCTCAGTATGCTGATACACCATAGATGGGAGAAAACTACTGTTTGAGCGCACGGCAGGGCTCGGAAGGGAAAGAGTGACTGGAATGCAGACTCTGATGGAATGGTCTGCGGGCATCATGTCGTGGTTGCAGAGCCCCTAATATGCCTGGACAGTGGAAATGCTCAACAAGTGCCCCCTCTTTGGAACTAATCTACTGGTGCCTGATATGCGAATTTTATAATGTAGTGTCATATGTCAGTTGTGTAGTGTTCGTCAGGTTGTCATACGTCAGAAATTAATTCAATAGTCCATGGAAGTATGGTACGTTTTGAAGCAGTCTTTCATGCACAGGGCAGCTTTGTCGGGGCAGGTGTCACATTGGTAAATGGTGTCCTTGCGTATCCCCCTTCGGTAACACACTCAGCACCTCTTTTGTGACTTACCTTTTTTCCGCTTTGAGGGATCTCCCCCTGGAAATGCTGGCCTGGTACGATTCAAGGTCCTTAAGTTCCGGAATTACTGGGGCCCGCTCCGTCACCACTGCCCTTGATCACTACCTCCTGGAAGTGAAGGTACGACGTAGAAGTCTGGTCTGCACATTGTGATAGAAGGAAAGCGTTGTGCATTGCCTTCTGTACGATGTGCACGGCCAGCTTCTTATACCATACCTTGGCCTTTTTCAAAGCACTGTACGGCTGAAGGACTTGATCAGAGAGATCAACTCCCCCCCCCCCCCCCCCCCCCATGTACTTGTTGTACCCCACTACAGTCTGCTTTGACAGCCCATGTAGAGGAACCTCGTACAGTGCTGAGGGTGCTGCCATCATCATGTATGGTGGTCAAGAGAAAGATATCCCTTTTGTACTTGACCACCAGCAGGTGGTCGCTAAATTGGGCTCTGCTCTCACCCCTTCTGAGCAGCTGCCCAATTAGTGTCTTCGGGAGGCCTCTCTGATTTTTCCGGAGAGTACCGCAGGCTCCGGTACCTCGCGCAGAGAGGGACGCTGGTATAAAAGTTATCCACGTAGAGGTGATAACCTTTATCTGGCAGTGGGTGCACCAAGTCCCACACAATTTTCCCAATCACTCCCAGAACAGGGGGGGCATTCTGGGGGTTCAATCCTCTAGTCATTCCTTTCATAAACTCTAAACTTGTGAGTGTACCCTAGGGTACTCTCACAAAGTTTATAGAGCTTGATTCCGTACCTGGCCCTCTTAATGGATTAAGGACTCATCCCTTTGGGCCACGTACACTTCAGCAAACTTGTTGAAGTGCTCGATGACCGGCCGAATTTTGAAAAGACGATCAAAGTTCGGGTCATCGTGAGCAGGACACCTTGCATTATCGTTGTAATACAAAACTTGTGGATGGCCTGAAAACATTTCTGGGTGCTGACCATTCGGAACACTGGATTGTTATACAAAACTTCAACATTCCAGTATTTCTGAACTTGTGGCTTTTTCAGGATCCCCCTATGAAGGACCAGGCCCCAAATCTACATAATTTCAACTGCGTCACAGGAGACCAGTTAGAAAATGATGAAGAGGGGTTTTGTTCCAAAAATTGTTGAGCGTACAAATTACACTGCTCAAAAAGTAAAGGGAACACTGAAATAACCCATCCTAGATCTGAATGACTGAAATATTCTCATTGAATACTTTGTTCTGTACGAAGTTGAATGTGCTGACAACAAAATCACACAAAAATCATCAATGGAAATCACATTTATTAACCAATGGAGGCCTGGATTTGGAGTCGCCCCCAAAATTAAAGTGGAAAAACCCACTACAGGCTGATCAAACTTTTATGTAATGTCCTTAAAACAAGTCAAAAATGAGGCTGAGTATTGTGTGTGGCCTCCACGTGCCTGTATGACCTCCCTACAACGCCTGGGCATGCTCCTGATGAGGCTCAGTATTGTGTGTGGCCTCCACGTGCCTGTATGACCTCCCTACAACGCCTGGGCATGCTCCTGATGAGGCTGAGTATTGTGTGTGGCCTCCACGTGCCTGTATGACCTCCCTACAACGTCTGGGCATGCTCCTGATGAGGCTCAGTATTGTGTGTGGCCTCCACGTGCCTGTATGACCTCCCTACAACGCCTGGGCATGCTCCTGATGAGGTTGTATGTGGCCTCCACGTGCCTGTATGACCTCCCTACAACGCCTGGGCATGCTCCTGATGAGGCTCAGTATTGTGTGTGGCCTCCACGTGCCTGTATGACCTCCCTACAACGCCTGGGCATGCTCCTGATGAGGCTGAGTATTGGGGAGGAGTCCTGAGGAGATAATTTGCATATTCCCACTGCATTTTGGGGTAAGTGAAGAGTCTCCGCGAGCTCAAAGAACACTGGATTTTGGCTGTTGGAGCTGAAAAGAGGACATCGGTAAACCAGGGGAGGAGTCCTGAGGAGATAATTTGCATATTCCCACTGCATTTTGGGGTAAGTGAAGAGTCTCCGCGAGCTCAAAGAACACTGGATTTTGGCTGTTGGAGCTGAAAAGAGGACATCGGTAAACCGCGCGCCGGCATTTTTAAGCTTTTTTTTTAAGCTTTTTTCACTGTTTTCAGAACATTAACAATAAGAACATGGAAGAGTCCAGGAGCCATTTGGTGAGCTGCATATCCTGCTACATGTTCACAGACTTGCCAGTGGAAAAGCCAAACTTCACATGCCAGAAATGCAAGCTTGTGTCCCTGTTGGAGGAAAAGTTGCGAAATCTAGAAGAGAGGTTAACTACCTTGAAAATCATTAAGGAAGGTGAAGAGTTCTTAGACAGAGCAGAATTATCTCTTCATGATTCAGAAAGAGAAGAAATTCGAACTGCACCTGACGAAACAGAGGAATGGAAGCATGTGACCCACAGAAGCAGGAGGATCGAGAGGCAGTCAGCACCCATACTGCTCAGGAACCAGTACCAGGCTCTCACGCAGGAGAACCATGAAGAAATACAGCAAGATAAGACTTTGCCAGCAATGAATAACCTTGTAAGCCCTCAGAATCCTCCTGGATGGAGAAAGAAGAATGTTGTGAAGAAAAAACGGAGAGCGGTGGTCATGGGGGATTCCCTGTTAAGAGGAACAGAGGCCGCTATCTGCAGACCAGACATAACCTCAAGAGAAATGTGCTGTCTTCCAGGAGCAAAAATTAAAGATGTGTCTGACAGGATATCAAGACTCTTCAGACCTACAGATCACTACCCATTCCTGCTAATACATGTGGGGACAAATGACACCGCAAGAAAGGACCTGGAAACCATCTGCAGTGACTTTGAAGACTTAGGCAAGAAAGTGAAAGAATTGGGAGCGCAGGTGGTCTTCTCATCCATCCTCCCAGTGGATGGCCATGGAACAATGAGGTGGAATAAGATTCTACAGGTGAACAACTGGCTACGTCGATGGTGCCGTCAACAAGGATTTGGATTTCTGGATCACGGAATGAATTACCTATACGATGGACTACTTGCTAGAGATGGGGTGCACCTTACGAAGACTGGAAAACATGTATTTGGAAGTCGCCTTGCTACACTCATCAGAAGAGCTTTAAACTAGAACAATGTGGGAAGGGAAGCAAAAGGCCAGAAAAAGCCATACAGCTGACAAATACTATTGAGATCTCTGCTACTGGAAGTGGAAAGGAAGAACAAAGACAAAAAAATCTAAATAATAAAAATATGGGAGGAAGAGAAACCAATCACAAACTAAAATGTTTTTATACAAATGCACAAAGCATGGGCAACAAACAAGGAGAATTGGAACTACTAATGCAGGAAAAGAAATATGATGTCATTGGAATCACTGAAACTTGGTGGGACGATACACATGATTGGAATAAAAGGCTAAAAGGATACAACTTATTTGCAAGAAACAGACTTGATAAACGAGGAGGAGGTGTTGCATTGTATGTTAGAAAAGCGTATATCTGCACAGAGATTGAAGCTTCAGAGACTGGGAGTTCTGTGGAAACTGTTTGGGTAAGAATACAAGGAGAGAACAACGGAAAGGACACCATTGTAGGCATTTACTACAGGCCACCTGGGCAAGCTGAAGATATGGATGAACTCTTTATGTATCAAATGACCAAGTTCTCCAAAAAATATGACGTAGTGGTCATGGGAGATTTCAACTATCCAGACATTTGTTGGGAATCTCTCTCAAGTAAAACTAACAGGTCAAGCAAATTCTTATCCTCTCTTGCTGACAACTTTATCTTCCAAAAGGTAGGGGAGAAAACAAGGGGATCTGCTACTTTGGATCTAATCCTTATAAACAGGGAGGAAATGGTTGAGGAGGTAAAGGTGGCTGGGACCCTAGGAGGCAGCGATCATGCTATTATAGAATTTTGGATAACTAGAGGAGGAAGACATGTGAAGACTCAGACTTCAAGGTTAGATTTTAGAAAGGCAGATTTTAAGAGACTCAGAAAGAGAATAGGAGGGATCCAATGGCTGGATGTCCTTAAGGACAAAAATGTCCAGGAAGGATGGGAAATTTTTAAAAATGAGATTCTCAAAGCACAATCGTTAACAATCCCGAAAAGTAGGAAGAATGGGAAGCATTTAAGGAAACCAGGATGGATGAACACAGAACTTAAACACATGCTAAAAAGAAAGAAAGAAATGTTTATTAAATGGAAAGAGGGAGGCATATCTAAAGAAGATTATAATGCAGTCTGCAGATCCTGCAGGGCACGTATCAGGTTAGCTAAAGCTGACAATGAATTAAGGCTTGCAAGAGATGTCAAAAGCAATAAAAAAGGATTTTGGGGGTATGTCAAAAGTAAAAGAAAAGTCAAAGATGCTATAGGATTTTTACAGGATGAAAATGGAGAAATGGTAAGAGAGGATGTTGAGAAGGCCGAACTTTTTAATTCCTATTTTGCATCTGTTTTCTCTCAGAAAGAAAATGTAACATCAACTGATCTTAACTTGGATTCCTCTATTCCTTTAAAAGGACAGTGATCTGTAAACAGAAAGATTGTGAGGGAATATTTAGCTAACATAAATGAGTTCAAGTCTCCAGGTCCAGATGAATTACACCCCAGAGTACTGAAGGAGATCGTAGAAGAAATTTTAGAACCACTCTCCATAATCTTTGAAAATTCTTGGAGAACAGGAGAAGTCCCAGAAGACTGGAGAAGAGCAAATGTTGTTCCTATCTTCAAAAAGGGGAAGAAGGTGGACCCAGGGAACTATAGGCCGGTGAGTCTGACTTCTATACCAGGAAAGATCTTTGAACAAATTATTAAACAACATGTATGTAAGTACATGGATAAGAATGAAGTGATTAACCAGAGTCAGCATGGGTTTGTAACTAACAAGTCATGTCAGACTAACTTAATTTCCTTCTATGACAGAATCACTGACTGGGTGGATCAGGGAAATGCTGTAGATATAGTATATCTTGACTTCAGCAAAGCATTTGACAAAGTATCTCACACCATCCTTATTGAAAAAATGACCAAGTATGCAATGGACCAGGCAACTGTTAGGTGGATTCATAACTGGCTTAGTGATCGGACTCAAAGGGTGGTTGTAAATGGCTTCACATCCAGCTGGATGAATGTCTCAAGTGGGGTACCACAGGGCTCCGTCCTGGGACCTGTATTGTTCAACATCTTTATCAATGATTTAGATGAAGGAATTGAGGGTAAACTGATTAAATTTGCTGATGACACAAAGCTAGGAGGGATAGCTAATACTAGAGAAGAGAGAGAGAGGATTCAAAAAGACCTAAATAAACTGGAGCAGTGGGCAGCAACCAACAGAATGGTTTTTAACAGGGAAAAATGCAAAGTACTACATCTGGGCAATAAAAATGAAAAAAGCATATACAGAATGGGAGGAATAGAGCTAAGCAACAGTACATGTGAAAAAGACTTGGGTATACTAATAGATCATAGACTGAACATGAGTCAACAGTGTGATGCAGCAGCAAAAAAGGCAAATACAATTCTGGGATGTATTAACAGAAGCATACAGTCTAGATCACGTGAAGTCATTATCGGTCTTTACTCCTCTTTGGTCAGACCTCATCTGGAATACTGTGTACAGTTTTGGGCACCACATTTTAAAAAAGACATAGACAAACTGGAGCAAGTTCAGAGAAGAGCGACCAGAATGGTGACTGGTCTGCAAACCATGTCCTATGAGGAACGGTTGCAGGATTTGGGAATGTTTAGCTTGCAAAAAAGAAGACTGAGAGGAGACTTAATAGCTGTCTACAAATATGTCAAGGGCTGTCACATTGTAGAAGGATCATCTTTATTCTCATTTGCACAAGGAAAGACTAGAAGCAATGGGATGAAACTAAATGGGAGGAGACACAGATTAGATATTAGAAAAAACTTTTTGACAGTTAGGGTGATTAATGAGTGGAACAGGCTGCCACGAGAGGTGGTGAGTTCCCCTTCAATGGACGTCTTCAAACAGAGGCTGGACAGACATCTGTCTGAGATGATCTAGTGAATCCTGCTTTGAGCAGGGGGTTGGACCAGATGACCCAGGAGGTCCCTTCCAACTCTACCATTCTATGATTCTATGATTCTATGATTCTATGATTACAGCACGGGATCACATGAGAGTATACAGACATTACAGCAGGGTATCACATGAGAGTATACAGACATTACAGCAGGGGATCACATGAGAGTATACAGACATTACAGCACAGGATCACATGAGAGTATACAGACATTACAGCAGGGGATCACATGAGAGTATACAGACATTACAGCACAGGATCACATGAGAGTATACAGACATTACAGCAGGGGATCACATGAGAGTATACAGACATTACAGCACGGGATCACATGAGAGTATACAGAAATTACAGCAGGGGATCACATGAGAGTATACAGACATTACAGCAGGGGATCACATGAGAGTATACAGACATTACAGCACGGGATCACATGAGAGTATACAGAAATTACAGCACGGGATCACATGAGAGTATACAGACATTACAGCAGGGGATCACATGAGAGTATACAGACATTACAGCACGGGGATCACATGAGAGTATACAGACATTACAGCAGGGGATCACATGAGAGTATACAGACATTACAGCACAGGATCACATGAGAGTATACAGACATTACAGCAGAGGATCACATGAGAGTATACAGACATTACAGCAGGGGATCACATGAGAGTATACAGACATTACAGCAGGGGATCACATGAGAGTATACAGACATTACAGCACGGGATCACATGAGAGTATACAGACATTACAGCAGGGGATCACATGAGAGTATACAGACATTACAGCACGGGGATCACATGAGAGTATACAGACATTACAGGAGGGGATCACATGAGAGTATACAGACATTACAGCAGAGGATCACATGAGAGTATACAGACATTACAGCACGGGATCACATGAGAGTATACAGACATTACAGCACGGGATCACATGAGAGTATACAGACATTACAGCACGGGATCACATGAGAGTATACAGACATTACAGCAGGGGATCACATGAGAGTATACAGACATTACAGCAGGGGATCACATGAGAGTATACAGACATTACAGCACGGGATCACATGAGAGTATACAGAAATTACAGCACAGGATCACATGAGAGTATACAGACATTACAGCAGGGGATCACATGAGAGTATACAGACATTACAGCAGGGGATCACATGAGAGTATACAGACATTACAGCAGGGGATCACATGAGAGTATACAGACATTACAGCACGGGATCACATGAGAGTATACAGACATTACAGCAGGGGATCACATGAGAGTATACAGACATTACAGCAGGGGATCACATGAGAGTATACAGACATTACAGCACGGGATCACATGAGAGTATACAGACATTACAGCAGGGGATCACATGAGAGTATACAGACATTACAGCAGGGGATCACATGAGAGTATACAGACATTACAGCACGGGATCACATGAGAGTATACAGACATTACAGCAGGGGATCACATGAGAGTATACAGACATTACAGCAGGGGATCACATGAGAGTATACAGACATTACAGCAGGGGATCACATGAGAGTATACAGACATTACAGGAGGGGATCACATGAGAGTATACAGACATTACAGCACGGAATCACATGAGAGTATACAGACATTACAGCACGGGATCACATGAGAGTATACAGACATTACAGCAGGGGATCACATGAGAGTATACAGACATTACAGCAGGGGATCACATGAGAGTATACAGACATTACAGCACGGGATCACATGAGAGTATACAGACATTACAGCACGGGATCACATGAGAGTATACAGACATTACAGCAGGGGATCACATGAGAGTATACAGACATAACAGCACGGGATCACATGAGAGTATACAGACATAACAGCAGGGCATCACATGAGAGTATACAGACATAACAGCAGGGCATCACATGAGAGTATACAGACATAACAGCAGGGCATCACATGAGAGTATACAGACATTACAGCACGGGATCACATGAGAGTATACAGACATTACAGGAGGGGATCACATGAGAGTATACAGACATTACAGGAGGGGATCACATGAGAGTATACAGACATTACAGGAGGGGATCACATGAGAGTATACAGACATTACAGGAGGGGATCACATGAGAGTATACAGACATTACAGCAGGGGATCACATGAGATATACAGACATTACAGCACGGGATCACATGAGAGTATACAGACATTACAGCACGGGATCACATGAGAGTATACAGACATTACAGGAGGGGATCACATGAGAGTATACAGACATTACAGCACGGGATCACATGAGAGTATACAGACATTACAGCACGGGATCACATGAGAGTATACAGACATTACAGCAGGGGATCACATGAGAGTATACAGACATTACAGCACCGGATCACATGAGAGTATATATGTAACGGGTCTAGGAGGCGGAACCTCTGAGCTACTATACAAGGGGGCGGTCCTTGTAAGGGAGCGGGTGGCGACCAGGGAAGACGGGCAGGCAGTCACAGCAGGTGACCGGGACAGTCTCTGAGTGAACGGGCTGGAGATCACGGCAAGTGACCGGGGCAGTCTCTGGATGAACGGGCAGGAGGTCACGGCAAGTGACCGGGGCAGTCTCTGGATGAACGGGCAGGAGGTCACGGCAAGTGACCGGGGCAGTCTCTGGATGAACGGGCAGGAGGTCACGGCAAGTGACCGGGGCAGTCTCTGGGTAAAGGGTAGGTACGACCTGTGATGGCAGAGCCTCCAGGTAGGCTAGCAGGCAGATGGTTGATGTGTGCTCCCAGGTGAGAAAGCGAGAGTCTCTGGAATGGCAGGTGGTCACAGCACGTGACGGCGGAGCCTCCAGGTAGGCTAGCAGGCAGGTAGCAGGTGTGCGCTCCCAGGTGAGCGGGCAGGAGTCTCTGGAATGGCAGGTGGTCACAGCACGTGACGGCGGAGCCTCCAGGTAGGCTAGCAGGCAGGTAGCAGATGTGCGCTTCCAGGTTAGCGCTCCCAGGTGAGCGGGCAAGCTGGTCCATAGACAGACTGACAGGAGTTGGAGGGCAGACCGTCGGACCTCAGGCTAGCAGGCAGGTAGCAGAATATCAGGCAGGAATCAGACAGCAAACTGGCAGGAATCTGGCAGGTAACTGGCAACGGGACCTGAGGGCTGAAGCAGAGTAGTGAACAGTGCAACAACATTGCTCGGGCACCTCCATTTTGGAGGAGGTGCCTTATATATGGTGAACTCCTCCGGCCATTGGCCGGGGACTCCTTAGGACGGCGCGCGCGGCCCCTTTAAGAGGGAGGGAGCGCGCCCTAAGCACAGTGGCCGGGAAGGAGCGCGCGCTGCCAGCAGAGCGGGAGGAGGACGCCGGGCTCGGAGCAGAGGGGTGAGGGGAACAGCGTCCCTGCCTAGCAGAGGGCAGGGACGCCGGCGCTACAGTACCCCCCCCTTTAGGCCCCCCCTTTTTTAGGCCAGAGAGAAATTTAGCTAGGATGAGAGGGGCATGGATGTTCTCCCGGGGCTCCCACGTTCTCTCCTCAGGACCAAACCCCTTCCAATCTACTAAAAAAAAGGTCTTCCCTCTTACCCTTTTGGTGGCCAGAATGTTCTCTACCTCAAACTCGTTTTCAGCGGAAACCGGAGCAGGAGGCGTACCTGTAGACTTAGAAAAAGAGTTAAGTACCACAGGTTTGAGGAGAGATACATGGAAGGAGTTAGGGATCCGCAAGTTGGCCGGGAGTTTCAATTTATAGGCCACCGGGTTGATCTGACTGATGACCTCCAGAGGACCGATGAACCGAGGCCCTAACTTATAGGAAGGAATCTTGAGCCGGACATACTTGGACGAGAGCCAGACCTTATCCCCTGGACAGAATTGAGGAGGATCCAGACGTTTTTTGTCAGCATGTCTTTTCATACGCTCGGATGACAGAAGGAGTGCGGATCGGGTACTCTCCCATATGGAGGAAAATTTGTTAACAAGAGATTCCGCAGCCGGATTGTCCACCGAGGTGGAGACGGGAAATGGGATCCGAGGATGCTGACCGAAGACAACAAAAAACGGGGATTTGGAGGAAGATTCGCTCTCGTGATTGTTGTAAGAAAATTCGGCCCATGGCAGGAGATCCACCCAGTCTGAATGGTGGGCATTAACGAAGTGCCGGAGGTAACTGGTCAGGTTCTGATTGATCCGCTCCACTTGACCATTAGACTGTGGGTGGTAAGCGGAGGAGAAGTCCAGGGTGACGTCTAGCAGTTTACAAGTGGCTCTCCAGAAGCGTGAGGTGAACTGTACCCCACGATCCGACACGATGTGGAGGGGCAGGCCATGAAGACGGAAGATGTGGCGGATAAAGTCTTTAGCCAGCTCGGGTGCAGACGGGAGGCCTGGCAGGGGAACGAAATGAGCCATCTTGGAAAAGCGGTCAGCGACCACCCAAATGACCGTACAACCGGCAGAGACGGGGAGATCAGTTATAAAGTCCATTGCTATATGCTGCCAGGGGGCAGCAGGTACTGGGAGCGGAAGGAGGCGACCGGCTGGCAGATGTCTCTGAACCTTGTTGCGGGCGCAGGACACACAGGCAGAAACAAAGTCTATTACGTCCTTGTGCAGGGTAGGCCACCAGTAGTGCCGGGTAATAAGCTGGAGGGTCTTTTTCTGACCGGCGTGGCCAGCTAGTTTAGACGAGTGACCCCAGTGTAGGATCTTCTCCCGATCAGGTACTGATACGAACGTCTTACCGGGAGGGAGACGATTTAGACTCACGGGAGCCACCTGCATTACTCTGGCGGGATCGATGATGTGTTTCGGTTCCTCCTCGAGATCAGACACCAGAAAGGATCGGGACAAGGCGTCCGCCTTGATGTTTTTGTCAGCCGGGCGAAAATGAAGAATAAAATCAAAGCGAGCAAAAAACAAGGACCACCGAGCTTGGCGCGGGTTAAGTCTCTGGGCATGCTGGAGGTAAGCCAAGTTCTTGTGGTCAGTGTAAATTATTACCGGGTGAAGAGCCCCTTCGAGCAGGTAACGCCACTCCTCCAATGCCAGCTTGATGGCCAATAACTCTCGATCTCCTATGGAATAGTTGCGCTCAGAAGAGGAGAAGAGTTTGGAGAAGAAGCCACAAGTTACCATTCTCCCGGAAGATGATTTTTGGGTAAGTACCGCTCCGGCTCCAGAGGAGGAGGCGTCAACCTCCAGGAAGAACTGCTTGTTGCCATCTGGGCGATGCAGCACCGGGGCGGAAGAGAAGGCCTGTTTTAAGGAAAGAAAGGCCTCCTCTGCTTCGGGCGGCCACTCTCTGGGATTAGTGCCCTTACGGGTGAGCGCGGAAATTGGGGCAGTCCGGGAAGAGAAGTGCGGTATGAAGAGGCGGTAGTAGTTGGCGAAGCCCAGGAACCGCTGGATGGCCTTCAACCCCTCCGGTCGGGGCCATTTCTCGATGGCAGACAGCTTCTCTGGATCCATTCGAAGGCCGGTCTGAGAAATAATGTAGCCCAAAAACGGAAGCGAGGTCTGCTCAAAGAGGCACTTCTCATATTTAGCGAAGAGGTGATTCTGCCTGAGCCTGAGCAGGACCTGACGAACGTCTCTCCGGTGAGTCTGGAGATCCGGAGAGAAGACCAAGATGTCGTCCAGGTACACCACTACGCAGGAGTAGAGAAGGTCCCGGAAGATGTCATTGACCAACTCTTGAAAGACGGCAGGAGCGTTACAGAGACCAAAGGGCATTACCAGATATTCATAGTGGCCGTCCCGGGTGTTGAATGCAGTCTTCCATTCATCCCCTTGACGGATACGGACCAGGTTGTACGCCCCACGGAGGTCCAGTTTGGTGAAGATTCTAGCCCCCCTCAGACGATCAAATAATTCTGGAATGAGCAGAAGGGGGTACTTATTCTTCACCGTGATCTGGTTAAGGCCTCTATAGTCTATACAGGGACGGAGAGAGCCGTCCTTCTTTTTTACGAAAAAGAAGCCTGCTCCCGCCGGGGAGGTAGATTTCCGGATGAATCCCCTGGCCAAATTCTCCTCAATATATTCGGACATCGACCGGGTCTCAGCAGCGGACAATGGGTAAATACGCCCACGGGGAGGCGTAGTACCGGGTAACAGGTCGATAGGACAGTCGTATGGTCTATGAGGGGGTAATGTCTCTGCCTCCTTTTTATTAAAGACATCAGCAAATGACCAATAGGGAATCGGAAGTCCAGGTAGATTAGTTGGGGTAGGAGAAGGACGGGCGGGATGAACAGGAACCAAACAAGTCTTATGACAGTCCTGTCCCCAGCGAAGGACTTCTCCGGTCTGCCAGTCAAGCACGGGTGCATGTCTCTGGAGCCAAGGTAGACCTAGTAAGAGGGCGTGAGAGAGTCCAGGCAGAACATGAAAAGAGATGCTCTCAGAATGCAGCATTCCCACCTGCAGAGTTACGGATTCGGTGATGAGTTGGATGGGACGTGGTAAGAGGCCCCCATCCACAGCAGCGACAGATAATGGTATAGCCAGAGGTTTGGTGGGAATGCGGTATTTTTCTACCAGGGCCTGTGAAATAAGATTCCCGGCCGCTCCAGAGTCAAGTTGGGCTAGTTTGAAATAACGATTCTCCCCGCAGATAATTGAGACTGACAGCAGCAGAGATGGAGAGGATTTATTCTTGTCTAGGTCGACCTCTCTGAGCGAACCTAGACGCAGGCGTTTCCCGACCTCTCCGGGCAGGTACGGATCCGGTGCTCCTTACTGCCACAGTAGAAGCAGCTCCCCTCGGCACGGCGTAAGTCCTGACGGGTTTTGACCATCTTGGTCTGGTCGACCTGCATAGGCTCAGGAGAGTGTACCTGGGGAGAAACGGAGGGAGTGACGGATTTCTGAAAAGTAGGAGCTAGACGTGGAAACCTCCTCTCACGGGTGATTTCTTTGGCACGCTCCTGGAACCGTAGGTCAATCCGGGTGGCAAGAGTTATTAGGTCATCGAGAGTGGTAGGAATGTCTCGACGGGCAAGTTCATCTTTAATACGGTCGGACAGACCCTCCCAGAAGACAGATACCAGAGCGTCGTTATCCCAGGCCAGCTCCGAGGCAAGGGTACGGAACCGTATGGCATATTGGCCCACGGTGAGACTTCCCTGACGGAGGCGTAGCAGAGATGATGCGGATGAGGTCCTCCGTCCAGGTTCGTCGAAGACTTTCCGGAAAGCAGTGAGAAAGGCAGGCAAGTCAGACACCAGGGGGTCTCCTCTCTCCCATAGAGGATTTAGCCAGGCCAGGGCCTCCCCGGTGAGATGGGACATGATGAAGGCAATTTTGGCCCGGTCTGAGTTAAACTGGTGGGACAGGAGTTCAAAGTGCAGGGTGCACTGATTTATAAAGCCCCGAGCCTGAGCGGAGTCGCCTCCGAAGCGAGGAGGTGCAGAAAGCCGGGGTCCGGGGTAGGATACCATAGTATTGGTGGGCAGCGGAGCTGCCGGATTGCGAGTCATGGCTCTGGCGGTGGTTACTGGTGGAGCAGTCAGAGTGTCCAGGTGAGTATTGACATTCCGCAGGTGACCCAGGATGGACTCCTGTTGGGACCTCTGACGGGACAGTTCATGACACAGGTCCGAGAGTGAGGGAGCTTGGGTGCCACCGGGTTCCATGGCCCGAGCAAACTGTAACGGGTCCAGGAGGCGGAACCTCTGAGCTACTATACAAGGGGGCGGTCCTTGTAAGGGAGCAGGTGGCGACCAGGGAAGACGGGCAGGCAGTCACAGCAGGTGACCGGGACAGTCTCTGAGTGAACGGGCTGGAGGTCACGGCAAGTGACCGGGGCAGTCTCTGGATGAACGGGCAGGAGGTCACGGCAAGTGACCGGGGCAGTCTCTGGATGAACGGGCAGGAGGTCACGGCAAGTGACCGGGGCAGTCTCTGGATGAACGGGCAGGAGGTCACGGCAAGTGACCGGGGCAGTCTCTGGGTAAAGGGTAGGTACGACCTGTGATGGCAGAGCCTCCAGGTAGGCTAGCAGGCAGATGGTAGATGTGTGCTCCCAGGTGAGAAAGCGAGAGTCTCTGGAATGGCAGGTGGTCACAGCACGTGACGGCGGAGCCTCCAGGTAGGCTAGCAGGCAGGTAACAGGTGTGCGCTCCCAGGTGAGCGGGCAGGAGTCTCTGGAATGGCAGGTGGTCACAGCACGTGACGGCGGAGCCTCCAGGTAGGCTAGCAGGCAGGTAGCAGGTGTGCGCTCCCAGGTGAGCGGGCAGGAGTCTCTGGAATGGCAGGTGGTCACAGCACGTGACGGCGGAGCCTCCAGGTAGGCTAGCAGGCAGGTAGCAGATGTGCGCTCCCAGGTGAGCGGGCAAGCTGGTCCATAGACAGACTGACAGGAGTTGGAGGGCAGACTGTCGGACCTCAGGCTAGCAGGCAGGTAGCAGAATATCAGGCAGGAATCAGACAGCAAACTGGCAGGAATCTGGCAGGTAACTGGCAACGGGACCTGAGGGCTGAAGCAGAGTAGTGAACAGCGCAACAACATTGCTCGGGCACCTCCATTTTGGAGGAGGTGCCTTATATATGGTGAAGTCCTCCGGCCATTGGCCGGGGACTCCTTAGGACGGCGCGCGCGGCCCCTTTAAGAGGGAGGGAGCGCGCGCGCGCCCTAAGCACAGTGGCCGGGAAGGAGCGCGCGCTGCCAGCAGAGCGGGAGGAGGACGCCGGGCTCGGAGCAGAGGGGTGAGGGGAACAGCGTCCCTGCCTAGCAGAGGGCAGGGACGCCGGTGCTACAATATAGACCTTACAGCAGGGGATCACATGAGAGTATACAGACATTACAGCAGGGGATCACATGAGAGTATACAGACATTACAGCACGGGATCACATGAGAGTATACAGACATTACAGCACTGGGTCAGATGAGAGTATACAGACATTACAGCACGGGATCACATGAGAGTATACAGAAATTACAGCAGGGGATCACATGAGAGTATACAGACATTACAGCAGGGGATCACATGAGAGTATACAGACATTACAGCACGGGATCACATGAGAGTATACAGAAATTACAGCACGGGATCACATGAGAGTATACAGACATTACAGCAGGGGATCACATGAGAGTATACAGACATTACAGCACGGGGATCACATGAGAGTATACAGACATTACAGCAGGGGATCACATGAGAGTATACAGACATTACAGCACAGGATCACATGAGAGTATACAGACATTACAGCAGAGGATCACATGAGAGTATACAGACATTACAGCAGGGGATCACATGAGAGTATACAGACATTACAGCAGGGGATCACATGAGAGTATACAGACATTACAGCACGGGATCACATGAGAGTATACAGACATTACAGCAGGGGATCACATGAGAGTATACAGACATTACAGCACGGGGATCACATGAGAGTATACAGACATTACAGGAGGGGATCACATGAGAGTATACAGACATTACAGCAGAGGATCACATGAGAGTATACAGACATTACAGCACGGGATCACATGAGAGTATACAGACATTACAGCACGGGATCACATGAGAGTATACAGACATTACAGCACGGGATCACATGAGAGTATACAGACATTACAGCAGGGGATCACATGAGAGTATACAGACATTACAGCAGGGGATCACATGAGAGTATACAGACATTACAGCACGGGATCACATGAGAGTATACAGAAATTACAGCACAGGATCACATGAGAGTATACAGACATTACAGCAGGGGATCACATGAGAGTATACAGACATTACAGCAGGGGATCACATGAGAGTATACAGACATTACAGCAGGGGATCACATGAGAGTATACAGACATTACAGCACGGGATCACATGAGAGTATACAGACATTACAGCAGGGGATCACATGAGAGTATACAGACATTACAGCAGGGGATCACATGAGAGTATACAGACATTACAGCACGGGATCACATGAGAGTATACAGACATTACAGCAGGGGATCACATGAGAGTATACAGACATTACAGCAGGGGATCACATGAGAGTATACAGACATTACAGCACGGGATCACATGAGAGTATACAGACATTACAGCAGGGGATCACATGAGAGTATACAGACATTACAGCAGGGGATCACATGAGAGTATACAGACATTACAGCACGGGGATCACATGAGAGTATACAGACATTACAGGAGGGGATCACATGAGAGTATACAGACATTACAGCAGAGGATCACATGAGAGTATACAGACATTACAGCACGGGATCACATGAGAGTATACAGACATTACAGCACGGGATCACATGAGAGTATACAGACATTACAGCTCGGGATCACATGAGAGTATACAAACATTACAGCACGGGATCACATGAGAGTATACAGACATTACAGCACGGGGATCACATGAGAGTATACAGACATTACAGCACGGGATCACATGAGAGTATACAGACATTACAGCAGGGATCACATGAGAGTATACAGACATTACAGCACGGGATCACATGAGAGTATACAGACATTACAGGAGGGGATCACGTGAGAGTATACAGACATTACAGGAGGCGATCACGTGAGAGTATACAGACATTACAGCACGGGATCACGTGAGAGTATACAGACATAACAGCAGGGCATCACGTGAGAGTATACAGACATTACAGCACGGGATCACGTGAGAGTATACAGACATTACAGCAGGGGATCACGTGAGAGTATACAGACATTACAGCAGGGGATCATGTGAGAGTATACAGACATTACAGCAGGGGATCACGTGAGAGTATACAGACATTACAGCAGGGATCACGTGAGAGTATACAGACATTACAGCACGGGATCACGTGAGAGTATACAGACATTACAGCACGGGATCACATGAGAGTATACAGACATTACAGCACGGGATCACATGAGAGTATACAGACATTACAGCACGGGATCACATGAGAGTATACAGACATAACAGCAGGGGATCACATGAGAGTATACAGACATTACAGCAGGGGATCACATGAGAGTATACAGACATTACAGCAGGGGATCACATGAGAGTATACAGACATTACAGGAGGGGATCACATGAGAGTATACAGACATTACAGCACGGAATCACATGAGAGTATACAGACATTACAGCACGGGATCACATGAGAGTATACAGACATTACAGCAGGGGATCACATGAGAGTATACAGACATTACAGCAGGGGATCACATGAGAGTATACAGACATTACAGCACGGGATCACATGAGAGTATACAGACATTACAGCACGGGATCACATGAGAGTATACAGACATTACAGCAGGGGATCACATGAGAGTATACAGACATAACAGCACGGGATCACATGAGAGTATACAGACATAACAGCAGGGCATCACATGAGAGTATACAGACATAACAGCAGGGCATCACATGAGAGTATACAGACATAACAGCAGGGCATCACATGAGAGTATACAGACATAACAGCAGGGCATCACATGAGAGTATACAGACATTACAGCACGGGATCACATGAGAGTATACAGACATTACAGGAGGGGATCACATGAGAGTATACAGACATTACAGGAGGGGATCACATGAGAGTATACAGACATTACAGGAGGGGATCACATGAGAGTATACAGACATTACAGCAGGGGATCACATGAGATATACAGACATTACAGCACGGGATCACATGAGAGTATACAGACATTACAGCACGGGATCACATGAGAGTATACAGACATTACAGGAGGGGATCACATGAGAGTATACAGACATTACAGCAGGGGATCACATGAGAGTATACAGACATTACAGGAGGGGATCACATGAGAGTATACAGACATTACAGCAGGGCATCACATGAGAGTATACAGACATTACAGCAGGGGATCACATGAGAGTATACAGACATTACAGGAGGGGATCACATGAGAGTATACAGACATTACAGCAGGGGATCACATGAGATATACAGACATTACAGCACGGGATCACATGAGAGTATACAGACATTACAGCACGGGATCACATGAGAGTATACAGACATTACAGCACGGGATCACATGAGAGTATACAGACATTACAGCAGGGGATCACATGAGAGTATACAGACATTACAGCACCGGATCACATGAGAGTATATATGTAACGGGTCTAGGAGGCGGAACCTCTGAGCTACTATACAAGGGGGCGGTCCTTGTAAGGGAGCGGGTGGCGACCAGGGAAGACGGGCAGGCAGTCACAGCAGGTGACCGGGACAGTCTCTGAGTGAACGGGCTGGAGATCACGGCAAGTGACCGGGGCAGTCTCTGGATGAACGGGCAGGAGGTCACGGCAAGTGACCGGGGCAGTCTCTGGATGAACGGGCAGGAGGTCACGGCAAGTGACCGGGGCAGTCTCTGGATGAACGGGCAGGAGGTCACGGCAAGTGACCGGGGCAGTCTCTGGGTAAAGGGTAGGTACGACCTGTGATGGCAGAGCCTCCAGGTAGGCTAGCAGGCAGATGGTTGATGTGTGCTCCCAGGTGAGAAAGCGAGAGTCTCTGGAATGGCAGGTGGTCACAGCACGTGACGGCGGAGCCTCCAGGTAGGCTAGCAGGCAGGTAGCAGGTGTGCGCTCCCAGGTGAGCGGGCAGGAGTCTCTGGAATGGCAGGTGGTCACAGCACGTGACGGCGGAGCCTCCAGGTAGGCTAGCAGGCAGGTAGCAGATGTGCGCTTCCAGGTTAGCGCTCCCAGGTGAGCGGGCAAGCTGGTCCATAGACAGACTGACAGGAGTTGGAGGGCAGACCGTCGGACCTCAGGCTAGCAGGCAGGTAGCAGAATATCAGGCAGGAATCAGACAGCAAACTGGCAGGAATCTGGCAGGTAACTGGCAACGGGACCTGAGGGCTGAAGCAGAGTAGTGAACAGTGCAACAACATTGCTCGGGCACCTCCATTTTGGAGGAGGTGCCTTATATATGGTGAACTCCTCCGGCCATTGGCCGGGGACTCCTTAGGACGGCGCGCGCGGCCCCTTTAAGAGGGAGGGAGCGCGCCCTAAGCACAGTGGCCGGGAAGGAGCGCGCGCTGCCAGCAGAGCGGGAGGAGGACGCCGGGCTCGGAGCAGAGGGGTGAGGGGAACAGCGTCCCTGCCTAGCAGAGGGCAGGGACGCCGGCGCTACAGTACCCCCCCCTTTAGGCCCCCCCTTTTTTAGGCCAGAGAGAAATTTAGCTAGGATGAGAGGGGCATGGATGTTCTCCCGGGGCTCCCACGTTCTCTCCTCAGGACCAAACCCCTTCCAATCTACTAAAAAAAAGGTCTTCCCTCTTACCCTTTTGGTGGCCAGAATGTTCTCTACCTCAAACTCGTTTTCAGCGGAAACCGGAGCAGGAGGCGTACCTGTAGACTTAGAAAAAGAGTTAAGTACCACAGGTTTGAGGAGAGATACATGGAAGGAGTTAGGGATCCGCAAGTTGGCCGGGAGTTTCAATTTATAGGCCACCGGGTTGATCTGACTGATGACCTCCAGAGGACCGATGAACCGAGGCCCTAACTTATAGGAAGGAATCTTGAGCCGGACATACTTGGACGAGAGCCAGACCTTATCCCCTGGACAGAATTGAGGAGGATCCAGACGTTTTTTGTCAGCATGTCTTTTCATACGCTCGGATGACAGAAGGAGTGCGGATCGGGTACTCTCCCATATGGAGGAAAATTTGTTAACAAGAGATTCCGCAGCCGGATTGTCCACCGAGGTGGAGACGGGAAATGGGATCCGAGGATGCTGACCGAAGACAACAAAAAACGGGGATTTGGAGGAAGATTCGCTCTCGTGATTGTTGTAAGAAAATTCGGCCCATGGCAGGAGATCCACCCAGTCTGAATGGTGGGCATTAACGAAGTGCCGGAGGTAACTGGTCAGGTTCTGATTGATCCGCTCCACTTGACCATTAGACTGTGGGTGGTAAGCGGAGGAGAAGTCCAGGGTGACGTCTAGCAGTTTACAAGTGGCTCTCCAGAAGCGTGAGGTGAACTGTACCCCACGATCCGACACGATGTGGAGGGGCAGGCCATGAAGACGGAAGATGTGGCGGATAAAGTCTTTAGCCAGCTCGGGTGCAGACGGGAGGCCTGGCAGGGGAACGAAATGAGCCATCTTGGAAAAGCGGTCAGCGACCACCCAAATGACCGTACAACCGGCAGAGACGGGGAGATCAGTTATAAAGTCCATTGCTATATGCTGCCAGGGGGCAGCAGGTACTGGGAGCGGAAGGAGGCGACCGGCTGGCAGATGTCTCTGAACCTTGTTGCGGGCGCAGGACACACAGGCAGAAACAAAGTCTATTACGTCCTTGTGCAGGGTAGGCCACCAGTAGTGCCGGGTAATAAGCTGGAGGGTCTTTTTCTGACCGGCGTGGCCAGCTAGTTTAGACGAGTGACCCCAGTGTAGGATCTTCTCCCGATCAGGTACTGATACGAACGTCTTACCGGGAGGGAGACGATTTAGACTCACGGGAGCCACCTGCATTACTCTGGCGGGATCGATGATGTGTTTCGGTTCCTCCTCGAGATCAGACACCAGAAAGGATCGGGACAAGGCGTCCGCCTTGATGTTTTTGTCAGCCGGGCGAAAATGAAGAATAAAATCAAAGCGAGCAAAAAACAAGGACCACCGAGCTTGGCGCGGGTTAAGTCTCTGGGCATGCTGGAGGTAAGCCAAGTTCTTGTGGTCAGTGTAAATTATTACCGGGTGAAGAGCCCCTTCGAGCAGGTAATGCCACTCCTCCAATGCCAGCTTGATGGCCAATAACTCTCGATCTCCTATGGAATAGTTGCGCTCAGAAGAGGAGAAGAGTTTGGAGAAGAAGCCACAAGTTACCATTCTCCCGGAAGATGATTTTTGGGTAAGTACCGCTCCGGCTCCAGAGGAGGAGGCGTCAACCTCCAGGAAGAACTGCTTGTTGCCATCTGGGCGATGCAGCACCGGGGCGGAAGAGAAGGCCTGTTTTAAGGAAAGAAAGGCCTCCTCTGCTTCGGGCGGCCACTCTCTGGGATTAGTGCCCTTACGGGTGAGCGCGGAAATTGGGGCAGTCCGGGAAGAGAAGTGCGGTATGAAGAGGCGGTAGTAGTTGGCGAAGCCCAGGAACCGCTGGATGGCCTTCAACCCCTCCGGTCGGGGCCATTTCTCGATGGCAGACAGCTTCTCTGGATCCATTCGAAGGCCGGTCTGAGAAATAATGTAGCCCAAAAACGGAAGCGAGGTCTGCTCAAAGAGGCACTTCTCATATTTAGCGAAGAGGTGATTCTGCCTGAGCCTGAGCAGGACCTGACGAACGTCTCTCCGGTGAGTCTGGAGATCCGGAGAGAAGACCAAGATGTCGTCCAGGTACACCACTACGCAGGAGTAGAGAAGGTCCCGGAAGATGTCATTGACCAACTCTTGAAAGACGGCAGGAGCGTTACAGAGACCAAAGGGCATTACCAGATATTCATAGTGGCCGTCCCGGGTGTTGAATGCAGTCTTCCATTCATCCCCTTGACGGATACGGACCAGGTTGTACGCCCCACGGAGGTCCAGTTTGGTGAAGATTCTAGCCCCCCTCAGACGATCAAATAATTCTGGAATGAGCAGAAGGGGGTACTTATTCTTCACCGTGATCTGGTTAAGGCCTCTATAGTCTATACAGGGACGGAGAGAGCCGTCCTTCTTTTTTACGAAAAAGAAGCCTGCTCCCGCCGGGGAGGTAGATTTCCGGATGAATCCCCTGGCCAAATTCTCCTCAATATATTCGGACATCGACCGGGTCTCAGCAGCGGACAATGGGTAAATACGCCCACGGGGAGGCGTAGTACCGGGTAACAGGTCGATAGGACAGTCGTATGGTCTATGAGGGGGTAATGTCTCTGCCTCCTTTTTATTAAAGACATCAGCAAATGACCAATAGGGAATCGGAAGTCCAGGTAGATTAGTTGGGGTAGGAGAAGGACGGGCGGGATGAACAGGAACCAAACAAGTCTTATGACAGTCCTGTCCCCAGCGAAGGACTTCTCCGGTCTGCCAGTCAAGCACGGGTGCATGTCTCTGGAGCCAAGGTAGACCTAGTAAGAGGGCGTGAGAGAGTCCAGGCAGAACATGAAAAGAGATGCTCTCAGAATGCAGCATTCCCACCTGCAGAGTTACGGATTCGGTGATGAGTTGGATGGGACGTGGTAAGAGGCCCCCATCCACAGCAGCGACAGATAATGGTATAGCCAGAGGTTTGGTGGGAATGCGGTATTTTTCTACCAGGGCCTGTGAAATAAGATTCCCGGCCGCTCCAGAGTCAAGTTGGGCTAGTTTGAAATAACGATTCTCCCCGCAGATAATTGAGACTGACAGCAGCAGAGATGGAGAGGATTTATTCTTGTCTAGGTCGACCTCTCTGAGCGAACCTAGACGCAGGCGTTTCCCGACCTCTCCGGGCAGGTACGGATCCGGTGCTCCTTACTGCCACAGTAGAAGCAGCTCCCCTCGGCACGGCGTAAGTCCTGACGGGTTTTGACCATCTTGGTCTGGTCGACCTGCATAGGCTCAGGAGAGTGTACCTGGGGAGAAACGGAGGGAGTGACGGATTTCTGAAAAGTAGGAGCTAGACGTGGAAACCTCCTCTCACGGGTGATTTCTTTGGCACGCTCCTGGAACCGTAGGTCAATCCGGGTGGCAAGAGTTATTAGGTCATCGAGAGTGGTAGGAATGTCTCGACGGGCAAGTTCATCTTTAATACGGTCGGACAGACCCTCCCAGAAGACAGATACCAGAGCGTCGTTATCCCAGGCCAGCTCCGAGGCAAGGGTACGGAACCGTATGGCATATTGGCCCACGGTGAGACTTCCCTGACGGAGGCGTAGCAGAGATGATGCGGATGAGGTCCTCCGTCCAGGTTCGTCGAAGACTTTCCGGAAAGCAGTGAGAAAGGCAGGCAAGTCAGACACCAGGGGGTCTCCTCTCTCCCATAGAGGATTTAGCCAGGCCAGGGCCTCCCCGGTGAGATGGGACATGATGAAGGCAATTTTGGCCCGGTCTGAGTTAAACTGGTGGGACAGGAGTTCAAAGTGCAGGGTGCACTGATTTATAAAGCCCCGAGCCTGAGCGGAGTCGCCTCCGAAGCGAGGAGGTGCAGAAAGCCGGGGTCCGGGGTAGGATACCATAGTATTGGTGGGCAGCGGAGCTGCCGGATTGCGAGTCATGGCTCTGGCGGTGGTTACTGGTGGAGCAGTCAGAGTGTCCAGGTGAGTATTGACATTCCGCAGGTGACCCAGGATGGACTCCTGTTGGGACCTCTGACGGGACAGTTCATGACACAGGTCCGAGAGTGAGGGAGCTTGGGTGCCACCGGGTTCCATGGCCCGAGCAAACTGTAACGGGTCCAGGAGGCGGAACCTCTGAGCTACTATACAAGGGGGCGGTCCTTGTAAGGGAGCAGGTGGCGACCAGGGAAGACGGGCAGGCAGTCACAGCAGGTGACCGGGACAGTCTCTGAGTGAACGGGCTGGAGGTCACGGCAAGTGACCGGGGCAGTCTCTGGATGAACGGGCAGGAGGTCACGGCAAGTGACCGGGGCAGTCTCTGGATGAACGGGCAGGAGGTCACGGCAAGTGACCGGGGCAGTCTCTGGATGAACGGGCAGGAGGTCACGGCAAGTGACCGGGGCAGTCTCTGGGTAAAGGGTAGGTACGACCTGTGATGGCAGAGCCTCCAGTTAGGCTAGCAGGCAGATGGTAGATGTGTGCTCCCAGGTGAGAAAGCGAGAGTCTCTGGAATGGCAGGTGGTCACAGCACGTGACGGCGGAGCCTCCAGGTAGGCTAGCAGGCAGGTAACAGGTGTGCGCTCCCAGGTGAGCGGGCAGGAGTCTCTGGAATGGCAGGTGGTCACAGCACGTGACGGCGGAGCCTCCAGGTAGGCTAGCAGGCAGGTAGCAGGTGTGCGCTCCCAGGTGAGCGGGCAGGAGTCTCTGGAATGGCAGGTGGTCACAGCACGTGACGGCGGAGCCTCCAGGTAGGCTAGCAGGCAGGTAGCAGATGTGCGCTCCCAGGTGAGCGGGCAAGCTGGTCCATAGACAGACTGACAGGAGTTGGAGGGCAGACTGTCGGACCTCAGGCTAGCAGGCAGGTAGCAGAATATCAGGCAGGAATCAGACAGCAAACTGGCAGGAATCTGGCAGGTAACTGGCAACGGGACCTGAGGGCTGAAGCAGAGTAGTGAACAGCGCAACAACATTGCTCGGGCACCTCCATTTTGGAGGAGGTGCCTTATATATGGTGAAGTCCTCCGGCCATTGGCCGGGGACTCCTTAGGACGGCGCGCGCGGCCCCTTTAAGAGGGAGGGAGCGCGCGCGCGCCCTAAGCACAGTGGCCGGGAAGGAGCGCGCGCTGCCAGCAGAGCGGGAGGAGGACGCCGGGCTCGGAGCAGAGGGGTGAGGGGAACAGCGTCCCTGCCTAGCAGAGGGCAGGGACGCCGGTGCTACAATATAGACCTTACAGCAGGGGATCACATGAGAGTATACAGACATTACAGCAGGGGATCACATGAGAGTATACAGACATTACAGCACGGGATCACATGAGAGTATACAGACATTACAGCACTGGGTCAGATGAGAGTATACAGACATTACAGCACGGGATCACATGAGAGTATACAGACATTACAGCCGGGATCACATGAGAGTATACAGACATTACAGCAGGGGATCACATGAGAGTATACAGACATTACAGCACGGGATCACATGAGAGTATACAGACATTACAGCACTGGGTCAGATGAGAGTATACAGACATTACAGCAGGGGATCACATGAGAGTATACAGACATTACAGCACGGGATCACATGAGAGTATACAGACATTACAGCAGGGGATCACATGAGAGTATACAGACATTACAGCAGGGGATCACATGAGAGTATACAGACATTACAGCATGGGATTACATGAGAGTATACAGACATTACAGCACGGGGATCACATGAGGGTATACAGACATTACAGCACGGGATCACATGAGAGTATACAGACATTACAGCACGGGATCACATGAGAGTATACAGACATTACAGGAGGGGATCACATGAGAGTATACAGACATTACAGCAGGGGGTCACATGAGAGTATACAGACATTACAGGAGGGGATCACATGAGAGTATACAGACATTACAGGAGGGAATCACATGAGAGTATACAGACATTACAGCCGGGATCACATGAGAGTATACAGACATTACAGCAGGGGGTCACATGAGAGTATACAGACATTACAGCACGGGGATCACATGAGAGTATACAGACATTACAGGAGGGGATCACATGAGAGTATACAGACATTACAGCCGGGATCACATGAGAGTATACAGACATTACAGCCGGGATCACATGAGAGTATACAGACATTACAGCACGGGGATCACATGAGAGTATACAGACATTACAGGAGGGGATCACATGAGAGTATACAGACATTACAGGAGGGAATCACATGAGAGTATACAGACATTACAGCCGGGATCACATGAGAGTATACAGACATTACAGCAGGGGGTCACATGAGAGTATATTGACATTACAGGAGGGAATCACATGAGAGTATACAGACATTACAGCAGGGGATCACATGAGAGTATACAGACATTACAGGAGGGAATCACATGAGAGTATACAGACATTACAGCAGGGGATCACATGAGAGTATACAGACATTACAGCAGGGGATCACATGAGAGTATATAGACATTACAGCAGGGGATCACATGAGAGTATACAGACATTACAGCCGGGATCACATGAGAGTATACAGACATTACAGCACGGGGATCACATGAGAGTATACAGACATTACAGGAGGGGATCACATGAGAGTATACAGACATTACAGCCGGGATCACATGAGAGTATACAGACATTACAGCACGGGATCACATGAGAGTATATAGACCTTACAGCAGGGGATCACATGAGAGTATACAGGCATTACAGCAGGGGATCACATGAGAGTATACAGACATTACAGCACGGGATCACATGAGAGTATATAGACCTTACAGCTGTTATCACATGAGAGTATACAGACATTACAGCAGGGGATCACATGAGAGTATACAGACATTACAGCACGGGCTCACATGAGAGTATACAGACATTACAGCACGGGATCACATGAGAGTATACAGACATTACAGCACGGGATCACATGAGAGTATATTGACATTACAGCAGGGGATCACATGAGAGTATACAGACATTACAGCACGGGATCACATGAGAGTATACAGACATTACAGCAGGGGATCACATGAGAGTATACAGACATTACAGCAGGGGATCACATGAGAGTATACAGACATTACAGCACGGGATCACATGAGAGTATACAGACATTACAGCCGGGATCACATGAGAGTATACAGACATTACAGGAGGGGATCACATGAGAGTATACAGACATTACAGCACGGGATCACATGTGTAAATGTGGCGCCCTGCTGCGCATCGGTGCTACAGAACCCAGAAGGGTGCATGGATGGACTTCTCTACAAGAGGCCCTCACACATTCACACACCTCCACCCTACCACCTCAGACCAGCAGAGAGAGCCCGTTAAGGATATATATGTATATAGGGAGGGTGGAGCCAGGCAGCTCAGTTAGTCTGGAGTCAGTTTAGTGTTCAGTCAGACTGGTATTTGGGAATCCTGCAGAAAATACCTGTGTGAATTGCGGTGAGTGCTGCATTGTGACCTGCTGAGTGCTTTTCTACCTGTTTAGATTTATTGGGCTTTTTAAAACCTATTTTCTCACTGCAGTTTTAGTTTCTTAGTTTACTACCTGTGTATTTAAGGGTTAACTACATTGCACTAAAATCCTGAGGTGTAGATTTACTCACAAGGGGTTAATTAAGGGGAAGGGGTCATAATTAAGGGTTTATAAGGGGCAGCTGGTTGGACATCAAGTCCTTTGGAAGTGCATTGAGGTGAAGGGTACATTGCTGGAAAAGGAAGAAAAAAAAAAAACCTCTTTAAATCTCTTAGTTTGCGAGTGTGAACGAGCTGCGTGTGTCCGGAGCGTAAGTGCGAACGAAAGTAAGTGTGTGACTTGTTTTTCAGTGACTTTGGATTCAGGGAGTTTGGAAGGGAGGACTTAGGACTGAATTGCTGACTGTATTTCATTCTTTCTTTACTTTACTTTTTACTTAATTAATCCACCTGACCTACTTATCTGATTCCCCCGTCCATACTTGATACTTAACTGATCCTCCGCCGATATCTAATTGATACACTTGCACATCCCTAATTGATCCCCGTCCATACACCTATATATAAATAATTGTGTTTTGTACTTGTATATATATACTGACTGTATCCCCATATTTAGAATGACGTCCATGTTGGCCGGAGCCGTGCAGTGTACATCTTGCGCAATGTATGCATTCCGTGAGCAACCGCTCGAGGATCCATACTGCTGCGAGAGATGTGAGCATATCGTGCACTTGGAAGCCCAAATTCTGGATCTAAGTGCTCAGATAGCGGTACTGAGGAGCATCGACAACATGGAACGGAGTTTGCTGCTCACCGAGCAGACACTCAATGGGTCAATACTGGGGGTGGAGCATAGAGGGGAAGTGCAGGCTGAACAGGCAGGGAGCTGGATAACAGTTAGGAGGGATAGAGGGAAGAAGTATAGGAAGGCTGGTTCAGAACCGGCATTATAGGAGCACGACAGATCCTCTGACCGCCGGGGGAGTGTATGCTCCAGTAATGAGGGGGAGGGGGGAAGTGTAGGGCAGGCAAGACAGGTTCTGGTAATGGGTGACTCTATTATTAGGGGGACAGACAGGGCAATCTGTCACAAAGACCGGGATCGCCGAACGGTGTGCTGCCTCCCTGGCGCTCGAGTCCGGCACATCGCGGATCGGGTTGACAGGTTACTGGGTGGGGCTGGCGAAGACCCAGCGGTCATGGTCCACATCGGCACCAATGACAAAGTGAGTGGTAGATGGAGGGTCCTTAAAAATGATTTCAGGGACCTAGGTAGGAAGCTTAGGGCAAGGACCTCCAAGGTAGTTTTCTCAGAAATACTACCAATCCCGTGAGCCACACAGTAGCGCCAACGGGAAGTTAGGGAGGTGAATAAGTGGCTAAAGAGTTGGTGTAAGGCAGAAGGGTTTGGGTTCATGGAGAACTGGGCCGTCTTCGCGGTCGGCTACAGGCTCTACCGTAGGGACGGGCTGCACCTCAATGGGGAGGGTGCAGCGGTGCTGGGGAAGAAGATGGCTAATAGGTTGGAGGAGTTTTTAAACTAGAGACGGGGGGGGGGAACCAAGGAAATAGGTGAGATGTGAGGCAAGCAAGGGGGAAGGGGAGAAGTGAATATAATGAGGGTGGAGAGGGGGGTGGGGATAGTACAGTTAGATCGTTAGAGAAGAATAGGATGCTAAATAACCCCAAAGTTTTATCTTGCATGCTGACCAACGCAAGAAGCCTGACCAATAAGGCGGATGAGCTGCAGGCGCTTATATCGGAGGAGAGGTATGACATCGTAGGTATAACAGAGACTTGGCTAGACGATAGCTACGACTGGGCGGTAAATTTATTAGATTATAGTTTATTTAGAAGGGACCGGAAACAGGGGAAAGGCGGAGGAGTCTGCTTATATGTAAAGTCACGTCTAAAGCCCAGACTAAGGGAAGATATAGGAGAGGGAGAAGAGGGGGTCGAGTCCATGTGGGTAGAGATAGAGGGAACTAAAAATAATAATAAAATATTACTGGGGGTCTGCTATAAGCCACCAAATATAACAGAGGAGAATGAGAATCTGCTATTAGGACAAGTAGACAAAGTAGCAAAACATAATGAAGTGATTGTAATGGGGGATTTCAACTACCCGGATATTGACTGGGAAACAGAAACCTGTAGATCTCAGAAAGGAAAAAGGTTCTTGACAAATATTAAGGATAATTATCTCTCCCAACTAGTGCAGGAACCAACGAGAGGGAAGGCCGTGTTGGACTTAATATTGACTAATAGGCCTGATAGAATAACTGAGGTACAGATAGGGGGGCACCTAGGTAATAGCGACCATAATATTATCGACTTCAAAATGCCCTTCAGTAGGGTTATCAATAAGGGAACAACTAAAACATTAAACTTTAGGAGGGCGAAGTTTGATCAGCTGAAAGAAAACCTTCAACTTATAGACTGGGACAAAGTTCTTAATCAAGGAAATACGAATAGTAAATGGGAAACCTTCAAAAGAATTCTGAATACTCAGTGCGAGAGGTATATACCGTATGGGAATAAAAGGGCCAGAAATAAGAGGAAACCAATATGGTTGAACAAGAACGTAAAAGGGGCGTTAAATAGCAAAAAAGAGGCATTCAAGAGATTAAAACAGGAAAACAGCAAGGAGGCACTAATGTGTTACAAGGAAAAAACGAGAACCTGCAAAAAACAAATAAAAATAGCGAAGGAGGAAACAGAGAGACGTATTGCTAGGGAAAGTAGATCAAATCCCAAACTGTTCTTTACGTATATAAATAGTAAAAGGATTAAATCGGATAATATTGGACCGATAAAAAGTGAGTAAGGCAAAATCATAGAGAAAGATGAGGATAAAGCTAATCTATTAAATAATTTTTTTTCGACAACTTTCACAAAGGAAAAAGAACTAACAGGCGAAATGAGAAGTGACAAGCTTAATCCTCCACTAAGTATGACAAATCTAACCCAAGCTGGGGTACAGAAACGCCTCAGTAACATTAAAATAAACAAATCACCAGGACCTGATGGCATACACCCACGGGTACTAAGGGAACTAAGTAATGTGATAGACAGACCGTTATATCTTATATTTAAGGACTCTGTTGAGACTGGGTCTGTGCCACTTGATTGGCGACAGGCGAATGTAGTGCCAATATTCAAAAAGGGAGCAAAAAGTAACACCGGAAACTATCGGCCGGTGAGTCTGACGTCCGTTGTGGGCAAAATTTTTGAAGGCTTTATTAATGAGGCAATTACGGAGCATCTTGATGCTAATAATCTATTAACCCCGAACCAACATGGAACCATGAGGAATCGCTCCTGCCAAACAAACCTGATTGACTTCTACGAGGAGGTGAGTTCTCGAGTAGATCAGGGGGAACCAGTGGATGTCGTGTATCTCGACTTCTCAAAAGCGTTCGATAGCGTGCCACATAATAGGTTGGTATACAAAATGAGAATGATGGGGCTGGGGGAAAATGTCTGCAAGTGGGTAGCTAACTGGCTAAAGGATAGAAGGCAGAGGGTGGTTATAAATGGAATATTCTCAGATTGGGCAAGCGTCACTAGTGGGGTACCACAGGGGTCTGTACTAGGCCCAATGTTATTTAATATCTTTATTAACGACATAGTCAACGGGATAAATAGTAAAATATCAATATTTGCAGATGACACAAAGTTATGTAAAACAATTAATACAAAAGAGGACAGTGCAGACCTACAGAGGGATTTGGATAAGCTGGGTAGGTGGAGCATTAAATGGCAAATGAGGTTTAACGAGGAGAAATGTAAGGTCATACATATGGGAAGGAAAAATGGAAGTCACCAGTACTCACTGAATGGGAAATCATTGGGGAATTCAGAGATGGAGAAGGACTTGGGCATCTTGATTGATAGCAAACTAAATTGGAGTGCCCAAAGTCAGGCGGCTGCTGTAAGGGCAAACAGGGTAATGGGATGTATCAGAAGAGGTATAGCTGCAAAGGAGGAGAACATTGTTCTTCCACTGTACAAAGCACTGGTCAGACCACACTTGGAATACTGTGCTCAGTTATGGGCCCCAATATATAGAAAGGATATAAATGAGCTGGAAAAGGTACAACGGAGGGCAACAAAATTAATAAAGGGAATGGAGGGACTGCAATACCCAGAGAGGTTGGCAAAACTAGGACTATTCAGCCTGGAAAAGAGAAGGTTGAGGGGGGACATAATAAAGGTGTACAAATATGTTAGGGGACAGTATAGAGATCTTTCCCGGGATTTGTTCAAAAGGAGGAATATTACGGTAACAAGAGGGCATTCACTAAGACTGGAAGAGAAAAGGTTTCAGCACCAGCATAGGAAGGGGTTCTTTACGGTAAGAGCAGTGAGAATATGGAATTCACTGAGTGAGGAGACGGTAATGTCAGATTCACTACACCAGTTCAAGCGGGGACTGGATGCATTTCTAGATACCAGGCAGATTTCAGCATATACTTAAAAATAAAATAAAATAGTAGGTTGATACAGGGATTTATTCTGACTGCTGGTTTCAGAGTCAGGAGGGAATTTTTCCTCAGGTGAAGATTGGCCAAATCATTTGGGGTTTTTGCCCTCCTCTGGATCAACTTTAGCAATTACAGAACTAACAGGTCGAACTTGATGGACGCAAGTCTTTATTCGGCTTTACAAACTATGTTACTATGTTACTATGTATGTTACTGAGAGAGAGTCTGAGGACGTGCTGACGCTCAGAGAGCAGCGAAGAGGCAGTACGCTGGCTGCTGTGCTTAGGCCAGCCAAGGCCTACAGCAAGTGTGAGGGCCCTGAGTGTGGCCGAAGGCGAGAGGAGAAAGAAGAAGTAGCGAGGGGGCAGAGGAGTATACTAGGCTCACCCCGAGATATATACCGGACACCAGGTCCGCGCCTACAGGATCATTTATACCCAGTAGGGACCACCGGAACCCCTGGAGGACTACCGGTCCCTGGTTTACCAAACGCTGACTACAGTACCAGGGCTAGGAGTTACGGAGGCCCCAGCGTCCAGGGAGAGTGATCTCCAAAAGAAAGCCCTACCACCAGGTCAGCAGGTGCAAGGGAGAGAGAGAGGCAGTAACCAAGCTAGGCCTAGTTCCAGGCAGGCCAGAAGCTTAGCGAGTAAAGCCAGGGATCAGGAGGCCCTATAACCCGCTCACTGGGGAGAGTCCAAAAGTGCACCCTTCGCCTGGAGTACCCTGGACTGTGCCTGCAACATCACCAGTAAAGGTACTGAAGCTTACCCCCGTGAGAGTGTCCGTCTTTCCTCCGGGACCGTCCTGCCGTCTCTCCCCAGCATCCACCATCTACCCCTACACTGCCCTGGAGCTAGCTCTACCTGTGGAGAGCCACACCATCCCTGCTGCCGTAACACCAGCTCCAGAGGACTGCTCCGCAGCGGCGGCTCCCTTTGGCTGCATACCACAGGTGGCGTCACAAACTTTCCAAATCCCCTATAAATATTCCCCCTTTTACTGACCGCCCTGGGTCACGGACCGGGCCAGCCACTGTGATATCCCCAATACCGGCAACAATAGGCACGGCTGCCGAGTACCCCACGGCCCAGGGGGCGCGTCATAAATATGTAATTTTTTTTTCTTTGTGTAAATGCCGCTGTTCTCCTGAATCCGGCTATGGTTTTCTTTTGTTCCTGCCCCTCTCTGTTCCTGATAAATCCTCCTCTTCCTTAATGTAGATCTAGTCTTGTAAGATAAGGGTATGTGGTCCTAAGCTTCTTTTCTGGGGTCTTTGTGATGACCACACCCACTCCGATAAGAAGACTAGATTTATATACAGGGTAGAGGAGGCCATATCTCAGGAACGGAAATGCCCAGGAACAAAAGAGAAACATCAACTAGTTCAAGAGAACAGCGGCATTTACACCAGATAAAAGAAAATACATATACAATAGTGTTCAAAATAATAGCAGTGTGTTCAAAATCATAAGTTAAGCACAAAATGTTTCTCCTAGTTGTCATTTCCAGCATTGGGAACATTGGACACTGTTTTCTAATTCAAAACATGAAGAGAAATGTAGATAATTTATAACTACTTTACAGAAAATAACAAAACATGAACATTGGGCTGTTCTAAAAAATAGCAGTGTCTGCATTTGTCTTTACAGACTCACAATATTTCTTTTCTTTGAGGATTTAGCCTTCCTGTGAATCACTAACCTACAGTAATATTTATTGTTACCCACAGTTTTTTAGAACTGCTTCACATCTATGTTGCATAGAGTCAACCAACTTCTGGTCCCTGTCATCTGTTTTTTTTCCAGCCCAGGATACTTTGATTACATCCCACAATGTTTTGGCATTTGTTGGCTTTGCCTCACAAATGGTATTTTTGATGTCACCCCACAAGTGTTCTATCGGATCAAGGTTCAGGGATCGGGCTGGCCACTCCATAACCTCAATTTTGTTGGACTTTAACCAAGATTTTGCTTGTTTACTGGTGTGTTTAGGGTCTTTGTCTTGTTGAAACACCGATTTCAGGGTCATATCCTCTTCAGCGTAAGGCAACATGACCTCTTCAAGTATTTTACTATATGCAAACTGGTCCATGGTCCCTGGTATGTGGTAAATAGGTCCGGCACCATAGTAAGAGAAGCATGACCACATGATGCTTGCACCATCATGCTTCGCTGTCTTCAGTGTGGACTGTGGCTTGAATGCAGAGTTTGGGGGTCGTCTGATGAACTGGCTGCGGCCCTTGGACCCAAAAAGAAAAATTTTACTTTCATCGGTTCACAAAAATGTTTCTCCATTTCTCTTTAGGTCACTTGATGTGTTCTATGGCAAATTGTATCCACTTCAGTACGTCTTTTGTTAACAGTGGACTTTGCGGGGACTTCTTGCTAAGAGATTAGCTTCACACAGGCGTCTTCTAACTGTCACAGTCCTCACAGGTAACTTGAGACTGTCTGTGATCATCCTGGAGCTGATCATTGGCTGAGCCTTTGCCATTCTGGCTATTCTTCCATCCATTTGAATGGTAGTCTTCCGTCTTCTTCCACGTCTCTCTGGTTTTGCTTTCCATTTTAAATCATTGGAGATCATTTTAGCTGAACAGCCGATCATTGTCTGCACTTCTTCATCAGTTTTACCCTCTCCAATCAAATTTTTAATCAAAGTACGCTGTTCTTCTGAACAATATACAAAAAGAAAGCGCAGCAGCACTCTGTGAGGGCCAAGCTACATGAAAACAATGAATCTAAACTCTATTGTTACGCAGTAAGCTATACTTACAAAAAACAAAGGTTCTTAGCACATAAATTGGCCAATTCATGTGTGGCCATCAAGCTCGGCAAGGTGACCTCCCCTGATGCGTCCTGATCTACCATGCATGCTACTTTTGGACTAAGAACCTTCATTTTTTGTAAGTATAGATTACCGAGTGCTGCTGCGCTTTCTTGTTGTATATTATGCAGTTATTGCAGCCTGCACCTGTTCACATTTAGGAGGTGCTGGTCAGGTTTTCACTATGTTCTTCTGAACAATGTCTCCAATGACTCAGGCTTTCAAGGAGAAATGCATGTACAACGTGTGCTGGCTTCACCTTTAAATAAGGGCCACCTGATTCACAGCTGTTTCTTCAGTGAAGAGATAGTAATTCACTGCCTCGAAACCCAATATAGGATCAATAAGAGTACAGTGCACTGACATCTAAGGTGACAAACCAGTAGTCCTCCTCCCATTTGATGTTCTTGGTTTCTGATATTAATTGTGTAGAATCTCTTAAGAAGGATGCCATTTTGAGAACATATTCTTATAAAAATAAGTCAATATAATGGGTAAGGAAGTTCGTGCGTGAAACCATTCCCTAGATGGTGGGGCGTCTTAGGGGTTAATTTCTTTGTTATGCACCTTAAGCTGGTGGCAAAATATTGCTCGATTTGGAGCTGGATTCATGTTTTTCTTTCTTATTTAATAATTGCAGTTTGTATGCATCTTTGATCAATTTATTGTATTTCTTCTCATATTGTTCTGAGGGATCTGTAGACATTTGGTATAATATTTCACATCAGCAAGAATATTTAAAGCTTCCCTTTTATAATCGTCTCTTTAAGGGGATGGGCAATGGTGCTCTTAGGCACGCCCTTCTGTCCCCACTCTTCTTCCACCAATACTAATGAAAAGGTATAAATAGGCTGTATGGATCATAACAGATACACACCTGATGAAGGTCAGACAGGCGAAACTCATTGTGTTTGTTTTATTATGTTTTTTTTACATTTGTCATATGTTATGTAGAAATCCTTTTCTAGGTTTCCACTCAGACGCATCCATACCTCTGGATCCTCGATGCATCTGAGTGGAAGCGCCTTATAGCCTGGTCTGTTTCTTTGTTCTACGCAGTATATGTTGGTTATCTATCTATATAATTGTCTTATCCCGTCTGTCTTTCTGTCTGTCTGTCTGTCCAGGAAATCCCGGGTCGCTGATTGGTCCGGCCGCGGCCAATCAGCGACGCGGCATTTCAGAATAACATGGCGGCCATTAGCAGCTCATGTGCGGCACGGAAGTCAGCGGCGATGCTGCCGGGAGATGCAGCCAGCTGCTCGCAGCATAAGTCCCCCGACCGCTGGCGCCGCTGACCTACGTGCGGCTATCGTCGGAAGATCAGCGGCACCCGGCGTCATACTTACCCCTCCCCGTGCCTGCGCAGCAGCTCCTGTGTCTTCCGCTGATGCTCTATGACGTCTCAGGTCAGAGGGCACGGTGACATCTTTACACCGTGCTCTCTCCTGAGCGGTCACAGCGCACAGAGTCAACATGCCAGCTACGCTGGAGTCCAGAAAAGCAGCTGAGAAGGGAGGTGAGTATTGGATTTTTTTTTTTTGTATGGAGCCATAGGGGACCTGCATGGGGCACTATGGGGGGATGTGACATCCTGCATGGAGTATTATATAGGGGGGATGTGACAGCCTGCATGGGGCACTATGGAAAGATGTGACATCCTGCATGGGGTATTATATAGGGGAGATGTGACATCCTGCATGGGGCACTATGGAGAGATGTGACATCCTGCATGGGGCACTATGGAGAGATGTGACATCCTGCATGGGGCACTATGGAGAGATGTGACAGCCTGCATGGGGCACTATGGAGAGATGTGACATCCTGCATGGGGTATTATATAGGGGGGATGTGACATCCTGCATGGGGCACTATAGGGGGATGTGACATCCGGCATGGGGTATTATATAGGGGGGATGTGACTTCCTGCATGGGGTATTATATGCGGGGGATGTGACATCCTGCATGAGGTATTATATAGGGGGGATGTGACAGCCTGCATGGGGCACTATGGAGAGATGTGACATCCTGCATGGGGTATTATATAGAGGGGATGTGACTTACTGCATGGGGCATTATATAGGGGGGATGTGACATCCTGCATGGGGCATTATATGCATGGGGTATTATATAAGGGGGATGTGACATCCTGCATGGGGTATTATATAGGGGGGATGTGACAGCCTGCATGGGGCACTATGGAGAGATGTGACAGCCTGCATGGGGCACTATGGAGAGATGTGACAGCCTGCATGGGGCACTATGGAGAGATGTGACAGCCTGCATGGGGCACTATGGAGAGATGTGACATCCTGCATGGGGTATTATATAGGGGGGATGTGACATCCTGCACGGGGCACTATAGGGGGATGTGACATCATGCATGGGGTATTATATAGGGGGGATGTGACTTCCTGCATGGGGCATTATATAGGGGGGATGTGACATCCTGCATGGGGTATTATATACGGGGGATGTGACATCCTGCATGGGGTATTATATGCATGGGGTATTATATACGGGGGATGTGACATCCTGCATGGGGTATTATATAGGTGGGATGTGACTTCCTGCATGGGGCATTATAAGGGAGGGGGGGGGTGTGACTTCCTGCATGGGGCATTATAAAGGAGGGTCGGGAGACATATGCTAGAATACCCGATGCGTTAGAATCGGGCCACAATCTAGTTATCTATATTGTTACAACACCTGACCTCTATCTGACCATTTTAATAGAGAATCAGGTTTCTTGTCTACCTCAGTTATTTGTACTCTGGTCTGAAAACTTTTTCTTTTTTTTTAGGCAGCACCTTGTTTTAATACTTTATTAAAAGTTATGTTTTATTTCTCACCATTTGCTGTTCACACTATTAATTTGTGAGAGAATTTCCTTAGTTGACCGGATATTTCCACTATTCTGCTGATCTACAATGAGTCATTTAATCCAGAAAAATGTTTTAATGCTTTTTTGTAGTGTTATATATCACAGAAATGTACCACAAAACACAGAATATTTGATGGATCACAAAGTATTACATTTTTTCACACAAAAAAAAGGCGACAGCCGCAGCCATATATATTTGCCAATGGACTGCAAAGCCCTAATCCCTGCCTACAGACAGTCTTCTGCCACTCTCCCTCCCTCCAGTTAATGCAGAATGTATGCGATACAAACAGCATAGCACAGGATTAGCCCTGACAAGGGCTCTTAGTATGATGGTTCTGCTTCAGCACCAGTATCAATCGTTACACTGTGCACTCACAGGCCTGTACAACACTGGGACAGGTTCACACTGTGCACTCACAGGCCTGTACAACACTGGGACAGGTTCAGACTGTGCACTCACAGGCCTGTACAAGCACTGGGACAGGTTCAGACTGTGCACTCACAGGCCTGTACAAGCACTGGGACAGGTTCAGACTGTGCACTCACAGGCCTGTACAAGCACTGGGACAGGTTCAGACTGTGCACTCACAGGCCTCTACAAGCACTGGGACAGGTTCAGACTGTGCACTCACAGGCCTGTACAAGCACTGGGACAGGTTCAGACTGTGCACTCACAGGCCTGTACAAGCACTGGGACAGGTTCAGACTGTGCACTCACAGGCCTGTACAAGCACTGGGACAGGTTCAGACTGTGCACTCACAGGCCTGTACAAGCACTGGGACAGGTTCAGACTGTGCACTCACAGGCCTGTACAAGCACTGGGACAGGTTCAGACTGTGCACTCACAGGCCTGTACAAGCACTGGGACAGGTTCAGACTGTGCACTCACAGGCCTGTACAAGCACTGGGACTGGTTCAGACTGTGCACTCACAGGCCTGTACAAACACTGGGACAGGTTCAGACTGTGCACTCACAGGCCTGTACAAGCACTGGGACAGGTTCAGACTGTGCACTCACAGGCCTCTACAAGCACTGGGACAGGTTCAGACTGTGCACTCACAGGCCTGTACAAACACTGGGACAGGTTCAGACTGTGCACTCACAGGCCTGTACAAGCACTGGGACTGGTTCAGACTGTGCACTCACAGGCCTCTACAAGCACTGGGACAGGTTCAGACTGTGCACTCACAGGCCTGTACAAGCACTGGGACAGGTTCAGACTGTGCACTCACAGGCCTGTACAAGCACTGGGACAGGTTCAGACTGTGCACTCACAGGCCTGTACAAGCACTGGGACAGGTTCAGACTGTGCACTCACAGGCCTGTACAAGCACTGGGACAGGTTCAGACTGTGCACTCACAGGCCTGTACAAGCACTGGGACAGGTTCAGACTGTGCACTCACAGGCCTGTACAAGCACTGGGACAGGTTCAGACTGTGCACTCACAGGCCTGTACAAGCACTGGGACAGGTTCAGACTGTGCACTCACAGGCCTGTACAAACACTGGGACAGGTTCAGACTGTGCACTCACAGGCCTCTACAAGCACTGGGACAGGTTCAGACTGTGCACTCACAGGCCTGTACAAGCACTGGGACAGGTTCAGACTGTGCACTCACAGGCCTCTACAAGCACTGGGACAGGTTCAGACTGTGCACTCACAGGCCTGTACAAGCACTGGGACAGGTTCAGACTGTGCACTCACAGGCCTGTACAAGCACTGGGACAGGTTCAGACTGTGCACTCACAGGCCTGTACAAGCACTGGGACAGGTTCAGACTGTGCACTCACAGGCCTGTACAAGCACTGGGACAGGTTCAGACTGTGCACTCACAGGCCTCTACAAGCACTGGGACAGGTTCAGACTGTGCACTCACAGGCCTGTACAAGCACTGGGACAGGTTCAGACTGTGCACTCACAGGCCTGTACAAGCACTGGGACAGGTTCAGACTGTGCACTCACAGGCCTGTACAAGCACTGGGACAGGTTCAGTCTGTGCACTTGTAGCACCCTGAGGATTCGGCTGCTACAGGGGTATTACACCTCAAGCCAGAGGTGTGGTATTCCACTCCCGGGTAAGGATGGAGTGTGGAACTGAGCTCAGTAGGCTGCATGCACTACATACATCCCATTTCCGGGGGACAGATCAATGGTACTCCCACTAGAGAAATGTGCAGGTACGACAGTGTCTGTCCCTGGCTGGAGTGGGAGGGGGTTGGAACATCCCAGTAGTGTAGGGGCAGATAGGGGGAGCAGTCTGGGTAAAGCTAGGAGCTCATTGGGTGCTGGTCACCTGAGCTCACACATAGAGGGAGTATATAAGGTGGGAACCATCTTAGATCAGGGTCAGTCAGTCAGTCAGTCAGTCAGTCAGTCTGTCAGAGTGTAACCTGAGGAGCAGAGCAGAGAAGCTCAGCCAGAAGGGCTGACAGGGAGTTGTGGTTCCGGCTGGGCCCAGCTCCAAGGCCAAGAGAGAGAGAGAGGAGTCAGAAGGACCCAGAGAGAAGGAGAAGGAACCCCAAGACCCCAGAATACAAGCAACAGGGTGAAGGGTTGGCACCTAGGGTACCGGATCCCAAGCTGGCAGAGAGAAAAGCACACCTTATCCAGAGACTGGAGGTCGTGGGCAGGATCTGCCACGACCCTCACCAAATCCACCAGGAAGGCAGACCAAGTATAGGGTCAGGGAACCCAGAAGGGGTGTACCCACCAAGAGACCCGAGGGAGCCGGACATAGGTGGATCCCTGGTGAGAACGGCCAGAAGAGAGGGAAAGTCAGACAGGAGCTCAGGACCACGCTCCAGAATTACTTGGGGGTTGGCCGAGTCCAGGACCTGGTGGACGCAGCACGGCTCGGGTGGTCGCTTCAGGCCAGAGTGACCATAAGAACACCCGTAAGTAAAAACCCCTGAACTGCACAGCCCGACTCTGAGTCTTCTTGCTGAATCATCCTGCACCTTCACTACCACCATCCTCCACAACTGACCCCCTGAGGCTATACCCCTCCCGTTGGGGGTTATACTATCAGAAGCTGCACACACACCACCAGCCTCAGCGGACCCTGCTGCAGCGGCGGCCGTATTGACCGCAAATCAAGGGGTGGCGTAGTCGACACTAAAGAACATCCAGCAACATCTGTAGGACTGCCACACACTGAGCTTGACACCCTGGGCACGGACCGGGTCACCGCCACTCGGAGACTATAACCCCCATCTGATCCGGCTCCGGGTATCCCCCAAACAGCACTGGCCCAGGGGGCGCGTCAACTTTTGGCGTAGTCGGCAGGATTACGTGCCCGCAACAACCGGGTACTGCGTGCCTGAAGAAAAGTTCACCGTTACCTCAAAAAGAAGTCTCCCGCCGGTTCCGGAGGGTCCCCGCCAACGGACCCCATCACAGGTCGTTTCTCGCCGGTTGTCCGCCATTTGCAGCTTTTTCCCGCCATTTCCAAAGATTTCCCGCCTTGGAAGAGCGGACGCCATTATGGGCGTGCCAGAGGGTGGCAAGAGGCCACCTCCCATCGTGGGCCAGGTCGAAGAATGGCGCCAAAAGCGGAAACCGCGCCCACCAACAGAGACTGTGATGCTGGAAGTGTCCATCAGCGTGAGAGAACTGCCCCTGGGACTGACAATCACTAAGTTGCCCCGGGACCACCCTCAATGTGGGCGGAGACTGAACAAAAGAACGAAGATGGGTGCAGCCTGGAGCAGTCTGGAGAGAGCGCACCCGGAGACAAGAGGTCTGGAGAGGAGTCCAGAGAGAGCCTACCCGGAGATGGAGGGAGAGTCAGGCAGCACCGACCCAGTGGTCGGGAGCCTGCTACAAGCCACAACCCCACTAGGCCTAGTGGAGGTCCTGGCACAGCTCCCCCGAGACCGGGAGTGTGCACAGACTGCGCTGGAGGGCCTCGCACGGAGGATGGCCCGGGTGCAGCGAGAGACGTTGGCGGAGTGGAGCCGAGAGATGGCCCAGCAGACCGAAACCCGACAGCGGAGCACGCCACCCGAGACGAGGAGACAGACCGCCTCTGAGGATGGTGCAGGAGGACTGAAGGCCGGAGACGGCGCCGAGAAGGTAGCTGAACGGACGGAGGCAGGTAAAGGGGACGTCTCTACCCCGAGCCGGGAAACCGCGTGCCTGCCCCAGCTCCCCGTCGCAGAGCCCGAAGTTCCCCCTGCCGTGCCCGTCGCTGCATCGTCACCGCCGCCGACTAGGCCTCAACCGGAAACCGCGGCCGCGACCCCTGTGACGTCACACGCCTCGACCTCGAGCGTGGCCAAGCAGGAAATACCATCAGCCTGGTCGCAAGGCCTAGTACCCCCGGGCGCCGCTATTCCAACAGCGCCCCCTACCTCCGCGGAGCCACCGGCCTGGTCGCAGGGCCGAGTAACCCCGGGCGCCGCCGTTCTTACGGTGCCCTTTTCCTTTAGCGTGCCCCAAGCCTGGTCGCAAGGCCTGGTCAACCCGGGCGCCGCTACCATCAACGCGCCCTCAACATCTCGAGTGCCGCACCTGGGCGAAGATCTATTTGCCCAGCACACGTGCCCGGATGGGCAGCCCTTTGTTTGGCCCCAGGAGTACTACCAACTGGAACTCCAAAGAGCAAGGCCCCTGTGCGAGCCCCTGATTCCGGCTCCGAAGCCCGTCAGGAGGACCCCGCTCCCGCTGGAAGAGGCGCAGTTCGAGTGGGACCCCACCGGAGGAGACCTCATGGGGTTCACTCAGGAAACTCGGGCAGCCGCAGCAGAGCGTGTGGAGTGCTGCCGCCAGCAGTTGGCAGACTTCGAGCGAGAACGGAGAGAGAGGCGGGTCCGAGAGCAGCGGCTGCAAGAACAGAGCGCAGGGCAGAAGAGCCGGACCAGGAGGAACCCCCGTGCAGCTCATGGTCCCCGTACCACCGGGACTGTGATTAAATTCAACCTGCAGCATGGGTGGGGCTTCATAAGAGACCATCATACCCCCGGCGACGTCTTTGTAACCCGCAGAGACGTAGAAAGCCATCTGCCGGAGGGACACAGAGGTCGTGACCTGTACGTAGGGGACGAGGTCACGTTCACCCGGCACAAATGTGCCAAAGGACCCTACGCCCTCCATGTGCATCGCCTGACGGAGGAGGAGCTGCGGTGTGAGGAGGAGCAAGAGGACCCGGACGGGTCTGAAGACAAAGAAGGAGCAGGAGGACGCCGTCGTTAAAGTACGGTAAAGAGACTGTAAATAGTTACCTGTCGGGGTACAGTGAACTGTTGCTGCTTTAAATATGTCCCCGTTGGGACAAGTGTAAACTGTTACCCGTATTCCCCTTAATCCCACTGACCGAGGACTGAGAGCGGTCATTCCTTCCTTATACCTGGCCGAGGACTGAGAGCGGCCATATCCCCTTGTAAATAGTTGCGCTTTCTAAGGCGCCCCCTACCGGTTTTATAGGAAACTGTTGTTTTTCTTGAAGAGACTGTCGCACTTTACCCGGTCACAAGTTGCACCGTGGCCGGAGGAACAAGAATGTTATTTATGAAAAGTTTATGATGATATATATATGATGTTTTATATGTTTATGTTTATGAAAAAAAATTGTATGTTTTGGATGTTTTTATATCTTACAGCCCGAGGACGTGCTGTGATTTACCAGGGGGGAATGTAGCACCCTGAGGATTCGGCTGCTACAGGGGTATTACACCTCAAGCCAGAGGTGTGGTATTTCACTCCCGGGTAAGGATGGAGTGTGGAACTGAGCTCAGTAGGCTGCATGCACTACATACATCCCATTTCCGGGGGACAGATCAATGGTACTCCCACTAGAGAAATGTGCAGGTACGACAGTGTCTGTCCCTGGCTGGAGTGGGAGGGGGTTGGAACATCCCAGTAGTGTAGGGGCAGATAGGGGGAGCAGTCTGGGTAAAGCTAGGAGCTCATTGGGTGCTGGTCACCTGATCTCACACATAGAGGGAGTATATAAGGTGGGAACCATCTTAGATCAGGGTCAGTCAGTCAGTCAGTCAGTCAGTCAGTCTGTCAGAGTGTAACCTGAGGAGCAGAGCAGAGAAGCTCAGCCAGAAGGGCTGACAGGGAGTTGTGGTTCCGGCTGGGCCCAGCTCCAAGGCCAAGAGAGAGAGAGAGGAGTCAGAAGGACCCAGAGAGAAGGAGAAGGAACCCCAAGACCCCAGAATACAAGCAACAGGGTGAAGGGTTGGCACCTAGGGTACCGGATCCCAAGCTGGCAGAGAGAAAAGCACACCTTAGCCAGAGACCGGAGGTCGTGGGCAGGATCTGCCACGACCCTCACCAAATCCACCAGGAAGGCAGACCAAGTATAGGGTCAGGGAACCCAGAAGGGGTGTACCCACCAAGAGACCCGAGGGAGCCGGACATAGGTGGATCCCTGGTGAGAACGGCCAGAAGAGAGGGAAAGTCAGACAGGAGCTCAGGACCACGCTCCAGAATTACTTGGGGGTTGGCCGAGTCCAGGACCTGGTGGACGCAGCACGGCTCGGGTGGTCGCTTCAGGCCAGAGTGACCATAAGAACACCCGTAAGTAAAAACCCCTGAACTGCACAGCCCGACTCTGAGTCTTCTTGCTGAATCATCCTGCACCTTCACTACCACCATCCTCCACAACTGACCCCCTGAGGCTATACCCCTCCCTTTGGGGGTTATACTATCAGAAGCTGCACACACACCACCAGCCTCAGCGGACCCTGCTGCAGCGGCGGCCGTATTGACCGCAAATCAACGGGTGGCGTAGTCGACACTAAAGAACATCCAGCAACATCTGTAGGACTGCCACACACTGAGCTTGACACCCTGGGCACGGACCGGGTCACCGCCACTCGGAGACTACAACCCCCATCTGATCCGGCTCCGGGTATCCCCCAAACAGCACTGGCCCAGGGGGCGCGTCACACTCACAGGCCTCTACAAGCACTCTCTCCCTCCAATACGAATTGTCACAGAGCTGTGCAATGGCGTCAGTGTGCTGAACCTGGCGCCACCTGCCATTTTATAATCTCTAATGATGTCATACGGCCAGCCAATCACAGTAATGCCACTACCAAGATGGCAACGGCATTATAGTGCCACACAGGCAATCCTCGCTTGTTTTATTGGCTGCGTAACAGGCGCCAAAGATGCGAGCGGGGATTTGAGTTTTGAAATTGAGCACCGGCTAACCAGCACATCCGAGCACCGTGATACTCAAGTGATAACCGAGCATCACCGAGCACGTTCACTCATCCCTAGATGTAACCTTTCATTGCACGCGCATCAGGGTTCAGTAGTGAACACTACATGCCCACGCTCATAGAGCAAGAAGAAATGAATGGGCTGGTGGCTGGCAAAATACAGCTGGTAGCCCAAGCACTGTGGTCCCCAGGAATCTGCCGTGGGGCCGGATAAAAGGTCATCGGGGGCTGCAAACTACCCGCGACCTGAGGTTCCCCACCCCTGCCATACATTAATCAGACCTCAGACCAGACCCCCTACATTAGTCAGACCCCACACCAGACCCCCTCCATTAATCAGACTTGACCCCCTCCATTAATCAGACCCCAGACTGGACCCCCTCCATTAATCAGACCCAGACCAAACCCCCTCCATTAATCTGACTGCCTACATTAATCAAACCCCAACCTGGAACCCCTACATTAATCAGACCCCCACACCAGACCCCCTCCATTAATCAAAACCCAAACGAGACCACCACACCAGACCCCCTCCATTAATCAGACCCCATACCAGACCCACTCCATTAATCAAACCCCACATCAGAAACTGTAAATTAAACAGACTCCCTCCATTAATCAGACTCCACACAGGACCCCCTCCATTAATCAGACTACCTACATTAATCAGAGGCCAGACCAGACCCCCTACAATAATAAGACCCCACACCAGACCCCCTCCATTAATCAGACCCCCTCCATTAATCTGACACAAGACCGGACCCCCTCCATTAGGAAGACCACCTCAATTAATCAGACCCCTCCCCAGATCCCCTCCAATAACCAGATCCCACACCAGAACCTCTACATTAATCTGACACAAGACCGGACCCCCTCCATTAATCAGACCCTAGGCTGGACCCACTCCATTAATCAGACCCCACACCAGACCCCCTCCATTAATCAGAACCCACACCCGAACCCCTCCATTAATCAGACCCCACACCAGACCCCCTCCATTAATCAGACCCCACACCAGACCCCCTCCATTAATCAGACCCCACACCAGACCCCCTCCATTAATCGGACCCCACACCAGACCCCCTCCATTAATCAGACCCCACACCAGACCCCCTCCATTAATCAGACCCCAGGCTGGTCCCACTCCATTAATGAGACCCCACACCAGACCCTCTCCATTAATCAGACCCCACACCAGACCCCCTCCATTAATCAGACCCCACACCAGACCCCCTCCATTAATCAGACCCCACACCAGACCCCCTCCATTAATCAGACCCCACACCAGACCCCCTCCATTAATCGGACCCCACACCAGACCCCCTCCATTAATCAGACCCCACACCAGACCCCCTCCATTAATCAGACCCCAGGCTGGTCCCACTCCATTAATCAGACCCCACACCAGACCCTCTCCATTAATCAGACCCCACACCAGACCCCCTCCATTAATCAGACCCCACACAAGACCCCCTCCATTAATCAGACCCCAGGCTGGTCCCACTCCATTAATCAGACCCCACACCAGACCCCCTCCATTAATCAGACCTCACACCAGACCCCCTCCATTAATCAGACCCCACACAAGACCCCCTCCATTAATCAGACCCCACGCTAGACCCCCTCCATTAATCAGACCCCAAACCGGACTCCCTACAATAATCAGACACCCTCCATTAATCAGACCCCAGATCAGTTATCTAAATATTTACTTGCGTCCCCTCCTGCTCCTAGCTGTCCGGTCCCGGCGCCGTGAATGCAGCATTAATGATGCAGAACCTTTCCTGACCGCGTCCATATAAGAGACGATGGCGCCTGTTTATTATAATTAGAAAAAAGAGAGGGGTCGCTCACTGGTCTATTCAGGTGCTCTGAAGAAAAGAGTAATCTCAATAGCAAAAAGAACTTCAGCACTCCATACATGAATATATAAGAAATATTGTATCTAGACTAATGTCACTTTGAAAAATGAAGTTTTTTTGCGCATAATTTGGCCAATTTATGTGTGCCCATTAACCACGACAAGGTCACCTTCGTATGATGGGAAACTACGCTACGCTACCACTGGATATGCCACTCTTGGGCTGTAAGCCTGTATGGACAATATGTCTCTGCTTGGGCTTTTAACCTACAATGTAGGTGACCTTGTCATGGTTGATGGGCACACATAAATTGGCCAAATTATGCGCAAAAAAACTTCATTTTTCAAAGTGCCATTAGTCTAGATACAATATTTCTTATATATTCATGTATGGAGTGCCGAAGTTCTTTTTGCAATTGAGATTACTCTTTTCTTCAGAGCACCCGAATAGACCAGTGAGCGACCCCTCTCTTTTTTCTATTAATCATTTTTGGGATCCCGCTCCTGGAGCATTGCAGCAGGTACGTGTTCACACTATTAGAAGTTTGACAGCCTTTTTTCTGACCATGTGTCCCTCCCATTCAGTCACAGGTGGTTTTAACTAGCTCTACCAGCCCATACATTGTAGGTTAAAAGCCCAAGCAGAGACATATTGTCCATACAGGCTTACAGCCCAAGAGTGGCATATCCAGTGGTAGCGTAGCGTAGTTTCCCATCATACGAAGGTGACCTTGTCGTGGTTGATGGGCACACATAAATTGGCCAAATTATGCGCAAAAAACCTTCATTTTTCAAAGTGACATTAGTCTAGATACAATATTTCTTATATATTCATGTATGGAGTGCCAAAGTTCTTTTTGCAATTGTTTATTATAATTCACATTGCACAGTCCACAAAAAGAAAACTCGTTATAACTGTCCTGTGCTAACAATTAATAAAATTCACGTTCTATGATAGCAGATGTTGGTTTTCTAATGCTGGAGTTCAGCTCTGAAGGTCACATGTGGACATCTTGGCCTGTTCCCCCTCCAAAAGCCATTTTCAGCCCCCCTGAAATATAATCAATGGTTGCTGCACGTTTTCCGCTGCTCTGTTTGTTACACATCATTCTGCTCCATCTGTATATTTAGATAAGAGGAAGCATATGTCCCGGATTAGCCGGTGATCAGTCACCTCTCCCCCCACGTCCCGGTCCCTGGCAGCTGACAGATCAGCATGTGATTATTCCACAGTGGAAAACAGACGTTAAAATTCAGTCAGTGCCGGGTAATCGGCTGGTCACATATACAAGTCATGTGATTGGCCGCCATGGTGACAGTATTGTGCCTTAAATTTTAGGGCCAATATTTTAAGCTTCATCATATATATCTATATAACGATTGCTGATGCACTGCTACAAATCCCCTGCAAAGATATAGATTTAAATAATAAAATCTCTGTTGTCTGCATCCACCACTAGAGGGAGCTCAGGAGCGTTCTTCCTCCCTGTGCCTGCATCCACCACTAGAGGGAGCTCAGGAGCTTTCTACATCCCTATGCATGCATCTACTACTAGAGGGAGCTCAGGAGCTTTCTTCATCCCTGTGTCTGCATCTGCCACTAGAGGGAGCTCAGGAGCTTTCTATTCCCTGTGCCTGCATCTACCACTAGAGGGAGCTCAGGAGCTTTCTATTCCCTGTGCCTGCATCTACCACTAGAGGGAGCTCAGGAGCTTTCTGCATCCCTGTGCCTGCATCCACCACTAGAGGGAGCTCAGGAGCTTTCTATTCCCTGTGCCTGCATCTACCACTAGAGGGAGCTCAGGAGCTTTCTGCATCTCTGTGCCTGCATCCACCACTAGAGGGAGCTCAGGAGCTTTCTATTCCCTGTGCCTGCATCTACCACTAGAGGGAGCTCAGGAGCTTTCTATTCCCTGTGCCTGCATCTACCACTAGAGGGAGCTCAGGAGCTTTCTGCATCCCTGTGCCTGCATCCACCACTAGAGGGAGCTCAGGAGCTTTCTATTACCTGTGCCTGCATCTACCACTAGAGGGAGCTCAGGAGCTTTCTGCATCCCTGTGCCTGCATCCACCACTAGAGGGAGCTCAGGAGCTTTCTATTCCCTGTGCCTGCATCTACCACTAGAGGGAGCTCAGGAGCTTTCTGCATCTCTGTGCCTGCATCCACCACTAGAGGGAGCTCAGGAGCTTTCTATTCCCTGTGCCTGCATCTACCACTAGAGGGAGCTCAGGAGCTTTCTTCCTCCCTGTGCCTGCATCTACCACTAGAGGGGAGCTCAGGAGCTTTCTATTCCCTGTGCCTGCATCTACCACTAGAAGGAGCTCAGGAGCTTTCTATTCCCTGTGCCTGCATCTACCACTAGAGGGAGCTCAGGAGCTTTCTGCATCCCTGTGCCTGCATCCACCACTTGAGGGAGCTCAGGAGCTTTCTATTCCCTGTGCCTGCATCTACCACTAGAGGGAGCTCAGGAGCTTTCTGCATCTCTGTGCCTGCATCCACCACTAGAGGGAGCTCAGGAGCTTTCTATTCCCTGTGCCTGCATCTACCACTAGAGGGAGCTCAGGAGCTTTCTGCATCTCTGTGCCTGCATCCACCACTAGAGGGAGCTCAGGAGCTTTCTATTCCCTGTGCCTGCATCTACCACTAGAGGGAGCTCAGGAGCTTTCTATTCCCTGTGCCTGCATCTACCACTAGAGGGAGCTCAGGAGCTTTCTGCATCCCTGTGCCTGCATCCACCACTAGAGGGAGCTCAGGAGCTTTCTATTACCTGTGCCTGCATCTACCACTAGAGGGAGCTCAGGAGCTTTCTGCATCCCTGTGCCTGCATCCACCACTAGAGGGAGCTCAGGAGCTTTCTATTCCCTGTGCCTGCATCTACCACTAGAGGGAGCTCAGGAGCTTTCTGCATCTCTGTGCCTGCATCCACCACTAGAGGGAGCTCAGGAGCTTTCTATTCCCTGTGCCTGCATCTACCACTAGAGGGAGCTCAGGAGCTTTCTTCCTCCCTGTGCCTGCATCTACCACTAGAGGGGAGCTCAGGAGCTTTCTATTCCCTGTGCCTGCATCTACCACTAGAAGGAGCTCAGGAGCTTTCTATTCCCTGTGCCTGCATCTACCACTAGAGGGAGCTCAGGAGCTTTCTGCATCCCTGTGCCTGCATCCACCACTTGAGGGAGCTCAGGAGCTTTCTATTCCCTGTGCCTGCATCCACCACTAGAGGGAGCTCAGGAGCTTTCTATTCCCTGTGCCTGCATCCACCACTAGAGGGAGCTCAGGAGCTTTCTATCTCCTGTGCCTGCATCCACCACTAGAGGGCGTTAAGGAGCTTTCTACATCCCAGTGCCTGCATCTACCACTAGAGAGAGCTCAGGAGTTTTCTACATCCCTGTGCCCTGCATCCACCACTAGAGGGAACTCAGGAGCGTTCTACTTCCATGCTTCCTGTATTCACCACTAGAGGGTGCTCAGGAACTTTCTGCCTCCTTGTTTTCTGCATCCACCACTAGAGGGTGCTCAGGAACTTTCTGCATGCCTGTTTCCTGCATCCACCACTAGAGGGAGCTCAGGAACTTTCTGCCTCCCTGTTTTCTACATCCACCACTAGAGGGCGCTCAGGAACTTTCTGCCTCCCTGTTTTCTACATCCACCACTAGAGGGCGCTCAGGAACTTTCTGCATCCCTGTTTCCTGCATCCACCACTAGAGGGAGCTCAGGAACTTTCTGCCTCCCTGTTTCCTGCATCAACCACTAGAGGGAGCTTTTTAAGTCCCTGCTTCCTGCACCCACCAGTAGAGGGAGCTCTGGAACTTTCTACCTCCAAGCTGTTATACAGTCAGCAGTGATTGGAGCTAGCTCTGATTACTATTGTTTAAACACTTAACTGCCGCAGTCAATCTCTAACAATGGCATTTAAGAGGAGCAATTGCTTAACAAATATATTCCAACGCTCACTTTCGGCCATTATTTCTTCTATATGCCGCAGTATTTAAAACAAGTGATCAAATGATTGCGGATTCAACGCCCCTAGAAAAACTACATAGAAATTTAAATTGAAAAAAATTATATTTTTAAAAATGTATGAATTTGAACTTCCCTCCGAGATCAAAAATGTAAAAAATAAACCTATTTGGTATTGTCCAAAATAGTCAGATCTATGAATATATAAAATTTAACTAATCCATAAGGTGAATGGGATGCTGTAACAAAAAAAATGTCAAAAGGCAAGAATTTACATTTTTCAGTCCAGAAAAATACAATGAAAAAAAAAAAAGTAGCATACATACCCCAGAGCAATGAAAACGACAATTCGTCCCACAACAAAAAAAAACACCTCGGTGACACTTAGTGATCGGCTTGTTAAAAAAACAAAACATCTAATTGTAGGGATTGTCCACAATGGAGAACCCCTTTAACTCCAGATCAGAAAAATGGAGCGCTGATGGTTCATAGATATAATAAAAAAACATGAATCAGCTCAGAATTCAGGACATATTTAGGCTGAAAACGTTCAATGTACGGCCCCTATAATTAATTTCTTGGGTGCCTGGTGAGCAATTGTTTGCTATGGCAATTCTGGATCTCATTAGGGGACGATGTCTGATGATTTGTGTTTGGTCCATTGTGTTTAATTATCCGGCATAGTGTGGGTGGGGATGGCACCGGGACGTTTTATCCTGGCACCAAATTCTATGGGGGTCAAAAATTTCTCTTAGGGCTATGGCTTGGATTAGGGCCAAAGTAAGGATTAGTGTTAGGGCTAGGGTTGCGTTAGTGTTAGGGCTAGGGTTGCGTTAGTGTTAGGGCTAGGTTGGGTTAGTGTTAGGGCTAGGTTGGGTTAGTGTTGAGCTAGGGTTGCGTTAGTGTTAGGGCTAGGGTTGGGTTAGTGTTGAGCTAGGGTTGGGTTAGTGTTAGGGCTAGGGTTGCGTTAGTGTTAGGGCTAGGTTGGGTTTGTGTTAGGGCTAGGTTGGGTTAGTGTTAGGGCTAGGGTTGGGTTAGGGCAGTAACGTAGCTACCGGGGAGGCAGAGGGTATGGTCGCCCCAGGCCCCTCACTCAGTGGCCCATCCAGAGCGACGGGCACTTTTAACTATATCGCCATGCACAGCACGCTGATAGTTAAGTTCTGCGGTAGAGCAGGGAGACATGATCTCCACTCTCCGTTCTGTAGACCGCAGGTCACTTTAATCCTGCAGTCTACAGAACGGCGCGGCGATGTCCTGACCGAGGCACCGGTGCACGTACAGGTAGTCAGAGCTCTGGCGCGGTGACTATGACGTCCTGTGCATGTATCGGCGTTATGACATCAGCACGTTGGTCCGCCGGGCCTAGTCGGTGGACTCGTCAGGATCCTGGATTAGGTGGTGTAACTGTGGGGGCATCATAAACAATGGAGACCCTCATACAGTGTGGGGGTTACTATGGGGGACCCTGAAACAGTGTGATGGGGCCCTCATATATTGTAGGGACTACTGTGGAGGCCCTCATAAAATACGGTGCCTATTATACAGCATGGGAGCTAATGTGGGGGCCATTATACAGCGTGGTGGCGACATTGGGGGTCATCATACTATGTATAGGGGAGCTGTGGGCCCATCATACTATATATAGAGGAGCTCTGGACCCATCATACTGTATATAGGGGAGCTTTGGACCCATCATACTGTATATAGGGGAGCTGTGGAGACATCATACTGTGTATAGGGGAGCTGTGGTCCATCATACTATATAAAGGGGAGCTGTGGGGACATCATACTGTGTATATGGGAGCTGTTGGCCCATCATACTGTGTATAGGGGAGCTGTGGGCCCATCATATTGTATATAGGAGAGCTGCAAGGCCATCATACTGTGTATAAGGGAGCTGTGGGCCCATAATATGGTATATAGCAGAGCTGTGGGCCCATCATTCTGCATATAGTGGAGCTGTGGGTCCATCATACTATATATAGGGGAGCTGTGGAGACATCATACTATGTATAGGGGAGCTGTGGTCCATCATACTATATAAAGGGGAGCTGTGGGGACATCATACTGTGTATAAGGGAGGTGTTGGCCCATCATTCTGCATATAGTGGAGCTGTGGGCCATCATATTGTATGTAGGAGAGCTGCAAGGCCATCATACTGTGTATAAGGAAGCTGTGAGCCCATCATATGGTATATAGCAGAGCTGTGGGCCCATCATTCTGCATATAGTGGAGCAGTGGGCCCATCATATTGTATATAAGAGAGCTGCAAGGCCATCATACTGTGTATAAGGAAGCTGTGGGCCGATAATATGGTATATAGCAGAGCTGTGGGCCCATCATTCTGCATATAGTGGAGCTGTGGGTCCATCATACTATATATAGGGGAGCTGTCATCTGCTGAGGTTCTCCTGTACCGACAATTAGGGGGCGACACCATAGCTGTACACAGAGTTACCGGTTAGGGGCCACTCACAAGTTTTGCCCCTCCTGGTCTGAGCCCCTTGCTGCGCCTGAGATAGGGCTAGGCTTAGGGTATTGAAATAGAAACATGAGAATAAAAATCCACAAACAATGTTATAAAAAATAAGAAGTCAAATAATTCTAATTTATAACTTTTCTTTTTTTTTTGTTTTTTTTATTTTATGGCGAATTTTGGCAAAAAGCAGAATAATACTAAAGAGTCAAAGGGCAATGATAACTCTATCAGTAGTTTCTTAAAACACAATACAAGTGATCGGGGGCTTATCAGCACTGGAGGAGACTCGAGGAGAGATATTGGTCCACGGGTTCGGGGAGGCACAAAATACTGCCATGCTCTGGGTGCGGAGACCCCACATTACCCCAGTGTTCCCCATCCCTGGTGTGTAACCTTTTACTCCCCCATCCTATAACCATTATTTTCTTGTGAAGCTGCCGGTAGAGATGCGTCGAGGTCTGGGCTGACTCAGCCGGCTCCAGCTCTCCTGTATCAATGTTTTCCACTAAAACTTCCCCATACCGGAATATATAAGAGGCTGAAGGGAACAGACGAGCCTGAAGTCCGGCCGCAGGATATCTAGGAAGACGTCCAGAACGTAAGTAAAGACCAATCACTCCACCTCGGGCTCTGTAGCGGAGGCGCATGGTGCTCCATGGGCACCTCGATGGAGCATGGTGGACTCCATTATAAATTGGGTGGGGATTGGGTTTGCAATTTATTTTTTAGTTTTCCCACCTTCTTAAGTGCATGTATTTTGGGCTAAAAATCTTTTTTTTTTTCAAAAATTTTGCACTGCTTGGCGTTTACAGGTTTTTTGTTTCACCGTGGTGGCTGCAGAAGGAGTTAACTGAGACGTTTGCAACTGATTTATCTGTCTTTTTTTCTGAGCTCCTCTCTGCCGATTCATGACCACAAAGTTCGGCTGGACTTTCATGTGGCTATAAATCTGCACGGGCAAGCTGAGAAAAAGACAGATAACTGTTAAAAACATTGCCCTTCAGAACGAGCTCACTGAGGGATTCTCAGTGAACTCATTCTGCAGCCAGCTACAAACAGAGGCTCCTACCATTGACTCTAATACTGATGTGAGCACAGCCTTACAGACTTGGGTTCTCAGTTGTAGGTTTCCTTCAGCAATGTTCTGGGTCAGTCTTGTGGTTGTTCTGCTTCCTTTGGTGCGGACCAGTCTATATCGACATGAGATGCTGGACTCTGATTGGGAACTATGGAAGAGGACTCATAGCAAGCAGTATAATGGTCGGGTAAGTGCCCTTCTGCCCTGCTGTGTGTATGGTACCTTTAACAGGAACCTCTGATGGAAGTAGTGGTATAGCTGGCTGTATTGGCTCTTGTCCAACAATAAAGATGATACTTTTTTTTTGTACAGATCCAATGTCCCAGTGCTGATAAATCAAGCATTAAAATAATATGCAAATTAGTCTGGAAGTGAAAGGGGGCGTGTCAATCCAGTACACTTCGAGTCAGATTTGCATACAATTTCAAAGCCTGATTTTGCAGACACATTGGTAGCCATACTACTGGTTCCATGAGGAAAATCCTCCAGACTAATTCCCTTTAAAAAAGGTTTGCCTCCAAAATTCTGAAAAATCTACCATATTTAATAGCACAGGCTTGGATGAAGAGTGATTGTAACCAACCCGCTCGTCCATGTTATGCCAAGTCCTTGACTATCCGATCTTTTTTTCAAGACTGATTTGCCATTACGCTAAGGGCAGTGAGGAACTGTTAGGTTTAGTGGGACTCGTTTAACATTCCCTTTAAGGAGGACCTGGCAAAAACAGTTTTTTACCTTATTTTTATTCCCGCTGCTCCCTTGAGTATTCCGCTTTTCGTCTTTTTAAAATCCGCCATACGGTTCCAGAGATGTGGGCCTTTTAATTTGGTGCTAATTTTTATGCTTTCCACAAGGGGGCGTGTCTCACGGGATCCTCTAGGGCGTGTATCATTACCCTGTGGGCAACACCCCCTAGGTAAAGGCCATAACAAAGGGCACTAACAAAAAGGTCCATATCTCTGGAACCGCAAGGCGGATTTAAAAAAAAAAAAAAGCGTAATACTCAGGGGACCAGCTGAAGTAGAAACAAGATTGAAAACTGGTCACTTTTGATCTGGTGACAGGACCCTTTAAGGTAGTATGCTTTCCTGTCCACACACAATATTCAAGCTCAGCCGCATTTACTTCAGCTGCAGACCCAACACGTAGATAGGTGGTACGTTGTTTCTGTTGAAAGCCAGCCATGCTTATCTTATCCTGGACAAACCCTTTAAGCCAGCTTTCCCCTTGTCCAAATCTGGGCTTTCTTCTCCAGCCCAAATTGTTAGTGTGTTTATTCCTGTTTTTAGTTGGACGAGATTAAAAGACGTCACATCTGGGAGAAGAATCTGAAATTCATCAGCAACCACAACAAAGAGTATTCTGCCGGGAAGCACACGTATGACCTGGCAATGAACCATCTGGGAGACATGGTGAGAGACCTCCTGTGTTTAGGAGACCTCCGAGTATCACTATTTAAAGGGATATTGCCATCTTATTAAAGGGATTGACGTAAAACAGTGAAAGGGACCCAAAACTGAAATAGAGTGTTGGGCCCTCCTTTTTCAGGATTGGTGACGACTCTGTAGATCAGACCCTCATCAGTCATAAATTGTCAACATTCATGGGGACGTTTAAGTCCCACCCCAACCCTGCCCCTTCTGGAAGTGCCCTCTAATCTGAGGAATGCCCACACTTGGGAAGTTTTTACATAAAACTTGCCCCTTACGGTCCCGGAGTCCCAGAAACTACATGATAGGTAGGTAACTAAAGGGATGAAATAGCGATATGCCTCAACCTAAAGAGCTGGGAACATCCCTTTAATGGTCCCTCGAGCTGATCACATTGAGAAAGGAAATAATTTTGCATTTTGTTTGACTTCTCGATTTAATTCTACTTCCATGATAGACCAGCGAAGAAATTGTTCATACAATGACTGGATTACGCATCCCGTCCAATCATCAGTCTAATAACACGTATGAAGAGGACAGGAAAGCCCGAATCCCAAAGTATATTGACTACAGAAAGAAAGGTTATGTGACCCCCGTGCAAAATCAGGTAATATTCTGCTTTTGGTGTTCATATGAGTGTAATATGTCCATGAACTGTCCTGATTCTCAGTAACATGCCACCAATTTTTTTCTTCATCAGCATCCTATAGGTGCTGGAACTCCCCCCGCACACACACATACATTTTCCATTGCTTCTGCCAGTGTCCTATGGCTTGCTTGCCCTGAGCTAAAAGGCCACCTCTCTAATGCATATATACAATTAGACAGCTAAGAGAGCAGGAGAAGAGAAACTAGGACTCGCCCTCACTTCCTATTAAGGGACATAGACATAGCCACACATTTTGTAGAGCAACAAGTATGGTCCCCTTTTACTGTAAAGACACAGCCCGCCCCCTCTTAGTGACAGTTGCGCCCCCTCTTACGGGAAGGAGGCACAGTCCCGCCCTCTCTTATGGGAAGGCAGCCCAGTCCCGCCCCCTCCTATGGGTGGGAGACACGGTCCCGCCCCCTCCTATGGGAAGGAGACACGGTCCCGCCCCCTCCTATGGGAGGGAGACACAGTCTTGCCCCATCTTATGGGAAGGCAGCACAGTTCCGCCCCCTCCTATGGGAGGGAGACAGGGTCGCGCCCCCTCCTATGGGAAGGAGACACGGTCCCGTCCCCTCTTATGGGAAGGAGACATGGTCCCGCCTGCTCCAATAGGAAGGAGACACTGTTCCGCCCACTACAATGGGAGGGAGACACGGTCTTGCCCCATCTTATGGGAAGGAGACACGATCCCGTCCCCTCTTATGGGAAGGAGACACAGTCCCGCCCCCTCTTATGGGAAGGAGACACAGTCCAGCCCCCTCTTATGGGAAGGAGACACGGTCCCGCCCCCTTCTATGGGAGGGAGAAATGGTCCCGCCCCCTCTTATGGGAAGGATACACGGTCCCGCCCCCTCTTATGGGAAGGAGACACGGTCCCGTCCCGTCTTATGGGAAGGAGACATGGTCCCGCCCCCTTCTATGGGAAGGAGACACGGTCCCGCCTGCTCGAATGGGAAGGAGACGTGGTTCTGCCCTCTACAATGGGAGAAAGACACGGTCTTGCCCCATCTTATGGGAAGGAGACACGATCCCGTCCCCTCTTATGGGAAGGAGACACAGTCCCGCCCCCTCTTATGGGAAGGAGACACAGTCCAGCCCCCTCTTATGGGAAGGAGACACGGTCCCGCCCCCTTCTATGGGAGGGAGACCTGGTCCCGCCTGCTCGAATGGGAAGGAGACGTGGTTCCGCCCACTACAATGGGAGAGAGACACGGTCTTGCCCCATCTTATGGGAAGGAGACACGGTCCCGTCCCGTCTTATGGGAAGGAGGCACAGTCCCGCCCCCTCTTATGGGAAGGAGACACGGTCCCGCCCCCTCCTATGGGAGGGAGACACAGTCTTGCCCCATCATATGGGAAGGCAGCACAGTTCCGCCCCCTCCGATGGGAGGGAGACAGGGTCGCACCCCCTCCTATGAGAAGGAGACATGGTCCCGCCCCCTGTTAAGGGAAGGAGACATGGTTCCACCCACTATAATGGGAGGTCTTGCCCCATCTTATGGGAAGGAGATACGATCCCGCCCCCTCTTAGGGGAAAGAGACACTGTCTTGCCCCATCTTATGGGAAGGAGACATGGTCCCGCCTCCTCTTATGGGAAGGAGACACGGTCCCATCCCCTCTTATGGGAAGGAGACACGGTCCCATCCCGTCTTATGGGAAGGAGACACAGTCTTGCCTCGTCTTGTGGGAAGGAGACACGGTCCCGCCCCCTCTTATGGGAAGGAGACACGGTCCCGCCCCCTCTTATGGGAAGGAGGCACGGTCCCATCCCCTCTTATGGGAAGGAGACACAGTCCCGTCCCGTCTTATGGGAAGGAGACACGGTCTCGCCTCCTCTTATGGGAAGGAGACACGGTCCCATCCCGTCTTATGGGAAGGAGACACAGTCTTGCCTCGTCTTGTGGGAAGGAGACACGGTCCCGCCCCCTCTTATGGGAAGGAGACACGGTCCCGCCCCCTCTTATGGGAAGGAGACACGGTCCCATCCCCTCTTATGGGAAAGAGACACAGTCCCGTCCCGTCTTATGGGAAGGAGACACAGTCTTGCCTCGTCTTGTGGGAAGGAGACACGGTCCCGCCCCCTCTTATGGGAAGGAGACACGGTCCCGCCCCCTCTTATGGGAAGGAGACACGGTCCCGCCCCCTCTTATGGGAAGGAGACACGGTCCCATCCCCTCTTATGGGAAGGAGACACAGTCCCGTCCCGTCTTATGGGAAGGAGACACGGTCTCGCCTCCTCTTATGGGAAGGAGACACGGTCCCATCCCGTCTTATGGGAAGGAGACACAGTCTTGCCTCGTCTTGTGGGAAGGAGACACGGTCCCGCCCCCTCTTATGGGAAGGAGACACGGTCCCGCCCCCTCTTATGGGAAGGAGACACGGTCCCATCCCCTCTTATGGGAAGGAGACACAGTCCCGTCCCGTCTTATGGGAAGGAGACACGGTCTCGCCTCCTCTTATGGGAAGGAGACACGGTCCCATCCCCTCTTATGGGAAGGAGACACGGTCCCATCCCCTCTTATGGGAAGGAGACACGGTCCCATCCCCTCTTATGGGAAGGAGACACGGTCCCATCCCCTCTTATGGGAAGGAGACACGGTCCCATCCCCTCTTATGGGAAGGAGACACGGTCCCATCCCCTCTTATGGGAAGGAGACACGGTCCCATCCCGTCTTATGGGAAGGAGACACAGTCTTGCCTCGTCTTGTGGGAAGGAGACACGGTCCTGCCCCCTCTTATGGGAAGGAGACACGGACCCATCCCCTCTTATGGGAAGGAGACACAGTCCCGTCCCGTCTTATGGGAAGGAGACACGGTCTCGCCTCCTCTTATGGGAAGGAGACACGGTCCCATCCCGTCTTATGGGAAGGAGACACAGTCTTGCCTCGTCTTGTGGGAAGGAGACACGGTCCCGCCCCCTCTTATGGGAAGGAGACACAGTCTTACCTCGTCTTGTGGGAAGGAGACACGGTCCCGCCCCCTCTTATGGGAAGGAGACACGGTCCCGCCCCCTCTTATGGGAAGGAGACACGGTCCCGCCCCCTCTTATGGGAAGGAGACACGGTCCCGCCCCCTCTTATGGGAAGGAGACACGGTCCCGTCCCGTATTATGGGAAGGAGACACGGTCTCGCCCCCTCTTATGGGAAGGAGACATGGTCCGACCCCTTCTTATGGGAAGGAGACACGGTCTCGCCCCCTCTTATGGGAAGGAGACACGGTCTCGCCCCCTCTTATGGGAAGGAGACATGGTCCGACCCCTTCTTATGGGAAGGAGACACGGTCCCGCCCCCTCTTATGGGAAGGAGACACGGTCCCGCCCCCTCTTATGGGAAGGAGACACGGTCCCGCCCCCTCTTATGGGAAGGAGACACGGTCCCGTCCCGTATTATGGGAAGGAGACACGGTCTCGCCCCCTCTTATGGGAAGGAGACATGGTCCGACCCCTTCTTATGGGAAGGAGACACGGTCCCGCCCCCTCTTATGGGAGGGAGACACGGTTCTGTCCCCTTTATTGGGAGGTTGAGTTCATGATGCAATAGACATTTGCTCTGTGTAGATAGAAGTAGTCCCCTAGGAATATTTTCCTCCATTGGGCCCCAGGGAGCTCATGTGAAACTTGGATATAAGAGATTGAGACCGTTATCCCCAATTTCCATATACCTGGCATACTCTGAGATGTATTTTTTTTGCAGGGCTCCTGTGGGTCGTGTTGGGCTTTCAGCTCAGTGGGAGCACTTGAGGGTCAACTCATGAAGAAGACAGGACAACTGGTGTCCCTCAGCCCTCAGAACCTGGTGGACTGTGATACTGATAACTATGGCTGTCAGGGAGGATACATGACCAATGCATTCGGCTACGTGAGGGATAATAATGGCATAGACTCGAATGCCTATTATCCTTATATTGGTCAGGTGAGCCTTAGAAGAGCTAATCCACCGATGTCTTCAGTATGTGTAAACCATGGGGAGACCTTCTCGAAACTAGTGCAGACATTTTACTTGGGTACCAGAAGCCATCAGATGGCATGTGCTATATAAAAAAAACATTACTTTGAGATCAATGGAGGCATCAACTTAGATATTTATGGTTTTTTTTCTTTTCTATAAAAATAATAATACATATAAAAGAAATGTGGAGGTCTTTCATTTAATGAGTTCACTTCTACCAGGATGAAGGCTGCCTCTACAACCCGTCGGGAAAAGCTGCTGGATGCAGGGGCTTCAAGGAGATCCCCAAAGGAGACGAGAAGTCGCTGAAACGAGCGGTGGCCCAGGTTGGTCCTGTGTCCGTCAGCATCGATGCCAGCCTCCCTTCTTTCCACTTCTACAGTAAAGGTAACATCTATCTATCAATCTAACTAAAATTGGAAAATAGGAGCAGCACTAGTAACAGCAAACAAAAATAGCGGGTGCAAAGCCCCCCAGACAGAACCAAACCTCAATAGTATCCAAAATAATGGAGGCAGCACTCCAAGGTCAAAATTAATGAGATGTTTATTGTCCCATTGTGACGGCGACGTTTCGTTCCAAGTGTGGAACTTTCTCAAGCTTGAGAAGCATTCTTCTGGATAGCGATCTATTATCTATCTATTATCTATCTATCTATTATCTATCTATTATCTATCATCTATTATCTATCATCTATCTATTATATATCTATTATCTATCTATCATCTATCATCTATCCATTATCTATCTATTATCTATCTATCCATTATCTATCTATTATCTATCTATCATCTATCTATTATCTATCTATTATCTATCTATTATCTATCATCTATCTATTATCTATCTATTATCTATCTATTTCTAATAATTGAAGAAGGCAAGGAAGCTCCAGAAAAAAATAGTGTAAACTATGATGGCCCATATGGCTAAGGTTTGTTCCAAACAAAATCTTTTTTTATTTTTTTACTGTTTTCCGCTATAAAAATATTGTGTTTGGACCCAAACAAGGCGGATAGAGTCCATCAGATCCTGCACTATATTACTGGAGCGGCCTTCTTGGATTATCTAGTATTGGTCTGGTAAATGTCAGTGAGGTCTGTCAATCAGAATGTTGCTTTTCCTCATTTCTCTTCTTTCTTTCTCTTTTTTTTTTTTACTTTTATACTTTTCTTTTTTCCTTTTTTTTTCTTCTCTTTCTCTTCTTTCCATTTTCTTTCTTTCTTGCAACCGCTCCTCTATTTTCTTACTTTCTCACTGGCAGTATACATTGATAATCTGTCATTTTAGGTGTGTATTATGATGAGCGCTGTGATTCTGAAGGGGTTAACCATGCCGTTTTGGCTGTTGGCTATGGAAACATAAAGGGCACAAAGCACTGGATCATCAAAAACAGGTGTGTGACGTTCTCCCCTTGTACAGTCTCAATCATATTGGGGTCTACATCAGAGAGGCACAGCATTTTCTGCTCCGTGGGCCACATTGTCATATTGCACCATCTGGGGCAATTATGGCAAATCAGAAGTATAGCTGCAGTTGGACAGTAAGTTTCCGCGGCGCCTCTCGGGGGTGACCACCATGCTTTGCTAAATTACTACAAAATATTTGCTTATTGACCATTTGTCTTCTAGTTGGGGAGAGCAATGGGGCAGAAAAGGCTACGTCCTGATGGCCCGAGAAAAGAAGAACGCTTGTGGCATCGCCAGCCTCGCCAGCTTCCCGGTGATGTGAGCAGCCGATCCTTACAATCCCGAATACTTACAATCCCAGATCCCCAAACTGATCGGACAAAGTCCAGCCGTAATATCACTTACCTGGTGTTAAAGCGCCCTCCAGACATGGGAGCACGCAGCAGGTCCACCCTGGCCATAAACCATGTGCCATCTGTACCAAGGTGATGTCTGGCCAGAACCCTCTGTGGTGGAAGTCAATGCTAACATTTTAAGGTTCTCTTTCATTTTTTTTTTCTTCCCAATAAAACATTAAACTAAGCACCAAATAAGTGAATTACGTTGCTAAATTAGAGACGACTGCAGATATAGAAAAGGCTGCGCAGAATATGAGCCTCATCTGCTCTATGTCAAGAAATGGTAATTGCTGTAATAAAAGTCATTCTCTGTTTGGGAATGGAATTATGTCTTCTCAAAGGCAGACTATACTCAGAAGGTTACGTATTGTTTAAATGTATTTTTCAAGAATGTTTGGCAATGTATTTTTTCTATATCACAATCTGTATTGAAAATAAAAAAAATAGAAATTGTGCAATTCTCACACCGGCCACTGGGGCCTTTTTTTAGACTGTAACATCCTGTTGTTTCAGGAAACAACACATGTACATTAGCCACAAAGAAACAGAGCATCTAAAGAGCGTGTGCAACAGTCATTGTGAAGGGAGGAGGTGAGCTGTGACATCATCTATTGTGGATCCTGTGTTATCTACTGTATATAGAGGTGTTATTAGTCATTGTACAGGAGGAGGAGGTGAGCTGTGACATCACCTATTGTGAATGGTAGATCCTGTGTTATCTACTGTACATAGAGGTGCTATCAGTCATTGTACAGGAGGAGGTGAGCTGTGACATCACCTATTGTGAATGGTGGATCCTGTGTTATCTACTGTGTATAGAGGTGTTATCAGTCATTGTACAGGAGGAGGAGGTGAGCTGTGACATCACCTATTGTGAATGGTAGATCCTGTGTTATCTACTGTATATAGAGGTGTTATCAGTCATTGTACAGGAGGAGGAGGTGAGCTGTGACATCACCTATGGTGAATGGTAGATCCTGTGTTATCTACTGTATATAGAGGTGTTATCAGTCATTGTACAGGAGGAGGAGGTGAGCAGTGACACCACCTATTGTGAATGGTAGATTCTGTTTTATCTGCTATATATAGAGGTGAAATCCAAAAAGAAAAAGGAAGCAAAGGCAGCTATGCACTAAAATAGTAAATCTTTATTATTCCATCAATAGAATAGTTAAAAAATGTTAGTGCCAAAGAGATCCCACAAATCCAATTTACAGAAACAGTAAAATAGCTTATTATACCTATATCCACTGTCAGAGTTATATTATAAATACAGAGACTGGAAATTAATCATAACATCTCAACAAGGTGCCAATGTGGTCTAATAAATAAAGTAAATTCCCATGTGGAATGATCAATAATATACCACAAAAGATCTACAAAAAAGTCTGCATAGCATATTCATTAATACAAGCACATAACCAAATATACAGAACAGTACAGCCACATTTAACAGTCAAAAAATTATTTATACTGCTGTAATAGCAAGAAGTAAGGGTATATTCATATAAAGGATAAAGAATCTATCCAAAATAGTCCTAAAGTTAGGGTAGAAGTTGAACACACCTGATATATAAATATATAGACTCAAATGTACATCACATACAAAGGATACTCATCTGTATGACCTGGATAAAGTGAGGACAGATACCCCAACGCGCGTTTCGTGTTAGCTTCTTCAGGGAGAAATAAATTGTACAGGAGGAGGAGACGAGTTGTGACATCGCCTATTGTGAATGGTAGATCCTGTATTATCTGCTGTATATAGAGTTGTTATCAGTTATTGTACAGGAGGAGGAGGTAATCTGTGACATCACTATCAAGGCTGCCATCAGGGCATTACTGACCTCACTGGTGTATGGGGCTCCATGAGCAGAAGTAAAGAGGGGGGGGCCAGACCCAGTCCGGGCCCCCCCTCTTTTGCTTCTACTCACCGGGCCTCAGTGTATAATAAAGGGTTGTGCGCCCGCGCGCACGTCTCGGCGTGGGGAGGCTTCCTGGAGCGCGACGGCCATCAAAATTGAATGGCTGTGTAGCTCCAAGGGAGTCCCTCCGCCTCTTCTGTGATGAGCAGGTGATGGTGCTTACGCGACAACGTCATTGCGTACGTGCACCACTCGCCAGGATACCAGAAGTAGAGCTGTGCCTGCAGGGGATCGTATGAGAGGTACTGTAAGTATGAAAAACTTTTTTTTGTTTAATAAAATGGCTTGGTGGGGTAGCATATGATGATGAATCGAGGGTGGGGAATGGGGGACAATGAATTATGATGTATTGATGTGGGTTTGCGCAAATAATGATGAATTGGGGGTGGGGAGCGCAATTGATGAATTGAGGGTGGAGGACGGGGACAGCAAATGATGAATTAAAGGTGGGGGTGGGGATAGCAAATAATGATGATTTGAGGATGGGGGTAGAGCAAATAATAATGAAATGAGGGTGGGGGGAGAGCAATTGATGATATATTGAGACTGAGGCAACAAATGATGATGACATAGGGGTTGGAGAGAGAAAGCACATGGCAATGAATTGGGGCGTAGGGGGGCATATACAGTACAGACCAAAAGTTTGGACACACCTTCTCATTTAAAATTTTTTCTGTATTTTCATGACTATGAAAATTGTACATTCACACTGAAGGCATCAAAACTATGAATTAACACATGTGGAATTATATACTTAACAAAAAAGTGTGAAACAACTGAAAATATGTCTTATATTCTAGGTTCTTCAAAGTAGCCACCTTTTGATTTGATGACTGCTTTGCACACTCTTGGCATTCTCTTGATGAGCTTCAAGAGGTAGTCACCGGAAATGGTCTTCCAACAATCTTGAAGGAGTTCCCAGAGAAGCTTAGCACTTGTTGGTGACGCGCCCCCTGGGCCGCGTGGGGAACCCGGAACCGGGCCTTTTTGTGGATGCTGGGGGTTGTAGTCACCGTGGCGGCGACCCGGTCCCGTGGCTCAGGGTGGTCAAACCAGTGGCAGTTTATTTGTAAGATTTTAGGTTAACTGTCCGACTATGCCACCCGTGGATTGCGGTCAGGATGAACCGCCGCTGCAAGGCAAACCGCTGAGGCTGGTGTTGTGGGTGCAGCAGAGTGTAGTACACGGGAGGAGTATAGCCTCAGGGCAGTGTAGAGTGAGATGATGGGAGTGATGGTGAACGGGCGTCCCAGCACTAGTAGTGCTGTATGCGGTGAGAAAGCACAGAGACAAGGTGTTGCAGTTCAGGTTCTTTACTCACAGTTCTCATCCAGGTCACTTGTGTGCAGGTAGGACCGCCCGAGCCGTGCTGCATTCACCAGGCAGGGGGCTCGGTCAACCCCCAGGTAATTCCAGAGTGTGGCACAGGACTCCCTTCTATCCTTTCATCAGCCGTGCCCCACCAGTGACACTACTTCTGCCCAGCTGCCTCGGGTCTTCTCCTGGGAGGACTGGGTGCCCACTTCCCTGACCCTATGTGGTGTGCCTTTCTAGTAGGTGTAGTGAGGGATCGCACCAGTAAATGGTCACGACCGCCGGTCCTTGGCTGAGGATTAGTCGCCTCCACCAACTTGGGATCCGGTACCCTGTTCTGCCAACCCGTCACCCGCAATCTCCTGGGTCCTTAGGGTTCCTTCTGCCCTCGTGTCTCTGGGCTTCTCTTGGTGTTCTGTTCCTTCTTCCTTTCCTTTCTGTTCCTTTCTGTTTCCGTTCCTCTCCTCTGGCTCTGGCCTCCACTCCAGGCCTGCCTCGTGGAGCTGGGCCCAGACTGAGCCACAGCTCCCTGTCAGCCCTCTCTGGCTGAACTCCTCTTCTCTTCTCCTCCTGACTGAACTGAACTAACTGAACTAAGATGGTGCTCACCTTATATACCCTCCCCTAGTGTATGAGCCCAGGTGACTTGCAACCAATGAGCTCCTACCTATGCCCAGAAACCGTCCCCTCCTGCTCCTACATCACTGGGTCTTCCTTCCCCCCTCCCCACTCCAGCCAGGGACATGTTCTGTCGTGCCTGCATTACTGTACTAATGGGAGCACCGTTGAGCTGTCCCCTGGAAATGGGGTGTGTGTGATGCATGCAGCTAACTGAGTCCCGGTCCACACACCATCCTTACCCGGGAGTGGGATATCACACCTCTGGTTGAGGTGCAATACCTCTGTAGCGACCGAGCCCTCGTGGCGCTAAATTGGCCCTTTTGCCTTCGCTCTGCGGTCCAGCTCACCCCAAACCATCTCGATTGGGTTCAGGTCTGGTGACTGTGGAGGCCAGGTCATCTGGCGTAGCACCCCATCACTCTCCTTCTTGGTCAAATAGCCCTTACACAGCCTGGAGGTGTGTTTCTGGTCATTGTCCTGTTGAAAAATAAATGATGGACCAACTAAACGCAAACTGGATGGAATAGCATGCCGCTGCAAGACACTGTGGTAGCCATGCTGGTTCAGTATGCCTTCAATTTTGAATAAGTCCCCAACAGTGTCACCAGCAAAGCACCCCCACACCATCACACCTCCTCCTCCATGCTTCACGGTGAGAACCAGGCATGTAGAGTCCATCCGTTCACCTTTTCTGCGTCGCACAAAGACATGGTGGTTGGAACCAAAGATCTCAAATTTGGACTCATCAGACAAAAGCACAGATTTCCACTGGTTTAATGTCCATTCCTTGTGTTCTTTAGCCCAAACAAGTCTCTTCTGCTTGTTACCTATCCTTAGCAGTGGTTTCCTAGCAGCTATTTTACCATGAAGGCCTGCTGCACAAAGTCTCCTCTTAACAGTTGTTGAAGAGATGTGTCTGCTGCTAGAACTCTGTGTGGCATTGACCTGGTCTCTAATCTGAGCTGCTGTTAACCTGCGATTTCTGAGGCTGGTGACTCGGATAAACTTATCCTCAGAAGCAGAGGTGACTCTTGGTCTTCCTTTCCTGGGGCGGTCCTCATGTGAGCCAGTTTCTTTGTAGCGCTTGATGGTTTTTGCAACTGCACTTGGGGACACTTTAAAATTTTGCCCAATTTTTCGGACTGACTGACCTTCATTTCTTAAAGTAATGATGGCCACTCGTTTTTCTTTACTTAGCTGCTTTTTTCTTGCCATAATACAAATTCTAACAGTCTATTCAGTAGGACTATCAGCTGTGTATCCACCAGACTTCTGCACAACACAACTGATGGTCCCAACCCCATTTATAAGGCAAGAAATCCCACTTATTAAACCTGACAGGGCACACCTGTGAAGTGAAAACCATTTCCGGTGACTAGAGGCATATGTAACAACTTTCTGAAGGAGTTATATATTGGAGAATAATCTAAAAAAAAAAAAATTTTAACAATGGATTAAATAAAGGCTTTTTTTAATTTTTCTACATCGTGTGCTGGAAAACTATTTTTTATTTTGCCCACTGTATGTGTTATTGACGCGCCCCTCGGTGCCGGGCCAGTCGTTGCTAGGGGAGATGTCACAGTGGCGGTGACTCGGTCCGTGACCCAGGGCGGTCAATCCAAAGGGGAATATTTACAGGGGATTTATAGTTTTTATATACAGTTCGTGACGCCACCTGTGGTATGTGGCTAAAAGAAGCCGCCGCTGCGGAGCAGGTCCTCTGGAGCTGTTGGTAATGCAGCAGAGTTGGTTTAGCTCTCCACAGGTAGAGCTTAGCTCCAGGGCGGTGTAGATGTAGATAATGCTGGGCAGTATGGCGCAGGTGATGGCGCAGATAATGATCACAGAGACAGTAAGGTGCAGTCCTCAGGGTTTACTCACGGTTTCTTAGACTTCCAGTTACCAGTACTAGAGTAACTTCCCACGGTGTTCTGTGCTTAGTCAGGGAGGGGTTCAGCAAACTCCCAGGTCTCTCCGAAGTACAAAACGGGACCCCCTTCTGTGTATTCCTTCTGGCCGTCTCCCTGCACCTCACACCCAGTGTCTCAGGCCAGTGGCCGCGGACCTTGCCGGGCGACGTCTCCTCTGTCCTCTGGGTCCTTTATGGCCACCTTTCTGGTGATTAGATGTGGCTTGTAGCTGCAGTACCTGAAATGCTGCACCCTCCGGTTACCTAGTTGAGGCTTAAAAAGCTCTGCTAGTTTAGGGACCGGTCCCCTCTGTGCGACCTGACCCCTCCTGGTAGATTCGGACGTACGGGTGGCATCCAGCACTACCCGTACCCCTGGGGTCCCTTCCACGTTCCTGGAGCCTTTCTCCTGCTCCTCTCCTCCTCAGTCTGTCCTGGGCCTCTCTGGCTAGGCCCTCCTCCTGAGCAGAGCTCCTGCTCCCTCTACTCCACCTCTCAGACTGTCTTCCTCTGACTGAACTCCACTTCCCTCTTTATACTATTTCTAACTAGTGCTCCCCTGATTTACTTCCTCCACCCACACCCACTACATGGTTCCCCCTACTTTGGCTCCCCCCACTCCAGCCAAGGACAGGGCTCAGCAGGAGAGCGAGGCATCTTGCCCCTCCTGCTGGTCTGGAGTAGTGTAGTGTTGGATGCAGGTGTTGGGGTCCCGGGCAGCACTCCTTCCTTACCTGAGCGTGAAATACCACACCTCTGGGTGAGATGCAGCACCTCTGTGGCTACTGGACCCGCAGGGGAGCCACATTATCAATCATTATACAGGAGAGGGAGGAGGTGAGCTGTGACCACCTATTGTGGCTCCTGTGCTATCTACTGTATATACAGGTGATATCAGTCATTGTACATGAGGAGGAAATGAGCTGTGACATCACCTATTGTGAATGGTGTATACTGTGTTATCTACTGTATATAGAGGTGTTATCAGTCATTGTACAGGAGGAGAAGGTGAGCTGTGATATCACCTATTGTGAATGGTGGATCCTGTGTTATCTACTGTATATAGAGGTGTTATCAGTCATTGTACAGGAGGAGGTGAGCTGTGACATCACCTATTGTGAATGGTGGATCCTGTGTTATCTACTGTATATTGAGGTGTTATCAGTCATTGTACAGGAGGAGGAGGAGGTGAGCTGTGACATCACCTATTGTGAATGGTGGATCCTGTGTTATCAGCTTTATATAGAGGTGTTATCAGTCATTGTACAGAAGGAGGAGGAGCTGAGCTGTGACATCACCTATTGTGGCTCCTGTATTATCTACTGTATATTCAGGTGTTATCAGTCATTGTACAGGAGGAGGAGGTGAGCTGTGACATAACCTATTGTGAATGGTGAATCCTGTATTATCAGCTGTGCTTGTGTGACACCCCAGGGGTCTGGTTGCCACAGTGATAGAGATATTACGTCTGAGAGCAGGTGGGAGGTCTCTTGGTCAGGAATCCTATGCATGCCACACCTCCTGCCCAGTCCTGGGAGGGGAAGAACTTCCCCTATATAAACCTAGGGCTGAGGCAGGGTTAGTGAGTAGAGAAGAAGTAGAAACAGAGAAAAGAAGCAAATATAGGAACAGAACATCAGGAGCTCTGTGGGAGCAGTGTTACAAGGAGTCAGGGGCTGGCAGCTGCAGAGCTCGCCCTGACTGAGAAGATTTCTTACCGGACCCGGAGTCCGAGGCTGTGGGGACTAACTCCTACCCAGCAGCAGAATCCGTCAGGCAGGGGATTCCAGGTCCTCTGGCCAAGAAACCCGAAGGCACGGTCACACGCATGGGACCAGCACCGCCGTCGTGGAGCGGAAGCTACTAGAAGGCCCCGAGTCACCGGCCATACGGGTGAGCACCACACGGTACACTGAGGGACGTGGGCTACTTATACCAGCCTCTAGCAAGGTAGCCAGAAGAGTACAGTTAGTTTGGGAGGCCTACAACTCCGCCTGGCCAGGGGAGATCCCATCTGCTCAAGGACTGACCAGGCCCCAATCGCTAGCCAGTACTCCGGGAGGGTCTATCTTTGTCACCAGTAAAGACCCTGAACTACACCGTACCGTCTCCGAGTGGTTCCTGCTACCCCCATCATCCACGTCGGCTGCCCTGAGGCCATACCCCTCCCGTTGGGGGTTATACTATCACGCTGCACAATCCTACCACCGGCCTCAGCGGTCTGCCCTGCAGCAGCTTCTTAGCTGTACTCAACGGGTGGCGTAGTCGTCCAACATCTACCGCTGATACATCGCCGCTCAGTTTGACTCCCTGGGCACGGACCGGGTCACCGCCACGAGACTACAACCCTCAACAGATCCGGCTCCGGGTAAGCTCCCGCGTGCGCAACGCAGCGCGACACAGGCCCAGGGGCGCGTCACTTGTAATACTGTCTCTGATGATAATGAGGCTGCTGAAAACTCTTCCTGAAAGAAGAGAAATAAAATAGTTTCAGTGGCCAGAGAGAAAAATGCAGGATTACTAATTTTGTTTTTAAATAAAGATTGTGATATGAAAAAAGAAATGGCATATGAAGAAATAAATGAATAAATGTAATGCATAAGGGACTAAGGGCTAAACTGACACCTCATTGCTGCCACAACGTCACACAAATCACCTATACGTCTTACACATGCACAGTGTGTTTTTGGCGTATGCTCAGTACTCTCCCTTCTGTGGGCAGAGACACTGGTGATGTATTGAGCATACACCAAGATGGGTGCCAACAGCACAGGTGATACTTGTAATGTGGAGATGACTTATCGCTTGTGGGGTGGTACGACACTCGGTGGAGACCATGGCCATCAAGTGCTATATTGACATCTCACTGCTTCCATGTCACTGGTATCGCTTGTCTAATCTTACAGTTGTGCCCAACCTGGCAAATGCTCAATGCATCACCAGGGTCTCTGCCCACGGAAGGGAGAGTACTGTGCATACGCCGAGGTATACTTTGTAGGTACATGTTCCAGTTCTGGGGTACCCGTTAGCCCAATTATGGTGCACTATCCTCCATAGACTTCAATGAAATTGAGAATTTGGACGGAAAACATTTTTTGAAGACCAAAATACTGAAATAATGATCAGAAATGTCAGAAGAAGGTAACAAAACCTGTTTAGAAGATGCTGCTGGCACTCGAAAAGTCATATATTCAATCTAGTACATGCACAGGAGCATTTTTGTTTGTATCGTAACGCATATAAACCTGAGACTGATCAGAAAGCCTCAACGTAAAATCATCCCATGACAATATGAGAACCTTTTTGAATATCTTCCTCTTTGCATTTGGGGATGTGAATCCAAAAATACTGGAATGTGATCGGTCGCGGATGGAAATTTCACACCGCTTGACATCACATGGGTTTGTTGCATAAGGGTTTATCACATAACTTACGGTAAACCTAAAATAACATACATTTGCATAGGAGGAAGTAATGGCACACTGAATGTTTGTTTCATTCTATTTTCTTTTCAAGAGTAGACAAAGATATTGAGTTTTTATCTCATAAGTGGTAAGTTCTGTGACAATAGTGAGCTGACCATTTAGGCACTGGGGCAGTGTGAGTGCCCATCGCCAGTCCTACACTCCAAAACTCTTGGTTAATTTTATGGCCCAATATTTTTTATATTGCCATATGGTGCTAAGATAAGAGTATGTTCACCCTTTTTTTCCATTATATTTTGCATATACATCTGAGCTTTCATGAGCACACCCACCCAGCCCCATGTTATTGGCATATGCTAAATGTTTCCTTTTGGTATACACCAGGCTGTTATGTGTCAACTTTTTTTTTTCTATTCAACTGCATAGAAAAGTGTAGTATTCAGCAATTTCTCAAAGGTATACAATAAAAAGTTTGGGGGAATAAAGGGCAATCAAGGGGCAACGTGCAGGGGCATATGTAACAACTTTCTGAAGGAGTTATATATTGGAGAATAATCCCAAACTATGACTGATGAAAAGAAAAAGAAAGTTGTGACCAAAGCCTATATAATGCCGCCATATAGTGCTCAAATATTGTGCTGCAGCTAAATAATACCGCAATCCACTTCGAAATGGAAAATTCCAGCCAAAAATAGGAAATTATTGACATTTTTTAATAAAATCTCTTGCGTCCCAACATTTAGCTGCTTTGCAACATGGATAAACTTAACCGTAAATGGGCAGGGGCAGAGTTTGGGAGTCTCGGAGCGACTTCAGACCGGTGTATTGTAAGTCTGCTTTTTGTATAAGTCTGCTCTTGTTTTAGAAATCTTTACAACTGCCCAGAATTCCCCGTCTGGACTTCCTGGAAGGGATCAGCCCACAGCATTCGGTATAACACTGCTGTGGCGGATGCAGGCTCAGTTACAGGGAGCCCGCAGGCGGAGGAGGACACCAGGCTCACTCCACAGGTACTGACTGCTCTTTTCTATCCTCTCTTCTCTTCGTATGATCGCTGCTGAGCTGTAACTCTCTTATAGATATCTGATGTCTTTAAATGCAGAAATATAAAGCTATGAGGCAAACACTGAAAACAGGGATGAGTATCAGCTACCAGGGCTTGGGGCAAGGCAAGCAACTTGCACCCCTTAACCCATGAACCGCTACCACTTCCTAAGTTTCTTTCCTTTATTTTTTCTGCTTTATTTCAGAATTGCAACATAAAATTTAAAAAAAAATTAAATAAATGATACATTTTTATGTATATTTTGTGCTTATTTTTTTGTTACTTTTTTTTTTACTAATTATTTTAAATAGCCTAAACTCTAGTCTTAGCCCTAACACTAGCTCAACTCTTGTTTTAGTCCCTACTCTAGTCTTTACCCAAACCCTAGCTCCAAGCCTAGTGATAGCTCCAACTTTAGTCTTAGCCTTAACCCTAGCTCCAATGCTAGTCTTACCCCCACCTCTAGTCTTAGCCCTAACCCTAGCTCCAATGCTAGTCTTATCCCCACCTCTAGTCTTAGCCCTAACCCTAGCTCCAATGCTAGTCTTACCCCCACCTCTAGTCTTAGCCCTAACCCTAGCTCCAATGCTAGTCTTATCCCCACCTCTAGTCTTAACCCTAACCCTAGCTCCAATGCTAGTCTTACCCATACCTCTAGTCTTAGCTCTAACCCTAGCTCCAATGCTAGTCTTATCCCCACCTCTAGTCTTAGCCCTAACCCTAGCTCCAATGCTAGTCTTATCCCCACCTCTAGTCTTAGCCCTAACCCTAGCTCCAATGCTATTCTTATCCCCACCTCTAGTCTTAGCCCTATCCCTAGCTCCAGTGCTAGTCTTACCCCCACCTCTAGTTTTAGCCCTAACCCTAGCTCCAATGCTATTCTTATCCCCACCTCTAGTCTTAGCCCTATCCCTAGCTCCAGCGCTAGTCTTACCCCCTCCTCTAGTCTTAGCCCTAACCCCAGCTCCAAGCTTAGTCATAGCTCCAACTCTAGTCTTAGCCCTAACCCTAGCTCCAGTGCTAGTCTTACCCCCACCTCTAGTTTTAGCCCTAACCCTAGCTCCAATGCTATTCTTATCCCCACCTCTAGTCTTAGCCCTATCCCTAGCTCCAGCGCTAGTCTTACCCCCTCCTCTAGTCTTAGCCCTAACCCCAGCTCCAAGCTTAGTCATAGCTCCAACTCTAGTCTTAGCCCTAACCCTAGCTCCAATGCTAGTCTTACCCCCACCTCTAGTCTTAGCCCTAACCCTAGCTCCAATGCTAGTCTTACCCGCACCTCTAGTCTTAGCCCTAACCCTAGATCCAACTCTAGCCTTAGCCACAACTCTACCCTTAGCCCTAAATGTAGCTCCAACCTTAGTCATAGCTCCAACACTAGTCTTAGCCTCAACTCTAGTCTTTGACTAAAGCTTGAGCTAGAATTAGGGCTTAGTTCCAACTCTAGCCCCAACCGAAGTCTTTAGCCCTATTTCTAGCCCCAACTCTACCTCAAATACTAGCTCTAAGGGAGAAATTTTGCACCCCTGTGGTCCCCATCCCATTTTATGCCACTGCCTTGGGGCACCATAGCAAAAGTTGTAATTGATCACCGGTCCAATGTACCTCTCTGTTTCATTTCCTTGTCTCCCATTGATCTGCATTTCATTTCTCATTGTCTTTTCCATCATTCATTGTAATCACTTGACGTTTCCCACCAGTGGCAAAACTTCTAACTCGTGTTCCCCAGTGCAAAATCTCCATTCGGTCCCCAGCTATCACGGTCTGGACTAGAATTTGTCTTCTTACATGGGACACAATGACCTTCTGGGCCTCTGATACTCCAGGACCCGTGTGGAGCTGTAACCCTTTGTGCTTAGTATCGTTATGCCCTAGTTCCCTCAGCAGATACACTACTAACCTCCCGAGGACAAATTAGGCCACAATCTAATTTTTTTGTCCTGAAAACCAGACTCTAAAATGGGTGTAATTTATATGAGTGTGACCTAAAAAATGTCCTACAATTTGGTTTGCAGATAATGGAAAGTATCGTACTAGCCTAACCCTGGGGTAGTGCGGGAACATACAATGTCCCAGAACGATCACTGTACACAACAGTCATAGACTTTGATTCACCATTTATAAGGGAGGTTTTTATATAGAAGTATATTACATGCCGTGGAGAAAATAAGTATTTGATACGCTGACAATTTTGCACGTTTTCTCACCTATCAAGAATAGAGTATGCGTTGTCTTGGGTCATCAAATACCATAAAAAAAGACTAAAAATGATAAACTATTAGATATACATTAAAATATATAGACAATCCAAAATGGACAAACAAATACACAAATATTTAATAGTTATCCACCCTAGCATGCCCTAGATCGCCCTATGTTCTGGGTCTACCTTGCTGCAGAGATTCTCACGATAAATGATATGACAACTGGCTCCTTGATGGCTGTCCCTGCCTGTCCCTAAAATAATTAACAGGAACAATTATCACATCAAAACCACCGCATGAAGACCAGGGTGGTAAGTGGGCAATGGATTCCTCTCATTTCTAATAAACAGTTATTCAGGCACTCTATATATACTGATCCAAGACCAGAAATATGTACAGATCCGAACCGAATCCAAACAAGATGATGTCAACCAAGTTAAATGATTCCAGTATCTGTGCGTATCTACATATATACGGAGATTATCCAGGAATTATTATTATTATTTATTATTATAGCGCCATTTATTCCATGGCACTTTACATGTGAAGAAGGGGTATACATACAAGAACAATTACAATAATCTTGAACAAAACCAGTCAGCGACTGGTACAGGAGGAGCGAGGACCCTGCCCGCGAGGGCTCACAGTCTACAAGGGATGGGTGAGGATACAGTAGGTGAGGGTAGAGCTGGTCGTGCAGCGGTATGGTGGAGCGGTGGTTACTGCAGGTTGTAGGCTTGTCGGAAGAGGTGGGTCTTCAGGTTCCTTTTGAAGGTTTCCACGGTCGACGAGAGTCTGATGTGTTGGGGTAGAGGGTTCCAGAGTAGGGGGGAAGCACCGGAGAAATCTTGTATGCGATTGTGGGAAGAGGAGATAAGAGGGGAGTAGAGAAGGAGATCTTGTGAAGATCGGAGGTTGCGTGCCGGTATGTAGCGGGAGACTAGGTCACAAATGTATGGAGGAGACAGGTTGTGGATGGCTTTGTGTGCCAAGATTAGGGTTTTGAACTGGAATTGGCAATGCCCCTCGATACTGTTCACTCAGACAGCAAAAAGAAGCTTATCAAGTGGTTTATTGCCTTACACCTTATCCCAGAGAAGTAATAAGGTGCTAGTGCTTTTATACATAACTAACCAGAAAATACGGAACAGACTAATGTTTCACTTAGATTATACAAGCCGTCTCAATATAATAAAGTGTCATGGTAGGTCAAAGTGTGAGTGATAACAATAAACCACCACAACCAATAGCTGCTTCAAAAGACCTGTAGTATACGACTGGCTAGCCCAACCACTAGAGGGACAGCCGTATTGGCTCACATGTCAAAGAAAGGCAATAAATAAATAAATGGAGATAGACAAATAGATAACATGTCCGTGTATCACATATAATGGTATATGATGGCATGTAGAAAGGAGTTACTTATCAGATCTGTAATACCTCGTGCCTTTCATATAATAGTATATGCTAATCTATAAATAGGGGTTACTTATCCCACATATACTGCCTCAATGCGTTTCGCCATAAGTGGTTCATCAGGAGGCCCAGATGGTAAGGATAGTTGGATGCGGAGCTAGATAGAGGATCCAAAATGCTGTGACATGTATTGTGCGCGTTCACCTGATATACCCCATCTAAGGCTGAAGAGGTTAATTTCCGGTAGCTAATTAGGAACAGCGTATAGTAACGTTTCCTTCGTGTTTCCATAAATTTAGTGCGCATGAGTAAAAAAGTAATTCACCGGAGGCCATGTTGCGGTGCCGTCGCCAGGGATCTACATCGCTTCCAATCCTTCCGCTTACATCTATATGTTTGGTCTCCTCCTCGTCAGATCATGTCATCGCTTCCGGTCCTTGGAGTAATGCATGCTCACCTGAAAAAACGCGTTCCACGCTGGAATGCGCCAAATCTCGTGTCAAGTGTTAAATCTCTTTGCGTTCCAAATTGGAAATCACCCTTTCTGCATCTGTCTCAATGTCATAGACAATAATGAGCCATATTTATAAGGGAATATATATGCACTCCTCCAACATTTATTCTCAGGTTTAGTGAGAGAGAAAACATTCATTTAAATACACAGGGATGCAATTGTCACTTTCTCTGATTGAAGGAGGATAAATGTCTTATGAATAAAGGGAGGTGCTCATGTTTAAATAAAGAAAAAACAGTGTTGCTTCCCTTAGTGGAAACAAGGGAGAGATTTACAATCTATTTTCTGCTTAGTGATGTATAAAAGCACTGGCACCTTATTACTTCTCTGGGATAAGGTAAAAGGCAATAAACCATTTTATAAGCTTCTTTTTGCTGTTTGAGTGAACAGTATCGAGGGGCATTGCCAATTCCTGGATAATCTCCGTATATGTAGATACGCACAGATACTGGAATCATTTAACTTGGTTGACATCATCTTGTTTGGATTCGGTTCGGATCTGTACATATTTCTGGTCTTGGATCAGTATATATAGAGTGCCTGAATAACTGTTTATTAGAAATGAGAGGAATCCATTGCCCACTTACCACCCTGGTCTTCATACGGTGATTTTGATGTGATAATTGTTCATGCTATCCTGAAACCGGGAAATTAGGGACATATAGGGACAGGCAGGGACAGCCATCAAGGAGCCAGTTGTCGCATCATTTATTGTGCCAATCTCTGCAGAAAGGTAGACCCAGAACATAGGGCGATCTAGGGCATGCTAGGGTGGATAACTATCTATTAAATATTCCTGTATTTGTTTGTTCATTTTGGATTGTCTATATATTTTAATGTACACTGACGAGCAAAAGGGTAACAATGTTGTGTACTTTTGACTTCCAGGCTCCATATCTCACCATCCACTGCTGCTTCTAACGCAAGACTTCCATCATTTTATACACAACGATCTTGGCTATCTCATACATAAATTTGACTTGCAGCTATTTAGCATATGATTAGTTATACAGATTCTTGTCATGTCACCGCATTGTCACTGTTTTGCTCCTAAAAAATATTATTTTGTTAGTATTTTGTAAATCCACCTTTGGCTTTCAGCCTTCTGGGTATGCCCTCCATCAGATTCAAACATGTCTCACCTAAATCTGATCCCAGGTCTCTTCTACACGTTCCCAAAGTTGGTGCGTACTGGTCGACTCACTTGGGTATGTAAACAGCTTTTTCTTCAACTCTACCCAGAAGTGTTTGATTGGGTTGAGGTCTGGGGACTGTGAGGGCCAATCCAGCACCTCTACTTCATTGTCATTGAACCATTTCTTCACCAATCTCGACGTATGCTTCGGGTCTTTGTCCTGCTGGAACCTACACTGAACTTGACAGTTCCTTCAATTTCTCGATCCGTTAGCCCCTTTTTCCCTTATTTCTTCCAGACCCATTTGCACCCATCTGAGCCTAGTCTATTGACTTTCGTCTCATCGCTCCAAATCCCCTGTTTCCAATCTTCTTCTGTTCACTTTTCGTACTTTTTTACAAACTCGAGCCAACGCTTCTTATGACGATATTGAAGTTGAGGCTTCTTCACCTTTTTTCGAGCCACCCTTCCAGACGTCACACGGTGCTTGCATGGACGTCTGTGATCTCACTATTACGAAGCTTACGAGCCTCCTCCACTGCCGTGTTTGTCACTCCAGAACTGATAGACCTTGTGATGAGCTGACTTGTTGACTCAGATATTTTGCCTGGATGTCCACCTCTTGGCTTTGAATGGATGGACGGACTTCTATTCGTATTCTTCCAACTGTCATGGCGCTCACATGATGCAGCTTGGCAATTTTCTTGGCCGCAAGATCACTATCGATGAGCTGGATGATGCTGTTTCTCTTTTCTTGGGAAATCTTCTTCATGGCGGCTCCTCGATTTGAACCAGTGATCTTTCACTTGGGAATCAACCTAATAACACACTGAGCTATTAGGAAATGTGAGAACAGGTTGTATTTTGTAGTATACAGGAATAAAAAGATTTTCCCAAGACAGTAACAATGCAGTGACATGACAATAATCTGCATAACTAATCATATGCTAAATAGCGGCAAGTCAAATGTATGTATGAGATAGCCAAGATGATAGTCTATAAAATGATGGGAGTCTCACGTTCGAAGCAGAAGTGGACGGAGAGATACGGAGCCTGAAAGTCAAAAGTACAAAACATTGTTACCCTTTTGCTCGTCAGTGTATATCTAATAAAGTTTAGAATTTTTAGGTTTTTTATGGTATTTGACGTTTTCCCACCTAGAAAGAATGGAGAGGTCTGTAATTTTTATCGTAGGTCACTTCACCTGTGAGAGAAAGAATTTAAAAATAAAAAATAGAAAATAACATTGTATGATTTTTACATAATAATTAAATTGCATTGATCACCTACCAACCAGCAAGAATTCTGTCTCTTACAGACCTGTTAATTTTTCTTTAAGAAGCCCTCCTACTCTGCACTCATTACCTGTATTAATTGCACCTGTTTGAACTTGTTACCAAGGCCAAAGAGCTGTCTAAGGACACCAGGGACAAAATTGTAGAACTGCACAAGGCTGGGATGGGCTACAGTACAGGACAATTGGCAAGCAATTTGGTGAGAAGGCAACAACTGTTGGCTCAATTATTAGAAAATGGAAGAAACACAAGATGACTGTCAATCTTCCTCAGTCTGGGGCTCCATGCAAGATCTCGCCTTGTGGGGTAAGGATGATGCTGAGAAAGGTCAGGAATCAGCCCAGAACTACACTATAGTATCCGGTCAATGACCTGAAGACAGCTGGGACCAAAGTCTCAAACATTACCATTAGTAACACATGCCGTCATGGATTAAAATCCTGCAGAGCACAAAAGGTCCCCCTGCTCACGCCATCACATGTCCAGGCTCGTTTGAAGTTCGCCAATGACAGTCTGTATGATCCAGAGAAGTCATGGGAGAAGGTCATGTGGCTAGATGAGACCGAAATAGAAGTTTTTGGTATCAACTCCACTCGTCGTGTTTGGAGGAAAAAGAAGAATGAGTACAACCCCAAGAACACCGTCCCAACCGTGAAGCATGGTGGGGGAAACATAATACTTTGGTAGTGCTTTTCTGCAAAGGGGACAGGACGACTGCACCGCATTGAAGGGAGGATGGATGGGGTCACGTATCGCAAGATTTTGACCAACAACCTCCTTCCCTCAGTAAGAGCTGTGAGGCAGTGAGGGGGATCATATGCAAGGGATGGTATGTATCCCCCAGGATGCGCATAGAGGTATATTGAACCCGCTGGAGTGCACTGCAGTCACAGAAACAGCTGTGTTTGCAGTGCAAAATAAAAGTAAAGTTTGGAATTGGTCAAACTATTTGGCTAAGTTGAATTTAACAAAAACCCAACATGTGCTTTTATTTTGGGAGCGATCTACAGGTGGCAGTGGGGCAGGTCACTCCCTCCAGCCGGGTCTTACAAGTGGCTCATGGCCACAGATTCCATTTAGAAACCTGCAGCAAAGGCTTGGGTAAGTCGGTGTTGTGTTTGCTAGCAGCAGAGCAGGAGGCTCTGCACTACCAGCCTGTGTGAAGCTGAACACAGGCCTATGAAGGCAATGTACCTGATGCACCTTGAGAAACATGGCGGTGCAGAAGCCCACAGCAACGAGGTTGCATTAAACTGACTGTATTGGAGGTCCCGGCTTTGATCCGGAGGATAAAGTTGCCTTTAATTTGCGATTTTTTTTGGACAATAAAAACTTTAAGTTGGACATTTTTGGGTCACTGCCTGTTAAATCGAACTGTGTGAACACCACCATACTACAGAGCTTTGAAGATGGGTTGTGGCTGGGTCTTCCACCATGACAATGACCCGAAACACACAGCCAGGGAAACTAAGGAGTGGCTCCATAATAAGCATTTCAAGGTCCTGTAGTGGCCTAGCCAGTCTCCAGACCTGAACCCAATAGAAAATCTTTGGAGGGAGCTGAAACTCAATGTAGTCCAGCGACAGCCCCGAAACCAGAAAGATCTGGAGAAGATCTGTATGGAGGAAGGGGCCAAAATCCCTGCTGCAGTGTGTGCAAACCGGGTCAAGAACTACAGGAAACGTCTGACCTCTGTAATTGTAACAAAGGTTTCTATGGCAAATATTAAGTTCTGTTTTTCTATTGTATCAAATACTTATTTAATGCAATAAAATGTAAATTAATTATGTAAAATCATACAATGTGATTTTTTTTTTTTTTAGATTCTGTCTCTCATAGGTGAAGTGTACCTACAATAACAGTTACAGATCTTTCCATTCTGTGTAGGTGGGAAAACGTGCAAAATCGGATTTTAAAAAGAATTTTCCTTTTATTATTTTCAGCTTGAAACACCAGTTTGAATAAATAATCTAAATATATTGCTGAATCAGTGTACATACATTACATTACTTATCCTATACTGATACTGAGGTACCTCCTGTATTATACTCCAGAGCTGCACTCACTATTCTGCTGGTGCAGTCACTGTGTACATACATTACATTACTGATCCTGAGTTACATCCTGTATTATACTCCAGAGCTGCACTCACTATTCTGCTGGTGCAGTCACTGTGTACATACATTACATTACTGATCCTGTGCTGATCCTGAGTTACATCCTGTATTATACTCCAGAGCTGCACTCACTATTCTGCTGGTGCAATCGCTGTGTACATACATTACATTACTGATCCTGAGTTATATCCTGCATTATACTCCAGAGCTGCACTCAATATTCTGCTGGTGCAATCACTGTGTACATACATTACATTACTGATCCTGTACTGATCCTGAGTTACATCCTGTATTATACTCCAGAGCTGCACTCACTATTCTGCTGGTGCAGTCACTGTGTACATACATTACATTACTGATCCTGAGTTACATCCTGAATTATACTCCAGAGCTGCACTCACTATTCTGCTGGTGGAGTCGCTGTGTACATGCATTACATTACTGATCCTGTACTGATCCTGAGTTACATCCTGTATCATACACCAGAGCTGCACTCACTATTCTGCTGGTGCGGTCACCGTGTACATACATTACATTACTGATCCTGAGTTACATCCTGTATTATACTCCAGAGCTGCACTCACTATTCTGCTGGTGGAGTCACTGTGTACATACATTACATTACTGATCCTGAGTTACATCCTGTATTATACTCCAGAGCTGCACTCACTATTCTGCTGGTGGAGTCACTGTGTACATACATTACTGATCCTGTACTGATCCTGAGTTACATCCTGTATTATACTCCAGAGCTGCACTCACTATTCTGCTGGTGCAGTCACTGTGTACATACATTACATTACTGATCCTGTACTGATCATGAGTTACATCCTGAATTATACTCCAGAGCTGCACTCACTATTCTGCTGGTGCAGTCACTGTGTACATACATTACATTACTGATCCTGTACTGATCCTAGTTACCTCCTGTATTATACTCCAGAGCAGCACTCACTATTCTGCTGATGCAGTCACTGTGTACATACATTACTTATCCTGAGTTACCTTCTGTAGTATACTCAAGAGCTGCACTCACTAGTATTATACTCCAGAGCTGCACTCACTATTCTGCTGGACTCACTATTCTGCTACCCGGAGCTACCGCCACCTTTAACTGTATCGGTGTGCGCTGCACACTGATATAGTAAAGCTCTGCGGTAGAGCAGAAGGACATGATCTCCTTGCACTACTGCTGTCCATTCTGTAGACCGCAGACTCGAACATCCTGTGTGTGTGCCAGCTCCCCTATACACAGTATAATGCCTCCACAGTGTGAGAAATCGTACTATGTATAGGGGAGCTGTGAGGGCATCACACTGTAAATAGAGGATCAGTGGGGGCATCATACTGTGTATAGTGAAGCTGTGGGGCATCGTACTGTGTATAGTGGAGTTATGGGGTCATCGTACTGTGCATAGGGGATTTGTGGGGGTTCATACTGTATGTAGAGGAGTGGTAGGGCATCATACAGTGTGTAAAGGGGAGCTGTGAGGGCATCATTCTGTTGTTAGGGGAGCATCATACTGTGTATAGTGGAGCTGTGGGGGCATCTTACTGTGTATAGTGGAGCTGTGGGGGCATCGTACTGTGCATAGGGGATTTGTGGGGGCTCATACTGTATGTAGAGGAGCGGTGGGGCATCATACATTGTGTAAAGGGGAGCTGTGAGGGCATCATTCTGTTGTTAGGGGAGCTGTGGGAGCATCATACTGTGTATAGTGGAGCTGTAGGGGCATCGTACTGTGTATAGTGGAGCTGTGGGGGCATCGTACTGTGCATAGGGGATTTGTGGGGGCTCATACTGTATGTAGAGGAGCGGTGGGGCATCATACATTGTGTAAAGGGGAGCTGTGAGGGCATCATTCTGTTGTTAGGGGAGCTGTGAGAGCATCATACTGTGTATAGTGGAGCTGTGGGGGCATCGTACTGTGTATAGTGGAGCTGTGGGGGCATCATACTGTATATTGAGGAGCAGTGGGGGCATCATACTCTGTATAGTGCAGCTGTGAGGGCATCATTCTTTTATAGGGGAGCTGTGGGAGCATCATACTGTGTATAGTGGAGCTGTGAGGGCATCATTCTTTTTATAGGGGAGCTGTGGGAGCATCATACTGTGTATAGACAACGGACCTGATGGGCCAATCATATTGTGTACTATGGAGCTGTGGGCTAATCTTACTGTATAAATGGGAGCAGTGGGGGGCATCATACTGTGCGTGGGGAAGCTTTGGGCCCATTATACTGTGTATAGAGGAGCTGTTGGCCCATTATACTGTGTATAGCGGAGCTATGGCCCCATTATACTGTGTATAGGGGAGCTGTGGGCCATCATACTCTGGACATCTGCTGAGGTTTCCATATACCCTATAGGGTGTGCCACCATAGCTGTAATTCAGGTTACCTGTTAAGGGGCCCACTCAGATGTTTTGCCACCCCTAAGCTGAACTCCTAGCTATGCCTCTGAATAAACGTATCATATGAGGCATATAAAACAATCATAAAAGTATGAGATTACTATCATAGGATGTATAATAAAACACAGTTAACCCCTTAATGCCATTGCACCGTACATATACAGCACATAATCTGGGAAAAACAGCTGAGCCTGTGCCATCGGCAGCTGGGGAGAAGCTGTAATTTGCTACCACTGATCCTAAGCACGTAACCCCTTAGATGCCATGATTGTTATTGTCCTTGGCTTCTAAGTAGTTGGGCATTTCTTTTTATTTATTTTTGGTGTGCCTCAATGCTATTGACTCGCCCCCATGGCCCTTACTATTCGGGGTAGTATATCACGGTGGCTGGCCCAGGGCGGTCAGTGCACAAAGGGGTAGCAAATACTAATAACAGTTCAGAGAATTCGTGACGCCACCTGTGGTGTCTGGTGATGGTCACCAGCGCTGCAACAGTCCTCTGAGGCAGGTGTCAAGGCAGCTAAAGATGGTACAGCTCCCCACAGGTGGAGCGGGCCTCAGGGCAGTTTAGATGGATAGATGGTGGAAGGTGCGCTGGGCGTTGTAGTGCAGGGGAAGAACGATGGCACGGCCGGAGTAACGGACAGAGACAGGGGGTTTTGCTTCGTTACCTTTACTGGTACAGCTGTTAGATACGGTCCAGGATACTCCAGGTGAAGGGCGCACTTTCGGACTTCTCCCCAGGGAGCGGATATAAGGCCTCCTGTTCCGTGTCTGTCTCTGTACAAGCTCCGGGCCAGCCTGCAACTGGGCCTAGCTTATGTGTCTTGTTTTTACTCCACCTGTTGCTCTGAAGTAGGACCTCCAGTTGGTAACCACTTTCCCTGGACGACGGGGCCTTCGTGGTTCCTGGTCCTGTATGTGTCTAGCTTCAGGTTTGCCAGGGACCTGTAGTCCTCCTGGGATTCCGGTTATCCCTACTGAGTGTAAAGGGTCCCTGTAGGCTCGGACCCGGTGTCCGGTATATATGCTGGGGTGCGCCTGGTATGCTCCTCTGCCCCCTTTTTGTCACTCTTTCCTTGCTCTCGCCTTCGGCCACGCTCGGGGCCCTCACTAGGCTTCAGTGCTGCTGGAGGCCTAGCTTGCCTCACACAGCAGCCTACGTGCTGCTCTCACTCTGTCTGAGCACACTCTAAACTCTCTGTAGACTCTAACTGACTAACTAACTAACTCCTGGCTCCACCTTCCCTTTATATATCCCTATTAGGGCTCCCTCTGCTGGTATGAGGTGGAAGGTAGAGGTGTTTGCATGTAGTGAGGGCCTCTTGTGGAGAAATCCATCCATGCACCCTTCTGGGTTCTGTGGCACCATGCGCAGCAGGGCGCCACACTATCACTAGTGCTGATTGGTTATTAGGGCTAGGAATAAAAAAAACATACTAAAAAATGATGTCATAAGTCTGAATTTGATCCATTAACCCTGACATATATTGCAAAAATAATACATCTAATAGTGCCATAGGATATCAGGGCCACCATGCCAAAAGTAATTCATGGTGGTCACAAGCCGTGGGTGCCAGGTTATGTGAGCAGCTGTGGGGCACTGCGATGGGCACGGAATACTTGGCACATTGGGGCACGGGGGTGGGCTATTGGGGAGCATGTTATACACATCCTTCACCTCTCTTCTGTTATTCTGTGTAAGTAGCCACATTTGTGAGCAGTACTTTGAGCCATAGGCATTGGCACCCAACTTTAAAAGAAAATAAAGCCCGAGAAAAACAGTGATCTCAAAGTACAAAACAGCTGAGGAGAAGTGACCTCTTTGTCCTTGTGTCATGTGCTTGCTCAGGTTATCCAAGGAGAGCCGCTCATCTGAGTCCTGCTTCTCGTTTTTGCTCCTTACTAGGAATTTGGAGGCTTTTTTTTCCCGCCTGAACTCTAAGTGTAACCATCTGTGGACGACCCACTAAACGCTCCTCGTGACTCGAGTCTGATTCATACAGATTCCCTAGTAATACTCTCACTTCTCTCTACAACGGGAACTGCAGAGCAGAGGTCTCTGTGCTACTATAAAGGTTCCTCCTGAGGTCTATTGAGGGGCCACAGCTGGGGCTGGGATCGTAGACACGTTTGGTTTCGCTGTGCCACCCAAGAACATTTTGCGAGAGAGTAACCAAAGCTGATAAAAAAAATCCTGTTTTTAGAGGTAAGATGCAGTGTAATCAATTTTAAGCTTTGTTCATATATGATGAAGTTTTCCATGAGAAACTGCTTCAAGAAATGCTCCTTCTTTGAGCTATGTACACACAGAGTTTTTCAAGGAGCTTTTGGCGCAGAAATTGAGCGGAAAGTCTCCGAATCCTCCTTCAAAAAACAACATTTCTGAAAAACGTATCAAATTAAACTTTGTGCTTACATACTTTAATGGAGTTTTTGGCTTTGTGCAGGAGTTTTTTTTATGAGTGGATTAACCTAAACTAAAAAAGTCAGTTTTTAGGCTATGTTCATTCTGGGTTTTTCATGGTTTTGCTTTTGTTAAGAAACCTCTTCAAAATCCTCCTCAAAAACTGCTTTATAGATTCTTCCAATTAATTTCTACGGGAATGAACTTTGCTTTTCTTATCAGGAGGATTTTTTAGCTTTTTATTGCTCCCTGAAGAGGTTTTGTAAGATGTCTGGTGGAAAAAAAGAGTGTATGTCATTTGTTTGAAGAGGATCCCAAAGGAAACCTTTCCAATCTAGTAACTGTCCAATCAAAAGGCTGCAAAAAATGTTTCAGGTAAAATATTTTTTTTTCCAAAACTCTTCAGTAAAAGAAAAACTCCTCCAAAAACTTCTGAAAAAAGGAAAATGTTCAAAATGTGAACAGCAACCTGGATTTCATGTAGAAATGAATTGGAAAGGTTCTCCAAGAGTTCTCAGGATCGGTAGTCTTCTTATTTGGGGGGGGGGGGGTGTCCTTATGTGAGTTATGAATTACTACATACAATATGGATTCATACTATGGCACTGTGTTTGAGATTCTAAAGCGGATTTGTCACCTGATTTCACAAAGCATACAATATCGATTAGAACTTTTAGACTTGATGAGGAGGATGTGTGGCACCCCAGGGGTCTGGTTTCCACAGTAACAGCTATGTTATGTCTGAGAGCAGGTGGGAGGTCTCTTGGTCAGGGATCCTATGCATGCCACACCTCCTGCCCAGTCCTGGGAGGGGAAGGACTTCCCCTATATAAACTTAGGGCTGAGGCAGGGTTAGTGAGTAGAGAAGAAGTAGAGACAGAGAAGAGCAGCAGATATAGGAGAAGAACATCAGGAGCTCTGTGGGAGCAGTGCTATAAGGAGTCAGGGGCTGGCAGCTGCAGAGCTCGCCCTGACTGAGAAGCTATCACCGGACCCGGAGTCCGAGGCTGTGGGGACTAATCCTTACCCAGCAGCAGAAACCGCCTGGCAGGGGATTTCAGGTCCTCTGGCCAAGAAACCCGAAGGCACGGTCACACGCGTGGGACCAGCACCGCCGTCGTGGAGCGGACGCCACTAGAAGGCCCCGAGTCACCGGCCATACGGGTGAGCACCACACGGTACACTCAGGGACGTGGGCTACTTATACCCGCCTCTAGCAAGGTAGCCAGAAGAGTACAGTCAGTTTGGGAGGCCTACAACTCCGCCTGGCCAGGGGAGATCCCATCTGCTCAAGGACTGACCAGGCCCCGATCGCTAGCCAGTACTCCGGGAGGGTCTATCTTTATCACCAGTAAAGACCCTGAACTACACCGCATCGTCTCTGAGTGATTCCTGCTACCCCCATCATCCACGTCGGCTGCCCTGAGGCCATACCCCTCCCGTTGGGGGTGATACTACCACGCTGCACAATCCTACCACCGGCCTCAGCGGTCTGCCCTGCAGCGGCAGCTCCTTCGCTGCATTCAACGGGTGGCGTAGTCGTCCAACATCTACCGCTAATACAACGCCACTTAGTCTGACTCCCTGGGCACGGACCGGGTCACCGCCACGAGACTACAACCCTCAACAGATCCGGCTCCGGGTAAGCTCCTGCATGCGCAACGCTGTGCGACACAGGCCCAGGGGTGCGTCAGATGTTCTTACTTTGAAGATCCATTTCAGAATGGTTGTGCAATTCTTTATGAAACTGTAACTTATTCTCCACCCACAGCTCCTCAGTGTTCCTCCTCCCCGCTGAGATCTCTCACAGCTCAGTACAAGCTGCAGCTCTCAGTCAGGTTAGGTGGGATGGCGATTCAATCCATTGGACTCTAAAAAAATGTTCCTCGTAATGTCTAGATTATACAAAGTAGAATACTTGGATTTTTCTAAATAAAATCCAAGTCACAATCAGACGTCTGATAAATCTGCCCTCCCCCAAGGATGTCATTCTTGTCTTCCTGCAGCACAATGATCCTCCACCTCGTGCTCTTGGTTCTTCCACTGGTGAGCGCTGGCCTGTACTCGGATGACGCGCTCGACTCGGAGTGGGAGCAATGGAAAAAAACGTTTCAGAAGCAGTACAATGGAAAGGTAACAACCTGAAAGCTACCGCATAAAGTATGTAACGACGGGGCAGTCTCTGATGGCTCAGGGTTGGGCCGCTATTTAGGGGTTGGCCAACCAGTCCATTTCCTTAGGCCTCTGAAATGATGGGACCACAGGAGCAATGTTATAAAGTGAGTTAAGTAGGAACTATATGGCGCTATTATGTATGATTTTACAAAGAGCTTTGCTGGGATACTGCTTGTAATCTGGTCTCTATATGGTGGTGAGATATGTGCTCTTTATGGAAGTAGTATTAGGAAAAGATATTACTTAGGCACAATATTCCAGCAGTATTATCTTGGCAGTGTGTGGCGGTATTTCAGGATTATTCAACATTGGTTGCTTTATATATAAAACAAACCCTGCTATAGAGACCCTTGATGATGGGACCCAACTCATGTTGAGACCACCCAAATCTAGGATTATATTGCCCTTTATTCCTAAAGTAAAGGGCGTAGTATGGACACTATTGCCCCCAGTTCCAAGAAGGATTTGTGTGATAAGAACCATCACCAGATATAATTATACGTCTCATACACTTATATATGGCCTCCACTGAATGACGGGTTCCTCTTGAGTTTTTTAGAGGGTTGCTTACTCTTGTAGAAGCCCATTGACTTGTTAACCAGATCCATCTCTCATTTACAGTCTGATGAAGTGATGAGGCGCTTAATCTGGGAGAAGAACTACAAGTACATCACCAACCACAACATGGAGTATTCTCAGGGTCTACACACCTACACGCTGGGCATGAACCAATTTGGAGATATGGTAAGTTGCTACCATAGCTTAAGGTCTGTGGTTAAAAGGCCATTGGCATTGACTGGATCCACTCGTGGTGGTATGGATGTTCAGGTCTGGTGTCCACCATGAGATTGAGGCAGCAGAAAACCAGAAATGGTTCCATGGATTAATTTTAGACTGAATTAAATCTAGAGTGGCTTGTAAATATAATTTCCATCATTCATTTCAAATTTTAATCCCTTTAAGACAAGTGAAGAAGTCGCCAGGACCATGACAGGTCTCAAAGTTCCCCCTCGAAATAGAGCCAGGAACATCACTGCTGCTGACGACAAAGTGATGGACCCTCTCCCTGACTCCATTGACTATAGGAAAAAAGGTTACGTCACACCAGTCAGGAACCAGGTAAGACAATGGAGCCCCTTTAAGAAAAAAATTGCCTCATTTACATTAAAGGGGTGAAAGGGATTCACTCTCTCTGGTAGTCATTAGGTAGCGTTCACACAGGCAATGCAGTTTTGGTCCAAACTCGTGTAGTTTTTATTGCTTTCCACAGGTTGCACAGCACCAAAAACAAACTCAAACATAAATCCCGGCTTTGTCCAGGCTCTGACTAAACAGAACAGACCCTGGCTACTCATACACGGCTGAGCTAGCCACAGCTCGGTCACACAAAACAGCTATTGTCCATAGCAACCAGTGATACTTGTGGTTCTCTGTACACAGCCTGCGCGGGCTCTTCTCAGAGAGGGAGTCTGGCCTCTCCTCAGCTCCAAGACACATCCAATCTGGTTTGCACTGTCTGTGCCTTCAGCAGATACCACATTTGTCTCAGCTACATCCAGCAAACTGACTGACTCCTCAGTTACTCTATTCAGAGAGAGACCCCGGCACGTCTCTCTCCCAGCTACAGCTCACATCTTGGCTGGTCCCACAATGAATCTGCTTCCTGCTTCTTAGAAAAACCATGCTGGTGCTTCTAATCAAATACTGCAGAGCTTGGATGTAACCCTGTCCTTCCCACCTATGCTACAGGGGTTATTTTGAGACTACTAAATTGATGGCCAATTAGATTACTAGGTTTTTGACTGTTAGTCAGATGATCAAAAGGGCCTCTATATTCCAGCGAGTGCCATATCTCCTGTTTAACAGGCACAGCGCCATATTACAGTTGTGGTTGTGTCTGGTACTGCAGCAAAGGTGAATAGGACTACTAATGCAAGTGATTAAAAATTGTGAGTTTAAGTCCCTTAGAGGAAAAAAAGATATTAAAAAAAGAAAAAAATATTAAAAATACACCCTTTTCCCCATTTAAAAATAAAAAAATAGTGTAAACGCTGTAAAAAATTGAAACGGTAGAATTACTGTTTGTTTTTCATTCCACCTAAAAAATGCAAAAAAAAGCAATCATGACCTCAGACGTATTCCAAATGGTACCAATGAAAATTACATTGGTCGTCGTGCTAAAAAACAAGAATTTAGTATCGCCATAATCTTATTGATCCAGAGGTCTTTTTTTTTTTTTTCAACTATATTTATTGGTGTTTTTAAGGGAAAGCACAAAAGAAGAAGATACAGCTGCAACGGCCATGATAAGAAGAAAAGGAAAAAAAATAAAATAAAGCCAAATCAAAGGAAATTCACAGAATAACAGATATTATGACCAGTTACTTTTTTGGATGTCCCAAGATAGATCAATTTTGTGAACTAAGGCTCCTTCCATATGTGAAAGAATTCTGTAAATCTGAGTAGCTATTTCAGTGCACATTATAAAACTATAAAAAAAAAAAAGAGCAAAAACTTAGTGGCTTTTTCACCAGCTCCAAAGTGGCCAGTTTTTGCTTCTATTGTATTCTCGCTTCTCCCCTGAGTAATCCTTTTTTTTTTTTTTTAAAACCGCCATACGGTTCCAGAGATATGGGCCTTTTTATTTGGTGCTAGTTTTTATGGTCTTTACCAAAGAGGCGGGGCTCACATGGTAATTATGTGGAGCCTCATAAAGACACGCCCCAGAGGATCCTTCCAGCCACGCCGCCTCTGTAAAGACCAAAAAAAGGCAGCACTAACATAAAAAGGCTCTTAGCTCTTGAAGTATATGTCAGATAAAAAAAAAAAAATGGGAGTTGAAGGAATAAAAAAGAGCAAAAACTGACCTATTAAGACAGATCTTTTTGAAACGATCATTTTAAATCTCTAAGACAAGTATAAGGATCGCCCTGCCTCTGAGTTTCCCTACAATGTACAAAAAGCTTTGACTATGTTACCTCGTAGCACAAAGGTTGTATGGGAAATGTTCTAATTACAGCTGCAATCCTCCCCAAGTTCCCCTCTGCTCTTCAGTACAGATGAATTTACAAAAAAGGTTTCATTATTTCTGTAATTTCCTGCGTGGGTATATGACTTTAAAATAAATGGTTTCCACTTTGCAAAAAAAAAAGTTTTTAGCCCCCTTTTCTTTGTCTCTCTGCTTCTATTGTATCTGCACGGAAGTATAACTTTACAGAAAACATGTCACCAGATCTAAAGAGTCCAGTTTTTGTTCTTATGTTATCCCCTCTGCCCCCCTAAGTATCCTGTTTTTATTCTTTTTGAACTCCGCCGTTCGGTTCCAGAGATATGGGACCAGGTGGCATCTGCCCAACAGAGATAGAACGGCAGGTGGGACCAGGTGGCATCTGCCCAACAGAGATATAACGGCAGGTGGGACCAGGTGGCATCTGCCCAACAGAGATAACAGCAGGTGGGACTAGGTGGCATCTGCCCAACAGAGATATAACGGCAGGTGGGACTAGGTGGCATCTGCCCACCAGAGATATAACGGCAGGTGGGACCAGGTGGCATCTGCCCAACAGAGATATAATGGCAGGTGGGACCAGGTGGCATCTGCCCAACAGAGATATAACGGCAGGTGGGACTAGGTGGCATCTGCCCACCAGAGATATAACGGCAGGTGGGACTAGGTGGCATCTGCCCAACAGAGATATAATGGCAGGTGGGACTAGGTGGCATCTGCCCAACAGAGATATAACGGCAGGTGGGACTAGGTGGCATCTGCCCAACAGAGATAACGGCAGGTAGGACTAGGTGGCATCTGCCCAACAGAGATAACAGCAGGTGGGACTAGGTGGCATCTGCCCAACAGAGATAACGGCAGGTGGGACTAGGTGGCATATGTTCATCAGATATAATGGGAGGTGGGACCAGATGGCATTTGCGCATCAGAGATAATGGGAGGTGGGACCTGGTGGCATATGTCCATTAGAGATAACGGGAGATGGGACCCGGTGGTATCTGCCCATCTGAGATAATGGCAGGTGGGACCAGGTGCACGTGCCCATCAGAGGTAACGACAGGTGGGACCAGGTGGCATCTGCCCAACAGAAATAACGGGATGTGGGACCAGGGGCATCGGCCCAACAGAGATAACGGCAGGTGGGACTAGGTGGCATCTGCCCAACAGAGATAATGGCAGGTGGGACTAGGTGGCATATGTTCATCAGATATAATGGGAGGTGGGACCAGATGGCATTTGCCCATCAGAGATAACGGGAGGTGGGACCTGGTGGCATATGTCCATCAGAGATAACGGGAGATAGGACCCGGTGGCATCTGCCCATCTGAGATAATGGCAGATGGGACCAGGTGCACATGCCCATCAGAGGTAACGACAGGTGGCATCTGGCGTACAGAAATAATGGGAGGTGGGACCTGGTGGCATCTGCCCATCAGAGATAACGGGAGGTGGGACCAGGTGGCACGTGGCCATCAGAAATAATGGGACATGGAACTAAGTGGCATTTGTCCATAAGAAATCATGACAAAAGGGACCAGGTGGCATCTGCCCATCAGAGATAATGACAAGTGAGACCAGGTGGCATCTGCCCATCAGAGATAATGACAAGTGAGACCAGGTGGCATCTGCCCATCAGAGATAATGACAGGTGGGACTATAATCTTTCCGGTTTGGACAATACTTATAATCGATAAAAGATAATTATTTAGTTTCTACAGCACAGCAAGAGATCTCAACATTTTAAGCCCATATATAGGTCATATAACGGGGCATGGAAAGAATTCCTAAATTCAGATCTTGCCATGAACAATGGTCCTAGTTCCAATATCTTTCTTTTTGTGAGACTTACCTTATATCCAAAGACCTCACCAAAATCTGCAGTCCTCTGAAATACAAGGTGGCTAAGTATAAAACTACATTATCGGCAAACTTTGCCACCTTGACCTCCACCCTTCTTAACCGCGATACCCTTGTACAATATTGTATACTCAAAATGTCTCATCAAAGGTGAGAAACTGCACCCTTGCCTGCCTGAAACCACTATGAAAAATAAAGGGGGGCGACAGGAAACCCGGTGTATAAATTTGGGTAGTGGGGCTGCTGTATATACTTGTGAGCAGGTTGTGAAAGTTGCCTATTCTGTCCAACACCATCCACAACCAATCCCATCAAATGCTTTCTCAGCATCAAGTGCCAGCAAGACTTGGGTGGTCTCCAGGCCGTGGCCAAATATGGACTTCATCTAAAATTGCCATAACTTTATGAATATTGACCACTGCCTGCCTCCTACCAGAGAATGGCCCACCAGTTCCAGAAGGAACCCCATAAACCTGTCTGCCATTATCTTAGAGAGCCAATTCGCCCCAACTTGGAATTTTTATCTCGTTTTCCAGAACATTGTATGGTAAAATGTATGGTGTCAGTCAAAAGCACAACTCGTCCCATAAAAAACAACAAGCCCTCCCACGGCTATGGTGACGGAAATGTAAAAAGATTATGCCTCATGGAAAAAGGGGAGGGAAAAATGAAAATGCAAAAATGACAATTCACCCAATTGAGAATGGGTTCATATATAACTTTATTATATGTTGGGTGCTATATCGGGGTATTATAATTTATCAGAGGTGACACTATTTTGTTCCTTCTGTTTCAGGGTTCCTGTGGGTCATGTTGGGCTTTCAGCTCCGTCGGGGCCTTGGAGGGACAACTGAAGAAAAAGACTAAAAGACTGGTTGTCCTCAGCCCCCAAAATCTTGTAGATTGTGTCACGAAGAATGATGGATGTGGAGGAGGATTCATGACCAACGCTTTCGAGTACGTGCGAGATAATAAAGGCATCGACTCAGAGGCGGCCTATCCTTATGTGGGGCAGGTTAGTACAGCTGACGGCCATGCAGGGTGTTCATCATTGTGAATTACAACTGTTACAGGCGTCACACAACTATATGAGACCACTGAGACCTGACAAATCTGAATACTTAAAGGGCATGCCCACCTTTTCATCACCATTGTGCTGCTGATTTATAGTTATAATTTATGTACAGAGGTTGAGTCTGTGTATGCACACATTACATGACTTATCCTGAGTTACATCCTGTATTATACTCCAGAGCTGCACTCACTATTCTGCTGGTGCAGTCACTGTGTACATACATTACATGACTTATCCTGAGTTACATCCTGTATTATACTCCAGAGCTGCACTCACTATTCTGCTGGTGCAGTCACTGTGTACATACATTACATGACTTATCCTGAGTTACATCCTATATTATACTCCAGAGCTGCACTCACTATTCTGCTGGTGCAGTCACTGTGTACATACATTACATTACTGATCCTGAGTTACATCCTGTATTATACTCCAGAGCTGCACTCACTATTCTGCTGGTGCAGTCACTGTGTACATACATTACATTACAGATCCTGAGTTACATCCTGTATTATACTCCAGAGCTGCACTCACTATTCTGCTGGTGCAGCCACTGTGTACATACATTACATTACTGATCCTGAGTTACATACTGTATTATACTCCAGAGCTGCACTCACTATTCTGCTGGTGCAGTCACTGTGTATATACATTACATTACTGATCCTGTACTGATCCTGAGTTACATCCTGTATTATACTCCAGAGCTGCACTCACTATTCTGCTGGTGTTCTCACTGTGTACATACATTACATTACTGATCCTGTACTGATCCTGAGTTACATCCTGTATTATACTCCAGAGCTGCACTCACCATTCTGCTGGTGCAGTCACTGTGTACATACATTACATTACTGATCCTGAGTTACATCCTGTATTGTACTCCAGAGCTGCACTCACTATTCTGCTGGTGGAGTCACTGTGTACATACATTACATTACTGATCCTGTACTTATCCTGAGTTACATCCTGTATTATACTCCAGAGCTGCACTCACTATTCTGCTGGTGCAGTCACTGTGTACATACATTACATTACTGATCCTGAGTTACATCCTGTATTATACTGCAGAGCTGCACTCACTATTCTGCTGGTGCAGTCACTGTATACATACATTACATTACTGATCTTGTACTGATTCTGAGTTACATCCTGTATTATACTCCAGAGCTGCACTCAGTATTCTGCTGGTGCAGTCACTGTGTACGTACATTACATTACTGATCCTGAGTTACATCCTGTATTATACTCCAGAGCTGCACTCACTATTCTGCTGGTGCAGTCATTGTGTACGTACATTACATTACTGACCCTGAGTTACATCCTGTATTATACTCCAGAACTGCACTCACTATTCTGCTGGTGCAGTCACTGTGTACATACATTACATTACTGATCCTGTACTTATCCTGAGTTACATCCTGTATTATACTCCAGAGCTGCACTCACTATTCTGCTGGTGCAGTCACTGTGTACATACATTACATTACTGATCCTGTACTGATCCTGAGTTACATCCTGTATTATACTCCAGAGCTGCACTCACTATTCTGCCGGTGCAGTCACTGTGTACATACATTACATTACTGATCCTGTACTGATCCTGAGTTACATCCTGTATTATACTCCAGAGCTGCACTCACTATTCTGCCGGTGCAGTCACTGTGTACATACATTACATTACTGATCCTGTACTGATCCTGAGTTACATCCTGTATTATACTCCAGAGCTGCACTCACTATTCTGCTGGTGCATTCACTGTGTACATACATTACATTACTGATCCTGAGTTACATACTGTATTATACTCCACAGCTGCATTTACTATTCTGCTGGTGCAGTCACTGTGTACATACATTACATTACTGATCCTGAGTTACATCCTGTATTATACTCCAGAGCTGCACTCACTATTCTGCTAGTGCAGTCACTGTGTACATACATTACATTACTGATCCTGAGTTACATCCTGTATTATACGCCAGAGCTGCACTCACTATTCTGCTGGTGCAGTCACTGTGTACATACATTACATTACTAATCCTGTACTGATCCTGAGTTACATCCTGCATTATACTCCAGAGCTGCACTCACTATTCTGCTGGTGCAGTCACTGTGTACATACATTACATTACTGATCCTGAGTTACATCCTGTATTATACGCCAGAGCTGCGCTCACTATTCTGCTGGTGCAGTCACTGTGTACATACATTACATTACTGATCCTGAGTTACATCCTGTACTATACTCCAGAGCTGCACTCACTATTCTGCTGGTGCAGTCACTGTGTACATACATTACATTACTGATCCTGAGTTACATCCTGTATTATACGCCAGAGCTGCGCTCACTATTCTGCTGGTGCAGTCACTGTGTACATACATTACATTACTGATCCTGAGTTACCTCCTGTATTATACTCCAGAGCTGCACTCACTATTCTGCTGGTGCAGTCACTGTGTACGTACATTACATTACTGATCCTGAGTTACATCCTGTATTATACTCCAGAGCTGCACTCACTATTCTGCTGGTGCAGTCACTGTGTACATACATTACATTACTGATCCTGAGTTACCTCCTGTATTATACTCCAGAGCTGCACTCACTATTCTGCTGGTGCAGTCACTGTGTACATACATTACATTACTGATCCTGTACTGATCCTGAGTTACATCCTGTATGATACTCCAGAGCTGCACTCACTATTCTGCTGGTGCAGTCACTGTGTACATACATTACTGATCCTGAGTTACATCCTGTATTATACTCCAGAGCTGCACTCACTATTCTGCTGGTGCAGTCACTGTGTACATACATTACATTACTGATCCTGAGTTACATCCTGTATTATACTCCAGAGCTGCACTCACTATTCTGCTGGTGCAGTCACTGTGTACATACATTACATTACTGATCCTGAGTTACATCCTGTATTATACGCCAGAGCTGCGCTCACTATTCTGCTGGTGCAGTCACTGTGTACATACATTACATTACTGATCCTGAGTTACATCCTGTATGATACTCCAGAGCTGCACTCACTATTCTGCTGGTGCAGTCACTGTGTACATACATTACATTACTGATCCTGAGTTACATCCTGTATTATACTCCAGAGCTGCACTCACTATTCTGCTGGTGCAGTCACTGTGTACATACATTACATTACTGATCCTGAGTTACATCTTGTATTATACTCCAGAGCTGCACTCACTATTCTGCTGGTGCAGTCACTGTGTACATACATTACATTACTGATCCTGAGTTACATCCTGTATTATACTCCAGAGCTGCACTCACTATTCTGCTGGTGCATTCACTGTGTACATACATTACATTACTGATCCTGAGTTACATCCTGTATTATACTCCAGAGCTGCACTCACTATTCTGCTGGTGCAGTCACTGTGTACATACATTACATTACTGATCCTGAGTTACATCCTGTATTATACGCCAGAGCTGCGCTCACTATTCTGCTGGTGCAGTCACTGAGTACATACATTACATTACTGATCCTGAGTTACATCCTGTATGATACTCCAGAGCTGCACTCACTATTCTGCTGGTGCAGTCACTGTGTACATACATTACATTACTGATCCTGAGTTACATCCTGTATTATACTCCAGAGCTGCACTCACTATTCTGCTGGTGCAGTCACTGTGTACATATGACGCACCCCCTGGGCCATATTCTTTAGGGGAATACCCGGAGCCGGATCAGATGGGGGTTGTAGTCTCCGAGTGGCTGTGACCCGGTCCGTGCCCAGGGTGTCAAGCTCAGAGTATGTGGCAGTCCTACAGATGTTACAAAGTTCTTTATGTCGACTACGCCACCCGTTGGATTGCGGTCACTACGGCCGCCGCTGCAGCAGGGTCCGCTGAGGCTGATGGTGTCGGTGCAGCTTTAGATAGTATAACCCCCAACGGGAGGGGTATGGCCTCAGGGGGTCAGGTGCAGAGGATGGGGGTTGTGGTGGTGCAGCGTAGATGATAATTAAAGACAGAGTCGGGTTGTGCAGTTCAGGGTGTTTACTTACTGCAGATATTCCGGTCACTCCGGCCTTGAGTGACCACCCGAGCCGTGCTGCGTCCACCAGGTCCTGGATTCAGCCAACCCCCAAGCAAGTCCGGAGCGTGTCCCTGAGCCCTCCTTCTTGTCCTTTCTTCTGGCCGTCCCCACCAGGGATCCACCTAGGTCCAGCTCCCTCGGGCCTTCTGTTGGGAGACCCTTGGCCTTGGGTTCCCTGACCCTACACGTGGTTTGCCTTCAGGGTGGATGTGGTGGGTGGCCGTGGCAGATCCTGCCCACGGCCTCCGGTCTCTGGCTGAGGTATGCTTTAGCCCCCACCAGTTTGGGATCCGGTACCCTGTTGCCAACTCTTCACCCTAGGGTTGTACTTGGGTTCTCAGAGTTCCTTCTGTCTCCCCCTCTGGGTCTTTCTTTCTCTCCTCTCTCACTCTCTCTGGGGCTGCTCTGCTCTTCTGCTCTCTTCCTCTGGCTTCTCTGCAAAAGGCTGACTTCTCTCAGACTGACTGACTGACTGACCCTGATCTTAGATGGTGCCCACCTTAAATACTCCCTCTATGTGTGAGCTCAGGTGACCAGCACCCAATGAGCTCCTAACTTTACCCAGGCTGCTCCCCCTATCTGCCCCTACACTACTGGGATGTACCACCCCCCTCCCACTCCAGCCAGGAACAGACTCGGTCGTACCTGCACATTTCTAAGTGGGAGTACCGTTGGTCTGTTCCTCGGAAATGGGATGTGTGTAGTGCATGCAGCTTTCTGAGCTCAGATCCACACTCCATCCTTACCCGGGAGTGGAATACCACACCTCTGGTTGAGGTGCAATACCCCTGTAGCAGCCGAATCCTCAGGGTGCTACACATACATTACATTACTGATCCTGAGTTACATCCTGTATTATACTCCAGAGCTGCACTCACTATTCTGCTGGTGCAGTCACTGTGTACATACATTACATTACTGATCCTGAGTTACATCCTGTATTATACTCCAGAGCTGCACTCACTATTCTGCTGGTGCAGTCACTGTGTACATACATTACATTACTGATCCTGAGTTACATCCTGTATTATACTCCAGAGCTGCACTCACTATTCTGCTGGTGCAGTCACTGTGTACATACATTACATTACTGATCCTGAGTTACATCCTGTATTATACTCCAGAGCTGCACTCACTATTCTGCTGGTGCAGTCACTGTGTACATACATTACATTACTGATCCTGTACTGATCCTGAGTTACATCCTGTATTATACTCCAGAGCGGCACTCACTATTCTGCTGGTGCAGTCACTGTGTACATACATTACATTACTGATCCTGAGTTACATCCTGTATTATACTCCAGAGCTGCACTCACTATTCTGCTGGTGCAGTCACTGTGTACATACATTACATTACTGATCCTGAGTTACATCCTGTATTATACTCCAGAGCTGCACTCACTATTCTGCTGGTGCAGTCACTGTGTACATACATTACATTACTGATCCTGAGTTACATCCTGTATTATACTCCAGAGCTGCACTCACTATTCTGCTGGTGCAGTCACTGTGTACATACATTACATTACTTATCCCGTACTGATCCTGAGTTACATCCTGTATTATACTCCAGAGCTGCACTCACTATTCTGCTGGTGCAGTCACTGTGTACATACATTACATTACTGATCCTGTACTGATCATGAGTTACATCCTGTATTATACTCCAGAGCTGCACTCACTATTCTGCTGGTGCAGTCACTGTGTACATACATTACATTACTGATCCTGAGTTACATCCTGTATTATACTCCAGAGCTGCACTCACTATTCTGCTGGTGCAGTCACTGTGTACATACATTACATTACTGATCCTGAGTTACATCCTGTATTATACTCCAGAGCTGCACTCACTTTTCTGCTGGTGCAGTCACTGTGTACATACATTACATTACTGATCCTGAGTTACATCCTGTATTATACTCCAGAGCTGCACTCACTATTCTGCTGGTGCAGTCACTGTGTACATACATTACATTACTGATCCTGAGTTACATCCTGTATTATACTCCAGAGCTGCACTCACTATTCTGCTGGTGCAGTCACTGTGTACATACATTACATTACTGATCCTGAGTTACATCCTGTATTATACTCCAGAGCTGCACTCACTATTCTGCTGGTGCAGTTACTGTGTACATACATTACATTACTGATCCTGAGTTACATCCTGTATTATACTCCAGAGCTGCACTCACTATTCTGCTGGTGCAGTCACTGTGTACATACATTACATTACTGATCCTGAGTTACATCCTGTATTATACTCCAGAGCTGCACTCACTATTCTGCTGGTGCAGTCACTGTGTACATACATTACATTACTGATCCTGAGTTACATCCTGTATTATACTCCAGAGCTGCACTCACTATTCTGCTGGTGCAGTCACTGTGTACATACATTACATTACTGATCCTGAGTTACATCCTGTATTATACTCCAGAGCTGCACTCACTATTCTGCTGGTGCAGTCACTGTGTACATACATTACATTACTGATCTTGTACTGATCCTGAGTTACATCCTGTATTATACTCCAGAGCTGCACTCACTATTCTGCTGGTGCAGTCCCTCTGTACATACATTACATTACTGATCCTGAGTTACATCCTGTAGATCTTTTTATTATAAAAATTAAAAACATAAAAATAATAATAACAAAAATATTAATCAGAAAGTAATCACTATAATGAAACTGGTCCAGCCGCTCACTCTTCCCTCACACACATATTAGACATACCGCATTTTTCGGACCATAAGACGCACTTTTTTTCGGTGGCCGCGGCCATCTTCCTAAGGCTGTGATCCACGGGAAAATGGCCACCTGAGCCGGCGCATGCGCCGACCGGGAGTTCCGGCGGCCATTTTCCTGTAGATCACAGCCTCAGTATGATGGCCGCGGCCACCGGAAGCCGCACACGTTGCTCTGCCGCACCGCCAGACACCTCTCACAGCCCAGCTGAGGCCCCGGCCCCTCTGCCTCACCGCCGAACGCCACTCACAGGTCCAGTCCCCGGCAAGTGCACAGGCCCCAGCAGGTCCACAGGCCCCAGCAGGTCTACAGGCCCCAGGCAGGCCCCAGGCCGCAGCAAGTCCACAGGCCTCAGGCCCCAGCAGGTCCACAGGCCCCAGCCGGTCCACAGGCATCTCACCTCTTCTGCTGCTGCCGGGTTCCTGAGGCAGGGAACGGAGGGACCTGCGATCCTGCTCCACCATCACCGCAACTCACAGCTGCTGGAGCACCGGCTTCATGTATCCAGGGTCCGCAGCATTCCTCCACTTCCGCTGGGCCGGTTTCCTGAAGGACTCTGCCGCCTGGTCCACCACTCCCAGGTAAGATGCCTAATCAGACCATAAGACGGACCCCATCTTCTAAAAAAAATTTTCCTATTTTTCACCCCAAAATTTGGGAGTACGTCTTATGGCCCAGTGCATCTTATAGTCCAAAAAATATGGTATATACAGAATAACAACTACTTACACTATGACATCTGGTCCGGTTACCAAACAAATAATAACAATACAATAAGTAAAATAAACAATAGCTGACAAACATACACTGTGTTCCAAATTATTATGCAAATAATATTTTCTCAGATTTTCCTAAATTACCTATATGAATTGCAGTCATTGTAATTTTCCAGTCAAATAACTATTAGGGTACAATTGAAAGGTTTTTGTACAAACTGCCTATGATAACAGGATATGTATAAAAAAAATAAAAAACTCAAACTGCACTCAAAATGCATGTTCCCAATTATTGTGCACAGCAGAGTTTTCAACCTTTTCATTTTAATAAAGAACAAAAAAATGGTCATTTTTGAAATTATAAGCATTAGCAGGTTATTACACACTGAAATCAAAACTTTATTCTAGGTGATGTTACATTTGCACATAGGACCGCTTGTTCGAAAGGAGCTTCTGAACTCTCTCGTCCATTGAATTTGTCAGGTTTGGGATGGTTTCTGCTTCAATTGTTTTGCATGAGGACAGAATACCCTCCCAGAGCTGTTGCTTAGATGTGAACTGCCTCCCGCCATCATAGACACTCCTTTTGATGATGCTCCAGAGGTTCTCAATGGGGTTGAGGTCAGGGGAGCATGGGGGCCACACCATAAGTTTGTCCCCTTTTATGCCCACAGCAGCCAGAGATGCAGATGTGTTATGTGCAGCATGAGACGGGGCATTATCATGCATGAAATGATCTTGCTGTGAAATACATGGTTCTTCTTCTTGAACCATGGCAGGAAGTGCTGTTTGAGAAACTCAACATACATTATGGAGTTCATCTTTACCCCTTCAGGGATCCTAAAAGGGCCGACAATCTCTCTCCCCATGATTCCAGCCCAAAACATTACTCCACCTCCTCCTTGTTAGCGCCGTAGCCGTGTTTGCATGGGGTGTCCATCAACCAGCCATCCTCCACTCCATCCATCTGGACCATCGAGATCATTTCATGCATGATAATGCCCCGTCTCATGCTGCACATAACACATCTGCATCTCTGGCTGCTATGGGCATAAAAGGGGACAAACTTATGGTGTGACCCCCATGCTCCCCTGACCTCTACCCCATTGAGAACCTCTGGAGCATCATCAAAAGGAGTGTCTATGATGGCGGGAGGCAGTTCACATCTAAGCAACAGCTCTGGGAGGGTATTCTGTCCTCATGCAAAACAATTGAAGCAGAAACCATCCAAAACCTGACAAATTCAATGGATGAGAGAGTTCAGAAGCTCCTTTCGAACAAGGGGTCCTATGTGCAAATGTAACATCACCTAGAATAAAGTTTTGAGTTGAAAACTGTTTGATTTCAGTCTGTAATAACCTGCTAATGCTTATAATTTCAAAAATGACCATTTTTTTGTTCTTTATTAAAATGAAAAGGTTGAACACTCTGCTGTGCATAATAATTTGGAACATGCATTTTGAGTGCAGTTTGAGTGTTTTATTTTTTTAAAAATATCCTGTTATCATAGGCAGTTTGTACAAAAACCTTTCAATTGTACTCTAATAGTTATTTGACTGGAAAATTACAATGACTGCAATTCATATAGGTAATTTGGGAAAATCTGAGAAAATATTATTTGCATAATAATTTGGAACACAGTGTATATACAAACTAATATATACATATACTTTTTTAAATTTAATTATTTAAATTAATATAAATAAATACTAACTATACAAATATATTCAAGGCTAAACAAAACACCCCACACTCGAGACCACCATTCCCAACCCCGGCACTGACCTGAAAGCTGGTCCTGCGTTTCATGCCTCAGTCCATGTCCAACGTCCATAGGCCAGATCAGGCAGTGCCAGTTTTTCACCCAAATAATCAGTGCCCCAAAGTCCCACAAGATGAACCCACCTCCCCCCTTTTCCCACCACCCAACCTAACACCCACACCCAAATCCATATCCTTATATACAATATATACAGAAACAAACTATACAATAACCACAACTGACAAAGCCCACGTTTGGCGCCTGCAGCCCTACATCACTGTCTACTGATCAAAACAAAACAAAAATCTATGGTGTCAGCAGCAGCCCACCACCAGGAGAGGAGACGACCAGACTAGGGCACACTAAAATAAAAGCCCCTCCAGAGGAGAGCGGCCCTCCGTGTACCCAGTATCTCATACTCCAGAGAACGCACCTTCACCAGGTCACCGAGTATGGTCCTAAACACATCTTCCACTGGGAGGATTTTCCGCTGCGTCGATACTAAGCACCGTGCTTTCCACGTGTGATACCTAACCATTGCGCTAACTAAAAATAAGGTGCAGCGGTCCCAACCACCCAGGTTGCTCCATAGGCCCATTCCGAATAAGAGAGACCGGCCAGCCGGGGCCAGCCAATGGAGGTGCTCACCCTGTTGTACACCTCTGTGTTAAAGGGACAACAAAGCAGGAAGTGGTCCATGCTTTCAAGCATGGTACGACAATGTTCTCGAGGACAGTTCCTGTCCTCAGAGCCCCTACTCTTCAGATTGTCCCTCACACACAGTTTCCCATGGAAGCATCGCCAAGCCAAGTCCTAAAACTTTGAGGGGATCCTGATAGAATTCAAAAGATGCAGAACCACCCCAAGATCCCGACTTGGGCAATCCCTGAGCGCCAGAGGCCTCTGAAAATTGGTCAACAGTACCCTTTTGTCAAGGAGCTTCCTCGGCAGAGTCCTGACCTCCCACATTCCCAGACCCCTCCGGCGAATTACCTTCAAAACCAGGGTAGCGTAAACCGGGAGATGTCCATGCGGTGTGCATCTATCCTTCACTTGCCCTCCTGTCTCCCATTCCTAGAAGAAAGACTGAAACCATCCTCTACAGGAGAATACCCATGGAGGAGCCCTCTCTTTCCAGAGGTTTGCAATATTGATCTTAATGAAGGTATTCACAGGGTTGACCATACCCAACCCTCCTAGTCTCTTCGTACGGCAAGTAACCTCCCTCTTGACTAGGTTCAGTCTATTCCCCCATAACAGTTGGAAAAACAAACCGTAGACCCGAGTCCAGAGAGGCTCTGGCAAGATGCACACACTGCCCAGAGAGATCAGCAAAGGGAGCAGGTAAGTTTTGATCAGGTTTATCCTTTCCCTTAGGGTCAAAGACCAACTCTTCCATTGGTTCACCTTCTGAGTGGCGATCTCTAGCCTGCTGTCCCAATTTTGTTTGGGGTAATCCCCCTGGCCAAATTCGATGCCAAGGAACTTTTGCAGAGACTTTCGGTCCTGGAAGGGTGTCCGGGAGATCAAAACCTGGATCTCCTCCTCCCAGCCAGAGACTCTCACACTTATCCCGGTTGATCTCAGACCCGGATGCCTCCAAGTAGCGATTTACCTCTGACATCAGCCATTCTGCCTCCCCATCAGAGGAAACAAAAACGGTGACGTCATCGGCATACGCCACCACTCTCAGAGTGGCTTCCGGTGCTGCCCGGTCCATCCCGATCCTAGCCAACGGTCCACGCTCCACCCTTCTAAGAAGCGGGTCAACTGGAAACACGTATAGCAGTGGGCCCAAGGGACAACCCTGGCGGACACTATACCTAACTTCAAAAGAGCTGCCAATCCAACCATTCACAAGCGGGAAACTCTCTGCCCCAGCATACAAGGTCTTAAGCCAATCAACAAGCCCCCCCGGTAGGCCATACCTCAGAAGGACAGACCAGAGGTACTCATGATTAACCCGATCGAATGCTTTTGCCTGGTCCAATGACAGCATGTACCCCTTCCAGTGGCCAGCCCTACCATGCTCCACCGCCTCTTGGACACAGAGTACAGCACTAATCGTACTGCGTCCCGGAACAGAGCAATGCTGGGCCCTCGAAAGGAGCTGGGGCGCAAATTTCACCAGCTGATTAAACAGCACCTTTGCCAAAACCTTCCTGTCTGCATTGTGTTGCGTTATGGGACGCCAATTCTCAATGCAAGATGGATCGTTACCCTTTGACAAGATGATCAGGGCAGACCTCCTCATTGACTTTGGCAGAGTGCCCGAGGAAAGACTCCCGGTCCAGATGTTAAGCCATCTGGACCGGGAGATTTCTTTAGGGCAAGCTCTTCAATCGCCAACTTAACTTCCTCTTCCCTGATCATCTCTGTCAAAACGCCAAGAGAGGGGTCTACCCCCGGTTTGGGGACTGCTTCAGCCAGAAAAGCCGACATCTCATCCCAATCCAGATCCCTCTTCCCCAAGAGGTGCGAGTAGAAGGATCTGACGACCTCCAGGATCCCTGATCTGGATCTTTTCAGGGACCCCGCAGTGTCAACCAGTCCTGTAACAACTTTACTATTCACTAAAATCTTGCAGTTTCTGTAAGGGTCGGGCGAGCGTACTTCCCATAATCCCTCTCAAAAACCAAAGATGGGTGTCTATCATACTGACACCTCATTAGCAAAGATTTCACTCTGGAGATCTCCTCGCGGCTACCTCCAGTTGAGACAAGATGCTCGAGTTTCCTCCTCAGGCCCTGATACAGGTAATACCTATCCAGTGGAGACTCGGCCGCAAGAGACCAATAGGAGGGCCCGAGTCTCCACTCCCTCTTAGCAATAAACACCTCTGCCATATTTGGCAGCCTGGTCTCTTGCAAAAGGAAAATGTCAGCTTCAACCCGGCTGAGAAAATCAAATCTAGCCATATTTGGCTTAATGCTGGCGACATTAATGGACGCCAGCGTCAACGGAGTGGATACCGCCATCATTGGTGATCGAGTTGGGTGGCTTTTTTCTTTCCACTCCCCTTATCCTCTGCCTCAGAAGAGGAATCCTTCCCCCTCTTTAATGACACAGAGGTGTCCACTCCCACATTTTTCCTTCTTTTTTCGTCCTCGTCTCCAGACTCTGGGCCAGTCCCTCCCCCCAAGGACCTTGCATCCCCAGGAGAAGGAGACTTGGCGCCCTCTGTAAGCTGCGCTGAAGCCGGAACCTCTCCCTCAGCCTCCTCTTCTGAGGAAGAGATGTTATCAAGGGCTTGGAACCAGTTAGAAAGACCAACTAGAGGGGAGTCAGTTTTACCTTCCTTAGATACCTTGGTCAGAGCAGGAGAAGATTTTTATCTCCCTTCTTTCTCTTCAGCAGCAACACTGGCATCCAGGACAGGGGCCGCCCCAGTAGCCCGGGGCTCGCCCCGCTCCCTCTCCTGTCTGCGCTTGTCTAGACGCCTTAGCTGGGAAGGTGTCTTTTTATTGCTTTTCTTCCCTTGTCCCCTCAGCTCCCCCACCCCTGCTAGTCCCCTCTCCAGCAGAATTGGCTTCAAGGCTTTCTCCCACCGTGGTCTCAACTGCATTAGCGAAGGAGCGAGGACAACGGCTGAATGGGTGACCTAACTCTCCACACAGGTGGCACCTAATCAGGATCTGACTGGCCTGGCGCTGTACCGGTAAAATTCCTGGTAGGCTCTGGCCCCCGCCGCCCCAGAGACAGAGTTTTAAAAAAAAAAATAATTAAGGGACATGGGCCCTTTAAAAGCGCGGGAGTCAGTGGCGTGCGCACGCATGCACGAGAACCTGACCCGCCGCGATGTTCATGGCCGGCGGCTGCTTCACCACCCGGCGCACCCGGGTAAGTGCTGGGGCCCTGGGGGGAAAGTGCGCTAAGGTGTCGGGAGAGAGAGAGCCCCCACCCCAGGGAGAACCCCCCAACTCCTCCTCATATATGCACCTCTTCTCTCTCCCCACAGCTCGAGTGACGTCACCGTCTTCTGATTCTGACGTCTCAGGGCAGAGGGCGAGATGACGTCACTACAACCCTCTGCTCTGAGAAATGCAGTCAGAAGACACTGACTACAACAGACCTGCAGAAAGGGAGCGGGAGAGGTGAGGATTTGATTTTTTTTTTATGTATACAGCATCATGGGGGCCCATATACTGTATGGAGCAGCATGGGGGCCCATATACTGTATGGAGCAGCATGGGGGCCCTTATACTGTATGGAGCAGCATGGGGGCCCATATACTGTATGGAGCAGCACCATGGGGGCTCATATACTGTGTGGAGCAGCACCATAAGGGCCCGTATACTGTATGGAGCAGCATGGGGGCCCATACTGTATGGAGCAGCAACATGGGGCCAATATACTGTATGGTGCAGCATGGGGGCCCATATACTATATGGAGCAACATGGGGGACTATATAATGTATGGAGCAGCAACATGGGGCCAATATACTACAGGAAGCAGCAACATGGTGCCAATATACTGTATGGCGCATACTGTATGGAGCAGCAACATGGGGCCAATATACTGTATGGAGCAGCAACATGGGGCCAATATACTGTATGGAGCAACATGGGGCCAATATACTGTATGGAGCAGCATGGGGCCAATATACTGTATGGAGCAGCATGGGGCCATTATACTATATGGAGCAACATGGGGCCATTATACTGTATGGAGCAGCATGGGGCTAATATACTGTATGGAGCAACATGGGCTCAATATACTGTATGGAGCATCATCATGGGGCCAATATACTGTATGGAGCAACATGGGGGACTATATAATGTATGGAGCAGCAAGATGGGGCCAATATACTACAGGAAGCAGCAACATGGTGCCAATATACTGTATGGCGCATACTGTATGGAGCTGCAACATGGGGCCAATATACTGTATGGAGCAGCAACATGGGGCCAATATACTGTATGGAGCAGCAACATGGGGCCAATATACTGTATGGAGCAACATGGGGCCAATATACTGTATGGAGCAGCATGGGGCCAATATACTGTATGGAGCAGCATGGGACCATTATACTGTATGGAGCAGCATGGGGCCAATATACTGTATGGAGCATCATGGGCTCAATATACTGTATGGAGCATCATCATGGGGCCAATATACTGTATGGAGCATCATCATGGGGCCAATATACTGTATGGAGCAGCACCATAAGAGCCCATATACTGTATGGAGCAGCACCATAGGGGCCCATATACTGTATGGAGCAGCACCGGGGGGGCCCATATACTGTATGGAGCAGCATGGGGGCCCATATACTGTATGGAGCAGCATGGGGGCCCATATACTTTATGGAGCAGCAACATGGGGCCAATATACTGTATGGAGTTGCAACATGGAGCCAATATACTGTATGGAGCATACTGTATGGAGCAGCAACATGGGGCCAATATACTGTATGGAGCAGCATGGGGCCAATATACTGTATGGAGCAGCATGGGGCCAATATACTGTATGGAGAAGCATGGGGCCAATATACTGTATGGAGCAGCATGGGTCCAATATATTGTATGTAGAAGCATGGGGCCAATATACTGTATGGAGCAGCATGGGGCAATATATTGTATGGAGCAGCATCATATGGGGCCAATATACTGTATGGAGCAGCATCATGGGGCCAATATACTGTATGGAGCGGCATGGAGCCAATATAGTGTATGGCGCAGCATGGGACCAATATACTGTATGGAGCAGCATGGGGCCAATATACTGTATGGAGCAGCATGGGTCCAATATATTGTATGGAGCAGCATCATGGGGCCAATATACTGTATGGAGCATCATATGGGGCCCATATACTGTATGGAGCAGCATCATGGGGCCCATATACTGTATGGAGCAGCATCATGGGGCCCATATACTGTATGGAGCAGCATGGGGGCCCATATACTGTATGGAGCCGCATCATGGGGCCAATATACTGTATGGAGCAGCGTCATGGGGCCCATATACTGTATGGAGCAGCATCATGGGGCCCATATACTGTATGGAGCAGCATGGGGGCCCATATACTGTATGGAGCCGCATCATGGGGCCAATATACTGTATGGAGCAGCATGGGGCCAATATACTGTATGGAGCAGCATGGGGGCCCATATACTGTATGGAGCAGCATCATGGGGCCAATATACTGTATGGAGCCGCATCATGGGGCCAATATACTGTATGGAGCAGCATGGGGGCCCATATACTGTATGGAGCCGCATCATGGGGCCAATATACTGTATGGAGCAGCGTCATGGGGCCCATATACTGTATGGAGCAGCATCATGGGGCCCATATACTGTATGGAGCGGCATGGGGCTAATATATTGAATGGAGCAGCATGGGGCCAATATACTGTATGGAGCAGCATGGGCCCATATACTGTATGCAGCATCATGGGGCCAATATACTGTATGGAGCAGCATCATATGGGGCCAATATACTGTATAGAGCAGTATGGGGCCAATATACTGTATGGAGCAGCATCAAATGTGGCCAATATACTGTATGGAGCAGCATGGGGCCCATATACTGTATGGAACATCATGGGGGCCCATATACTGTATGGAGCAGCATGGGGCCAATATACTGTATGGAGCAGCAGCATGGGGCCAATATATTGTATGGAGCAGCATGGGCCAATATACTGTACGGAGCAGCATGGAGCCAATATATTGTATGGAGCAGCATGGGGCCAATATACTATATGAAGCAGCATGGGGCCAATATACTGTATGGAGCAACATGGGGGCCCATATACTGTATGGAGCCGCATCATGGGGACAATATATTGTATGGAGCAGCATGGGGCCAATATAATGTATGGAGCAGCATGGGGGCCCATATACTGTATGGAGCAGCAACATGGGGCCAATATACTGTATGGAGCAGCATCATGGGGCCAATATACTGTATGGAGCAGCATCATCGGGCCAATATACTGTATGGAGCAGCATCATGGGGCCAATGTACTGTATGGAGCAGCATGGGGCCAATATACTGTATGGAGCAGCATAGGGCCAATATACTGTGTGGAGCAGCAACATGGGGCCAATATACTGTATGGAGCAGCAACATGGGGCCCATATACTGTATGGAGCAGCAACATGGGGCCAATATACTGTATGGAGCAGCATCATGGGGCCCATATACTGTATGGAGCAGCATCATGGGACCAATATACTGTATGGAGCGGCATGGGGCTAATATATTGAATGTAGCAGCATGGGGCCAATATACTGTATGGAGCAGCATGGGCCCATATACTGTATGCAGCATCATGGGGCCAATATACTGAATGGAGCAGCATGGGGCCAATATACTGTATGGAGCAGCATGGGGCCAATATACTGTATGGAGCAGCATCATATGGGGCCAATATACTGTATGGAGCAGCATGGGGCCAATATACTGTATGGAGCAGCATCAAATGGGGCCAATATACTGTATGGAGCAGCATGGGGCCCATATACTGTATGGAACATCATGGGGGCCCATATACTGTATGGAGCAGCATGGGGCCAATATACTGTATGGAGCAGCAGCATGGGGCCAATATATTGTATGGAGCAGCATGGGCCAATATACTGTATGGAGAAGCATGGAGCCAATATATTGTATGGAGCAGCATGGGGCCAATATACTATATGAAGCAGCATGGGGCCAATATACTGTATGGAGCAACATGGGGGCCCATATACTGTATGGAGCCGCATCATGGGGACAATATATTGTATGGAGCAGCATGGGGCCAATATAATGTATGGAGCAGCATGGGGGCCCATATACTGTATGGAGCAGCAACATGGGGCCAATATACTGTATGGAGCAGCATCATGGGGCCAATATACTGTATGGAGCAGCATCATCGGGCCAATATACTGTATGGAGCAGCATCATGGGGCCAATGTACTGTATGGAGCAGCATGGGGCCAATATACTGTATGGAGCAGCATAGGGCCAATATACTGTGTGGAGCAGCAACATGGGGCCAATATACTGTATGGAGCAGCAACATGGGGCCCATATACTGTATGGAGCAGCAACATGGGGCCAATATACTGTATGGAGCAGCATCATGGGGCCCATATACTGTATGGAGCAGCATCATGGGGCCAATATACTGTATGGAGCGGCATGGGGCTAATATATTGAATGTAGCAGCATGGGGCCAATATACTGTATGGAGCAGCATGGGCCCATATACTGTATGCAGCATCATGGGGCCAATATACTGAATGGAGCAGCATGGGGCCAATATACTGTATGGAGCAGCATGGGGCCAATATACTGTATGGAGCAGCATCATATGGGGCCAATATACTGTATGGAGCAGCATGGGGCCAATATACTGTATGGAGCAGCATCAAATGGGGCCAATATACTGTATGGAGCAGCATGGGGCCCATATACTGTATGGAACATCATGGGGGCCCATATACTGTATGGAGCAGCATGGGGCCAATATAGTGTATAGAGCAGCAGCATGGGGCCAATATATTGTATGGAGCAGCATGGGCCAATATACTATATGAAGCAGCATGGGGCCAATATACTGTATGGAGCAACATGGGGGCCCATATACTGTATGGAGCAGCATCATGGGGCCAATATACTGTATGGAGCCGCATCATGGGGCTAATATAAGGTATGGAGCAGCATCATGGGGCCAATATACTGTGTGGAGCAGCAACATGGGGCCAATATACTGTATGGAGCAGCAACATGGGGCCCATATACTGTATGGAGCAGCATGGGGGCCCATATACTGTATGGAGCATCAACATGGGGCCAATATACTGTATGGAGCAGCATGGGGCCAATATACTGTATGGAGCAGCAACATGGGGCCAATATACTGTATGGAGCAGCAACATGGGGCCCATATACTGTATGGAGCAGCATGGGGGCCCATATACTGTATGGAGCATCAACATGGGGCCAATATTCTGTATGGAGCAGCATGGGGCCAATATACTGTATGGAGCAGCATCATATGGGGCCAATATACTGTATGGAGCAGCATCATGGGGCCCATATACTGTATGGAGCAGCATGGGGGCCCATATACTGTATGGAGCATCAACATGGGGCCAATATACTGTATGGAGCAGCATCATGGGGCCCATATACTGTATGGAGCAGCATCATGGGGCCAATATACTGTATGGAGCGGCATGGGGCTAATATATTGAATGGAGCATCATGGGGCCAATATACTGTATGGAGCAGCACCATAAGAGCCCATATACTGTATGGAGCAGCATGGGGGCCCATATACTTTATGGAGCAGCAACATGGAGCCAATATACTGTATGGAGCATACTGTATGGAGCAGCAACATGGGGCCAATATACTGTATGGAGCAGCAGCATGGGGCCAATATACTGTATGGAGCAGCATGGGGCCAATATACTGTATGGAGCAGCATGGGGCCAATATACTGTATGGAGAAGCATGGGGCCAATATACTGTATGGAGCAGCATGGGTCCAATATATTGTATGGAGAAGCATGGGGCCAATATACTGTATGGAGCAGCATGGGGCAATATATTGTATGGAGCAGCATCATATGGGGCCAATATACTGTATGGAGCAGCATCATGGGGCCAATATACTGTATGGAGCGGCATGGAGCCAATATAGTGTATGGCGCAGCATGGGACCAATATACTGTATGGAGCAGCATGGGTCCAATATATTGTATGGAGCAGCATCATGGGGCCAATATACTGTATGGAGCATCATATGGGGCCCATATACTGTATGGAGCATCATATGGGGCCCATATACTGTATGGAGCAGCATCATGGGGCCCATATACTGTATGGAGCAGCATCATGGGGCCCATATACTGTATGGAGCAGCATGGGGGCCCATATACTGTATGGAGCCGCATCATGGGGCCAATATACTGTATGGAGCAGCATCATGGGGCCAATATACTGTATGGAGCAGCATCATGGGGCCAATATACTGTATGGAGCAGCAGCATGGGGCCAATATACTGTATGGAGCAGCAACATGGGGCCAATATACTGTATGGAGCAGCAACATGGGGCCAATATACTGTATGGAGCAGCAACATGGGGCCAATATACTGTATGGAGCTGCAACATGGGGCCAATATACTGTATGGAGCAGCATGGGGGCAATATACTGTATGGAACAGCATCATATGGGGCCAATATACTGTATGGAGCAGCATCATGGGGCCCATATACTGTATGGAGCAGCATCATGGGGCCAATATACTGTATGGAGCGGCATGGGGCTAATATATTGAATGGAGCAGCATGGGGCCAATATACTGTATGGAGCAGCATGGGCCCATATACTGTATGCAGCATCATGGGGCCAATATACTGTATGGAGCAGCATCATATGGGGCCAATATACTGTATGGAGCAGCATGAGGCCAATATACTGTATGGAGCAGCATCAAATGGGGCCAATATACTGTATGGAGCAGCATGGGGCCCATATACTGTATGAAACATCATGGGGGCCCATATCCTGTATGGAGCAGCATGGGGCCAATATACTGTATGGAGCAGCATGGGCCAATATACTGTATGGAGCAGCATGGGGCCAATATACTGTATGGAGCAGCATGGGGCCAATATATTGTATGGAGCAGCATGGGCCAATATACTGTATGGAGCAGCATGGGGCCAATATACTGTATGGAGCAGCATGGGGGCCCATATACTGTATGGAGCAGCATCATGGGGCCAATATACTGTATGGAGCAGCATCATGGGGCCAATATACTGTATGGAGCAGCAGCATGGGGCCAATATACTGTATGGAGCAGCAACATGGGGCCAATATACTGTATGGAGCAGCAACATGGGGCCAATATACTGTATGGAGCTGCAACATGGGGCCAATATACTGTATGGAGCAGCATGGGGGCAATATACTGTATGGAACAGCATCATATGGGGCCAATATACTGTATGGAGCAGCATCATGGGGCCCATATACTGTACGGAGCAGCATCATGGGGCCAATATATTGTATGGAGCGGCATGGGGCTAATATATTGAATGGAGCAGCATGGGGCCAATATACTGTATGGAGCAGCATGGGCCCATATACTGTATGCAGCATCATGGGGCCAATATACTGTATGGAGCAGTATCATATGGGGCCAATATACTGTATGGAGCAGCATGGGGCCAATATACTGTATGGAGCAGCATCAAATGGGGCCAATATACTGTATGGAGCAGCATGGGGCCCATATACTGTATGGAACATCATGGGGGCCCATATCCTGTATGGAGCAGCATGGGGCCAATATACTGTATGGAGCAGCAGCATGGGGCCAATATATTGTATGGAGCAGCATGGGCCAATATACTGTATGGAGCAGCATGGGGCCAATATACTGTATGGAGCAACATGGGGGCCCATATACTGTATGGAGCCGCATCATGGGGACAATATATTGTATGGAGCAGCATGGGGCCAATATAATGTATGGAGCAGCATGGGGGCCCATATACTGTATGGAGAAGCAATATGGGGCCAATATACTGTATGGAGCAGCATCATGGGGCCAATATACTGTATGGAGCCGCATCATGGGGCCAATATACTGTATGGAGCAGCATCATGGGGCCAATATACTGTATGGAGCAGCATCATGGGGCCAATGTACTGTATGGAGCAGCATGGGGCCAATATACTGTATGGAGCAGCATAGGGCCAATATACTGTGTGGAGCAGCAACATGGGGCCAATATACTGTATGGAGCAGCAACATGGGGCCCATATACTGTATGGAGCAGCAACATGGGGCCAATATACTGTATGGAGCAGCATCATGGGGCCAATATACTGTATGGAGCGGCATGGGGCTAATATATTGAATGGAGCAGCATGGGGCCAATATACTGTATGGAGCAGCATGGGCCCATATACTGTATGCAGCATCATGGGGCCAATATACTGAATGGAGCAGCATGGGGCCAATATACTGTATGGAGCAGCATGGGGCCAATATACTGTATGGAGCAGCATCATATGGGGCCAATATACTGTATGGAGCAGCATGGGGCCAATATACTGTATGGAGCAGCATCAAATGGGGCCAATATACAGTATGGAGCAGCATGGGGCCCATATACTGTATGGAACATCATGGGGGCCCATATACTGTATGGAGCAGCATGGGGCCAATATACTGTATGGAGCAGCAGCATGGGGCCAATATATTGTATGGAGCAGCATGGGCCAATATACTGTATGGAGCAGCATGGAGCCAATATATTGTATGGAGCAGCATAGGGCCAATATACTATATGAAGCAGCATGGGGCCAATATACTGTATGGAGCAACATGGGGGCCCATATACTGTATGGAGCCGCATCATGGGGACAATATATTGTATGGAGCAGCATGGGGCCAATATAATGTATGGAGCAGCATGGGGCCCATATACTCTATGGAGCAGCAACATGGGGCCAATATACTGTATGGAGCAGCATCATGGGGCCAATATACTGTATGGAGCCGCATCATGGGGCCAATATACTGTATGGAGCAGCATCATGGGGCCAATATACTGTATGGAGCAGCATCATGGGGCCAATATACTGTATGGAGCAGAATGGGGCCAATATACTGTATGGAGCAGCATAGGGCCAATATACTGTGTGGAGCAGCAACATGGGGCCAATATACTGTATGGAGCAGCAACATGGGGCCCATATACTGTATGGAGCAGCATGGGGGCCCATATACTGTATGGAGCATCAACATGGGGCCAATATACTGTATGGAGCAGCATGGGGCCAATATACTGTATGGAGCAGCATAGGGCCAATATACTGTGTGGAGCAGCAACAAGGGGCCAATATACTGTATGGAGCAGCAACATGGGGCCCATATACTGTATGGAGCAGCATGGGGGCCCATATACTGTATGGAGCATCAACATGGGGCCAATATACTGTATGGAGCAGCATCATGGGGCCCATATACTGTATGGAGCAGCATCATGGGGCCAATATACTGTATGGAGCGGCATGGGGCTAATATATTGAATGGAGCAGCATGGGGCCAATATACTGTATGGAGCAGCATGGGCTCATATACTGTATGCAGCATCATGGGGCCAATATACTGAATGGAGCAGCATGGGGCCAATATACTGTATGGAGCAGCATGGGGCCAATATACTGTATGGAGCAGCATCATATGGGGCCAATATACTGTATGGAGCAGCATCAAATGGGGCCAATATACTGTATGGAGCAGCATGGGGCCCATATACTGTATGGAGCAGCATGGGACCAATATACTGTATGGAGCAGCATGGGTCCAATATATTGTATGGAGCAGCATCATGGGGCCAATATACTGTATGGAGCATCATATGGGGCCCATATACTGTATGTAGCAGCATCATGGGGCCCATATACTGTATGGAGCAGCATGGGGGCCCATATACTGTATGGAGCCGCATCATTGGGCCAATATACTGTATGGAGCAGCATCATGGGGCCAATATACTGTATGGAGCAGCATCATGGGGCCAATATACTGTATGGAGCAGCATCAAATGGGGCCAATATACTGTATGGAGCAGCATGGGGCCCATATACTGTATGGAGCAGCATGGGACCAATATACTGTATGGAGCAGCATGGGTCCAATATATTGTATGGAGCAGCATCATGGGGCCAATATACTGTATGGAGCATCATATGGGGCCCATATACTGTATGGAGCAGCATCATGGGGCCCATATACTGTATGGAGCAGCATGGGGGCCCATATACTGTATGGAGCCGCATCATGGGGCCAATATACTGTATGGAGCAGCAGCATGGGGCCAATATACTGTATGGAGCAGCAACATGGGGCCAATATACTGTATGGAGCAGCAACATGGGGCCAATATACTGTATGGAGCAGCATGGGCCAATATACTGTATGGAGCAGCATGGAGCCAATATATTGTATGGAGCAGCATGGGGCCAATATACTATATGAAGCAGCATGGGGCCAATATACTGTATGGAGCAACATGGGGGCCCATATACTGTATGGAGCCGCATCATGGGGACAATATATTGTATGGAGCAGCATGGGGCCAATATAATGTATGGAGCAGCATGGGGGCCCATATACTGTATGGAGCAGCAACATGGGGCCAATATACTGTATGGAGCAGCATCATGGGGCCAATATACTGTATGGAGCCGCATCATGGGGCCAATATACTGTATGGAGCAGCATCATGGGGCCAATATACTGTATGGAACAGCATCATGGGGCCAATATACTGTATGGAGCAGCATGGGGCCAATATACTGTATGGAGCAGCATAGGGCCAATATACTGTGTGGAGCAGCAACATGGGGCCAATATACTGTATGGAGCAGCAACATGGGGCCAATATACTGTATGGAGCAGCATGGGGGCCCATATACTGTATGGAGCATCAACATGGGGCCAATATACTGTATGGAGCAGCATGGGGCCAATATACTGTATGGAGCAGCATAGGGCCAATATACTGTGTGGAGCAGCAACATGGGGCCAATATACTGTATGGAGCAGCAACATGGGGCCCATATACTGTATGGAGCAGCATGGGGGTCCATATACTGTATGGAGCATCAACATGGGGCCAATATACTGTATGGAGCAGCATGGGGCCAATATACTGTATGGAGCAGCATCATATGGGGCCAATATACTGTATGGAGCAGCATCATGGGGCCAATATACTGTATGGAGCCGCATCATGGGGCCAATATACTGTATGGAGCAGCATCATGGGGCCAATATACTGTATGGAGCAGCATGGGGCCAATATACTGTATGGAGCAGCATAGGGCCAATATACTGTGTGGAGCAGCAACATGGGGCCAATATACTGTATGAAGCAGCAACATGGGGCCCATATACTGTATGGAGCAGCATGGGGGCCCATATACTGTATGGAGCATCAACATGGGGCCAATATACTGTATGGAGCAGCATGGGGCCAATATACTGTATGGAGCAGCATAGGGCCAATATACTGTGTGGAGCAGCAACATGGGGCCAATATACTGTATGGAGCAGCAACATGGGGCCCATATACTGTATGGAGCAGCATGGGGGCCCATATACTGTATGGAGCATCAACATGGGGCCAATATACTGTATGGAGCAGCATGGGGCCAATATACTGTATGGAGCAGCATCATATGGGGCCAATATACTGTATGGAGCAGCATCATGGGGCCCATATACTGTATGGAGCGGCATGGGGCTAATATATTGAATGGAGCAGCATGGGGCCAATATACTGTATGGAGCAGCATGGGCCCATATACTGTATGCAGCATCATGGGGCCAATATACTGTATGGAGCAGCATCATATGGGGCCAATATACTGTATGGAGCAGCATGGGGCCAATATACTGTATGGAGCAGCATCATATGGGGCCAATATACTGTATGGAGCAGCATGGGGCCAATATACTGTATGGAGCAGCATCAAATGGGGCCAATATACTGTATGGAGCAACATGGGGCCAATATACTGTATGGAGCAGCATGGGGCCCATATACTGTATGGGAGCATCATGGGGGCCCATATACTGTATGAAGCAGCATGGGGCCAATATACTGTATGGAGCAGCATCATGGGGCCCATATACTGTATGGAGCAGCATGGGGCCAATATATTGTATGGAGCAGCATGGGGCCAATATATTGTATGGAGCAGCATGGGCCACTATACTGTATGGAGCAGCATGGGGCCCATATACTGTATGGAGCAGCATGGGGCCAATATACTATATGAAGCAGCATGAGGCCAATATACTGTATGGAGCAGCATGGGGCCAATATTCTGTATGGAGCAGCATGGGGCCAATATACGGTATGGAGCAGCATAGGGCACAAATACTGTATGGAGCAGCATGGGGCCAATATACTGTATGAAGCAGCATGGGGCCAATATACTGTATGGAGCAACATAGGGCCCATATACTGTATGGAGCTGCATGGGGCCAATATACGGTATGGAGCAGCATAGGGCACAAATACTGTATGGAGCAGCATGGGGCCAATATGCTGTATGGAGCAGCATGGGGCTAATAAACTGTATGGTGCAGCATGGGGCCCATATACTGTAAGGAGCAGCATGGGGCCAATATACTGTATGGAGCAACATGGGGCCAATATACTATATGGAGCAGCAACATGGGGCCAATATACTGTATGGAGCAGAATGGGGCCCATATACTGTATGGAGCAGCATGGGGCCAATATACTGTATGGAGCAGCATGGGGCCCATATACTGTATGGAGCAGCATCATATGGGGCCAATATACTGTATGGAGCAGCATCATATGGGGCCAATATTCTGTATGGAGCATCATATGGGGCCAATATACTGTATGGAGCATCATATGGGGCCAATATACTGTATGGAGCAGCATGGGGCAAATATACTGTATGGAATAGCAACATGGGGCCAATATACTGTATGGAGCAGCAACATGGGGCCAATATACTGTATGGAGCAGCAACATGGGGCCAATATACTGTATGGAGCAGCAACATGGGGCCAATATACTGTATGGAGCAGCATGGGGCCAATATACTGTATGGAGCAGCAACATGGGGCCAATATACTGTATGGAGCAGCATGGGGCCAATATACTGTATGGGAGCATCATGGGGGCCCATATACTGTATGAAGCAGCATGGGGCCAATATACTGTATGGAGCAGCATCATGGGGCCCATATACTGTATGGAGCAGCATGGGGCCAATATATTGTATGGAGCAGCATGGGTCCAATATATTGTATGGAGCAGCATGGGCCACTATACTGTATGGAGCAGCATGGGGCCCATATACTGTATGGAGCAGCATGGGGCCAATATACTATATGAAGCAGCATGAGGCCAATATACTGTATGGAGCAGCATGGGGCCAATATACTGTATGGAGCAGCATGGGGCCAATATACTGTATGAAGCAGCATGGGGCCAATATACTGTATGGAGCAACATAGGGCCCATATACTGTATGGAGCAGCATGGGGCCAATATACGGTATGGAGCAGCATAGGGCACAAATACTGTATGGAGCAGAATGGGTCCAATATGCTGTATGGAGCAGCATGGGGCTAATAAACTGTATGGTGCAGCATGGGGCCCATATACTGTATGGAGCAGCATGGGGCCAATATACTGTATGGAGCAACATGGGGCCAATATACTATATGGAGCAGCAACATGGGGCCAATATACTGTATGGAGCAGCATGGGGCCCATATACTGTATGGAGCAGCATGGGGCCAATATACTGTATGGAGCTGCATGGGGCCCATATACTGTATGGAGCAGCATGGGGCCCATATACTGTATGGAGCAGCATCATATGGGGCCAATATACTGTATGGAGCAGCATCATATGGGGCCAATATTCTGTATGGAGCATCATATGGGGCCAATATACTGTATGGAGCATCATATGGGGCCAATATACTGTATGGAGCAGCATGGGGCCAATATACTGTATGGAATAGCAACATGGGGCCAATATACTGTATGGAGCAGCAACATGGGGCCAATATACTGTATGGAGCAGCAACATGGGGCCAATATACTGTATGGAGCAGCAACATGTGGCCAATATACTGTATGGAGCAGCAACATGGGGCCAATATACTGTATGGAGCAGCATGGGGCCAATATACTGTATGGAGCAGCAACATGGGGCCAATATACTGTATGGAGCAGCATGGGGCCAATATACTGTATGGAGCAGCATCATATGGGGCCAATATACTGCATGGAGCAACATGGGGCCAATATACTGTATGGAGCAGCATCATGGGGCCCATATACTGTATGGAGCGGCATGGGGCTAATATATTGAATGGAGCAGCATGGGGCCAATATACTGTGTGCAGCATCATGGGGCCAATATAATGTATGGAGCAGCATGGGGCCAATATACTGTATGGAGCAGCATGGGGCCAATATACTGTATGGAGCAGCATCATATGGGGCCAATATGCTGTATGGAGCAGCATGGGGCCAATATACTGTATGGAGCAGCATCAAATGGGGCCAATATACTGTATGGAGCAACATGGGGCCAATATACTGTATGGAGCAGCATGGGGCCCATATACTATATGGAGCATCATGGGGGCCCATATACTGTATGGAGCAGCATGGGCCAATATACTGTATGGAGCAGCATGGGGCCAATATACTGTATGGAGCAGCATGGGGCCAATATACTATATGAAGCAGCATGGGGCCAATATACTGTATGGAGCAGCATGGGCCAATATACTGTATGGAGCAGCATGGGCCAATATACTGTATGGAGCAGCATGGGGCCAATATACTGTATGGAGCAGCATGGGGCCAATATACTATATGAAGCAGCATGGGGCCCATATACTGTATGGAGCCGCATCATGGGGCCAATATATTGTATGGAGCAGCATGGGGCCAATATACTGTATGGAGCAGCATGGGGGCCCATATACTGTATGGAGCAGCATGGGGGCCCATATACTGTATGGAGCAGCATCATATGGGCCCATGATGCCACTCTTCAGAGGAGATTCAAACAGGAGAACAACTTGCAAGTGGCCACTTTAAGTAGCTTTTCTCATGATTGCATACACCTGGCTATGAAGTTCAAAGCTCAATGAGGTTACAAAACCAGAAAAAGTGCTTTAGTAAGTCAGTAAAAAGTAGGTAGGAGTATTTAAAACAAGAAAATGATAAGGGTGCCCATACTTATGCACCTTTCAAATTTTGTTTTAATGCAGATTGCACATTTTCTGTTAGTACAATAAACTTCTTTTCAAGGCAGAAACATTACTGTGTCCAACAGTTATTACATATATCAAACTGAAATAGCTGTTGCAAAAACACCAATTGTTATAAAACATTAAGCTTAAGATTAATAGGGGTGCCCAAACTTTTTCATATAACTGTATTGTATGGAGCAGCATGGGGCCAATATATTGTATGGAGCAGCATCATATGGGGCCAATATACTGTATGGAGCAGCATGGGGCCAATATACGGTATGGAGCAGCATGGGGCCAATATACTGTATGGAGCAGCATGGGGCCAATATGCTGTATGGAGCAGCATGGGGCCAATATACTGTATGGAGCAGCATGGGGCCAATATACTGTATGGAGCAGCATAGGCCCAAATACTGTATGGAGCAGCATGGGGCCAATATACTGTATGGAGCAGCATGGGGCCAATATGCTGTATGGAGCAGCATGGGGCCAATATACTGTATGGAGCAGCATGAGGCCAATATACGGTATGGAGCAGCATAGGCCCAAATACTGTATGGAGCAGCATGGGGCCAATATACTGTATGGAGCAGCATGGGGCCAATATGCTGTATGGAGCAGCATGGGGCCAATATACTGTATGGAGCAACATAGGGCCCATATACTGTATGGAGCAGCATGGGGCCAATATGCTGTATGGAGCAGCATGGGGCCAATATACTGTATGGAGCAGCATGGGGCCAATATACTGTATGGAGCAGCAACATGGGGCCAATATACTGTATGGAGCAGCAACATGGGGCTAATATACTGTATGGAGCAACATGGGGCCAATATACTGTATGGAGCAGCATGGGGCCCATATACTGTATGGAGCATCATGGGGGCCCATATACTGTATGGAGCAGCATGGGGCCAATATACTGTATGGAGCAGCATCATGGGGCCCATATACTGTATGGAGCAGCATCATGGGGTCCATATACTGTATGGAGCAGCATGGGGCCAATATATTGTATGGAGCAGCATGGGGCCAATATATTGTATGGAGCAACATGGACCAATATACTGTATGGAGCAGCATGGGGCCAATATACTGTATGGAGCAGCATCATATGGCGCCAATATACTATGTGAAGCAGCATGGGGCCAATATACTGTATGGAGCAGCATGGGGCCAATATACGGTATGGAGCAGCATGGGGCCAATATACTGTATGGAGCAACATAGGGCCCAAATACTGTATGGAGCAGCATGGGGCCAATACACTGTATGGAGCAACATAGGGCCCATATACTGTATGGAGCAGCATGGGGCCAATATACTGTATGAAGCAGCATTACATGGGGCCAATATACTGTATGGAGCAGCATGGGGCCAATGTAGTGTATGTTGCAGCATGGGGCCAATATACTGTATGGAGCAGCATGGGGCCCATATACTGTATGGAGCAGCAACATGGGGCCAATATACTATATGAAGCAGCATGGGGCGAATATACTGTATGGAGCCGCATCATGGGGCCAATATATTGTATGGAGCAGCATGGGGCCAATATACTGTATGGAGCAGCATCATGGGGCCAATATACTGTATGGAGCAGCATCATGGGGCCAATATACTGTATGGAGCTGCATCATGGGACCAATATACTGTATGGAGCTGCATCATGGGGCCAATATACTGTATGGAGCAGCATCATGGGGCCAATATACTGTATGGAGCAGCATCATGGGGCCAATATACTGTATGGAGCAGCATGGGGCCAACATACTGTATGGAGCAGCAACATGGGGCCAATATACTGCATGGAGCAGCAACATGGGGCCAATATACTGTATCGAGCAGCAACATGGGGCCAATATACTGTATGGAGCAGCATGCGGCCAATATACTGTATGGAGCAGTATCATATGGGGCCAATATACTGTATGGAGCAGCATCATGGGGCCAATATACTGTATGGAGCGGCATGGGGCTAATACAGTGCCTACAAGTAGTATTCAACCCCCTGCAGATTTAGCTGGTTGACACATGCGGAATTAACTTGGCATTGTGACATTTGTACTGTAGATCAGCCTTGAAGTGGGAAATGCACTGCAGCAAATTTTGTTTTTTTGTTTTTTTTTTTTGTTTTTTTTTAAAACGTTAAAAGTTAATTCAGAGTGTCATTTATTATTCAACCCCTCAAACCACAAGAATTCTGTTTGGTCCCCCTAAAGTATTAAGAAGTAGTTCAGGCATCAAGAATAATGAGCTTCACATGTGTGGATTAAAGATCTCTTTTGCCAGCCTTTTCTGACTATTTAAGACCCTCCCCAAACTTGTGAACAGCACTCAGACATGGTCAACATGGGAAAGACAAAGGAGCATTCCAAGGCCATCAGAGACAAGATCATGGAGGGTCACAAGGCTGGCAAGGGGTACAAAACCCTTTCCAAGGAGTTGGGCCTACCTGTCTCCACTGTTGGGAGCATCATCCGTAAGTGGAAGGCTTATGGAACTACTGTTAGCCTTCCACGGCCTGGACAGCCTTTGAAAGTGTCCTCCCGTGCCGAGGCCAGAATTGTCCGAAGAGTCAAGGCTAACCCAAGGACAACAAGGAAGGAGCTCCGGGAAGATCTCATGGCAGTGGGGACATTGGTTTCAGTCAATACCATAAGTAACGTACTCCACCGCAATGGTCTCCGTTCCAGACGAGCCCGTAAGGTACCTTTACTTTCAAAGCGTCATGTCAAGGCTCGTCTACAGTTTGCTCATGATCACTTTGAGGACTCTGAGACAGACTGGTTCAAGGTTCTATGGTCTGATGAGACCAAGATCGAGATCTTTGGTGCCAACCACACACGTGACGTTTGGAGACTGGATGGCACTGCATACGACCCCAAGAATACCATCCCTACAGTCAAGCATGGTGGTGGCAGCATCATGCTGTGGGGCTGTTTCTCAGCCAAGGGGCCTGGCCATCTGGTCCGCATCCATGGGAAGATGGATAGCACGGCCTACCTGGAGATTTTGGCCAAGAACCTCCGCTCCTCCATTAAGGATCTTAAGATGGGTCGTAATTTCATCTTCCAACAAGACAACGACCCAAAGCACACAGCCAAGAAAACCAAGGCCTGGTTCAAGAGGGAAAAAGTCAAGGTGTTGGAGTGGCCTAGTCAGTCTCCTGACCTTAACCCAATTGAAAACTTGTGGAAGGAGCTCAAGAATAAAGTCCACATGAGACACCCAAAGAACCTAGATAACTTGGAGAAGACCTACATGGAGGAGTGGGCCAAGATAACTCCACAGACCTGTGCCGGCCTGATCAGGTCTTATAAAAGACGATAATTAGCTGTAATTGCAAACAAGGGTTATTCCACAAAATATTAAACATAGGGGTTGAATAATAATTGACCCACACTTTTATGTTTAAAATTTAATAAAATTCAACTGAGCAACATAACTTTTTGGTTTGTAACATTTATGCTTCTGTTCATAAAACCTACTCTCGTTTGCAGTTTGAAGGCTCTGACTTATTTGCATCTTATCAAACCAGCTAAATCTGCAGGGGGTTGAATACTACTTGTAGGCACTGTATATTGAATGGAGCAGCATGGGGCCAATATACTGTATGGAGCAGTATGGGCCCATATACTGTATACAGCATCATTGGGCCAATATACTGTATGGAGCAGCATGGGGCCAATATACTGTATGGAGCAGCATGGGGCCAATATACTGTATGGAGCAGCATCATATAGGGCCAATATACTGTATGGAGCCGCATGGGGCCAATATACTGTATGGAGCAGTATCAAATGGGGCCAATATACTGTATGGAGCAACATGGGGCCAATATACTGTATGGAGCATCATGGGGGCCCATATACTGTATGGAGCATCATGGGAGCCCATATACTGTATGGAGCAGCATGGGGCCAATATACTGTATGGAGCAGCATCATGGGGCCCATATACTGTATGGAGCAGCAACATGGGGCCAATATACTGTATGGAGCAGCAACATGGGGCCAATATACTGTATGGAGCAGCATGGGGCCAATATACTGTATGGAGCAACATGGGGCCCATATACTGTATGGATCAGCATGGGGCCCATATACTGTATGGAGCAGCAACATGGGGCCAATATACTGTATGGAGCAGCAACATGGGGCCATTATACTGTATGGAGCAACATGGGGCCAATATACTGTATGGAGCAGCATGGGGCCAATATACTGTATGGAGCAGCATGGGGCCATTATACTGTATGGAGCAACATGGGGCCATTATACTGTATGGAGCAGCATGGGGCCAATATACTGTATGGAGCAACATGGGCTCAATATACTGTATGGAGCATCATCATGGGGACAATATACTGTATGGAGCATCATCATGGGGCCAATATACTGTATGGAGCAGCACCATAAGGGCCCATATACTGTATGGAGCAGCACCATAGGTGCCCATATACTGTATGGAGCAGCACCGGGGGGGCCCATATACTGTATGGAGCAGCATGGGGGCCCATATACTGTATGGATCAGCATGGGGGCCCATATACTTTATGGAGCAGCAACATGGGGCCAATATACTGTATGGAGTTGCAACATGGAGCCAATATACTGTATGGAGCATACTGTATGGAGCAGCAACATGGGGCCAATATACTGTATGGAGCAGCAGCATGGGGCCAATATACTGTATGGAGCAGCATGGGGCCAATATACTGTATGGAGCAGCATGGGGCCAATATACTGTATGGAGAAGCATGGGGCCAATATACTGTATGGAGCAGCATGGGTCCAATATATTGTATGGAGAAGCATGGGGCCAATATACTGTATGGAGCAGCATGGGGCAATATATTGTATGGAGCAGCATCATATGGGGCCAATATACTGTATGGAGCAGCATCATGGGGCCAATATACTGTATGGAGCGGCATGGAGCCAATATAGTGTATGGCGCAGCATGGGACCAATATACTGTATGGAGCAGCATGGGTCCAATATATTGTATGGAGCAACATCATGGGGCCAATATACTGTATGGAGCATCATATGGGGCCCATATACTGTATGGAGAAGCATCATGGGGCCCATATACTGTATGGAGCAGCATCATGGGGCCCATATACTGTTTGGAGCAGCATGGGGGCCCATATACTGTATGGAGCCGCATCATGGGGCCAATATACTGTATGGAGAAGCATGGGGCCAATATACTGTATGGAGCAGCATGGGGGCCCATATACTGTATGGAGCAGCATCATGGGGCCAATATACTGTATGGAGCCGCATCATGGGGCCAATATACTGTATGGAGCAGCATCATGGGGCCAATATACTGTATGGAGCAGCAGCATGGGGCCAATATACTGTATGGAGCAGCAACATGGGGCCAATATACTGTATGGAGCAGCAACATGGGGCCAATATACTGTATGGAGCAGCAACATGGGGCCAATATACAGTATGGAGCTGCAACATGGGGCCAATATACTGTATGGAGCAGCATGGGGGCAATATACTGTATGGAACAGCATCATATGGGGCCAATATACTGTATGGAGCAGCATCATGGGGCCCATATACTGTATGGAGCAGCATCATGGGGCCAATATACTGTATGGAGCGGCATGGGGCTAATATATTGAATGGAGCAGCATGGGGCCAATATACTGTATGGAGCAGCATGGGCCCATGTACTGTATGCAGCATCATGGGGCCAATATTCTGAATGGAGCAGCATGGGGCCAATATACTGTATGGAGCAGCATGGGGCCAATATACTGTATGGAGCAGCATCATATGGGGCCAATATACTGTATGGAGCAGCATGGGGCCAATATACTGTATGGAGCAGCATCAAATGGGGCCAATATACTGTATGGAGCAGCATGGTACCCATATACTGTATGGAACATCATGGGGGCCCATATACTGTATGGAGCAGCATGGGGCCAATATACTGTATGGAGCAGCAGCATGGGGCCAATATATTGTATGGAGCAGCATGGGCCAATATACTGTATGGAGCAGCATGAGGCCAATATATTGTATGGAGCAGCATGGGGCCAATATACTATGTGAAGCAGCATGGGGCCAATATACTGTATGGAGCAACATGGGGGCCCATATACTGTATGGAGCCGCATCATGGGGACAATATATTGTATGGAGCAGCATGGGGCCAATATAATGTATGGAGCAGCATGGGGGCCCATATACTGTATGGAGCAGCAACATGGGGCCAATATACTGTATGGAGCAGCAACATGGGGCCAATATACTGTATGGAGCCGCATCATGGGGCCAATATACTGTATGGAGCAGCATCATGGGGCCAATATACTGTATGGAGCAGCATCATGGGGCCAATATACTGTATGGAGCAGCATAGTTCCAATATACTGTGTGGAGCAGCAACATGGGGCCAATATACTATATGGAGCAGCAACATGGGGCCCATATACTGTATGGAGCAGCATGGGGGCCCATATACTGTATGGAGCATCAACATGGGGCCAATATACTGTATGGAGCAGCATGGGGCCAATATACTGTATGGAGCAGCATAGGGCCAATATACTGTGTGGAGCAGCAACATGGGGCCAATATACTGTATGGAGCAGCAACATGGGGCCCATATACTGTATGGAGCAGCATGGGGGCCCATATACTGTATGGAGCATCAACATGGGGCCAATATACTGTATGGAGCAGCATGGGGCCAATATACTGTATGGAGCAGCATCATATGGGGCCAATATACTGTATGGAGCAGCATCATGGGGCCCATATACTGTATGGAGCGGCATGGGGCTAATATATTGAATGCAGCAGCATGGGGCCAATATACTGTATGGAGCAGCATGGGCCCATATACTGTATGCAGCATCATGGGGCCAATATACTGTATGGAGCAGCATCATATGGGGCCCATATACTGTATGGAGCAGCATGGGGCCAATATACTGTATGGAGCAGCATCAAATGGGGCCAATATACTGTATGGAGCAGCATGGTACCCATATACTGTATGGAACATCATGGGGGCCCATATACTGTATGGAGCAGCATGGGGCCAATATACTGTATGGAGCAGCAGCATGGGGCCAATATATTGTATGGAGCAGCATCATGGGGCCAATATACTGTATGGAGCATCATATGGGGCCCATATACTGTATGGAGCAGCATCATGGGGCCCATATACTGTATGGAGCAGCATCATGGGGCCCATATACTGTTTGGAGCAGCATGGGGGCCCATATACTGTATGGAGCCGCATCATGGGGCCAATATACTGTATGGAGAAGCATGGGGCCAATATACTGTATGGAGCAGCATGGGGGCCCATATACTGTATGGAGCAGCATCATGGGGCCAATATACTGTATGGAGCCGCATCATGGGGCCAATATACTGTATGGAGCAGCATCATGGGGCCAATATACTGTATGGAGCAGCAGCATGGGGCCAATATACTGTATGGAGCAGCATGGGCCCATATACTGTATGCAGCATCATGGGGCCAATATACTGTATGGAGCAGCATCATATGGGGCCCATATACTGTATGGAGCAGCATGGGGCCAATATACTGTATGGAGCAGCATCAAATGGGGCCAATATACTGTATGGAGCAGCATGGTACCCATATACTGTATGGAACATCATGGGGGCCCATATACTGTATGGAGCAGCATGGGGCCAATATACTGTATGGAGCAGCAGCATGGGGCCAATATATTGTATGGAGCAGCATCATGGGGCCAATATACTGTATGGAGCATCATATGGGGCCCATATACTGTATGGAGCAGCATCATGGGGCCCATATACTGTATGGAGCAGCATCATGGGGCCCATATACTGTTTGGAGCAGCATGGGGGCCCATATACTGTATGGAGCCGCATCATGGGGCCAATATACTGTATGGAGAAGCATGGGGCCAATATACTGTATGGAGCAGCATGGGGGCCCATATACTGTATGGAGCAGCATCATGGGGCCAATATACTGTATGGAGCCGCATCATGGGGCCAATATACTGTATGGAGCAGCATCATGGGGCCAATATACTGTATGGAGCAGCAGCATGGGGCCAATATACTGTATGGAGCAGCAACATGGGGCCAATATACTGTATGGAGCAGCAACATGGGGCCAATATACTGTATGGAGCAGCAACATGGGGCCAATATACTGTATGGAGCTGCAACATGGGGCCAATATACTGTATGGAGCAGCATGGGGGCAATATACTGTATGGAACAGCATCATATGGGGCCAATATACTGTATGGAGCAGCATCATGGGGCCCATATACTGTATGGAGCAGCATCATGGGGCCAATATACTGTATGGAGCGGCATGGGGCTAATATATTGAATGGAGCAGCATGGGGCCAATATACTGTATGGAGCAGCATGGGCCCATGTACTGTATGCAGCATCATGGGGCCAATATTCTGAATGGAGCAGCATGGGGCCAATATACTGTATGGAGCAGCATGGGGCCAATATACTGTATGGAGCAGCATCATATGGGGCCAATATACTGTATGGAGCAGCATGGGGCCAATATACTGTATGGAGCAGCATCAAATGGGGCCAATATACTGTATGGAGCAGCATGGTACCCATATACTGTATGGAACATCATGGGGGCCCATATACTGTATGGAGCAGCATGGGGCCAATATACTGTATGGAGCAGCAGCATGGGGCCAATATATTGTATGGAGCAGCATGGGCCAATATACTGTATGGAGCAGCATGAGGCCAATATATTGTATGGAGCAGCATGGGGCCAATATACTATGTGAAGCAGCATGGGGCCAATATACTGTATGGAGCAACATGGGGGCCCATATACTGTATGGAGCCGCATCATGGGGACAATATATTGTATGGAGCAGCATGGGGCCAATATAATGTATGGAGCAGCATGGGGGCCCATATACTGTATGGAGCAGCAACATGGGGCCAATATACTGTATGGAGCAGCAACATGGGGCCAATATACTGTATGGAGCCGCATCATGGGGCCAATATACTGTATGGAGCAGCATCATGGGGCCAATATACTGTATGGAGCAGCATCATGGGGCCAATATACTGTATGGAGCAGCATAGTGCCAATATACTGTGTGGAGCAGCAACATGGGGCCAATATACTATATGGAGCAGCAACATGGGGCCCATATACTGTATGGAACAGCATGGGGGCCCATATACTGTATGAAGCATCAACATGGGGCCAATATACTGTATGGAGCAGCATGGGGCCAATATACTGTATGGAGCAGCATAGGGCCAATATACTGTGTGGAGCAGCAACATGGGGCCAATATACTGTATGGAGCAGCAACATGGGGCCCATATACTGTATGGAGCAACATGGGGGCCCATATACTGTATGGAGCATCAACATGGGGCCAATATACTGTATGGAGCAGCATGGGGCCAATATACTGTATGGAGCAGCATCATATGGGGCCAATATACTGTATGGAGCAGCATCATGGGGCCCATATACTGTATGGAGCGGCATGGGGCTAATATATTGAATGCAGCAGCATGGGGCCAATATACTGTATGGAGCAGCATGGGCCCATATACTGTATGCAGCATCATGGGGCCAATATACTGTATGGAGCAGCATCATATGGGGCCCATATACTGTATGGAGCAGCATGGGGCCAATATACTGTATGGAGCAGCATCATATGGGGCCAATATACTGTATGGAGCAGCATGGGGCCAATATACTGTATGGAGCAGCATCAAATGGGGCCAATATACTGTATGGAGCAACATGGGGCCAATATACTGTATGGAGCAGCATGGGGCCCATATACTGTATGGAGCATCATGGGGGCCCATATACTGTATGGAGCAGCATGGGGCCAATATACTGTATGGAGCAGCATGGGCCCATATACTGTATGCAGCATCATGGGGCCAATATACTGTATGGAGAAGCATCATATGGGGCCCATATACTGTATGGAGCAGCATGGGGCCAATATACTGTATGGAGCAGCATCATATGGGGCCAATATACTGTATGGAGCAGCATGGGGCCAATATACTGTATGGAGCAGCATCAAATGGGGCCAATATACTGTATGGAGCAACATGGGGCCAATATACTGTATGGAGCAGCATGGGGCCCATATACTGTATGGAGCATCATGGGGGCCCATATACTGTATGGAGCAGCATGGGGCCAATATATTGTATGGAGCAGCATGGGGCCAATATATTGTATGGAGCAGCATGGGCCAATATACTGTATGGAGCAGCATGGGGCCCATATACTGTATGGAGCAGCATGGGGCCAATATACTATATGAAGCAGCATGAGGCCAATATACTGTATGGAGCAGCATGGGGCCAATATACTGTATGGAGCAGCATGGGGCCAATATACGGTATGGAGCAGCAAAGGGCACAAATACTGTATGGAGCAGCATGGGGCCAATATACTGTATGAAGCAGCATGGGGCCAATATACTGTATGGAGCAACATAGGGCCCATATACTGTATGGAGCAGCATGGGGCCAATATGCTGTATGGAGCAGCATGGGGCTAATAAACTGTATGGTGCAGCATGGGGCCCATATACTGTATGGAGCAGCATGGGGCCAATATACTGTATGGAGCAACATGGGGCCAATATACTATATGGAGCAGCAACATGGGGCCAATATACTGTATGGAGCAGCATGGGGCCCATATACTGTATGGAGCAGCATGGGTTCAATATACTGTATGGAGCTGCATGGGGCCCATATACTGTATGGAGCAGCATGGGGCCCATATACTGTATGGAGCAGCATCATATGGGGCCAATATACTGTATGGAGCAGCATCATATGGGGCCAATATTCTGTATGGAGCATCAAATGAGGCCAATATACTGAATGGAGCATCATATGGGGCCAATATACTGTATGGAGCAGCATGGGGCCAATATACTGTATGGAATAGCAACATGGGGCCAATATACTGTATGGAGCAGCAACATGGGGCCAATATACTGTATGGAGCAGCAACATGGGGCCAATATACTGTATGGAGCAGCAACATGGGGCCAATATACTGTATGGAGCAGCATGGGGCCAATATACTGTATGGAGCAGCATCATATGGGGCCAATATACTGTATGGAGCAACATGGGGCCAATATACTGTATGGAGCAGCATCATGGGGCCCATATACTGTATGGAGCGGCATGGGGCTAATATATTGAATGGAGCAGCATGGGGCCAATATACTGTATGCAGCATCATGGGGCCAATATACTGTATGGAGCAGCATGGGGCCAATATACTGTATGGAGCAGCATGGGGCCAATATACTGTATGGAGCAGCATGGGGCTAATATATTGAATGGAGCAGCATGGGGCCAATATACTGTATGGAGCAGCATGGGCCCATGTACTGTATGCAGCATCATGGGGCCAATATTCTGAATGGAGCAGCATGGGGCCAATATACTGTATGGAGCAGCATGGGGCCAATATACTGTATGGAGCAGCATCATATGGGGCCAATATACTGTATGGAGCAGCATGGGGCCAATATACTGTATGGAGCAGCATCAAATGGGGCCAATATACTGTATGGAGCAGCATGGGGCCCATATACTGTATGGAACATCATGGGGGCCCATATACTGTATGGAGCAGCATGGGGCCAATATACTGTATGGAGCAGCAGCATGGGGCCAATATATTGTATGGAGCAGCATGGGCCAATATACTGTATGGAGCAGCATGAGGCCAATATATTGTATGGAGCAGCATGGGGCCAATATACTATGTGAAGCAGCATGGGGCCAATATACTGTATGGAGCAACATGGGGGCCCATATACTGTATGGAGCCGCATCATGGGGACAATATATTGTATGGAGCAGCATGGGGCCAATATAATGTATGGAGCAGCATGGGGGCCCATATACTGTATGGAGCAGCAACATGGGGCCAATATACTGTATGGAGCAGCAACATGGGGCCAATATACTGTATGGAGCCGCATCATGGGGCCAATATACTGTATGGAGCAGCATCATGGGGCCAATATACTGTATGGAGCAGCATCATGGGGCCAATATACTGTATGGAGCAGCATAGTGCCAATATACTGTGTGGAGCAGCAACATGGGGCCAATATACTATATGGAGCAGCAACATGGGGCCCATATACTGTATAGAGCAGCATGGGGGCCCATATACTGTATGGAGCATCAACATGGGGCCAATATACTGTATGGAGCAGCATGGGGCCAATATACTGTATGGAGCAGCATAGGGCCAATATACTGTGTGGAGCAGCAACATGGGGCCAATATACTGTATGGAGCAGCATCATATGGGGCCAATATACTGTATGGAGCAACATGGGGCCAATATACTGTATGGAGCAGCATCATGGGGCCCATATACTGTATGGAGCGGCATGGGGCTAATATATTGAATGGAGCAGCATGGGGCCAATATACTGTATGCAGCATCATGGGGCCAATATACTGTATGGAGCAGCATGGGGCCAATATACTGTATGGAGCAGCATGGGGCCAATATACTGTATGGAGCAGCATCATATGGGGCCAATATACTGTATGGAGCAGCATGGGGCCAATATAGTGTATGGAGCAGCTTCAAATTGGGCCAATATACTGTATGGAGCAACATGGGGCCAATATACTGTATGGAGCAGCATGGGGCCCATATACTATATGGAGCATCATGGGGGCCCATATACTGTATGGAGCAGCATGGGCCAATATACTGTATGGAGCAGCATGGGGCCAATATACTGTATGGAGCAGCATGGGGCCAATATACTGTATGGAGCAGCATGGGGGCCCATATACTGTATGGAGCCGCATCATGGGGCCAATATATTGTATGGAGCAGCATGGGGCCAATATACTGTATGGAGCAGCATGGGGGCCCATATACTGTATGGAGCAGCAACATGGGGCCAATATACTGTATGGAGCAGCATCATGGGGCCAATATACTGTATGGAGCTGCATCATGGGGCCAATATACTGTATGGACAAGCATCATGGGGCCAATATACTGTATGGAGCAGCATCATGGGGCCAATATACTGTATGGAGCAGCATGGGGCCAATATACTGTATGGAGCAGCATGGGGCCAATATACTGTATGAAGCATCATGGGGCCAATATACTGTATGGAGCAGCATGGGGCCAATATACTGTATGGAGCAGCATGGGGCCAATATACTGTATGGAGCGGCATCAAATGGGGCCAATATACTGTATGGAGCAACATGGGGCCAATATACTGTATGGAGCAGCATGGGGCCCATATACTGTATGGAGCGGCATCAAATGGGGCCAATATACTGTATGGAGCAACATGGGGCCAATATACTGTATGGAGCAGCATGGGGCCCATATACTGTATGGAGCATCATCGGGGCCCATATACTGTATGGAGCAGCATGGGGCCAATATACTGTATGGAGCAGCATCATGGGGCCCATATACTGTATGGAGCAGCATGGGGTCAATATATTGTATGGAGCAGCATGGGGCCAATATATTGTATGGAGCAGCATGGGCCAATATACTGTATGGAGCAGCATGGGGCCAATATACTGTATGGAGCGGCATCAAATGGGGCCAATATACTGTATGGAGCAACATGGGGCCAATATACTGTATGGAGCAGCATGGGGCCCATATACTGTATGGAGCATCATCGGGGCCCATATACTGTATGGAGCAGCATGGGGCCAATATACTGTATGGAGCAGCATCATGGGGCCCATATACTGTATGGAGCAGCATGGGGTCAATATATTGTATGGAGCAGCATAGGGCCAATATATTGTATGGAGCAGCATGGGCCAATATACTGTATGGAGCAGCATGGGGCCCATATACTGTATGGAGCAGCATGGGGCCAATATACTATATGAAGCAGCATGAGGCCAATATACTGTATGGAGCAGCATAGGGCACAAATACTGTATGGAGCAGCATGGGGCCAATATGTTGTATGAAGCAGCATGAGGCCAATATACTGTATGGAGCAGCATAGGGCCCATATACTGTATGGAGCAGCATGGGGCCAATATGTTGTATGGAGCAGCATGGGGCCAATAAACTGTATGGAGCAGCATGGGGCCCATATACTGTATGGAGCAGCATGGGGCCAATATACTGTATGGAGCAGCAACACGGGGCCAAAATACTGTATGGAGCAGCAACATGGGGCCAATATACTGTATGGAGCAGCATGGGGCCCATATACTGTATGGAACAGCATGGGGCCAATATACTGCATGGAGCAACATGGGGCCCATAAACTGTATGGAGCAGCATGGGGCCATATACTGTATGGAGCAGCATCATATGGGCCCAATATACTGTATGGAGCAGTATCATATGGGGCCAATATACTGTATGGAGCATCATATGGGGCCAATATACTGTATGGAGCATCATATGGGGCCAATATACTGTATGGAGCAGCATGGGGCCAATATACTGTATGGAGCAGCAACATGGGGCCAATATACTGTATGGAGCAGCAACATGGGGCAAATATACTGTATGGATCAGCATGGGGCCAATATACTGTATGGAGCAGCATCATATAGGGCCAGTATACTGTATGGAGCAACATGGGGCCAATATACTGTATGGAGCAGCAGCATGGGGCTAATATATTGAATGGAGCAGCATGTGGCCAATATACTGTATGGAGCACCATGGGCCCATATACTGTATGCAGCAGCATGGGGCCAATATACTTTATGGAGCAGCATGGGGCCAATATACTGTATGGAGCAGCATCATATGGGGCCAATATACTGTATGGAGCAGCATCATATGGGGCCAATATATTGTATGGAGCAGCATCATGGGGCCAATATACTGTATGGAGCAACATGGGGCCAATATACTGTATGGAGCAGCATGGGGCCCATATACTATATGGAGCATCATGGGGGCCCATATACTGTATGGAGCAGCATGGGGCCAATATACTGTATGGAGCAGCATCATGGGGCCCATATACTGTATGGAGCAGCATGGGGCCAATATATTGTATGGAGCAGCATGGGGCCAATATATTGTATGGAGCAGCATGGGCCAATATACTGTATGGAGCAGCATGGGGCCAATATACTGTATGGAGCAGCATAGGCCCAAATACTGTATGGAGCAGCATGGGGCCAATATACTATATGAAGCAGCATGGGTCCAATATACTGTATGGAGCAGCATGGGGGCCCATATACTGTATGGAGCCGCATCATGGGGCCAATATATTGTATGGAGCAGCATGGGGCCAACATACTGTATGGAGCAGCATGGGGGCCCATATACTGTATGGAGCAGCAACATGGGGCCAATATACTGTATGGAGCAGCATCATGGGGCCAATATACTGTATGGAGCTGCATCATGGGGCCAATATACTGTATGGAGCAGCATCATGGGGCCCATATACTGTATGGAGCGGTATGGGGCTAATATATTGAATGGAGCAGCATGGGGCCAATATACTGTATGGAGCAGTATGGGCCCATATACTGTATACAGCATCATGGGGCCAATATACTGTATGGAGCAGCATGGGGCCAATATACTGTATGGAGCAGCATCATATGGGGCCAATATACTGTATGGAGCAGCATGGGGCCAATATACTGTATGGAGCAGCATCAAATGGGGCCAATATACTGTATGGAGCAACATGGGGCCAATATACTGTATGGAGCAGCATGGGGCCCATATACTGTATGGAGCATCATGGGGGCCCATATACTGTATGGAGTAGCAGGGGGCAAATATGCTGTATGGAGCAGCATCATGGGGCCCATATACTGTATGGAGCAGCATGGGGCCAATATATTGTATGGAGCAGCATGGGCCAATATACTGTATGGAGCAGCATGGGGCCCATATACTATATGAAACAGCATGAGGCCAATATATTGTATGGAGCAGCATGGGGCCAATACATTGTATGGAGCAGCATGGGCCAATATACTGTATGGAGCAGCATCATATGGGGCCAATATGCTGTATGGAGCAGCATGGGGCCCATGTACTATATGAAGCAGCATGGGGCCAATATACTGTATGGAGCAGCATGAGGCCAATATACGGTATGGAGCAGCATAGGCCCAAATACTGTATGGAGCAGCATGGGGCCAATATACTGTATGGAGCAGCATGGGGCCAATATGCTGTATGGAGCAGCATGGGGCCAATATACTGTATGGAGCAACATAGGGCCCATATACTGTATGGAGCAGCATGGGGCCAATATGCTGTATGGAGCAGCATGGGGCCAATATACTGTATGGAGCAGCATGGGGCCAATATACTGTATGGAGCAGCAACATGGGGCCAATATACTGTATGGAGCAGCAACATGGGGCCAATATACTGTATGGAGCAGCATGGGGCCAATATACTGTATGGAGCAGCAACATGGGGCCAATATACTGTATGGAGCAGCAACATGGGGCCAATATACTGTATGGAGCAACATGGGGCCAATATACTGTATGGAGCAGCATGGGGCCCATATACTGTATGGAGCATCATGGGGGCCCATATACTGTATGGAGCAGCATGGGGCCAATATACTGTATGGAGCAGCATCATGGGGCCCATATACTGTATGGAGCAGCATCATGGGGTCCATATACTGTGTGGAGCAGCATGGGGCCAATATATTGTATGGAGCAGCATGGGGCCAATATATAGTATGGAGCAACATGGGCCAATATACTGTATGGAGCAGCATGGGGCCAATATACTGTATGGAGCAGCATCATATGGCGCCAATATACTATGTGAAGCAGCATGGGGCCAATATACTGTATGGAGCAGCATGGGGCCAATATACTGTATGGAGCAGCATGGGGCCAATATACTATATGGAGCAGCATGAGGCCAATATACGCTATGGAGCAGCATAGGGCCCAAATACTGTATGGAGCAGCATGGGGCCAATATACTGTATGAAGCAGCATTACATGGGACCAATATACTGTATGGAGCAGCATGGGGCCAATGTAGTGCATGGAGCAGCATGGGGCCAATATACTGTATGGAGCAGCATGGGGCCCATATACTGTATGGAGCAGCAACATGGGGCCAATATACTGTATGGAGCAGCATGGGGCCAATACACTGTATGGAGCAACATAGGGCCCATATACTGTATGGAGCAGCATGGGGCCAATATACTGTATGAAGCAGCATTACATGGGGCCAATATACTGTATGGAGCAGCATGGGGCCAATGTAGTGTATGGAGCAGCATGGGGCCAATATACTGTATGGAGCAGCATGGGGCCCATATACTGTATGGAGCAGCAACATGGGGCCAATATACTATATGAAGCAGCATGGGGCGAATATACTGTATGGAGCCGCATCATGGGGCCAATATATTGTATGGAGCAGCATGGGGCCAATATACTGTATGGAGCAGCATGGGGGCCCATATACTGTATGGAGCAGCAACATGGGGCCAATATACTGTATGGAGCAGCATCATGGGGCCAATATACTGTATGGAGCCGCATCATGGGGCCAATATACTGTATGAAGCAGCATCATGGGGCCAATATACTGTATGGAGCAGCATGGGGCCAACATACTGTATGGAGCAGCAACATGGGGCCAATATACTGTATGGAGCAGCATCATGGGGCCCATATACTGTATGGAGCAGCATCATGGGGCCAATATACTGTATGGAGCGGCATGGGGCTAATATATTGAATGGAGCAGTATGGGCCCATATACTGTATACAGCATCATTGGGCCAATATACTGTATGGAGCAGCATGGGGCCAATATACTGTATGGAGCAGTATGGGGCCAATATACTGTATGGAGCAGTATGGGCCCATATACTGTATACAGCATCATTGGGCCAATATACTGTATGGAGCAGCATGGGGCCAATATACTGTATGGAGCAGCATGGGGCCAATATACTGTATGGAGCAGTATGGGCCCATATACTGTATACAGCATCATTGGGCCAATATACTGTATGGAGCAGCATCATGGGGCCAATATACTGTATGGAGCAGCATGGGGCCAATATACTGTATGGAGCAGCATCATATGGGGCCAATATACTGTATGGAGCCGCATGGGGCCAATGTACTGTATGGAGCAGCATCAAATGGGGCCAATATACTGTATGGAGCAACATGGGGCCAATATACTGTATGGAGCAACATGGGGCCAATATGCTGTATGGAGCATCATGGGGGCCCATATACTGTATGGAGCATCATGGGGGCCCATATACTGTATGGAGCAGCATGGGGCCAATATACTGTATGGAGCAGCATCATGGGGCCCATATACTGTATGGAGCAGCATGGGGCCAATATATTGTATGGAGCAGCATGGGGCCAATATATTGTATGGAGCAGCATGGGCCAATATACTGTATGGAGCAGCATGGGGCCCATATACTGTATGGAGCAGCATGGGGCCAATATACTATTTGAAGCAGCATGGGTCCAATATACTGTATGGAGCAGCATGAGGCCAATATACGGTATGGAGCAGCATGGGGCCAATATACTATTTGAAGCAGCATGGGGCCAATATACTGTATGGAGCAGCATGAGGCCAATATACTGTATGGAGCAGCATGGGGCCAATATACTGTATGAAGCAGCATGGGGCCAATACACTGTATGGAGCAACATAGGGCCCATATACTGTATGGAGCAGCATGGGGCCAATATGCTGTATGGAGCAGCATGGGGCCCATATACTGTATGGAGAAGCATGGGGCCAATATACTGTATGGAGCCGCATGGGGCCAATATACTGTATGGAGCAGCAACATGGGGCCAATATACTGTATGGAGCAGCAACATGGGGCCAATATACTGTATGGAGCAGCAACATGGGGCCAATATACTGTATGGAGCAGCATGGGGCCAATATACTGTATGGAGCAACATGGGGCCCATATACTGTATGGATCAGCATGGGGCCCATATACTGTATGGAGCAGCATCATATGGGGCCAATATACTGAATGGAGCAGCATCATATGGGGCCAATATACTGTATGGAGCATCATATGGGGCCAATATACTGTATGGAGCAGCATCATGGGGCCAATATATTGTATGGAGCATCATGGGGCCAATATACTGTATAGAACAGCATGGGGCCAATATACTGTATGGAGCAGCAACATGGGGCCAATATACTGTATGGAGCAGCAACATGGGGCCCATATACTGTATGAACCATCAACATGGGGCCAATATACTGTATGGACCAGCATCATATGGGGCCAATATACTGTATGGAGCAGCATCATGGGGCCCATATACTATATGGAGCAGCATGGTGCAAATATATTGAATGGAGCAGCATGGGGCCAATATACTCTATGGAGCAGCATGGGACCAATATACTATATGGAGCAGCATGGGGCCAATATACTGTATGAAGCATCAACATGGGGCCAATATACTGTATGCAGCAGCATCATATGGGGCCAATATACTGTATGGAGCAGCATCATGGGGCCCATATACTGTATGGAGCAGCATGGGGCTAATATATTGAATGGAGCAGCATGGGGGCCCATATACTGTATGGAGCAGCATGGGGCTAATATACTGTTTGGAGCAGCATCATATGGGGCGAATATACTGTATGGAGCAGCATGGGGCTAATATACTGTTTGGAGCAGCATCATATGGGGCCAATATACTGTATGGAGCAGCATGGGGCCAATATACTGTATGGAGCAGCATCATATGGGGCCAATATACTGTATGGAGCAGCATCATGGGGCCAATATACTGTTTGGAGCAGCATGGGGCCAATATACTGTTTGGAGCAGCATCATATGGGGCCAATATACTGTATGGAGCAGCATGTGGCCAATATACTGTATGGAGCAGCATCATATGGGGCCAATATACTGTATGGAGCAGCATGGGGCCAATATACTGTATGGAGCAGCATCATGGGGCCCATATACTGTATGGAGCAGCATGGGGCCAATATATTGTATGGAGCAGCATGGGGCCAATATACTGTTTGGAGCAGCATCATATGGGGCCAATATACTGTATGGAGCAGCATGGGGCCAATATACTGTATGGAGCAGCATCATATGGGGCCAATATACTGTATGGAGCAGCATCATATGGGGCCAATATACTGTATGGAGCATCATATGGGGCCAATATACTGTATGGAGCAGCATCATGGGGCCAATATATTGTATGGAGCATCATGGGGCCAATATACTGTATAGAACAGCATGGGGCCAATATACTGTATGGAGCAGCAACATGGGGCCAATATACTGTATGGAGCAGCAACATGGGGCCCATATACTGTATGAACCATCAACATGGGGCCAATATACTGTATGGACCAGCATCATATGGGGCCAATATACTGTATGGAGCAGCATCATGGGGCCCATATACTATATGGAGCAGCATGGTGCAAATATATTGAATGGAGCAGCATGGGGCCAATATACTCTATGGAGCAGCATGGGACCAATATACTATATGGAGCAGCATGGGGCCAATATACTGTATGAAGCATCAACATGGGGCCAATATACTGTATGCAGCAGCATCATATGGGGCCAATATACTGTATGGAGCAGCATCATGGGGCCCATATACTGTATGGAGCAGCATGGGGCTAATATATTGAATGGAGCAGCATGGGGGCCCATATACTGTATGGAGCAGCATGGGGCTAATATACTGTTTGGAGCAGCATCATATGGGGCGAATATACTGTATGGAGCAGCATGGGGCTAATATACTGTTTGGAGCAGCATCATATGGGGCCAATATACTGTATGGAGCAGCATGGGGCCAATATACTGTATGGAGCAGCATCATATGGGGCCAATATACTGTATGGAGCAGCATCATGGGGCCAATATACTGTTTGGAGCAGCATGGGGCCAATATACTGTTTGGAGCAGCATCATATGGGGCCAATATACTGTATGGAGCAGCATGTGGCCAATATACTGTATGGAGCAGCATCATATGGGGCCAATATACTGTATGGAGCAGCATGGGGCCAATATACTGTATGGAGCAGCATCATGGGGCCCATATACTGTATGGAGCAGCATGGGGCCAATATATTGTATGGAGCAGCATGGGGCCAATATACTGTTTGGAGCAGCATCATATGGGGCCAATATACTGTATGGAGCAGCATGGGGCCAATATACTGTATGGAGCAGCATCATATGGGGCCAATATACTGTATGGAGCAGCATGGGGCCAATATACTGTATGGAGCAGCATCAAATGGGGCCAATATACTGTATGGAGCAACATGGGGCCAATATACTGTATGGAGCAGCATGGGGCCCATATACTGTATGGAGCATCATGGGGGCCCATATACTGTATGGAGCATCATGGGGGCCCATATACTGTATGGAGCAGCATCATGGGGCCCATATACTGTATGGAGCAGCATGGGGCCAATATATTGTATGGAGCATTATGGGGCCAATATATTGTATGGAGCAGCATGGGGCCAATATACTGTATGGAGCAGCATGGGGCCAATATACTGTATGGAGCAGCATGGGGCCAATATACTGTATGGAGCAGCATGGGGCCAATATACTGTATGGAGCAGTATCATATGGCGCCAATATACTATATGAAGCAGCATGGGGCCAATATACTGTATGGAGCAGCATGGGGCCAATATACGGTATGGAGCAGCATGGGGCCAATATACGGTATGGAGCAGCATAGGGCCCAAATACTGTATGGAGCAGCATGGGGCCAATATACTGTATGAAGCAGCATGGGGCCAATACACTGTATGGAGCAACATAGGGCCCATATACTGTATGGAGCAGCATGGGGCCAATATACTGTATGAAGCAGCATTACATGGGGCCCATATACTGTATGGAGCAGCATGGGGCCCATATACTGTATGGAGCACCATGGGGCCAATATACTGTATGTAGCAGCATCATATGGGGCCAGTATACTGTATGAAGCAACATGGGGCCAATATACTGTATGAAGCAGCATTACATGGGGCCCATATACTGTATGAAGCAGCATGGTGCCCATATACTGTATGGAGCAGCATGGGGCCAATATACTGTATGGATCAGCAACATGGGGCCAATATACTGTATGGAGCAGCAACATGGGGCCAATATACTGTATGGAGCAGCATGGGGCCCATATACTGTATGAAGCAGCATGGGGCCAATATACTGTATGGAGCAACATGGGGCCCATATACTGTATGGAGCAGCATGGGGCCAATATACTGTATGGAGCAGCATCATATGGGGCCAATATACTGTATGGAGCAGCATCATATGGGGCCAATATACTGTATGGAGCATCATATGGGGCCAATATACTGTATGGAGCAGCATCATATGGGAGCCAATATACTGTATGGAGCAGCATCATATGGGGCCAATATACTGTATGGAGCAGCATGGGGCCCATATACTGTATGGAGCACCATGGGGCCAATATACTGTATGTAGCAGCATCATATGGGGCCAGTATACTGTATGGAGCAGCATCATGGGGCCAATATACTGTATGGAGCAGCATGGGGCCAATATACTGTATAGAACAGCATGGGGCCAATATACTGTATGGAGCAGCAACATGGGGCCAATATACTGTATGGAGCAGCAACATGGGGCCCATATACTGTATGAACCATCAACATGGGGCCAATATACTGTATGGAGCAGCATCATATGGGGCCAATATACTGTATGGAGCAGCATCATGGGGCCCATATACTATATGGAGCAGCATGGGGCTAATGTATTGAATGGAGCAGCATGGGGCCAATATACTCTATGGAGCAGCATGGGACCAATATACTGTATGGAGCAGCATGGGGCCAATATACTGTTTGGAGCAGCATCATATGGGGCCAATATACTGTATGGAGCAGCATGGGGCCAATATACTGTATGGAGCAGCATCATATGGGGCCAATATACTGTATGGAGCAGCATCATATGGGGCCAATATACTGTATGGAGCATCATATGGGGCCAGTATACTGTATGGAGCAGCATCATGGGGCCAATATATTGTATGGAGCATCATGGGGCCAATATACTGTATAGAACAGCATGGGGCCAATATACTGTATGGAGCAGCAACATGGGGCCAATATACTGTATGGAGCAGCAACATGGGGCCCATATACTGTATGAACCATCAACATGGGGCCAATATACTGTATGGACCAGCATCATATGGGGCCAATATACTGTATGGAGCAGCATCATGGGGCCCATATACTATATGGAGCAGCATGGTGCAAATATATTGAATGGAGCAGCATGGGGCCAATATACTCTATGGAGCAGCATGGGACCAATATACTATATGGAGCAGCATGGGGCCAATATACTGTATGAAGCATCAACATGGGGCCAATATACTGTATGCAGCAGCATCATATGGGGCCAATATACTGTATGGAGCAGCATCATGGGGCCCATATACTGTATGGAGCAGCATGGGGCTAATATATTGAATGGAGCAGCATGGGGGCCCATATACTGTATGGAGCAGCATGGGGCTAATATACTGTTTGGAGCAGCATCATATGGGGCGAATATACTGTATGGAGCAGCATGGGGCTAATATACTGTTTGGAGCAGCATCATATGGGGCCAATATACTGTATGGAGCAGCATGGGGCCAATATACTGTATGGAGCAGCATCATATGGGGCCAATATACTGTATGGAGCAGCATCATGGGGCCAATATACTGTTTGGAGCAGCATGGGGCCAATATACTGTTTGGAGCAGCATCATATGGGGCCAATATACTGTATGAAGCAGCATGTGGCCAATATACTGTATGGAGCAGCATCATATGGGGCCAATATACTGTATGGAGCAGCATGGGGCCAATATACTGTATGGAGCAGCATCATGGGGCCCATATACTGTATGGAGCAGCATGGGGCCAATATATTGTATGGAGCAGCATGGGGCCAATATACTGTTTGGAGCAGCATCATATGGGGCCAATATACTGTATGGAGCAGCATGGGGCCAATATACTGTATGGAGCAGCATCATGGGGCCCATATACTGTATGGAGCAGCATGGGGCCAATATACTGTATGGAGCAGCATGGGGCCAATATACTGTATGGAGCAGCATCATATGGGGCCAATATACTGTATGGAGCAGCATGGGGCCAATATACTGTATGGAGCAGCATCAAATGGGGCCAATATACTGTATGGAGCAACATGGGGCCAATATACTGTATGGAGCAGCATGGGGCCCATATACTGTATGGAGCATCATGGGGGCCCATATACTGTATGGAGCAGCATCATGGGGCCCATATACTGTATGGAGCAGCATGGGGCCAATATATTGTATGGAGCATTATGGGGCCAATATATTGTATGGAGCAGCATGGGGCCAATATACTGTATGGAGCAGCATGGGGCCAATATACTGTATGGAGCAGCATGGGGCCAATATACTGTATGGAGCAGCATGGGGCCAATATACTGTATGGAGCAGCATGGGGCCAATATACTGTATGGAGCAGCATGGGGCCAATATACTGTATGGAGCAGTATCATATGGCGCCAATATACTATATGAAGCAGCATGGGGCCAATATACTGTATGGAGCAGCATGGGGCCAATATACGGTATGGAGCAGCATGGGGCCAATATACGGTATGGAGCAGCATAGGGCCCAAATACTGTATGGAGCAGCATGGGGCCAATATACTGTATGAAGCAGCATGGGGCCAATACACTGTATGGAGCAACATAGGGCCCATATACTGTATGGAGCAGCATGGGGCCAATATACTGTATGAAGCAGCATTACATGGGGCCCATATACTGTATGGAGCAGCATGGGGCCCATATACTGTATGGAGCACCATGGGGCCAATATACTGTATGTAGCAGCATCATATGGGGCCAGTATACTGTATGAAGCAACATGGGGCCAATATACTGTATGAAGCAGCATTACATGGGGCCCATATACTGTATGAAGCAGCATGGTGCCCATATACTGTATGGAGCAGCATGGGGCCAATATACTGTATGGATCAGCAACATGGGGCCAATATACTGTATGGAGCAGCAACATGGGGCCAATATACTGTATGGAGCAGCATGGGGCCCATATACTGTATGAAGCAGCATGGGGCCAATATACTGTATGGAGCAACATGGGGCCCATATACTGTATGGAGCAGCATGGGGCCAATATACTGTATGGAGCAGCATCATATGGGGCCAATATACTGTATGGAGCAGCATCATATGGGGCCAATATACTGTATGGAGCATCATATGGGGCCAATATACTGTATGGAGCAGCATCATATGGGAGCCAATATACTGTATGGAGCAGCATCATATGGGGCCAATATACTGTATGGAGCAGCATGGGGCCCATATACTGTATGGAGCACCATGGGGCCAATATACTGTATGTATCAGCATCATATGGGGCCAGTATACTGTATGGAGCAGCATCATGGGGCCAATATACTGTATGGAGCAGCATGGGGCCAATATACTGTATAGAACAGCATGGGGCCAATATACTGTATGGAGCAGCAACATGGGGCCAATATACTGTATGGAGCAGCAACATGGGGCCAATATACTGTATGGAGCAGCAACATGGGGCCCATATACTGTATGAACCATCAACATGGGGCCAATATACTGTATGGAGCAGCATCATATGGGGCCAATATACTGTATGGAGCAGCATCATGGGGCCCATATACTATATGGAGCAGCATGGGGCTAATGTATTGAATGGAGCAGCATGGGGCCAATATACTCTATGGAGCAGCATGGGACCAATATACTGTATGGAGCAGCATGGGGCCAATATACTGTATGAAGCATCATATGGGGCCAATATACTGTATGTAGCAGCATCATGGGGCCCATATACTGTATGGAGCAGCATGGGGCTAATATATTGAATGGAGCAGCATGGGGGCCCATATACTGTATGCAGCATCATGGGGCCAATATAATGTATGGAGCAGCATGGGGCCAATATACTGTTTGGAGCAGCATCATATGGGGCCAATATATTGTATGGAGCAGCATGGGCCAATATATTGTATGGAGCAGTATGGGGCCAATATATTGTATGGAGCAGAATGGGCCAATATACTGTATGGAGCAGCATGGGGCCAATATACTGTATGGAGCAGCATGGGGCCAATATACTGTATGGAGCAGTATCATATGGCGCCAATATACTATATGAAGCAGCATGGGGCCAATATACTGTATGGAGCAGCATGGGGCCAATATACGGTATGGAGCAGCATGGGGCCAATATACGGTATGAAGCAGCATAGGGCCCAAATACTGTATGGAGCAGCATGGGGCCAATATACTGTATGGAGCAACATAGGGCCCATATACTGTATGGAGCAGCATGGGGCCAATATACTGTATGAAGCAGCATTACATGGGGCCCATATACTGTATGGAGCAGCATGGGGCCCATATACTGTATGGAGCACCATGGGGCCAATATACTGTATGTAGCAGCATCATATGGGGCCAGTATACTGTGTGGAGCAGCATGGGGCCAATATACTGTATGGAGCAGCATGGGGCCAATATACTGTATGGAGCAGCATGGGGCCAATATACTGTATGGAGCAGCAACATGGGGCCAATATACTGCATGAAGCAGCATGGGGCCAATATACTGTATGGAGCAGCATGGGGCCAATATACAGTATGGAGCAGCATGGGGCCAATATACTGTATGGAGCAGCAACATGGGGCCAATATACTGTATGGAGCAGCAACATGGGGCCAATATACTGTATGGAGCAGCAACATGGGGTCAATATACTGTATGGAGCAGCAACATGGGGCCAATATACTGTATGGAGCAGCAACATGGGGCCAATATACTGTATGGAGCAGCAACATGGGGCCAATATACTGTATGGAGCAGCATGGGGCCTATATACTGTATGAAGCAGCATGGGGCCAATATACTGTATGGAGCAACATGGGGCCCATATACTGTATGGAGCAGCATGGGGCCAATATACTGTATGGAGCAGCATCATATGGGGCCAATATACTGTATGGAGCAGCATCATATGGGGCCAATATACTGTATGGAGCATCATATGGGGCCAATATACTGTATGGAGCAGCATCATATGGGAGCCAATATACTGTATGGAGCAGCATCATATGGGGCCAATATACTGTATGGAGCAGCATCATATGGGGCTAGTATACTGTATGGAGCAGCATCATGGGGCCAATATATTGTATGGAGCAGCATGGGGCTCATATACTGTATAGAACAGCATGGGGCCAATATACTGTATAGAACAGCATGGGGCCAATATACTGTATGGAGCATCATATGGGGCCAATATACTGTATGGAGCAGCATCATATGGGAGCCAATATACTGTATGGAGCAGCATCATATGGGGCCAATATACTGTATGGAGCAGCATCATATGGGGCTAGTATACTGTATGGAGCAGCATCATGGGGCCAATATATTGTATGGAGCAGCATGGGGCTCATATACTGTATGGAGCAGCATGGGGCCAATATACTGTATAGAACAGCATGGGGCCAATATACTGTATGGAGCAGCAACATGGGGCCAATATACTGTATGGAGCAGCAACATGGGGCCCATATACTGTATGAACCATCAACATGGGGCCAATATACTGTATGGAGCAGCATCATATGGGGCCAATATACTGTATGGAGCAGCATCATGGGGCCCATATACTATATGGAGCAGCATGGGGCCAATATACTCTATGGAGCAGCATGGGACCAATATACTGTATGGGGCAGCATGGGGCCAATATACTGTATGAAGCATCAACATGGGGCCAATATACTGTATGCAGCAGCATCATATGGGTCCAATATACTGTATGGAGCAGCATCATGGGGCCCATATACTGTATGGAGCAGCATGGGGCCAATATACTGTATGCAGCATCATGGGGCCAATATACTGTATGGAGCAGCATGAGGCCAATATACTGTTTGGAGCAGCATCATATGGGGCCAATATACTGTATGGAGCAGCATGGGGCCAATATACTGTATGGAGCAGCATCATATGGGGCCAATATACTGTATGGAGCAGCATGGTGCCAATATACTGTTTGGAGCAGCATGGGGCCAATATACTGTTTGGAGCAGCATCATATGGGGCCAATATACTGTATGGAGCAGCATGGGGCCAATATACTGTATGGAGCAGCATCATATGGGGCCAATATACTGTATGGAGCAGCATGGGGCCAATATACTGTATGGAGCAACATGGGGCCAATATACTGTATGGAGCAGCATGGGGCCCATATACTATATGGAGCATCATGGGGGCCCATATACTGTATGGAGCAGCATCATGGGGCCCATATACTGTATGGAGCAGCATGGGGCCAATATATTGTATGGATCAGCATGGGGCCAATATATTGTATGGAGCAGCATGGGCCAATATACTGTATGGAGCAGCATGGGGCCAATATACTGTATGGAGCAGCATGGGGCCAATATACTGTATGGAGCAGTATCATATGGCGCCAATATACTATATGAAGCAGCATGGGGCCAATATACTGTATGGAGCAGCATGGGGCCAATATACGGTATGTAGCAGCATGGGGCCAATATACGGTATGGAGCAGCATAGGGCCTAAATACTGTATGGAGCAGCATGGGGCCAATATACTGTATGAAGCAGCATGGGGCCAATACACTGTATGGAGCAACATAGGGCCCATATACTGTATGGAGCAGCATGGGGCCAATATACTGTATGAAGCAGCATTACATGGGGCCCATATACTGTATGAAGCAGCATGGGGCCCATATACTGTATGGAGCACCATGGGGCCAATATACTGTATGTAGCAGCATCATATGGGGCCAGTATACTGTATGGAGCAACATGGGGCCAATATACTGTATGAAGCAGCATTACATGGGGCCCATATACTGTATGAAGCAGCATGGTGCCCATATACTGTATGGAGCAGCATGGGGCCAATATACTGTATGGAGCAGCAACATGGGGCCAATATACTGTATGGAGCAGCAACATGGGGCCAATATACTGTATGGAGCAGCAACATGGGGCCAATATACTGTATGGAGCAGCATGGGGCCCATATACTGTATGAAGGAGCATGGGGCCAATATACTGTATGGAGCAACATGGGGCCCATATACTGTATGGAGCAGCATGGGGCCAATATACTGTATGGAGCAGCATCATATGGGGCCAATATACTGTATGGAGCAGCATCATATGGGGCCAATATACTGTATGGAGCATCATATCGGGCCAATATACTGTATGGAGCAGTATCATATGGGGCCAATATACAGTATGGAGCAGCATGGGGCCAATATACTGTATGGAGCAGCATCATATGGGGCCAATATACTGTATGGAGCAGCATGGGGCCAATATACTGTATGGAGCAGCATGGGGCCAATATACTGTATGGAGCAGCAACATGGGGCCAATATACTGTATGTAGCAGCATCATATGGGGCCAGTATACTCTATGGAGCAACATGGGGCCAATATACTGTATGGAGCAGCATCATATGGGGCCAATATACTGTATGGAGCAGCATCATATGGGGCCAATATACTGTATGGAGCAGCATCATATGGGGCCAATATACTGTATGGAGCATCATATCGGGCCAATATACTGTATGGAGCAGTATCATATGGGGCCAATATACAGTATGGAGCAGCATGGGGCCAATATACTGTATGGAGCAGCATCATATGGGGCCAATATACTGTATGGAGCAGCATGGGGCCAATATACTGTATGGAGCAGCATGGGGCCAATATACTGTATGGAGCAGCAACATGGGGCCAATATACTGTATGTAGCAGCATCATATGGGGCCAGTATACTCTATGGAGCAACATGGGGCCAATATACTGTATGGAGCAGCATCATATGGGGACAATATACTGTCTGGAGCAGCATTACATGGGGCCCATAATTCTGTATGGATATGGTCACTGTATCATCTGTATATACCTGTATTATAGCATATATAGGCACTCTGTATATGCTGTAATGTCACCGGTGATCACTGTATTACCTGTACACTATATCGAGGGCTCCTGTGTATAATGTCACTGGTGATCCCTGTATTACCTGTACACTGACACTATATACAGAGTTCCTGTGTATAATATCACCAGTGATAATATTAGTGTTATTAGTATTGTGTTTTTTGTTAATGATCACTATTGTATTATTCGGTCACTATGTGATGGTAATATGTGATCTGTTCATGATGTGAAGGTATTATTCGTTCACTATGTGGTCTGGTCATGGTGTAACGGTATTATTCAGTCACTATGTGGAGGTAATATGTGGTCTTGTCATGGTGTGACTGTATTAATCGCCTGTATGTGGTATTTGATCACTATGTGGTCTGGTCATAGTGTGGCGGTATTTGTTCCCTGTATGTGGTATTATTTGGTCACAGTGTGGTGTTAATATGTAGCCTGGTCACAGTGTGGCAGTATTTATCCCTTGTATGTGGTGGCATTGCTCTTGGTATAGCAGATTGTGTTGTGTATGGCGGCCATTTGTTCTCTCTGATATCAATAAGGGGAAGATTCTTGATTTCTAATACAGATTAAATACTTGGATGTTTAACCCCTCTCTGTTCTGTGACTATTACACAGTAGCAAATATGCACTTACAGGTGTTCTATGGTGAAAACAAATCACCTATCCTAAGGCCACGTTCACACTATCAATATTTGGTCAGTATATTACATCAGTATATTACATCAGTATTTGTAAGCCAAAACCAGGAGTGGGTAATAATGGAGAAGTGGTGACATGTTTCTATTATACTTTTCCTCTGATTGTTCCTCTCCTGGTTTTGGCTTACAAATACTGATGTAAAATACTGACCAAATACTGAACATGGCCAAAGGATATGTGACGCCTCTTCTCGGAAGCCCCTGTTTACCCTGGGAGATGGGGGACTCGGAGTCGGGTCCTGTGATGGAGAGATGGGGTGCAGCCGTGGCCCGGACCCGCTCCGTGCCCAGGGCCGTCACATTTAAAAAAGGGTGGTATGGGCTTATCCGGGTTGAGTGGCTGGTTACGACTACGCCACCTGTGGCACCTGGTGAAGGCCACCAGCGCCGCTGCAGTCCGCTGAGGCAAGGGTGGTATGGCGGCCGTCGTTGTTTCTACTCCCCACAGGCGAAGCAAGGCCTCAGGGCAGAGAGGCAGGATGACGGGGATAGTAGTCTAGGAGGTCTGGTGCTGCGTAGCGCAGTGTAGTGCAGGATAAAGAGGCCGGAGGCCATAGGGGTGAACTTCCAAGGCTTTACTCACGAAAGAGATGGCAGTAGGAAGGCGACTCCCTGCTCCTCGCGGAGTTCTGCGGTCACCAGAGACGGGGGGTCCGACAACCTCCGAGTAAGTCCAGTGTTAAATCAAGATTCCGCAACAGAGTGTTCCTAGACTTCAGACCGGGTCCTTTCCTGTCTGTGTGTGTGTAGATAGGCCGGGTCTCCCTCTGAACTTCACTCAGAAACGGGGTACGGGTGGCAGCTCCGCTCCTTCCGATACCCAGTGGGATCCTCAGGGCCTACCCGGGCTTCCCTGACCAGGACGTAGAGTAGCAAGATCAGGTGTCGGGGGCCTGTACCCCTTTTTGCAGCCGGAATCCCTCTGACTAGATCAGCATAGAGAGGACAGGTAGCGTAGACCGCTCCGTCTGCATCCTCCCTGGGATCCATTTGCTATGGAGCTACACTCTTAAGCTCCGGGCCTTCTTGGTCATGGTCCTTGACCGGACTGAGACATTCATTATCTGCAACCTGCCCCTCGACCCAAGGTCAGGGTACGAGGGCCGCGTCTCCCTCCGCTGCAGGTCCACACAGGATCCACTTTCAGCGTGGGGTATCAGAATACCAGAGACTTCTAACAAGGACAACGACAAAAGACCAACAACCAAGATGGCTGTGTATTAAATATGAAATTTAAAGTGTCACTAAAATGTGAGTCCTCCACCCTCACCCACTAAATGGTTCCCCTAGCTCTTGGTTCCCCAGTCTCCCTGCAACCAGGAGGGCAGCACCTAGTGCATTCTAGCCCCCTCTGGTGGGAGAAGTGTGGTGTTGGATGTGAAGGAAGGGTCCTGACCATCGCACTGTTCTTACCTCAGAGGAGGAACACTACACTCTATTAAAGAAGTGCAGCATCCCTGTGGCGGTCGAACCCTCAGGGGCGCCACATTCCCCCCTGGTGAAACACAGCACGTCCGCGGGCTGCAAAAGAGTAACACCTAGGAAAGTTTTCTTTTTATATAACAACAAACTATCTTCCCTTTATGGGAGGCACATCTTCTTAAACGTTACAAATATAACAATACATTATAAAAGTACAAAGGTATAAAAGTATAAAAGTTCTAGCATTTCCCAGAGACATTATATGCAGACAGACGGGTTAAAGTGCAAAGACGCAGAGTTAGTTCAGAAGTGCGAGGGACCTGTCCCAAACCCTCAACGTGGGCCCTGGGGTGGCTGCAGGGCATGAAGATCCCGAGTTGGACCTCCAGGAGAGCCACCCTGACAGGTTTTTCTTCTGAGGTCTGAGGTAGAAATATACGCGGTTTTGCATAAAACCAATAGGGAGCACCTAAATAGATGCAAACTATATACAAAGGAGAGTCTGTCTTCTGCAAGTCCACAGGGACCAATGTCTCTAGAAACCGGGGTCAACAAATCAAAGCATAAACGTCAACATTTTAACTTTTTAACAAGTTACAACCGCCGGGGCTGCTTAGATCTCGGGTTCTCTCCTTGGAAAAGGCTCGTTCCTCCCTACGGAGGCTGACCGGTCCTCTGAGGCTGAGCGCGAGGGGGCGTCGCTCCCGGACACTTTGTGGAAATCCAGGGCGTACCACCCCCGCACCCCTTGGTGGCGAGAGTAAGTTACTACATCGCCCGGGAAGAGGTTCCGGCCAGGGTATCCCTTCCTCCGCCGCGACTCGACGTCCCGCCGGCTGACAAAGACGTCGTCCTGGTACTGGGGACTCCTGATGAACCCCCACCCCGCCTCATGGTGGAAGCGGACGACTTGCCCTTCCACTCGGGGACTGGGACGGGTTCGCCTCTTCCTGTCGGGCCCAGGACTTGGCAGCTTTGGCCCGCACCTCGAGACGCTCGCAGCGGACCTCCCTTTGGTGTTGCTCCCGTGTGAGCTGGTGGATCTTCTCATGGCCCCGCTCACTCCTCCTCTGCGCTTCAGCCCTGGTCTCCCGGGGGAAGCCCATCAGGTCCCCCCCCTGGTTGTCCCAGGCCCACTCCTCAGCCTCCGGCCTGGTGACTGACGGTGCGGGTAGCGGTGTCATAAGGGCTTGCTGCGGGTCCTCTGCAGCGCGGACCAGTCCGGGTTGGAGCCGGTGGACACCTCTGCAGCTTCAGGTACTTCAGATTTGGGAGTAGGGCGGCATCGCAGGTCCCCACCTATAGCTGCCGCTTGCAGCTCCGGAGCAAAGACCTGCTCCCAGGTGACCGCGCCGGGCAGGAGATGTTTGGCCATGAGGTCCAGGACAGGAACGGTAGGCTCAGCAGCCGGGGCAGGGGTAGCACACTCACCCGCCTCTGGGCCGCTCGCGACCTCTGTCACCGTGTCTCCTTCCGCTTCAACTCCTTGGCGGCGGGCCCGGATGCGCAGCAACATTTCTTCCTGCCACGCAGCCGTCGCCGCCTTCTGGGCCTCTTTCTGTCTCCGCACGAGACCCGGGGCTTCCTGGTGGAGAAACTCCAAATCTCCCGATGTAAGAACGCTGCCGCTTCGCTCCCTTCCGGGTGAAGGGCCTGAACCAGGTTCAGAAGGCTCGGTAGGTTGCGCTCCAGAAGCGTCCATGTCTGCTCCCGAAGATTGCCAACCTCCGACTGCAAATGGGCGCACCTTGTTGCTTTTCTTCTTCCTCCTCTTTCGGGGCGGTTCCTGGGCGGCATGCTGACAGGCCCGTCTTCGTTCAGCCCATCCGATTTGACAGGCATTACCCCGCGGACAGTCTCTGATGGAAGGTGCAGTCCTCACTTTTGGCGCCAAGCGGGAGCCCAGCCCACGATGGGAGGTGTTTGAAGACCGTCTTTTCACAGCATTATGGCGCCTGTTCTTCTAGGGCGGGCGCCATTTTAAGGGGAAAACAACAGTTCAAGGTGTAAGGCACACAGTACCCAGTAGCAATGGGTAATTCCTTCCTTTGCTGCGGGCACGAGATCCTGCCAACTATGCCAAGTTGTGACGCCTCTTCTCGGAAGCCCCTGTTTACCCTGGGAGATCGGGGACTCGGAGTCGGGTCCTGTGATGGAGAGATGGGATGCAGCCGTGGCCCGGACCCGCTCCGTGCCCAGGGCCGTCACATTTAAAAAAGGGTGGTATGGGCTTATCCGGGTTGAGTGGCTGGTTATGACTACGCCACCTGTGGCACCTGGTGAGAGGCAGCCAGCGCCGCTGTAGTCCGCTGAGGCAAGGGTGGTATGGCGGCCGTCGTTGTTACTACTCCCCACAGGCGGAGCAAGGCCTCAGGGCAGAGAGGCAGGATGATGGGGATAGTAGTCTAGGAGGTCTGGTGCTGCGTAGCGCGGTGTAGTGCAGAATAAAGAGGCCGGAGGCCATAGGGGTGAACTTCCAAGGCTTTACTCACGAAAGAGATGGTAGTAGGAAGGCAACTCCCTGCTCCTCGCGGAGTTCCGCGGTCACCAGAGACGGGGGGTCCGACAACCTCCGAGTAAGTCCAGTGTTAAATCAAGACCCCGTAACAGAGTGTTTCTAGACTTCAGACCGGGTCCTTTCCTCTCTGTGTGTGTGTAAATAGGCCGGGTCTCCCTCTGAACTTCAGTCAGAAACGGGGTACGGGTGGCAGCTCCGCTCCTTCCGATACCCAGTGGGATCCTCAGGGCCTACCCGGGCTTCCCTGACCAGGACGTAGAGTAGCAAGATCAGGTGTCGGGGGCCGGTACCCCTTTTTGCAGCCGGAATCCCTCTGACTAGATCAGCATAGAGAGGACAGGTGGCGTAGACCGCTCCGTCTGCATCCTCCCTGGGATCCATTTGCTATGGAGCTACACTCTTAAGCTCCGGGCCTTCTTGGTCATGGTCCTTGACCGGGCTGAGACATTCATTATCTGCAACCTGCCCCTTGACCCAAGGCCAGGGTACGAGGGCCGCGTCTCCCTCCGCTGCAGGTCCACACAGGATCCACTTTCAGCGTGGGGTATCACAATACCAGAGACTTCTAACAAGGACAACAACAAAAGACCAACAACCAAGATGGCTGTGTATTAAATATGAAATTTAAAGTGTCACTAAAATGTGAGTCCTCCACCCTCACCCACTAAATGGTTCCCCTAGCTCTTTGTTCCCCAGTCTCCCTGCATCCAGGAGGGCAGCACCTAGTGCATTCTAGCCCCCTCTGGTGGGAGAAGTGTGGTGTTGGATGTGAAGGAAGGGTCCTGACCATCGCACTGTTCTTACCTCAGAGGAGGAACACTACACTCTATTAAAGAAGTGCAGCATCCCTGTGGCGGTCGAACCCTCAGGGGCGCCACAGATAAGTGATAAGTTATTTATTAGTGGGGGGTCGACTGCTGAGACCTGCACCGATCTGCAGATTGTGGAGCCTTTATCCTCATTAGTATCGAGCGACTCGACCACTGATCCACTCATTATCTAAGGGGCTGCACTTGGCTTTTTCTGGAAGACCCCAAAGAGGATGAATGGAGCTGCGGTCAGACATCACACCTACCGCTCCATTTTAAAAATAGGGATAAAAATTCCCCATTCTTCCGATCGGTGCGGTTTCCAATGCTCGGATTCCACCCATCAATAAGTTATCACTTTTCTAACCTGTGGATCGGTGATGATTTGTTTTAATCAAAGAACCCTTTAATGCAAACTATCGTAATTCTGTGTACATCCCAGTTATGGTGGCGCACCGTAGATTTGCAGGAGCCGCCTGTGTTTTACAGTCGATGCTCCACTATAACGGGAATAATGGATAACAGGTATTGCATATAGATGTAGGGTGGGCCCCTAGAGTCAATTTTCCCTGTGGGCACCAGACACCCCAGTCCGACCCTGCACCTAATCTCCACACAAGAGGCAGCAAGATGGCCGACACCCCCACACAACGCGCATTTCTGCACAGTGCAGTTTGCACTGAAGTGTGTGGGGTCGCCACACCTGTGACAGAGCTTCGGTTGCCCCTGGTAGAAGACCAGGATACGATCCCTACCCAGGAAGGCAGACGATGGAATGTGGGCAACCGTACCACCTGAACGCTTAAGTTTTACCATAAACGTCCAGGCCCCTGACCAGATACCAAACTCGTCGCGGTTTTTCTTTGCCATCTCCACCACCTCTCCATACCGACCAAGCCACGTCATGATGTCATAGCAAGAAAGCGACTCGTTACGAGTCATCACGGTCACTTTCTTGATCTGGTTTTGGCGAGACACTGCCTGAACAGCAAAGTCTCGCCAGTTGGGCTCATTTTTTGCCAACTCATAATTCGTCCAGAAGAGCTCAAGCCCCTCTGGCCGAACAAAGCTGACATCAAACTCAGGCGTGGAATAGGGATGTATCAAGGCGTAGATGTCAATCGCCTTGAAGCCCATCCTCAGCAGGAGCTCCACAACTTTAGACCTTGGAGGACATGCATCACTGCCCCTCCACTGAAGACGGACCACATTCCTACGCACACTGCCTGGCCCGGCTGATGGAAGGGACCACAGTGTAACCCCCCTTTTTGCTCTCAGAAGGCCCCGAGGCCATGCCTCTCTATCCAGAAGGATAGATCAACCTCTCGACCCTCTACCATTAGTGATCTCTAGCCTTTCTTTAGAACCCCCAGAAGGCGCCGTTGCAACATGCTGTCACCACAGCCTGGAGACGAGGAGGAGGAGGATGCCCTATTTGCCCCGGAGGTGACTCTGCCATAATTCTGGACAGGCGTTGCCACCACCGGGGGAGCAACCGCACCAGTGACTACATCACCCTCAACAGCATCACTATTACCCACCTCCATCTCACCCTCCATTAGACCAGCAACCACACCACTAGACAGTGAACTTGCCTCATTTGTATAATACTCCAGAGCAGCACTCACTATTCTGCTGGTGCAGTCACTGTGTACATACATTACATTACTGATCCTGTACTGATCCTGAGTTACCTTCTGTATTATACTCCAGAGCTGCACTCACTATTCTACTGGTGCAGTCACTGTGTACATACATTACATTACTGATCCTGAGTTACATCCTGTATTATACTCCAGAGCTGCACTCACTATTCTGCTGGTGCAGTCACTTTGTACATACATTACATTACTGATCCTGAGTTACATCCTGTATTATACTCCAGAGCTGCACTCACTATTCTGCTGGTGCAGTCACTGTGTACATACATTACATTACTGATCCTGTACTGATCCTGAGTTACATCCTGTATTATACTCCAGAGCTGCACGCACTATTCTGCTTGTGCAGTCACTGTGTACATACATTACATTACTGATCCTGAGTTACCTCCTGTATTATACTCCAGAGCTGCACTCACTATTCTGCTGGTGCAGTCACTGTGTACATACATTACTGATCCTGAGTTTCATCCTGTATTATACTCCAGAGCTGCACTCACTATTCAACTGGTGCAGTCACTGTGTACATACATTACATTACTGGTCCTGTACTGATCCTGAGTTACATCCTGTATTATACTCCAGAGCTGCTCTCACTATTCTGCTGGTGCAGTCACTGTGTACATACATTACATTACTGATCCTGAGTTACCTCCTGTACTATACTCCAGAGCTGCACTCACTATTCTGCTGGTGCAGGCACTGTGTACATACATTACATTACTGATCCTGAGTTACATCCTGTATTATACTCCAGAGCTGCACTCACTATTCTGCTGATGCTGTCACTGTGTACATACATTACATTACTGATCCCGAGTTACATCCTGTATTATACTCCAGAGCTGCACTCACTATTCTGCTGGTGCAGTCACTGTGTACATACATTACATTACTGATCCGGAGTTACATCCTGTATTATACTCCAGAGCTGCACTCACTATTCTGCTGGTGCAGTCACTGTGTACATACATTACTGATCCTGAGTTACATCCTGTATTATACTCCAGAGCTGCACTCACTATTCTGCTGGTGCAGTCACTGTGTATATACATTACATTACTGATCCTGTACTGATCCTGAGTTACATCCTGTATTATACTCCAGAGCTGCTCTCACTATTCTGCTGGTGCAGTCACTGTGTACATACATTACATTACTGATCCTGAGTTACATCCTGTATTATACTCCAGAGCTGCACTCACTATTCTGCTGGTGCAGTCACTGTGTATATACATTACATTACTGATCCTGTACTGATCCTGAGTTACATCCTGCATTATACTCCAGAGCTGCACTCACTATTCTGCTGGTGCAGTCACTGTGTACATACATTACATTACTGATCCTGAGTTACCTCCTGTATTATACTCCAGAGCTGCACTCACTATTCTGCTGGTGCAGTCACTGTGTATATACATTACATTACTGATCCTGAGTTACATCCTGTATTATATTCCAGGGCTGCACTCACTATTCTGCTGGTGCAGTCACTGTGTACATACATTACATTACTGATCCTGAGTTACCTCCTGTATTATACTCCAGAGCTGCACTCACTATTCTGCTGGTGGAGTCACTGTGTACATACATTACATTACTGATCCTGTACTGATCCTGAGTTACCTCCTGTATTATACTCCAGAGCTGTACTCACTATTCTTCTGGTGCAGTCACTGTGTACATACATTACATTACTGATCCTGAGTTACCTCCTGTATTATACTCCAGAGCTGCACTCACTATTCTGCTGGTGCAGTCACTGTGTACATACATTACATTACTGATCCTGAGTTATCTCCTGTATTATACTCCAGAGCTGCACTCACTATTCTGCTGGTGGAGTCACTGTGTACATACATTACATTACTGATCCTGTACTGATCCTGAGTTACCTCCTGTATTATACTCCAGAGCTGCACTCACTATTCTTCTGGTGCAGTCACTGTGTACATACATTACATTACTGATCCTGAGTTACCTCCTGTATTATACTCCAGAGCTGCACTCACTATTCTGCTGGTGCAGTCACTGTGTATATACATTACATTACTGATCCTGTACTGATCCTGAGTTACATCCTGTATTATACTCCAGGGCTGCACTCACTATTCAGCTGGTGCAGTCACTGTGTACATACATTACATTACTGATCCTGAGTTACCTCCTGTATTATACTCCAGAGCTGCACTCACTATTCTGGTGGTGGAGTCACTGTGTACATACATTACATTACTGATCCTGTACTGATCCTGAGTTGCATCATGTATTATACTCCAGAGCTGCACTCACTATTCTGCTGGTGCAGTCACTGTGTACATACATTACATTACTGATCCTGTACTGATCCTGAGTTACCTTCTGTATTATACTCCAGAGCTGCACTCACTATTCTACTGGTGCAGTCACTGTGTACATACATTACATTACTGATCCTGAGTTACATCCTGTATTATACTCCAGAGCTGCACTCACTATTCTGCTGGTGCAGTCACTTTGTACATACATTACATTACTGATCCTGAGTTACATCCTGTATTATGCTCCAGAGCTGCACTCACTATTTTGCTGGTGCAGTCACTGTGTACATACATTACATTACTGATCCTGAGTTACCTCCTGTATTATACTCCAGAGCTGCACTCACTATTCTGCTTGTGCAGTCACTGTGTACATACATTACTGATCCTGAGTTTCATCTTGTATTATACTCCAGAGCTGCACTCACTATTCTGCTGGTGCAGTCACTGTGTACATACATTACATTACTGATCCTGAGTTACATCCTGTATTATACTCCAGAGCTGCACTCACTATTTTGCTGGTGCAGTCACTGTGTACATACATTACATTACTGATCCTGAGTTACCTCCTGTATTATACTCCAGAGCTGCACTCACTATTCTGCTGGTGCAGTCACTGTGTACATACATTACTGATCCTGAGTTTCATCTTGTATTATACTCCAGAGCTGCACTCACTATTCTGCTGGTGCAGTCACTGTGTGCATACATTACATTACTGATCCTGAGTTACATCCTGTATTATACTCCAGAGCTGCACTCACTATTCTGCTGGTGCAGTCACTGTGTACATACATTACATTACTGATCCTGAGTTACCTTCTGTATTATACTCCAGAGCTGCACTCACTATTCTACTGGTGCAGTCACTGTGTACATACATTACATTACTGATCCTGAGTTACATCCTGTATTATACTCCAGAGCTGCACTCACTATTCTGCTGGTGCAGTCACTTTGTACATACATTACATTACTGATCCTGAGTTACATCCTGTATTATACTCCAGAGCTGCACTCACTATTTTGCTGGTGCAGTCACTGTGTACATACATTACATTACTGATCCTGAGTTACCTCCTGTATTATACTCCAGAGCTGCACTCACTATTCTGCTTGTGCAGTCACTGTGTACATACATTACTGATCCTGAGTTTCATCTTGTATTATACTCCAGAGCTGCACTCACTATTCTGCTGGTGCAGTCACTGTGTACATACATTACATTACTGATCCTGAGTTACATCCTGTATTATACTCCAGAGCTGCACTCACTATTCTGCTGGTGCAGTCACTGTGTACATACATTACATTACTGATCCTGAGTTACCTTCTGTATTATACTCCAGAGCTGCACTCACTATTCTACTGGTGCAGTCACTGTGTACATACATTACATTACTGATCCTGAGTTACATCCTGTATTATACTCCAGAGCTGCACTCACTATTCTGCTGGTGCAGTCACTTTGTACATACATTACATTACTGATCCTGAGTTACATCCTGTATTATACTCCAGAGCTGCACTCACTATTTTGCTGGTGCAGTCACTGTGTACATACATTACATTACTGATCCTGAGTTACCTCCTGTATTATACTCCAGAGCTGCACTCACTATTCTGCTTGTGCAGTCACTGTGTACATACATTACTGATCCTGAGTTTCATCCTGTATTATACTCCAGAGCTGCACTCACTATTCTGCTGGTGCAGTCACTGTGTACATACATTACATTACTGATCCTGAGTTACATCCTGTATTATACTCCAGAGCTGCACTCACTATTTTGCTGGTGCAGTCACTGTGTACATACATTACATTACTGATCCTGAGTTACCTCCTGTATTATACTCCAGAGCTGCACTCACTATTCTGCTGGTGCAGTCACTGTGTACATACATTACTGATCCCGAGTTACATCGTGTATTATACTCCAGAGCTGCACTCACTATTCTGCTGGTGCAGTCACTGTGTACATACATTACATTACTGATCCGGAGTTACATCCTGCATTATACTGCAGAGCTGCACTCACTATTCTGCTGGTGCAGTCACTGTGTACATACATTACTGATCCTGAGTTACATCCTGTATTATACTCCAGAGCTGCACTCACTATTCTGCTGGTGCAGTCACTGTGTATATACATTACATTACTGATCCTGTACTGATCCTGAGTTACATCCTGTATTATACTCCAGAGCTGCTCTCACTATTCTGCTGGTGCAGTCACTGTGTACATACATTACATTACTGATCCTGAGTTACATCCTGTATTATACTCCAGAGCTGCACTCACTATTCTGCTGGTGCAGTCACTGTGTATATACATTACATTACTGATCCTGTACTGATCCTGAGTTACATCCTGCATTATACTCCAGAGCTGCACTCACTATTCTGCTGGTGCAGTCACTGTGTACATACATTACATTACTGATCCTGAGTTACCTCCTGTATTATACTCCAGAGCTGCACTCACTATTCTGCTGGTGCAGTCACTGTGTATATACATTACATTACTGATCCTGTACTGATCCTGAGTTACCTCCTGTATTATACTCCAGAGCTGCACTCACTATTCTTCTGGTGCAGTCACTGTGTACATACATTACATTACTGATCCTGAGTTACCTCCTGTATTATACTCCAGAGCTGCACTCACTATTCTGCTGGTGCAGTCACTGTGTACATACATTACATTACTGATCCTGAGTTATCTCCTGTATTATACTCCAGAGCTGCACTCACTATTCTGCTGGTGGAGTCACTGTGTACATACATTACATTACTGATCCTGTACTGATCCTGAGTTACCTCCTGTATTATACTCCAGAGCTGCACTCACTATTCTTCTGGTGCAGTCACTGTGTACATACATTACATTACTGATCCTGAGTTACCTCCTGTATTATACTCCAGAGCTGCACTCACTATTCTGCTGGTGCAGTCACTGTGTATATACATTACATTACTGATCCTGTACTGATCCTGAGTTACATCCTGTATTATACTCCAGGGCTGCACTCACTATTCTGCTGGTGCAGTCACTGTGTACATACATTACATTACTGATCCTGAGTTACCTCCTGTATTATACTCCAGAGCTGCACTCACTATTCTGGTGGTGGAGTCACTGTGTACATACATTACATTACTGATCCTGTACTGATCCTGAGTTACCTTCTGTATTATACTCCAGAGCTGCACTCACTATTCTACTGGTGCAGTCACTGTGTACATACATTACATTACTGATCCTGAGTTACATCCTGTATTATACTCCAGAGCTGCACTCACTATTCTGCTGGTGCAGTCACTTTGTACATACATTACATTACTGATCCTGAGTTACATCCTGTATTATACTCCAGAGCTGCACTCACTATTTTGCTGGTGCAGTCACTGTGTACATACATTACATTACTGATCCTGAGTTACCTCCTGTATTATACTCCAGAGCTGCACTCACTATTCTGCTTGTGCAGTCACTGTGTACATACATTACTGATCCTGAGTTTCATCCTGTATTATACTCCAGAGCTGCACTCACTATTCTGCTGGTGCAGTCACTGTGTACATACATTACATTACTGATCCTGAGTTACATCCTGTATTATACTCCAGAGCTGCACTCACTATTTTGCTGGTGCAGTCACTGTGTACATACATTACATTACTGATCCTGAGTTACCTCCTGTATTATACTCCAGAGCTGCACTCACTATTCTGCTGGTGCAGTCACTGTGTACATAGATTACTGATCCTGAGTTTCATCTTGTATTATACTCCAGAGCTGCACTCACTATTCTGCTGGTGCAGTCACTGTGTACATACATTACATTACTGATCCTGAGTTACATCCTGTATTATACTCCAGAGCTGCACTCACTATTCTGCTGGTGCAGTCACTGTGTACATACATTACATTACTGATCCTGAGTTACCTTCTGTATTATACTCCAGAGCTGCACTCACTATTCTACTGGTGCAGTCACTGTGTACATACATTACATTACTGATCCTGAGTTACATCCTGTATTATACTCCAGAGCTGCACTCACTATTCTGCTGGTGCAGTCACTTTGTACATACATTACATTACTGATCCTGAGTTACATCCTGTATTATACTCCAGAGCTGCACTCACTATTTTGCTGGTGCAGTCACTGTGTACATACATTACATTACTGATCCTGAGTTACCTCCTGTATTATACTCCAGAGCTGCACTCACTATTCTGCTTGTGCAGTCACTGTGTACATACATTACTGATCCTGAGTTTCATCCTGTATTATACTCCAGAGCTGCACTCACTATTCTGCTGGTGCAGTCACTGTGTACATACATTACATTACTGATCCTGAGTTACATCCTGTATTATACTCCAGAGCTGCACTCACTATTTTGCTGGTGCAGTCACTGTGTACATACATTACATTACTGATCCTGAGTTACCTCCTGTATTATACTCCAGAGCTGCACTCACTATTCTGCTGGTGCAGTCACTGTGTACATACATTACTGATCCTGAGTTTCATCTTGTATTATACTCCAGAGCTGCACTCACTATTCTGCTGGTGCAGTCACTGTGTACATACATTACATTACTGATCCTGAGTTACATCCTGTATTATACTCCAGAGCTGCACTCACTATTCTGCTGGTGCAGTCACTGTGTACATACATTACATTACTGATCCTGAGTTACCTTCTGTATTATACTCCAGAGCTGCACTCACTATTCTACTGGTGCAGTCACTGTGTACATACATTACATTACTGATCCTGAGTTACATCCTGTATTATACTCCAGAGCTGCACTCACTATTCTGCTGGTGCAGTTACTTTGTACATACATTACATTACTGATCCTGAGTTACATCCTGTATTATACTCCAGAGCTGCACTCACTATTTTGCTGGTGCAGTCACTGTGTACATACATTACATTACTGATCCTGAGTTACCTCCTGTATTATACCCCAGAGCTGCACTCACTATTCTGCTGGTGCAGTCACTGTGTACATACATTACATTACTGATCCTGAGTTACATCCTGTATTATACTCCAGAGCTGCACTCACTATTCTGCTGGTGCAGTCACTGTGTACATACATTACATTACTGATCCTGAGTTACCTCCTGTATTATACTCCAGAGCTGCACTCACTATTCTGCTTGTGCAGTCACTGTGCACATACATTACATTACTGATCCTGAGTTACATCCTGTATTATACTCCAGAGCTGCACTCACTATTCTGCTGGTGCAGTCACTGTGTACATACATTACATTACTGATCCTGAGTTACATCCTGTATTATACTCCAGAGCTGCACTCACTATTCTGCTGGTGCAGTCACTGTGTACATACATTACATTACTGATCCTGAGTTACCTCCTGTATTATACTCCAGAGCTGCACTCACTATTCTGCTTGTGCAGTCACTGTGCACATACATTACATTACTGATCCTGAGTTACATCCTGTATTATACTCCAGAGCTGCACTCACTATTCTGCTTGTGCAGTCACTGTGTACATACATTACTGATCCTGAGTTTCATCCTGTATTATACTCCAGAGCTGCACTCACTATTCTGCTGGTGCAGTCACTGTGTACATACATTACATTACTGATCCTGTACTGATCCTGAGTTACATCCTGTATTATACTCCAGAGCTGCACTCACTATTCTGCTGGTGCAGTCACTGTGTACATACAGTACATTACTGATCCTGAGTTACATCCTGTATTATACTCCAGAGCTGCACTCACTATTCTGCTGGGAGAGTTACTATGCACGTAAATTGAAGCAATGCTGCTAGACCGCGCACAACCTATGGACAGATGTGGCGCTGTTTTTTGCAGAGAGCAGCCACGTCTTTATGGTCCGTTACAAACCCTATAAGTTTTGTTTTCTGTTCTCCTACGTGACTTACTCTCACATCCCCCTGGCTTATCACCATTTTCACTTCCGCTGTATTTCTGCTTATTTATTGGAGGTTCATATAATTCTGTGTTGCCCAGAAGTTGACAACCTCTGTAAAAACATAATGCATTTACACATCTTCTAAGATGGAGGTATATTAGATGTCGTCTTCGGCCACTCCATTCTAGCGCCACCACATGTTCTCTTTCTGGCTCTCTGTGAGGTCCACGCTCACAACCATTACTGGTTTTACTCAGCTCAGGCCTCCTTATTCCTAGCAGTCCCACTGGTCCCTCGGCCCCCTGTGTATGCGTGGTCCTCTGTCTCTTTTTCTTTCTCCTTCCAGCATTAGGCCGCCTATCTGACACTCCTCTTCAAGGCCACCGCTGCCCATCTTCTAGCTGTCGGACCTTGACTCCAGTAAGTAGTCCTTTGTCTGGGACTAATCCACCCCTCCATGTTGGAGACTGCAGCCTGCTTCTCCACAGCATTCTCCACTGCAGGCATGCTAATATCCCTCCGTATCTGAGAGGGCGATGGGGACAATGACCTTTTTTCTCTAGTACGACTCTTCTCCTGGCAAGAAAGCTCTTTACTATACTTTTCCTACTGCTCATGGGTCACAGTTCTGCACCACAAAAAGCCACACACTCCACTCTAGAACATCCCACAGTTAACCCATTGTTACCACACCCACAGTAAGGATTTGGCACCATCTTGAAAAGTCCTGTTCTTGTTGGTGTAAGGGCCGATACCAGCCAATGGTTATATCTGTATCAGCCACCTCCAGTCATTCTGCATTGGCTAAACCGGCCACCAGTAGACCAAAATCAGAAACGTATGGTCCATGTGTGAGATGTGTGTCGGTTCACCAGAGTGATATGATTGTGTAAATCTGTATCCACACCAGTATAACACTGTACTTGTTGAAAGACTGTATATATATTGATGTAAGGTTTTAACTCTGTGAATGATTTAAAATGCATTGTATTACATGATTATACAAGGAGAATAAGCAGTTAATGTATTGATGATAGGGTAGTAACGGTAAAATGTGCCCAGCAACCAAAGGAGAGTTGGTGATTGGTTTAGCTCCAGTGTGGGAGGGGCTGAGGGAAATTCCCAATGGACAGTTAAAAAGCAAGTGACAGGAATAGGTGGAGTGGCCATCTTGGGGGTAGTCTGGAATATGTCATAAACAGAAGAGGACGCACTGGAAGGGAATTCAGCAGCATCTTCTTGTGTGACACCAGGGAAACAGCATATTGGAACTGAGCTTGCTCACGACCAGAACCTGTCCAAGTTTGAGGAAATCCCTGTCAAAAACGCTGTTAAGAGACGATAAAGGCCGGGACCTACATTGAAAAGGTATTGGATACCACTGAGAAATTAAGCTACAAGCATCAATGGTACCGCTCACCCGTTGAAGGGGCCCCGCCGTGAGTAACTGTTCACACACAACATATTGGCGCCAAAATATTCAAGGCAGAGATATCGCCTGCAGTTAGATAGTTAGGTATATTAACTGCTTCTCACAGCGTTTGTTGCTAATACCAGTGTCCAGAACTATCGGATTCGCTGCCACAGTTTATGTTAAAATCCCAATCCAAATATCCCAATCCATTTTGAGGTGCCGACACGGCCCACAACGGACTCCGGACCAGACTTGAACTCCATTTTGTTACAGGAGAAAGTTTCTGCAGAGCATTTTAGTACCGGACAGTTATTCAACTGCTTAAGACTGTGTGCCCACGTAGCGTTTTTCAAGCGTTTATGCTGTGGATTTTCCGCAGCGGAAACGCTTGTGAAATGCTAGGTAATCCGCACCCCATGGTCCCCAAGGGGATTCCGCATGTTCTATGCACATGCTGCGGATTTTTCCGTAGCGTTTATGCTGCTGACAAAAATCCGCAGCATGTCATTTAATTTTGCGGAAGTGCAGCGGAACTCCCGCCATTGACTTGCATTGAGACGCACAGAAACCGCGACTGTACATTTTTACAAGCGGCTTCTATACGTCTCTATGTGCGGATGGTACCCAGGTCTGGAGGAGAGGAGACTCTCATCCAGACCTGGGTACCATTGTACCTGTAAAAAAAGAATAAAATAACAAATAAAGTTTATACTCACCTTTCCGAAGGCTTGTCTCTGAATGCCGGCATCGCTTGAGGACCTGCGGTGACGTCACAGTCATGTGACCGCAGGCCCTTCACCGCTCTGTCTCGCGATATGCCGGCAGCCGGGAACCAGCCAGGAAGCAGCGCTGCAGCCACGCCGGGGCCTCGGGGGTGAGTATAGCTTTATTTGCTTTCATTTTTACGGTTCACACTATATAAATCCATGCCGTTTGCATGGATTTATACAGTGTGACCTAGTTGTCAAGCACTTTCCAAGTGATGCTATCGCCTGGAAAGTGCTTGTCAATCTGCATGCGGAAACGCATGTGAATCCGCATGTATTCCGCATGTATTCTGCAGGAAAAACGCATGTACAATCTGCATGTACAATCTGCATGCGTTTTTTTCTGCCAGGGAGATGCAGAAATGCTGCAGAAATTTTCTGCTTCATTTCTGCATCGTGGGCACATAGCCTTAAGGCTGTGTGCCCACGTAGCATTTTTCAAGCGTATATGCTGCGGAATTTCCGCAGCGTAAACGCTTGAAAAACGCATGTATATCCGCACCCCATGGTCCCCAATGGGATTCCGCAAGTTCTATGCACATGCTGCGGATTTTTCCGCAGCGTTTATGCCGCGTTCAAAAATCCGCAGCATGTCATTTAATTTTGCGTTTCCGCAAGCGGAATTGCCTTTGTCCAATGTATAAAAAACGCAAGGCAATTCCGCATGTGGAAAACGCGTGGTAAACGCGCGAAAAATGCGCGATAAACGCGTGCGGAATTCCGCATGCGTTTTTCCGGGAGAGGACTTGCATTTATGCAGCAGAAATTTTCTGCTTCATAAATGCAACGTGGGCACATAGCCTTAGGCTGTGTGCCCACGTAGCGTTTTTCAAGCGTATATGCTGCGGAATTTCCGCAGCGTAAACGCTTGAAAAACGCATGTATATCCGCACCCCATGGTCCCCAATGGCATTCCGCAATGTCAATGCCCATGCTGCGGATTTTTCCGCAGCGTATATGCTGCAGTCAAAAATCCGCAGCATGTTCATTAATTTTGCGGAAGCGCAGCGGAATCAATGTGTGGATGGTACCCAAGTCTGGAGGAGAGGAGACTCTCCTCCAGACCTGGGTACCAAAGAACCTGTAAAAAAAAGAATAAAATAAAGTTTATACTTATCTTCTGATGTTTTCCCTCTGTCGCGCTGTTGTCTGAAGGACCTGCCACGTCATTGAGTCATGTGACCCACCACATGACTCAATGACGTCACCGCAGGTCCTGCACACAACAGCGTGAGCCGCTCAAGCCTCCGGACGGGGCAGAGAATGCATCAGAAGGTGAGTATAAAGTTTATTTTTTTATTTTTTACCATTCTGAACAAGTTGTCAAGCACTTTTCCAAGTGATGCTTGGAGAAGTGCTTGATAACCCGCATGCGGAAATGCATGCAAAGACGCCTCACAAACGCTTCTACCTGGCGGGAAAACCGCATGTAATATCCGCATGCGATTTTCCCGCCAGGGAGAAGCGTAAAAAATATGCTTCAGGTCCGCAACGTGGGCACATAGCCTAAGACTGTATTTACGGCTAAACTGCCGTCACCGTAGTTTTTTTTGAGTATCTTTGATACAGTTGAGGACGGACTGTTCCTCTGTAAGGCTATGTGCCCACGATGCAGAAATGCTCCGGATTTTTCCTGAGTGTTTCTGCATCTCCCTGGCAGAAAAAACGCATGCGAGTTGTACGTGCGGGTTGTACATGTGGATTGTACATGCGAGTTGTACGTGCGGATTGTACGTGCGGATTGTACATGCGAGTTGTACGTGCGGATTGTACGTGCGGATTGTACATGCGAGTTGTACGTGCGGATTGTACGTGCGGATTGTACATGCGAGTTGTACGTGCGGGTTGTATGTGCGGATTGTACATGCGAGTTGTACGTGCGGATTGTACGTGCGGATTGTACATGCGAGTTGTACGTGCGGGTTGTACATGCGGATTGTACATGCGTTTTCCTGCCAGGAACATGCGGGTGTGAAGCGTTCTTCACTTTCATTTCCGCATGTGGGTTGACAAGCGCTTTCCAAGCGATTTTAGCATCACTTGGAAAGTGCTTGACAACTTGGTCACACTATATAAATCCATGCAACCGGTATGGATTTATATATTGTGACCTTAAAGAATGGTAAAAAATAAAAAATAAATCTATACTTACCTTCCAATGGCCCCCGCAGTCTTGCTTCGCTCCGTCCTGGCTGCCGGCGGCTCGTGGTGCACTGAAGGACCTGCCGTCACATGACTATGACATCAGCGCAGGTCCTTCAATCCACCTCGATCTGCCGGCAAGTGAAGACAAGGAGACCGGGGGCCATCAGAAGGTAAGTATAATGTATATTTTTTATTTTATTCTTTTTTTTACAGTTTCTATGGTACCCGGGTCCGGAGGAGAGTCTCCTGTCCTCCAGACCCAGGTACCATCCGCACATTGAAACGCATGGATTCCGCATGTACAGATCCAGTGATGCGGATGTCATGCGGTCCAATGCAAGTCAATGGCGGCGAAAACGCAGCACTTCCGCAAAATAATTGGTATTGCTGCGTTTTTTTCCGCAATGATAACCCGCAGCGGAAATTTCCGCAGCATGTGCACAGCACATGCAGATTATCATTGGGGAACATGGCAGACCTTCTACCAAGCGTTTTTTAAGCATTTCTGCAGCGGAATTGCCACTGCGGAAACACTTAAAAAACGCATAGTGGGCACACAGCCTAAATACTACGGGAAGGGAGAGGGAAATTTGTTTGGGGAAATATAGGAAATATTTGTAAGATTGTAAAACCTCAGTGTTGTACCGCACATATAATTAAACCAATTCTTAGGGTGTAAAACGGTAATAGGTGGCTGTTTTAGACAGGTACGCCGGCAGGCAAATGTATAGAAAAAGATAGTAAATACCGACTGCTTAGGTGCCACGCTGTATAGCACAGAGGGTCCAGCTGTTCACTAATGTTTGCATAATGTTTAAATGTTTTGTATTGTCTTGGTGAAAATATACACTTAAATAAGTACAATTCTTTTGGGATAAAACTGTGTAAGAGTTGCTTTTCTCGTCCGTGGCTCCGCCGTGTCCTGAAGAACACTCCCGGTACACGACTTACACATGCGCGGCTGAGCACTAGAAAGGCCCTCAAGGAAGCACTGCATGGTTTGATGTTAGTGTCACTCATGGAAACTCACGCCCGTGATACCCAACATAAGACATAAGCACCGTGTTGTGTAGTAGGCAATAGTCCTGAATTTGCTGGGATGGCCCTAAATGTTTGCACACAATCTCGGCAGGAGTCTGACTTCAAGCTCAGGGGCTCTAAAATCTCCAACAGGTTTTCTCATATGAGTAAAAAAAGAGACCTGCAGTGCCCCCCCCCCCTAAGCCCCAGGGCAGAGGAATGAATGCAACCCCTGCATCCACTATGGTTATGCCTCTAAATCTCGGCAAAAATGGGCAGGTTTTATACAACGCCCACCCAAAAGCGGGAGTCTGTAAAGTGGGACATCTCAATTTTTACCAACCAAGATGTTGGCATTGGTGACTCTCACGATAAGGATGTCAAATTTTTTGGTCTCCGTTTTTGTATTGCAGGATCAGTCCTGTAACTACACTACCGCTGGCAGAGCCGCCAAATGCAGATCTTACAAGGAAGTGCAAGAAGGAAGCGAGAAGGCGCTGAAGAAGGCGGTGGGCACCGTCGGGCCCGTGTCAGTAGGCATCGATGCCACTCTATCAAGCTTCCAATTTTACAGTAAAGGTAAGACTCATTTTGCATAGCACCAATGTGGGGATCAATCCAGCTAATTCGGAATCTTTATAGAATTGCTCCTTGGGAAAAAAACAATTGTAAATTAATTCTCCTTAAGTAGAAAACTGTATCTTTAACACCACCTATATTTTGAGACCCATAACACTTTTTTCTCTTCTTCTTATATTCAGGTGTATACTATGATGAGAATTGCGACGCAGCAGATATAAACCACGCTGTCCTCGTCGTTGGGTATGGAGTGCAGAAAAAAGCCAAATATTGGATTGTAAAGAACAGGTACAGCGTGCTGGGGACATTTAGCCTTCGAGGGGCTGAAATGCCTCAATTTCAACTCTGTCTGTAAAAGCGCTTAAAGGGAAAGTCAAGAATAAAACTATCTTTTTGTTTTCTTAATTCAGTTTCTGATTGATTTCTTAATATATGTTTAGAGTGATTATTAAAGCTCTATTTTTCAGATACAGAGCTTCAAATCCTTTGCATTGATATAGAGTTAAAATAAAACATGATGACTACCTTCAGTTGACACAAGGGGGAGTTTAAGTCAAAGTATCTGGTCATAAAAAGTAAGCTCCTATGCTCCCTCTAGTGGTGGCTGCAGTAAGACAGAATTTTATAATTTAGATCTCATCCAGTCAGAATATTTGGATTATTTTTAAAAAACAAAATGTTGTAATATACTTCATTACTTTAGTGTTATTACAATTCCAAGTCCATGGTCTTTTAAATGCAGCTTTCATCTGCTGCTCAGCAGAGACACATATACTGTAATCAAATAGTCTGTATACAGGACTATCCCTCTCTCAGTTAGGGGAAAGTAGCGCAAAGAGTCTCAGACAAGGAAAGTATCTTACACAGACTGTTTGAATATAATGTATGGATCCCTGCTGAGCAGCAGATAAAAGCAGCATCTAAAGGAGCATGACCTGGGCTCTGCAGCATAATGTTTGGGAGTGTAGTAGGCAAAATAAAATAATGATGTATACAGTATTACAAAATGTAGTACATTTGCAAAAGGTGATCAATAATTATATAAAAAAAATTATTTTGAAGTTTTAGAAAATATTAGATATTTAAACTTCTATAATCTTGAAGGACATAGTTTATTTTTCAATCTGATTATGTTGTTTCTTTTCTTTTCAGTTGGGGTGATACCTGGGGCGATAAAGGCTACATCTTAATGGCCAAAGATAGAAACAATGCCTGTGGCATTGCCAACCTTGCCAGCTATCCTCTCATGTGACCTGTCATGGGAGCAGATGAAGCAGAGATTTGAGCCACCACCCATCTTATAACCCTGCCGAGAGTTTACATACAGTACCTGATTGCATTCAAGTTGTGGAACTATTGTATACAAACACTTTTTTTTTGCTTTTCTAATCTCGTCCAGAAAGATTTTATTTTTATTTAGTTCATTGAGTGGTCAGCGGTGGGAGATAGGATAAGAACTGGAATTAAACAATTCTGGTTACATATCGTCCTGATCTCGCAGGGGTAGTCCTAACTTGATGTGGAATTTGGAGAGCCTACAGGTACAACTCATTACCAAGCATACAAGAGCTACAATAGTCATCACCAGTCTTCCTTGCCTTAGGTTAAGTCTTGCCAGACTGGGTACATTGTGGGACAGTTTTCTTTAACCCTATCCAAGTTGAGCTTTACAGTTACTCTTAAGGTCCAACATTGACCCAGGAAGAATTACCACCAGCCTTCCTTGCCATAGGGTTAATCTAGCCAGACTGGGTACATTGTAGGACAGTTTTCGTGAACTTTATGCAAGTTGAGCCTTACCATTACTCCTATGGTCCAACATACACCCAAGAAGAACTATCACCAGCCTTCCTTGCTTTAGATTTAGTCTTGCTAGACTGGCCACATTGTGGGATAGTTTTCTTGAACCCTTCCCAAGTTGAGCCTTACCGTTACTCACATGGTCCAACATTCACCCAGGAACAATTACCACCAACCTTCCTTGTCTTAGGTTTAGTCTTGCCATACCGGGCACATTTTGTGAGAGTTTTCTAGAACCCTACTTAAGTTGAGCCTTAACATTACTCATATGGTCCAAAATTCACCCTTGAAGAATTACAAGTAGGCTTCCTACCTTAGTGTTGCCACACCGGACACATTATGGGACAGTTTTCTTGAGCCCTACTCAAGTTGAGCCTTACTGTTACTTATGTAGTCCAACATTCACCTAGGAAGAACTATCACCAGCCTTCCTTGCCTTAGGTTTAGTCTTGCAAGACTGGGAACATTGTGGGACAGTTTTCAAGAACCTATATGGTCCAAAATACAACCCGGGAAGAGTTACCACTAGACTTCCTTGCCTTAGATTTAGTCTTGCCACATTGGACACATCGTGGGACAGTTTTCTTGAGCCCTATTGAAGTTGAGCCTCAGCGTTACTTCTATGGTCCTACATTCACCTCGGAAGAACTACCACCAGCCTTCCTTGCCTTAGGTTTAGTCTTGTGAGTCTGGACTCATTGTGTAACAGTTTTCTGGAACCTTAGTCAAGGTGCACCTTAACGATACCAAAAACATTCAACATTCCCCACACCGCCCAAAAAAAGGTTCCTCTGGCTTCAGTGAATACGCTAATAGTCACAAGTTGTTCATATTGATGGTATGTGAACACTTAGCGGCATGTTTCATGGCGATTGGACCTTCTTACTATCAAAAGGTTTTCCGATCAACTTGTGTCCTCAGATATCTCAAAATTAAGGATTATAACTATCTAATACACTCTACTGAGAAGCATATAATTTACCCTCACATTAGTTGACTGAGGGGGTGTAATGAAGTCAGATCCAACAGGCTATCCAATAGTAATTCTATGACCAAACTCAAGTCATTTTCTTATGGACTAATGGGTGGGTCCAAAGCTGGTTGAGTACTTACCAGGGAAGGCACCTAACTCTGTCCAGACCCTTGGCACTGATCCTAGTAAGAGATGGCATGTATGTATGGTCAACGGGACATATGATGGTAATGGTCATGTCTCTACTAAAACCAGTAACAATAATTTTTATTTTTATAGCGTCTACATATTCCGCAGCACTTTACATTTTAGAGGGAACTTGTACATTCAATAAAGACGTTACAGAGTAAAAATAACTCAGATACCAGGAGGAGTGAGGGCCCTGCTGCTCGCAAGCTTACAATCTATGAGGAAATAGGGGAGATACAAAAGGTAAAACCAGTGATACAAACTGGCCAAGGCACGCAGGAGGGTTGTCCAACAGCCAGCAACAAAACCCATCTGCCAAGCTAGATACAAATACCATAAAATAATGAAAACCACCTACATCTGAGCAAACATCTGGATCCTAAATAATAGACATAATATCAAACATTCTGCCTCAGAAAATCCAAATTTAGCTTTACATCAAATCTGACCACTGAAATGACCACCTCACCAGATTATATATGTATCCTAATATACGGCTAGAGTCGGGTACTCTTGGATTTGTATCCTGTTTTCCTAATGAAAGTCTCAGATTTTGTTTTTCTGCATTTTAAAATGTGAGTTTAATTTTTTTACTTTTACACTGATTAATAAAAAAGACTGTAAAATAATTTGATGATTTCTGATTATTTCAGATTGTGACATATATGTAGGTAAATCAGATTTGGAGATAGAATAAATGGTTCAGTCTGGTGGATCTTTCTTACATTATTGGGTTTTAGATGGGTTTTCTTCTTTTTTTTTCCTCAAAAATGGGAGGAGTAGGAAATGTTTCAGATGGTGCTTGAAGAAATATAATGCAGAAGAAAGAAGCATGCCAAGAAAAAGGGATCGCCTTAAAAAATAACAAAATTTATTAATGGGATATCAAATAAATAGATAAAGATAGACAACATATAAATATATAAGCAATTAAAAAATAGAAGGTTATATCAATACAAATTACAACATGCTCATAACAGAGCTAATGTCTAACCTCTACTGCCCTATTAGGTTGTGTGATATTTCTACTCACTTGGGTGCGTCGCCAGGCAAAACCAGAAGTGTTTCCGTTTAAATGTTCAAGTCGGTTTATTGCTCCATAAACCGTCCTCAAGAAAAAGGGAAAATAAACGGCCTTCAGTGCAGGCAAAACAAAGAAAACAGTTCTTTAGATAAAGTCTCAGGTTAGCCAGTCCTGTGGGCACACAGGCTGGATAGCATCCAGTACACTGGTTCAGTCTTGATATCACACAGGAGGCCTTTTCCCTCCACACACACAGACCATGTGTCAAACAACAGACTCCATTTTAAATTCGTAAACACAACCAAAGGTGAGGTATGTGGGCAGCCAGACCCGCCCATCTCTCAGGCTGCCCGTAAAACCTGGGCCCGGATGCACCAAACAAACCTCTTAGTGCTATGTGCACTAGAGCAACACTCCAGGATTACATCACAGACGACAACCATCTCTGTGACACATACCTCCCATCAACTATATGTCCGGTAGCTGCCTTACAGTTGATAGACCCTTAGTAAAAAGTAATAGATCTCTAATATATAAACAAACCTCACTATGCTATAACGCTGAAAAAAAGCAATTGCAAAAATTAGGTTACAATAAGAGTATATTACTAGCACAATGTGAGAGATATTATAGCTGCTAGCTTTAAATGCCAAGCATATACATGGAAGTATGGAAAAATAGCTTGGGTTCATCCGGGCAAAAAATATATACAGGAGGGAAAAGCCCCAAGTGTATCGATACTAGCGTTGTAGCTTCCTCAGTGATAATGTACTACCACTAGTGTTATGGCTTCCTCGGGGGTAGTATAATACCAGTAGTGTTATGGCTTCCTCAGGGGTAGTATAATACCAGTAGTGTTGTGGCTTTCTCAGGGGTAATATACTACCACTAGCATTGTGGCTTCCTCAGGGGTAGTATAATACCACTAGTGTTGTGGCTTCCTCAGGGGTAGTATAATACCACTAGTGTTGTGGCTTCCTCAGGGGTAGCATAATACCACTAGTGTTGCAGCTTCCTCGGGGGTAATATACTACCACTAGTGTTGTGGCTTCCTCAGGGGTAGTATAATAGCAGTAGTGTTGTGGCTTTCTCAGGGGTAATATACTACCACTAGTGTTGTAGCTTCCTCAGGGGTAATATACTACCACTAGTGTTGTGGCTTCCTCAGGGGTAGTATAATACCAGTAGTGTTGTGATTTCCTCAGGGGTAGTATACTAAAACTAGCATTGTGGCTTCCTCAGGGGCAGTATACTACCACTAGCATTGTGGCTTCCTCAGGAATAGTATACTACCACTAGCGTTGTGGCTTTCTCAGGGGTAGTATACTACCACTAATGTTGTGGCTTCCTTAGGGATACTATGCTACCACTAGCATTGTGGCTTCCTCAGGGGTATTATACTACCACTAGCATTGTGGCTTCCTCAGTGGTAGTATACTACTACTAACATTGTGGCTTCTACAGCGGTAGTATTCTACCACTAGGAATGTGGCTTCCTCAAGGGTAGTATACTACAACTAGCATTGTGTCTTCCTCAGGGGTAGTATTCTATCACTAGCATTGTGGCTTCCTCAGGTTTAGTATACTACCACTAACATTGTGGCTACTTCAGGGCTAGTATACTACCATTAGTGTTGTGGCTTCCTCAGGGGTACTATATTACCACTAGCATTGTGGCTTCCTCAGGTCGTAGTATACTACCACTAATGTTGTGGCTTCTTCAGGGGTAGTATACTACAACTAGCATTGTGGCTTCCTTAGGGGTAGTATACTGGCACTAACGTTGTGACTTTCTCAGGGGTACAAAACTACCACTAGCGTTGTGGCTTTCTTAGGGGTAGTATACTACCACTAACATTGAGGCTTCCTCAGGGGTACTATACTACCACTAGCGTTGTGGCTTTCTTAAGGGTAGTATACTACCACTAGCATTGTGGCTTCCTCAGGGGTACTATACTACCACTAATGCTGTGGCTTCTTCAGGGGTACTATACTACCACAAGTGTTGTGGCTTTCTTAGGGGTAGTATACTACCACTAAAGTTGTGGCTTCCTCAGGGGTACTATACTACCACTAGCGTTGTGGCTTTCTTAGGGGTAGTATACTACGACTAACATTGTGGCTTCCTTAGGGGTACTATACTACCATTAATGTTGTGGCTTCTTCAGGGGTAGTATACTACAACTAGTGTTGTGGCTTCCTTAGGGGTAGTATACTGGCGCTAACGTTGTGGCTTTCTCAGGGGTACTATACTACCACTAGCGTTGTGGCTTTCTTAGGGGTAGTATACTACCACTAGCATTGTGGCTTCCTCAGGGGTACTATACTACCACTAATGCTGTGGCTTCTTCAGGGGTAGTATACTACCACTAACATTGTGGCTTCCTCAGGGGTACTATACTACCACTAGCGTTGTGGCTTTCTTAGGGGTAGTATACTACCACTAACATTGAGGCTTCCTCAGGGGTACTATACTACCACTAGCGTTGTGGCTTTCTTAAGGGTAGTATACTACCACTAGCATTGTGGCTTCCTCAGGGGTACTATACTACCACTAATGCTGTGGCTTCTTCAGGGGTACTATACTACCACAAGTGTTGTGGCTTTCTTAGGGGTAGTATACTACCACTAAAGTTGTGGCTTCCTCAGGGGTACTATACTACCACTAGCGTTGTGGCTTTCTTAGGGGTAGTATACTACGACTAACATTGTGGCTTCCTTAGGGGTACTATACTACCATTAATGCTGTGGCTTCTTCAGGGGTAATATACTACCACAAGCGTTGTGGCTTCCTTAGGGGTACTATGCTACCGCTAATGCTGTGGCTTCTTCAGGGGTACTATACTACCACAAGTGTTGTGGCTTTCTTAGGGGTAGTATACTACCACTAACATTGTGGCTTCCTCAGGGGTACTATACTACCACTTGCGTTGTGGCTTTCTTAAGGGTAGTATACTACCACTAGCATTGTGGCTTCCTCAGGGGTACTATACTACCACTAATGCTGTGGCTTTCTTATGGGTAGTATACTACCACTAGCATTGTGGCTTCCTCAGGGGTACTATACTACCACTAATGCTGTGGCTTTCTTATGGGTAGTATACTACCACTAGCATTGTGGCTTCCTCAGGGGTACTATACTACCACTAATGCTGTGGCTTTCTTATGGGTAGTATACTACCACTAGCATTGTGGCTTCCTCAGGGGTAGCATACTACCCCTGAGGAAATCACAATGCTAGCGGCAATACACATGGGGCTTTTCCCTCCTCTATACATACTGTTTTGCCTGGATGACCCCAAGCTATTTTTCCATACCTCCATGCCTATGCTGGGCATTTAAAGCTTGCGGTTATAAAATCTCTCACATTGTGCTGGCAATATCCTCTTACTTCAACCTAATATTTTTAATTGCTTTTTTCAGCGTAATAACATTGCCATATTTATATGTTGGGAGTTTTCCTGTTTATACATACAGTATATATTATTTTTCTTTTAACAACAGTGTATATACCTGTTATATGCTGTTCCTTTTTGGTGTGTTTTGCACTAACAGTGCTGTGTTGACCTTTCCTGAGGTTTCATTTAACTGGTTAATATATATTGTGGATGATTATATGTCTTGATACCCTGTATTATGGGCCGCTGCGGAGTTATAGCACAGTGAGGTTTGTTTCTATATTAGAGATCTATTACTTTACAATAGGGGTCTATGATCCCAATAGGGCACTAGAGGTTAGACATTAGCTCTGTTATGAGCATGTTGTAGTTTGTATTTATACAACCTACTATTTTTTGGATTCTTTTAAGACTTATATGTTGTCTGTCTTTATCTATTTATTTGATATCCAATTAAAAAAAAATGTTGCGGCCCGGCTGTCTTTAGAAAGACCAGGGCTCATCCCACTGAGCACCCGCACTCCTTCCCTGTGGGCATAATACTACTCGGACCACACAGGGTGAGGGTAAAACAGCGTGGCAATACTTTATTGAACCACAAAACAGGCAATAAACTGATAGAACAGTCCCAGCAAATACCCAAGATGGTGCAGATTACAGAGTCTCACCTTTCCGCTGGCTCGCCGAGATTAAAGCAGCTGCGATTTCGGGGCTTCCAGGGCCGACTACCCCAACCAGTAGCACCCCACTTTTGGCGGGCACCCAGAGAGGAGGTAATGACAAGCTTAGGAAGCTGACAATCCATTGATGTGGCCAGGTGACCTGTTCCAACCTGGCTTCTCCAAATGTCTCAATGGGTTCAGTGATGGTGAATGGAGCAGATCTGTATTCCTCCAGCTGGGACATGGTCCCTTAAGCTGGCGTGCTGTAGAGTCACTCTGGGAACAGAGGCATATCCCCCTTTTATAGTTCAGAATTGTCCTCCAGGCCATCATTCACAGGTCAGTGGGAGGGTGGGATGAGGTCATCTCTCATTATTTGAGTATTTAATCAATCTGCATAGTTTGTCCTTCACTGTTTGCAGGTCAACAAGCTACATAGACTTATACAATGGGCAATCAACATATTAACAAACATCGATTGTTCAATTACCCTGCATCCCTGTCCTCCAAAAATAGTAACACAATAAGTTGCAACAAACATAAACTAAAGAGTCAATGTTCAGGCTCATATATCAATGGCCTATGTCTCTTCACCCACCGAAGAAACATGTCTGGCTTAATAAAGAACAAATGCTGTGTCGTCACACTTATGTATTTTTTTAAGGTGATCCCTTTTTCTTGGCATGCTTCTTTCTTCTTTCTTATGCATTTGACTTAGATTGGCATGCTTTAGGTTGATTCTTCACTTATATTTGGTGGTGTCCTCTTTGTATTTTCTTACCTTAAATAAATATAAATGCTGATGCTTCAGTAGGAATTCAGAATTATTTTTTAAAAAGAGGTGGGCATCATTTTATCAGCGCTTAGTCAAAGTGGTCTCTGTAGTAGAAACTAGGACTCAAAGTGGTACACCCTCTTGGATTGGACGGCTCCTTCTCTCTCACTATTTTAATTTTATTCTCTTTTTTTGTTGCTAGTGTCTTTTTTATTCATTGAGTTATATTTAGTTTAAAATTTAAGGGGTTAATGCTTTATGTTGCTGATGTACCTTTTCGGACATTGATCTTGCAGGTCTGGACTGTACAAGTGCACTATATTGAGGAGAACACAGTAGCTCCTTCACAGCAGGATAAGTATGGGGACTAGACTCTTACAGGTTAAGATGGTTACCTTTAGTAATTAAAATTGGAGGAAATTTCAGTCTACAGTATTCATTCATTTCCAGATCTCCCGATATGCAGTTTGTAGCCTGATCCAAGATTCCGATATTTCTCTTGTGGGAGTGTCCCTCCCAGTAATATATGCTGCATGTATCCACTGTGTGTATCCAGTGTGCTGTTGTCTTCACTGCTTATATATCATCACAGCTTCTAGCCTGCACTTATTTCTGCTTCATGCGCTTTCCTCTTTAGCTATAGCCTGCCTGTTTTCTCTGCCCTCCCTGAGACTGTACATGCTCTATACTTTCTCCACATTGTGGAGAGTTGCATAGAACATATCTGAGGTTGTGCACACAGTGGTGTACATGGAAACTATAGAGTTCTATAGCAAAAGTCCTAATTGGGCCCCCCTACATGCCCCCCCCCCCAAAAAAAAAAAAAAAAAATTGGCAGAGTAGGCAGGGTCCTGCTTTACAACTTTTAAAATTAGGGGTAGGCACACGAATTACGGCAGGTACACAGTCATTTTGCCAATACTGAAGTCCCTTAGTGGTCTCATCCACTACTATACTGATTTCATGGCTCTTATAGAGTATAATGCCCTAAAAAAATGCCCCACATACTGCATGATACCCCCACAGTGGATTCTCCCCGCAGTCTCCCCTCATCCATATTATGATGACTCTACAGTTCCTCCAGCAAAGTATGATGCCGCCAGAGTAACCCCAACACAGTATAATTCTTCCCACAGCATGATGGCCATAAACTGCCCCCCACACAATAGGATAGCCCCAGAGCTCCCCTATATATATCATGATTTCTCCCAATCCCCTTTACACAATATGATGTCCTCAACAGATCCCACAGTCAGTGTGAGTTACATCCCCACATACAATATGATGTCCCCTACAGCCCCAACATGCAGTTTGATGGTCCCCATATACAATACGATGGCCCCCACAGCTTCCAAAACAGTATGAGGACCCTACACACAGTATGAGGACCCCACACACACAGTATCAGGACCCCACACACACAGTATGAGGACCCCACACACAGTATGAGGACCCCACACACACAGTATCAGGACCCCACACACAGTATGAGGACCCCGCACACAGTATGAGGACCCCACACACACAGTATGAGGACTCCACACACACAGTATCAGGACCCCACACACAGTATGAGGACCCCACACACAGTATCAGGACCCCACACACAGTATGAGGACCCCGCACACAGTATGAGGACCCCACACACACAGTATGAGGACTCCACACACACAGTATCAGGACCCCACACACAGTATGAGGACCCCACACACAGTATCAGGACCCCACACACAGTATGAGGACCCCACACACAGTATGAGGACCCCACACACAGTATGAGGACCCCACACACACAGTATGAGGACCCCACACACAGTATGAGGACTCCACACACACAGTATCAGGACCCCACACACAGTATGAGGACCCCACACACAGTATCAGGACCCCACACACAGTATGAGGATCCCACACACAGTATGAGGACCCCACACACACAGTATGAGGACCCCACACACACAGTATGAGGATCCCACAAGTATTGACAATGAAAACAAAACAGAACCTGTAAGTGAATATTAGGTGTAAGGTGTAGGTATAAGGAGAGGATATGCCGCTGCGGATAATGAGCTGATTAACCTCAACAATATATTCAATTTGATCTTAGTTTTTCAAAATATCCCTCCGTGAGACCCCCAATCTACCCAAACACTGGACCCCACCCTTTACTGCTCAATCAGTGCCCTGCAAAAAATAAGCAATGACCCAAGTCATATCATTTTTAATTAAAACATCACTAGCTTACATGATGACGTAAAATTCAGATATGTATATAAAGACTAGCACGTCGTTCCAATCATCATCATTACAGCAAAGTTACGATTAGCGGAAAGAAATTAAATCTCGACCGATTTGTGTGCGGTTCAATCTTTGGACATGGCGGGTCCAATGCTTCAGGGCGACTATATTACTTATGAATGGGAGCACACCGCAGCCTCATTTATAAAAATTCTCAAAGGGACCAATCAGAGCTCAGCTTTTTGTCGAAATGAGAGCTACACTGCAATTGGTGATACATCAACCCCTCTGTGCATTGGGAATGAACCTGGTCACACTTTTGAGGTAGAAGTAAAATGTAGATGGGGCTTATTCTAATTTACATAAAAGGGGTATCTCTTAGACAAGTGAGCAGGGCCTAAAATTTAGGGGTGGGGTATGCAGTATGGAGATAGTAGAGTTAGAAAAGATCAAATGTATCTTGGCAAATATTCTAAAAGATCCAAATCTCTTCTTAAAATTTCCACGTAGGTCAGACCAAGGCTGGAGAAGGAGTATGACACATTGTCTGATTACGAAGCTCCTGCACCTCCCCGGCTACATCTCATGGCTAATGAAGCTTGGTTTACATCTGGGGGTAGGAAGGATAGCTGGCAATGCCGCACATGTTCCCCCGGTTCCTTGCTATATACACATAGCCTTTATCTCCGTAACTCTCTCCCCAGCTGGAAAAGAAAAAAATGGGAAACAGACAGGTTAGTCGTCATATTCCAGCTAATTTGCCTGTGTAATTTCTGTACACGTTCATTTCTCTCTGTGTAGGCAGACTGTAATGTGATCCCTCTCACAGCGCGAGTCTCGGCCATTGTCACCTCTTTCTTGGTAATGAAATATGTATGACTCTATTCATTTCAATGGGCTGCAATACCAGACGCAACCTGTGTACAACCCCTCTAATGTTTGAAGCCTAAGGCTGTAAGGCTTTAAAAAAGCCTCATTCATACAAAGGTGTCGGAGTTAATTAGACCAACCAATCAGATTCCTTCTGTTTATAAACAGAGTAAAGGACCATATCTCAGGAGCAGAGAGGCGCAGGAGCAAAAGAAAAACATCTCCGGATTCGGGAGAACAGCGGCATTTACACCAGTCAAAAATATGACATATTTATGGCAAGTTGACAGGGCCCCTTTAAGACCCACAGATTGTTTTCCCTCCCTTTAGGTGTGGATTCTGTAACAGGGGTCATGGTGCTGCCCCTATTTGAGGTGAGTCCCATTCTTCCTCAGCATAGTCTTAGCAAATACGTGTAGAAGCCAGACCTCACCTGTTTTTTATAAGCCAATAGTCTTTGCCATTAAGGTTTCCATATCCCACAGCAAGAACTCCATGGTTGACATCTTGAGTGCAAGTCGGATCGTCATAGACACCTACAGGAGACAAGAAGACATATGGTTTGATAAGGGTCTTTCCACAGCTGTGAATTATGATGAGGCTACACGGCGACTTTGGCCGCGCCAAGGGTCATGGCGGCCAATGATTGCTCATATGTAAGATAGCCTTAGAGAGAATCTGCCATGCTGAAAGAGCGCCCCCATAATCAGTGTCAGATAGAAAGTCATCCTAAATAATACAGCTATAACGTAGCAGCCCCTTACCACTCTTATAGAGATAGAAGGACGCATGCCTGGCATCGATTGCCACAGATACCGGACCCACATTGGCCACGGCTTGCTTCAGATTGTCTTCAGTTCCTGGATCCACCTCCGTGTACTTTACACATGAAGCCGCTTTGGTAGATGGGTTATAATTGCAATGTCCAGACTAAAATGGATTTATAATCAATTAGATATCATATCCGGCATAGTTATGGCTACATTAAAGGGGAACTATCAATAGGTTAAAAGTGTCCTTTTTTTTCTTTTATGTTATTACCACTGTTCCATTGATTATTCTGTTTTTTGTTTTTTTTAAATCCGCCATACGGTTCCGGAGTTATGAGCCTTTTTACTTGGTGCTAATTTTTATGGTCTTTACTACGTAGGCGTGGCTCAATTATGCAGAACAGCCTAAAGACACACCCCCAGAGAATCTGTGAGCCACGCCCCTTTTATAAAGCCCATAAAAGTAGAACAAAATAAAAAGGCCCATATCTCTGGAACCGTATGGCAGATTTCAAAAATACAAAAAGCGTAATACTCTGGAGAGAGGCGGGAATACAACTAAAGCACAAACTGACCAGATTTATTCGGATGACAGGTCCCCTATAAAGCTTCACATAGGAAACATTTCTAAAATATTTGGGAATTATTCCTTATATCATGTGGTTATTGGAAATATGGCCTGTGGGAATTTCGAGGACAGTGTTTCCAGTAGATTCCTCCGTGGAGGAAAAAAAGGCATAGAGGGGGTTGGAAAAGGGGGTATAGCCTGGAAAGGGGCGAGGCTAGGGGAGAAAGATTTTTGGTGGCAAAAAAGGGCCTGGTAAAAAATATACTACCCAGGGGAACCATTTTCTGTTGCCTACATTTCAGTCCCATATTGGCACCTACTTACCGTGGCATGATAAGGGTACGAGGCGTCGGAATCTATACCATTGTTATCTATGACATATTGAAAGGCTTGGGTCATAAACCCCCCGTCACAGCCTTTGTTGCCGTACTTCGTGGAACAATCCACGAGATTCTGAGGACTTAGGGAAACCAGCTTTCCAGTCTTCAACTTCAGCTGTCCCTCCAAGGCACCGACGGCACTGAATGCCCAGCAGGATCCGCAGGAACCCTGGAAAGGGGGAAAAAATAATACATATATATAATTTTCCATGTTGATGACACCAAACAATGATATAATGTTTTACTTTGAAAATCTGAATAGGCAAAACTGCAGTATAAAGCATGGGGGACAGATCATCCGGAGCCTATTGTTACCTGGTTTTTGACCTCTGTGACACATCCTTTAGCCCTCCAATCCACAGAGTCTGGCAATGCAGAGGTGCTGGTAATGTTCCACTTGCTACTGAGATAGTTCTTCCTGTCGTCAGGAGGCGGCACTATTAATCCAGTCAGCTGGGCTTCTACCTCCTCACTGGTCTAAGGAAATAAAAGAAGGTCAACCTGGTGTCCATAATCCAACTTTCTTAAAATCTTTGACTGGAGGCCTCCTTTAAGATGGGGGAGTTCTATCTGGTGTTCACTGAAATGTACTTAGTCATCCTATGGCGGTATTATTCAATCACGCTATGGCGGTATTATGTAATGTATGATGGTATTATTCAGCCATTTTTGTAATAAGTCAATGTGTGATTGTATTTAGTCGCACTTAGGTCCTGCTATTCGCTCAGTGTTTGGTGTATTTGTTAGGTCAATGTATGGTAGTTTTACAGTATTTGGTAACTGTGTGGTGGTATTATTTAGTCATTGTCTGGTGCTATTAAGTCATTCTTTGCTGGAATTGTGTATGGTGATATTATTGGTCAATATATGATAGTAATAATTAGTCATGATGGAATTATTTAGTCTCTGACTGGTCATATTATTTGGTTACTATAGCCATTGTGGTATTTAGTCATTGCATGGTGGTAGTATTTTCTTTCTGTATGGTGGTATTTATTTGTTCTATGGTGATATAATATGGTGATTTTAGTAATATATGGTGGTATTATTTGGTCACTGTATGGTGGTATTATTTAGTCACTGTGTGGTGGTATTATTCAGTCATTGTATAATATGACATGATTAGTATATGGCAGCATTATTCATTCATGATGGCATTATGTGGTTTCTATATGATGGTAGTAATCAGTCATGATGTGTTATTTGGTCACTGTACGGTAGTATTTAGTTCCTGTATGGTGGCATTGTTTAGTCACTGTATAATAGTATTATTTAGCTGCTGTATGGTTGTATTATATATTGGGCTCTATTGTGGTATCATTTAGTCACTGTTGGTATGATTTATTCATTTTATGGTGGTGTTATTTAGTCATGGTATGGTAGTGTTTAGTTATTGTATGTTGGTATTAGTAATACACTGAATGGTGGTATTATTTATTCACTATATGGTGATAGATACTTGCTGTATGTTGGTATTATTTGGTCTCTACATGGTGGTATTATTTAGTCACTGTGTGGTGGTATTAGTCACTGCATGGTAGTATTTAGTTGCTGTATATTGGTATTAGTTATTCACTGTATGGTGATATTATTCACTGTATGGTCATATTTACTTGCTGTATGGTGGTATTAATTATTCACTATATGGTGATATTATTTACTTGCTGTATGGTGGTAATAATCAGTCATCGTAGTATTATTTGGTTACTGTATGGTGTTATTACTTAGCTGCTGTAAGGTGGTATTATTTAGTCACTGTATGGTACTATTTAGTAGCTGTATGGTGGTATTAGTCACTATATGGTAGTATTTCAGGGTTAGCATATGTCAGTTTTTATCATTTACAGTAGTATTTTTTGGTCTTTATGTGGCGCCCTGCTGCGCATTGGTGCCACAGATCCCAGAGGGGTGCATGGATGGACTTCTCCACAAGAGGCCCTCATAGCATTCACACACCTCCACCCTACCACCTCAGACCACCAGAGGGAGCCCGGATAGGGATATATAAACTGGAGGGTGGAGTTAGGCAGGCAGTCTGTTGAGAGGAGCTCCTGCAGAAGCTAGCCTGCAGTGGAGCTCGGTCAGTCCAGTCCAGACTCAGAGAGCTCGAGTTAGTGAGCCTAGGGCGTGCCGATGCGACAAGAGCAGTGAAGCGCAGCGTGCCTGCTGCAGTGTGAAGCCTAGTGAGGGCCCCGAGAGTGTGGCGAGTGGAAAGAGAGTAACAAAGGAGGTAGAGGAGCTTTACCCGCTCACCCCAAGAACATATACCGGACACCGGGTCCGCGTCTGCAGGGATTCCTTACACCCAGCAGAAACAACGGGAACCCCTGGCGAACTATATGTCCCAGGAACACCAAAAGCTGATTACGTACCAGGGTCAGGAGTCACGGAGGCCCCAAAGACCAGGGAGTGTGTACTCCAATAGAAGGCCCTACCACCAGGTCAGCAGGTGCAAGACAGAGACCAAGTTAGGCCTAGCTCCAGGCAGGTCAGAAACTTATCAAGGAAAGGCAAGGAACAGGAGGCCCTACACCCGCTCACTGGGGAGAGTCCTGATATGCACCCTTCACCCTAAAGTGCCCTGGATCGTGCCTGAAACACCACCAGTAAAGGTACTGAAGTGAACTGTCGTGTGTGTGCCTATTCTTCCTCTGACCCAGCTGGGTCCCCTCTGTCCTGCATCCTTTCTCCTACGCTGCCCTGAGGCCCCGCTCCACCTGTGGGGAGTCGCACCAACTAAGCTGCCTAAACACCGGCCTCAGAGGACTGTCGCAGCGCTGGTGATCCTCACCAGACACCGCAGGTGGCATCACGAACATTCCCCTATCCCATACAACTTCCCCCCTTCTTTTAAGAGTGACCCCAGGGTAAGGGCCCGGGAGCCGACCACCGCGACATCCCCCAAGATCAGGCAAAAACAAGGCCCGGGCGCCGAGTCGTCCCCATCCCCTGGGCGCGTCATTTATATGGTGGTAATAGTCAGTCATTGCGGTAATATTTGGTCACTTTATGGCATTATCAGCCTTGTACTTTTTGATGACTCCATTTTTCATTAACACCAGTGCTAACCTGGGTTACTTTTTTGTAATGATTAATCCAGTGATAGAGCAGCAAAGGAGAAGAAAAGGCTCATGACAAGAACAGTGGCGCCCTGAGGATTTTGAGCTTCTAGTCACGCAGCTGTAATATTTTCTTCCACTTCTTAGTAGTAGCAGTGCAGAGCTGAAATAAAGATTGTGCTTAATTCTGCCTCTGTCCGGCCTGGTCAAGCCGTAACATAAAGAGCACGCTCGCCACATATACACGTCATATACCTACCATATCTGCCAAATAGTTCATGCCCACAGTATACGAGTGAACCCCCAGCTCATGTTCCAGGTTATGTAGAGTCACAAACTTTAGATTCTTCTCCCAGATCATTCGCCTTGTGATGTCTTCTTGCTATAGAAAAATATAGACTTTTTGGTAATTCTCAGAAGAACACACTGAAACAAAGAACGGGTTAGGTGTGGGACTAAGCTGCATGGACGCAAGAAGTATTTTTAATTATTAAATGCCTACATTTAACCATATTCACCTTTATTCATGAAGGGTATAAATAATCAAACACTCCAGAATTCTTTGGAGACCAACTCCATGTAAATGCATAAGGATGAAGAATGGGAGGTCAGAAAAGCTCCGGTAGGTGAAATGTGGAGGGGGCACATACTTTTCTCTGTATAGTATATTTAATGACAGGTATATTATCTGTCAATGCTGTTCTTACCCTTTGATCGTATTCCTTGTTATATGTAAATTTCCATAATTTCCAGTGGTTATCCAGCGCTGGGTCAATGAAGGCATTCACAGACGCAGCCACGAAGGCGGCCAACAAGACACATGTCGGGGACTTCATCCTGTCATGAGGAAATTACATTTGTACAGTGTGAAGAGTGCCCCACAAGGCAACATCTGACAACCATGTAACCTTAGAACTGTGAGCAAGACTGAGCTGCAATACCAGATCTGCCTGTAGCCAAGAGTGGCGCTATTCTTGGAACATTTTTTTTCATTCTCCCCCTACTGATGGCTGCAGCCAAACTTTTGGCATTAATGTACAATACTGACCAGAAGGAGGTTGTGACTTCTAAGTAATGACTAGAGTAGCACAAAGTTTTAGGGAAGGTTATGCGTTGTGACATTATATTTTTATAAATCTTAGGCAATGCTGAATGTACAAACGGATGATGCATTTATCGGTACTTCCCTCATGTTGCTCAACTTGATTGACAAAAGCAGAAGTTTTCCATCCGAAGGCGATAAATGAAGCTAAAACGAACAAAATCTGCTGCAGTTTCCCCCACCTGGACTGATTTTATGCACGCCTGACATTTTTTCTGTGACAATTTAGTGAAACAAGGGAAATTTTGCCCTAATAAGAAGTAATAAACAAGAATAAAGATTATTCTTTGAATTTGTACAAAATTGATAAACCATCTGCACCATATTTGAAGAACATCCGCAAAAAAAGTCAACGAGGCGAAAAAAAAGCGACTTCAAAATAAACAAAAATGTTGAATGGAGCTCAATGTCTATAGTTTTCCACTACAGAAGGAATGTAATCAATATGTGGAATTTTCCAAATTTTTCTTAACCCCTTAATGACCTCCTAATTAACCCCCTTTGATTTTTTTAAAGCAGTCATTAACATGCGCTGCCAGCAGAGCTGAAATCTACATGACCCAGTTGTTGACTTCCCCCCAGGGCATAGACGAAGTCTGCGGAGGTTTGTAACCCTATAACAGCGATCACAGCCCGACAAAAAGGAAGAAGCCGGCTGTGCTCTTCCGCACCTATCTACCTCTTTTTTAACTTGTATTTATGTGAGAGGAGAGAGAGAGACCTGCTGAGAGTTGTCCCCAATTTGCACTGTTTTTCTAATCTTACCTAGGGTTAAGGCTACAACTAAAGCTAAGGTTGGAGCTAGGATTGGAGCTAGAGCTAGGGTTAGATCTAAAGTTAGGGCTAGGGTTAGAACTTAAAGTAAAAGCTTACATTGTAGGCTAGGGTTAGAGCTAGTATTGAAGCTCAGGTTGGAGCTAGGGTTAGAATTAGAGCTAGGATTAGAGCTAGAGTAAGGGCTCAGGTTGGAACTAGGGCTACAACTGGAGTTCGAGCTAGGGTTAGAGCAAGAGTTGGAGCTCAGGTTGCAGCTAGGGTTAGAACTGAAGTTAGGGTTAAAGCTAGAGTTGGGGATAGGGTTAGAGCTATAGAAGGGCTCAGGTTGGAACTAGGGTTAGAACTGGAGTTCAAGTTTGAGCTCAGGTTGCAGCTAGGGTTAGAGCTAGAGTTGGAGCTCAGGTTGCAGCTAGGGTTAGAACTGGAGTTAGGGTTAGAGCTAGAGTTTGAGCTCAGGTTGCAGCTAGGGTTAGAACTGGAGTTAGGGTTAGAGCTAGAGTTTGAGCTCAGGTTGCAGCTAGGGTTAGAACTGGAGTTAGGGTTAGAGCTAGAACTGGAGCTAGGGTTAGAACTAGAGTTAGGGCTAGGGTTAGAGCCATAGAAGGGCACAGGTTGGAACTAGCGTTAGAACTGAAGTTCAAGTTTGAGCTAGAGTTTGAGCTCAGGTTACAGCTAGGGTTAGAGCTAGAGTTGGAGCTCAGGTTGCAGCTAGGGTTAGAACTGGAGTTAGGGTTAGAGCTAGAGTTGGAGCTCAGGTTGCAGCTAGGGTTAGAACTGGAGTTAGGGTTAGAGCTAGAGTTGGAGCTCAGGTTGCAGCTAGGGTTAGAACTGGAGTTAGGGTTAGAGCTAGAGTTGGAGCTCAGGTTGCAGCTAGGGTTAGAACTGGAGTTAGGGTTAGAGCTAGAGTTGGAGCTCAGGTTGCAGCTAGGGTTAGAACTGGAGTTAGGGTTAGAGCTAGAGTTGGAGCTCAGGTTGCAGCTAGGGTTAGAACTGGAGTTAGGGTTAGAGCTAGAGTTGGAGCTCAGGTTGCAGCTAGGGTTAGAACTGGAGTTAGGGTTAGAGCTAGAGTTGGAGCTCAGGTTGCAGCTAGGGTTAGAACTGGAGTTAGGGTTAGAGCTAGAGTTGGAGCTCAGGTTGCAGCTAGGGTTAGAACTGGAGTTAGGGTTAGAGCTAGAGTTGGAGCTAGGGTTAGAACTAGAGTTAGGGCTAGGGTTAGAGCCATAGAAGGGCACAGGTTGGAACTAGCGTTAGAACTGAAGTTCAAGTTTGAGCTAGAGTTTGAGCTTAGGTTGCAGCTAGGGTTAGAGCTAGAGTTGGTGCTCAGTTTAGAGCTAGGGTTGGAACCATGGTTAAGGTAGGATTAGGGTAGGGTCAAAAGACAAATTATATTCACATGTGTGTATGTTTCATTATGAGTATGTAGTCATGCAAATAATGTGCTTTAGAAATATTTTTTTCCTCTATTTTTGCTGTGGTCTACAAAGTATTGTCAGTCAATTTTCAAAAACGTAATTTCCTTCTTAAATGTAAAAAACATGAATGTATATGAGATCAAAGACCAGTCTAAAGAAAAACTACACACACCAACATAGTTAGCGTCATTGCAATCAGAGCGAATAAATCCAAAAATTAGGAAATAAAACAACTTTATTGAAAAATTGTTACATATGCAATTGAAGAAAATGACTAAATTTGCCTTGGTCATTACGGCCTGGAATGCTGGCAAGAGGGAAGTGGTTAAAAACTTCCAGAAAGTATAAGCAGTGCGTGCCACATACTCTAAAGTTGTCAAACCCGTCTGTAGTCAGCTAGAATTCCCCTGCTCGTGATTATCAGAAACTGCATGTAGAATTGCTGATAATAACCGGGGGTTTATGAGTTGCTGGTTCAGTTCCCTAATTCCTAAAAGTAGAGTAAAGTTGGAGTGCCCCGGTGGTGATCTGAGGGGTATCCTCAAGCTCCTGGGCCCTAACAGGGACGGCAGCCGGACAACTATTGTTCTGCAGCCGTGTGCAGGGCGCTTCCTTCCTACATGAGGGTCCTTCCCAGTGGTCTTTGTCCCCCATCATTTGGCCCCTGTGAACAGACAGGAGGCTGTACATGTGCGTCTCTCTCTTTACATTTCAGTGGGAGTTCTGCATACAAAGAGCAAGAGGATGGGAACTCTACTGCCCCCTATTGCAAGCAGTAATGTTACAAGTCAATATAAACCCTTTTTAGAGTCTTGTCACATGACTTGGGTACAAGCCAAACCAGACATCTATCTGCAGGATTGTGTTTGCCCCTTATCAGTGCAAAGCAGGAGAACAGGTCTGGCTGGGTGAGAGGCCTCTGACGGAGTCTACGGGCACTCCTCAAAAGACTATGGCTGTCATAATGCATCTGAACGCTATCTATTTATCATGCTGGTTTATACAGCACCATCATCTATCTATTATCTATCATCTATCTATCTATTATCTATCTATTATCTATCTATTATCTATCTATTATCTATTATCTATCTATTATCTATCTATCATCTATGTATCTATCTATCTATTATCTATCATCTATCTATCTATTATCTATCTATCATCTATCTATTATCTATCATCTATCTATTATCTATCTATCTATTATCTATCTATTATCTATTATCTATCTATTATCTATCTATTATCTATCTATCATCTATCTATTATCTATCATCTATCTATTATCTATCTATCTATCTATTATCTATCTATTATCTATCTATCTATTATCTATCTATTATCTATCTATCATCTATCTATCAATCATCTATCTATCTATTATCTATCTATCTATCTATCTATCTATTATCTATCTATCATCTATCTATTATCTATCTATCTATTATCTATTATCTATCTATCTATCTATTATCTATCTATCATCTATCTATTATCTATCATCTATCTATTATCTATCTATCTATCTATCTATCTATTATCTATCTATTATCTATCTATCATCTATCTATTATCTATCTATCATCTATCTATCTATCTATCTATCTATTATCTATCTATTATCTATCTATCATCTATCTATCATCTATTATCTATCTGTCAATTATCTATCTATTATCTATGTATCTATTATCTATCTATTATCTATCTATTATCTATCTATCATCTATCTATTATCTATTATCTATCTATCTATTATCTATCTAAATCTGAATGTCAGCACTCCAGACGTGAGATAGTGAAGAATACCTGTGCTCCTTGTTCCCCCATGTATGTGCACACACCCGGCTTGCACCCGTTTGCTATATGAGTTTTTTATAGTGCTGCTTTCTTTGGAGGATATCTATTTACAGTATCTAATCTATCATAATAATAATTATATTCCTATAGTATTAATATATTCCGCAACACTTAACAATTTTGCGGGGACTTGTACAGACAATAAAGACATCACAAAGTAACTAACAGATCAGCAGGTACAGGAGGAGCGAGGACCCTGCAGCTCACAGGCTACAATCTATAAGGGAATAGGCGGACAAAATAGGTAGAATGTGCCGTCATGTACGGTCCGGCCATCATCATAATAAATAAGGGTTTTCTTATAAAGCTGCCGGATCCGGTCATCAGCCGGGATCTGTAAGTGCAGTTACCGTGTGCTATTGGGTGCATGGAAGGTGTGGAGATAATGAATAGGAGGGAGCAGATTAAGATTAACATTTAGGAGGGAACAGGGGAGAGTTAGGTTGGTGAGTTGAGGTGAGAGTTCTGTCTAAACAGATGTGTTTTTAAAGAATGTTTATCAACATGGGGGCTAGATATCAGTCGGATCGTCTAGGGTAGTGCATTCCAGAACTCAGGAGCAGCTCAAGAGGAGTCTTGGAGACGGAGTTGCGAGGTTCGGATTAAGGAGGATGTTAGTCTTATATCAGTCGCAGAACGGAGGGCACGGGAGGGGTGATAGACAGAAATGAGGGATGAGATATAGGCCGGTGCAGAACTGTGGACAGCTTTGTGGGTGAGAGAGATGAGTTTGTATTGTATTCTGTGGTGATTTGGTAACCAGTGCAATGACTGGCACAGGGTAGAGGCGTCGGTGAAGCGGCCTGATAGAAATACGACCCTGGCTGCTGCATTCAGAAAGGATTGGAGAGGAGAGAGTTTGTTTAGAGGGAGACCGATTAGAAGAGAGTTGCAGTAGTCCAGACGAGAGTGAATGAGAGAGACAGTAAGAGTTTTCACAGTTTCAAAGGTGAGAAAAGGTCGGATTCTGGAGATGTTTTTAAGATGCAGGTGACAAGAGCGAGTTATTGGATATAGTGAATAAAGGAAAGTTCTGTGTCCAATACAACCCCAAGACAGCGGGCGTGCTGCCGGGGAGCTATGGTGGCACCACCCAAGGTAATGGCAATATTGGGCATAGGTAGGTTACTAGAGGAAGGAAACACGAGAAGTTCAGTTTTGGAGAGATTCAGTTTCAGATAGAGGGAGGACATGATGTTAGAGACAGCGGACACAAAATCCCTGGTGTTTTGTAATAATTCAGGGGTGATGTCAGGAGACGATGTGTATAATTGGGTGTCATCGGCATAGAGATGATAATGGAACCCAAATCTGCTGATGATTTGCCCAATAGGGGCAGTGTATAGAGATAAGAGGAGGGGGCCTAGGACTGGGCCCTGCGGAACCCCAATAGTAAGGGGACGGGGAGAGGAAGAGGAGCCGGCAAAAGATACAGTGAAGGAGCGGTCAGAGAGGTAGGAGGAGAACCAGGAGAGAACAGTGTCCTTGAGACCGATAGAGCGGAGCATAGTGAGGAGGAGCTGGTGATCCAGTGTCAGATGCTGCAGAGAGATCCAGGAGAATCAGCAGGGAGCAGTGACCTTTGGATATAACTGTTAGTAGATCATTAGAGACTTTAGTGAGGACAGTTTCAGTGGAGTGTAAAGAGCGGAAACCAGATTGTAAAGGGTCAAGAAGAGAGTTATCTGAGAGATAGCGGATTAGACAAGAGTAGAAAAAGTATTCCAGGAGTTTACAGATGAAGGGAAGATTAGAGACCGGTCTGTAGTTAGCAGTGCAGTTCTGGACGAGGGATATTTTTTTAAGTAAAGGGGTTATGATGGCATGTTTAAATGAGGAGGGAAAGATACCTGAAGAGAGGTTAAATATTTTAGTTAGGTGAGTAGTGACAGCTGGGGAAAGAGACTGCAGGAGATGTGGGGGAATAGGGTCATTGTTGCAGGTTGTAGGGCGAGAAGAAGTGAGGAGCCTGGTCACTTCTTCTGTGACCGACTCGAAGGTGGAAAGTGAACTTGAGGTGCAGGAGGGAAGAAGATCAAGACTCTGAGGGGATTGTGCAAAAATATGCTGACAGATGTAGTAGATTTTTTGTAGGAAATAAGTGTCCAGATTGTCAGCGCTTAGGTTGGTGAAGGGGGTCTATACTTTAGGGCTCACGAGGGAATGGAAAGTTTTGAAGAGTGGTTTTGGATTGTCAGTTAGTGATGTGATGAGGGTGGTGAAATGGACTTGTTTAGCCAGATGGAGAGCAGAGTTATAAGTTTTGAGCATGAACTTATAGTGGATGAAATCTTCTGCTGAAAGTGATTTTCTCTACAGAAGTTCGACGCACCTTGAGCAGCGCTGGAGAAAACGTGTTTTCATTGTGTGCCAGGGCTGCCGTTGTCTGTGTCAGGTCTTTCTACATGTAGCAGGAGCTGCTTCATCCAGGGCACTCTGCAATCTATTAATGTAGTGTGGCAAGGCTGAGTCTGGACAGGAGAGGGAGGAGATTGGGGCTAAAGATCAGTATAGATTGTTTATAAGCTGCTGGGTATTGATGGAACGTAGATTTCTGGACATGTGATAAGTCAGGTGTCCTGGGTGTGGAGACAGTTCTTGGCAGAGAAGGAATTAAGGTAGGAGAGTTAGTAAGCTGTGACAGGCCAAAGGAGGAGGTTAGAGAAAGAAGATGAGTGGCAGATGGGGAGAGAGGATCACCAATGGGGATGTTAAAGCCCTTCATGATGAGAGTGGGAATGTCACATGATAGAAAGTGTGGAAGAGAGGTAGCAAAGTGATCCAGGAACTGACAAGTGGGGCCTGGAGGGCGATATACAACCGCCTATCACAGGAAGAAGAGTTTGAAGAGTCTAACGGTATGGACTTCAGAGGAAGGAAACATATGTGAGGATACGGGGGGGGGGGGGGGGGATAACCTGGAAAGCACATTGTGATGAAAGGAGCAGACCAACACCTACATCTTGTCTGTTCTCGGGTCTGAGGGTATATCACAATTGTAGCCCACCATATCAGAGAGTGACAACGACGGTGGTGTCAGACTACTGGATCCAGGTTTCAGTGAGAGCCAGAAGGTTAAGGGGAATTGGAAAGGAAGCAGTTTTGGATGTAGAGGAGCTTGTTGCACACTGACCGTGAGTTCCAGAGGGCACAGTTACAGGAGACAGGAGAAGCCTGCACTGAATGTTTATAAGGTAATTAGGGTTTCTTTGTGCTGCAGGATGAGAATTATATATATATTAGTAGAAGGAGGGCCGGGGTTGAGAGAGATGTCCCCAGCGACTAGGAGAAGAAAAAGAAAGAGAGCAGATTGTTTAATGATTTGTGTCAGTGTTTTGTGCGCTATAGTATCTTTGAAATCTTGTGACATCAAGAGACATGTTCACACTTGACAGATGTAACACAAGCAGATCTGTGAATAATGGCTTCTGGTCACTTCTGGACCATTTTTGGTATATTTCTAATGTGCACTTAAAAGCTGAACTTGAGAAGAGGCACTCAGAGGCGCACTGAGATCTATCTATCATCTATCTATCATCTATCTATCAATCATCTATCTATTATCTATCATCTATCTATCATCTATCTATCTATCTATTATATATCTATCTATCAATCATCTATCTATTATCTATCTATTATCTATCATCTATCTATCATCTATCTATCATCTATCTATCTATCTATTATATATCTATCTACTATCTATCTATCTATCTATTATATATCTATCTACTATCTATCTATCTATCTATCTATTATCTATCATTTTGCTATTATCTATCTATTATCTATCTATCATCTATCTATCTATCATCTATCTATCAATCAATCATCTATCTATTATCTATCATCTATCTATCATCTATCTATCTATTATATATCTATCTACTATCTATCTATCTATCTATTATCTATCATTTTTCTATTATCTATCTATTATCTATCTATCATCTATCTATCTATCTATCCATTATCTATCTCATATGTATCTGTCTATTTCACACTTAACCACAGTACATAAATACTTCTAGATCTTTCTGGACTTTCCACTATCTGACATTGCAGGCAGCCTATAATTATCTAGTCTGAATGGCTGATAACAGAGAACAACAGACCGTATTGATCTGCAGGGTCCATGCAGATCAGATAGTGATCTTACCTTAAAACAATCAGCAGCTACGATCCGCAGCCCTCACCTGCCGAGAAGGAGACCGAGGAGAAGTTGTCGGTAACTTATGGGTTGAACACTTCTGCTCAGAGAACGAGGAAGAGGAACTTGGTGCAACGATCGCACGATTTCACTTTCATTTATGTCATCTACCTCTTCTCCAATCACCATTTACATTTCTGTTATTTCCCCTTCTCATATTTCTCCTCCCATTCAGAAGCCGCAGCTTGGATCAGAAAGACAAACATCTGATATGGAGTTACGTATGAGAAAACACACATCCTGCCTTCTAGGTGTAGAAAATCCAGAGTACGTGCACTTATTTAATGTTCCAATACACCTAAAATTTAAAAAAATGGAGTAAATTGTCTAGATTAAAAAAAAAATCTCCCCCCCGTTTGGTGTATACAGCTCCCATGCAGATTTATTTGTTGCAGATCTCAAATAAACTGTTTGTGGTAGATGTCACAGATGACAAAAAAGAATCGTAACTCAACAATCGCATTTTTTCGGTTGAGCATATCCTCCAATTAATGCAATAAAAACCATTATAGGTCACCCAAACTAATATCAATAAAACTACAGCTCGCCAAGCAAGTTCGTAAAAAAAATTTGCTCAGTCATGAAGGAATTAAGCGCTCGGTTTTTATGACCACCAGGAACTGAATATTTTTACCAAGCTTAACTTGCGGTTAAAGGTTATTCCCAAAAATGTCATCATTTTATACAAGCAACAGTATCTGCCATGAAAACTGTTCATTTACACTACAAGCCCAGCATACTGTTCCTTTCTTGTACCTTTGCAGCTTTTTCATCTCCCTCTGCTCTTCTGTGCCTACAGCATCAGTCTTATCTGCTAAAACTTCATTTCCCAGCAGCACCCTTCTTCTCCTGAGAGCTGCGGGCCCCTCCCCCTGCCCTCCTGATATTGATAGACTGACCTCAACATGGGCAATATTTATTGTTAGGGATGAGGTAACCATTGATAGTCACTACATTCAAAACTATTTGACCAATATTCACGTTTCATTGTCTGTTAATGGGGATCTTCGGAGCATGATCATGATCTCCCCTGCAAGTGTAGCTGATCTGAGTATAGCATAGCATAGTTGAGCTGTGCAGTGCAACAACATGGCTGTCAAGACAAGAAGGATGCAGTGAGTAGTTCTGGGGTGTTTACTTAGACATGCATAAGTGAATCTGCTTTTTTATGAATTGGGGTCATTGGGTGCATCTGCAGCTGATATCCGTGCGATCTTCGGCATAGCTGAGCTGAGCTGTGCTTACAACCTGACTGTTAGATGTTTTCTTAGACAGAACATTAGGAGCTTCTGCAGCTGATACCAGCGCGATCTTCAGGCATAGCATAGCTGAGTTGTGCTTACATTTTGGCTGTCAGATGTTTTATTAGACAGGGTCATTAGGTGCATCTACAGCAGGTATCAATGCGATCTTCAGGCTTGGCATAGCTGAACTGTGCCGCAACCCATCTGTCACATGGTTTATTAGACAAGGTCCTTACATGCATTTGTAGATGGTATCGGTGAGATCTTCGGAATAACATAGCTAAGCTGTGTTTACAACCTGGCTATCAGATGTTTTCTAGACAGGGTAATTAGGTGCATCTACTTTCAGTGCGATCTTCAGCATAGCATGGCTGAACTGTATTAAAACAGGGCTACCATATGTTTTATTAGACAGGGTCATCAGGTACATCGGCAGCTAGTACCAGTGCGATTTTCAGCACAGCATGGCTGAACTATACTGAAACCCGGCTGTCATATGGTTTATTAAACAGGGTCATTAGGTGCATCTGAGTATTCTTGACCAATAGCATTATAACTACTGGATGATGTAAGGTAAAGAGACCCCCGGGGAAGAGTCATCATTAGGGGGGTGATAGCTGCACACCAGTGCAGATTTGAAAATAGGATGTATTGGCACACATTATGATTTGGGGAATAACCATTTAACTGTGAACATAAAATACTCTTCTCTTCCCAAAGTCTATTCACAGTAGAATGTCTGGAAGGGGTTAAATAATTTCTAGATGTCTGAACTGGTTTTAGACTGACTTATAGCATTGCCAGTAGGAAACAAAAGAGTGTAAGGCAGCAAGAAACTGAACACCATCGGAGGTTATGTAATTACTACATGACATTGAATGTAAAGGACAATATCAAATATTAGGATCTAGAATATCAGGACACTCGAGAGCCTTGTGTCTCACCTAAAGGCAAGTTCCCACAGACCCATAATGGTGCAACACGAAGTCAGTGGGCTAAGGCACATGACGCAAAAAAGGTCAGACTCAGAAGTCAGACTGTGCAGCACATCCTCAAAAAATATAGATCAGTGTCATTGTGTAATACTTACTGCAACAAAAAAAAACAATATATCTAAGACAGCAAAGCCCATTGTCACAGAACAGGCCCAGCAATGTAGACGAGCTTGGTTTGTCACAGAGTCCAGGAAAGAATTGTCACAGCAGTATAGCAGAGTTGTCCAGAGATATAGCAGGGATAGATTTATCATAGAAGCCGAAGTAGAACTTGCCAGCAATATAGCAGTTTCCCATCAAAAAACAGGGCTGGGTATGTCACCGAGTACAAGGCAAATTTGGCACAGCGATAAGGCAAGGTTATCCAGCAGAGCTAGGTCTGACACAAAGTCTAATGCAGTACTCGCAAGCAGTATAGTAGAGGTGGGTTTGTCAAAGACAGAACTGGCCAACAATATAGCAGAGTTGCCCAGTGATGTGGCAGAGCTAGGTCTGTCAGAGAGTCAAAGGCAGAACTGGAAAGCAATATGGTAGAGTTGTCCATAGCTGGGTTTTTCACAGAGCCCTAAAGAGAAGTGGCCAGTGTTACAGTAATGTTTCCCAACGATATAGCAGAGCTGGGTTTGACACAAAGCCCAATGCAGTACTCACAAGCAGTATAGCAGAGGTGGCTTTGTCAAAGACAGAACTGGATAACGATAAAGCAGAGTTGCCCAGTGATGTAGTAGAGCTAGATCTGCCACAGAGTCCAGAAGAAGAGGCCAAAGATATAGCAGTGTTGCCCAATAATAGAGCAGAGCTAGGTCTGCCACAGAGTCCAGAAGAACTGGCCAATGATGTAGCAGAGTTGCCCAGTGATGTAGTAGAGCTAGGTCTGCCACAGAGTCCAGCAGATCTGGCCAATGATATAGCAGAGTTGCCCAGTGATGTAGTAGAGCTAGGTCTGTCATAGCGTCCAACACAGAACTGGAAAGCAGTATGGCAGAGTTGCCCAGAGCTGGTTTTTCACAGAAACTAAAGAGAACTGGCCAGCATTAGATCAGAGTAGGGCTTGTCACAGAGTACAAACCTGTTGCTATTTCAGCTGGACCCACAGAGAAACAATGAGAGATAGCAAAAGGCGGAGGATCCGGCGCCCTGCCCTGGATCCAGGAGAGTTGAGTAACACATTGCCATATATTGATGCCTAAATAACAACACAGAGCTCACATACCTACATACAGTGACTACATCATAGCCCCATACGTGCAGTTATCCTATAATAGCGCTATACAGTGCAAATTACGGTTTATGCTGGACGCAAGCCTTGGGTGACAGGTTATTGGTGGCGTCTTCCTCATGGGTTTCACGTCCCTAAGGCCATTATAAAGCGACTATGTGGTATAAAGACTGAGGTCTAGGAAAGAAAACTCAACATTATGATTCAGCATTTCTTGTATCATAAAGGACATGAAACTGCAAGTTGGTGGCAATTAGAGGAACATACACACATAACCAATGGTGGAAGCTCACATGATGTACTAGGTTATGTAATGTGAATATGGAAATATTGTGCGGTCCGACGCCAGATACAGTCAGTACATAGGGGGATATACGTGTAGGGGATAATAGGGTTCCTGTACACTCCAAGATATTCCACCACAAGAATACGGCGCTGAGCTTGCTGCATATGACGCGCCCCCTGGGCCGTGTGTGGGGTAATACCCGGAGCCGGGTCTCTGTGTAATGCTGGGGGTTGTAGTCTCCGTGGCGGCGACCCGGTTCCGTGGCTCAGGGTGGTCAAACCAGTGGCGGATCTGTTTATTTGGTTTTCAATGTTTAAATGTCCGACTACGCCACCCGTGGATTGCGGTCAGGATGAACCGCCGCTGCAGGGCAGACCGCTGAGGCTGATGTTGTGTGCGCAGCAGAGGGTAGTATAACTCCCCACAGGAGGAGTATAGCCTCAGGGCAGCGTGTGTAGATGATTGGGGTGATGGTGCGCGGGAGCAACAGTAATGACTCAGAGTCCAGTGATGCAGTCCAGGGTCTTTACTCACAGTTTTACACTCCAAGCCACTCCTGCAGGTAATGGCTGCCCACGTCGTACTGTGCTCACCAAGTGAGGGGCTTGGCCAACTCCCAGGTCTCTTTGGAGTGCTTTTCAGGACCCCCTTCATGTGTCCTTTCTCTGGCCTGTCGTACCCCACAAGTGACCTCGTTTCTGTCCAGCTGCCTCGGGCCTTGGCGGGCAAACGTATGTTCCGTTTCCCTGGGTCCTATATGGTGCCTTCCTAACGGGTGTAGTGAGGGGCCGTGACACGTGCAATGCCACAGCCTCTGGTTACTAGCTGAGGGTAGTTGCTCTCCTCCATTAGATGAGGGATCATGTGAGATCGGCAAGTTCCCAATACACCATAATACTAAAGTATTGCAGTGTATTGTACAAGTGACTGCAGGTTCAAGTCCTGTGGGGGGACATAAAAAAAATGTCAAAAATATTTCAACAAAAATAAAAAAATGTATATTTACAGGTGCGTCTCACTAAATTAGAATATCATCAAAAAACTCATTTATTTTAGTTCTTCAATATAATAAGTGAAACTCCTATATTATATAGAGTCATTACAAACAGAGTGATCTATTTCAAGTGTTTATTTCTGTTAATGTTGATGATTATGGATTACAGCCAATGAAAACACAAAAGTCATTATCTCAGTAAATTAAAATAATTAACAAAAAACACCTGCAAAGGCTTCCTAAGCGTTTAAAAAGGTCCCTTAGTCTGTTTCAGTAGGCTCCACAATCATGGGGAAGAATGCTGACTTGACAGATGTCCAGAAGGCAGTCATTGACACACTCCACAAGGTCCCAGAGTCTGGAGGAAGAGTGGAGAGGCCACAATCCAAGCTGCTTGAGGACTAGTGTGAAGTTTCCACCATCAGTGATGGTTTGGGGAGACATTGTCATCTGCAGATGTAGGTCCACTGTGTTTTATCAAGACCAAAGTCAGCGCAGCAGTCTACCAGGAAATTTTAGAGCACTTCATGCTTCCCTCTGCCAACAAGCTTTTTGGAGATGGAAATGTCATTCTCCAGCAGGACTTGGCCCCTGTCCACACTGCCAAAAGTACCAATACCTGGTGTAAAAACAACAGTATCACTGTGCTTGATTGACCTTAACCCCATAGAGAATCTATTATAGAGAATCTACGGGGTATTGTCAAAAAGAAGATGAGAGACACCAAACCCAACAATGCAGACGAGCTGAAGGCTGCTATCAAAGCCACCTGGGCTTCCATAACACCTCAGCAGTGCCACAGGCTGATCGCCTCCATGCCACATTGCCGCATTGATGCAGTAATTGATGCAAAAGGAGCCCCGACCAAGTATTGAGGGCATTTACTGAACATACATTTCAGTAGGCCAACATTTCGGATTTTAAAAACATTTTTCAAGCTGTTGTTATAAAGTATTCTAATTTACTGAGATAATGACTTTTGTTTTTCATTGGCTGTAATCCATAAACATCAACATTAACAGAAATAAACACTTGGAATAGATCACTCTGTAATGACTCCATATAATATATGAGTGTGACATGCAAAAGTAGTGCTGTTTCTTCCAAAGCATCCAGGAACTAGAGGGGTTAACACAGTCACAGGAGACAGGGAGTGTTTTAGCAGAGTCCCAGGGGGATTGTGGGGAACTTGTTATTTCAGTCTGGCTGAAGCCAAAGAGAAAGGTGGTGTGTTATCTGGATCTGACAGAAGGCAACTGAACAGGATTTAGATCAGGAGAGAAACTAAACACAGGTCAGATAAACTCCCTGAACAAACAGTGCAGAGCATTGTCAGGCAGGAAGATAAGGACTGGAAGGAATTGTGTCACAGGGATCATCTCCCTCATCAAACCCTCTCCCCTCCATCTCCATGCAGGATAAAGAATGCTGTGTACTATTGTGTCCTTGTGAAGGAAAAGCCTGTCGTTGTGTATACATAGAAGTGGGTTGCTAATAGATCTAATCTATGCTGAATTATGCTACAGAAGAGACTGTAATACTGTGCCTTGTGAAGAAACTACTGTATTGTTACTAGAGCCGGTTGCTCAAGAAACTCAAACTGTACTCTAATGAACTAATGACAACAAACAAAGCAGCACACCGCAACATAAAGCAGTGTGCTGCTTTGTCTGTTAGTATTTTATGAAGGTAGCGGCTCCTAGTAAGCACCTGTTCACATCTATTTCTAATATTGGAAGTGGCGTCAGTTTTTTCTGTTTCTATGTATAAGCTTTGACTGAGCACTCCACCTCTATGCCGCAGGTGGTTTTAATTGCAGTAGGATCTTACTTTCCCACACATAAGCAGACGGATGTCCCTTAGAGAGGTATTCACATTGATAGGGTCCTGGTATTTTGAGAAACACCTTACCGTGGCTACCAGGTACACATGAATTGGCTAATTTATGTGCTAAGATTTCTCATTTATTTCTATTTTCTAGAGCAGTAGTGCTATTCAAATTTAATATATTTCATGTTTGCATACTTAGCGTTGCAGTGTGCTGCTTTGTTTGTTAGTATTTTATGGAGGTAGCGGCACCTAGTAAGCACCTGTTCACACCTATTTCTTGTATTGGAAGTGCCGTCAGTTTTTTCTGTTTGTTGGTTGTACTGTAATGAAGATTGTTGCTGTAATATCCCTGAATTGCACTGGCCGTGCTTCAGATTAAATTCCACTGTTAAACTGTTGCAAAAGACTCTTGTCAGATGTGTCTGGTCAGCAACTGAATCTATTGTGTGCCTGAGAGAAGCTGCCGCCTATGGTCGCCCTGAGTAACGGTTCCCCAGGATTCCAAAGAATTCATGAAACCCATCTCGCCCTATCTGAACCTAGCGGCGTGTGTGTAACATTGGTGACCCGTACGGGGAATCCTGAGTGGGAATTAGTGTCTAGAGGGAAAAGAGGAAAAGTGTCTGGAAAAACCCAGCAGCACAACACCTCAATTCAACTTTGCTACACCAGTTAAAGAGGACCAGCCCTAAAGAAAATTCACTAGCAGCAATGGATGTGGAAATACAAATGGACAGAATTAGTGAGCTGCTTCTTCAGTTAACCTGTGAAGAATTGAGAATAGTAGCAGAACATATAAAGATGTCACAAGAACAGATTTCTAAAGCACACAACCTCAGGCAACTGTTAGCTGCCATTAATGCAAAAGCGAGATGGACTCCTGGTAAAAGCACTGTGGGACACAGGAGCCCAAGCAAGCCTTTTAAATGAAGAGTGGAGAAGGTGCTACCTGCCACATACCTGCCTTTGGTCACTTAAAGAACTCTTAGGACTAGTGGAACTCCACGGCAAAGCTGTCAACCAGACCGAAATCCCTTTCATAGGCTGGGTGGAAGTGACTTTCCAACTGAGTGCCATGAAGAACAGCAACACCATTGAGCTTTTGGTACCTTTTCTCGTGACCAGTGATCAGAACGTGGCAGAGGATCCTATCCTGGGTTATAATGTAATCAGTGAGGTCATCACGAAATACAAGTCAGGGACACTGGTGGTGGATGCAATTGCCACATCACTTGCCATACCCAACGCTGTGGCAGAAAATGTGATTCATAGAGTAAAGAAAGCACAGAATACAATAGACCTAAAAGAAGTCAAGGTAGGCTGGCGCCCAACCATCATCCCTGCAAACCAAATGGTTGGGGTGAGGTGTGGAGTCCGGGTAGAACTGGGAAGAGAAGTCCAGAAAAGACTGTTTGTGCCAAAAGACTCCTCAGAACTTCTGTAAGGTCTAGTTCAAGGTGAGACTGTGCTTACGATTCCTACTGGTGGGTTTGCTCGAGTGACAGTACCAGTGATGAATACTATGAAACACAAAATTAGACTAGATCCAAAGACTGTGTTAGGTCACATTGAAACCGTTAAAACGGTATATCCAGCCAGTCTGAGACCCGTCAAGGGGTCTTCCGTGAATTCGGTCTCCCCACCAGGAACAGAAGTTGCCCAGGGGTGGAAATTGCACGACTCACCTAAGGGTCCTGGGATCCCCCAGTATCCATGGAACACTTGTGTGCTGAAGATATAGCAATAGCAAAACAGATGCTGAGAGAAGAATGTCATGCATTCTCTAAAGATGACTCTGATATAGGCTGTATCACCTCGTTGCAATTGAAAATCAATTTGAAAGACACAACCCCATTAACCAGAAGTTACATGTCTGTGCCGAAACCATTACACCGTGAAGTGATAGAGTATTTACAAGATCCAATCAACAGAGGTTGGGTCCAAAAGTCAAAGTCATCTTATTCCTCTCCAATTGTTTGTGTTAGGAAGAAGGACAGTACGTTGAGACTCTGCTGCGATTACCGGGAACTAAACCAAAAGTCAGTACCTGATCGGCACCCGATACCAAAGATTCAAGATATGCTGGATAGCCTATCAGGAAGTACCTGGTTCTCTGCCCTCGATCAGGGTAAAGCATACCATCAAGGGTTTGTTGAAGAGTCCAGTAGACCTTTGACAGCATTCATCACACCGTGGGGTTATAAGAGTAGATCTGCATACCGTTTGGGCTCAGTTCAGCTCCAACAGAATTTCAGAGGAGCATGGAGACCTGTTTGGAAGGAGTGAGGGACGATATCTGCCAGCCATACTTGGATGACAATGTGGTGCACAGCAAAATGTTACACGCACGCCGCTAGGTTCAGATAGAGGCGATACAGGTTACATGAATTCTTTGGAATCCTGGGGGAACCGTTACTCAGGGCGACCATAGACCATGTGCTGCAGCTTCTCTCAGGCACACAGGGGTATTGACCCTCAGGCACAGACACCTAGGTTGTTTCACTTGCTGACCAGGCACACTTGACAAGCGTCCTCATAAACGGTAGAACAGTAGCATTGAATAAGAAGCCGCACAGCCGGTGCAAGTTAAGTCTTATGAGCAACAGGCTCCAGTGACAAACAGTACAGTTTCCTTAGCAGCACAGCAGTTCACTGTCTTACCAGTAGTACAGGATAGCACAGTTCTAATGCAAAGGCACGTTAATGAACACAGCATTCTTTACAGCACAGTGAGATGGAGGAGGAGGGGGGGTTTGCTGAGGGAGATGATCCCTGTGACACCATTTCTTACAGTCCTTATCTTTCTGCTTGACAATACTCTGCACTGCTAGTTCAGGAACTCTACCTGACCTGTGCTTAGCTTCACTCCTGACTTACAAACTTTTCACTTGCAGGGGCGCTTCTGTCAGATGCAGAACACACACACCACCTTTCTCTTTGGCTCCAGCCAGACAGTAAACAACTTCCCCACAATCCCCCTGGGGCTCTGCTAAAACACTCCCCTTTTCCTGTGACTGTGTTAACCCCTCTAGTTGCTGGATGCTTCTGGAGCACAACACTTCCTGTCTCCTGTGCTTTTGTTACTTCTAATAGTTGCTGAATGCTTTTAAAGCAACAGCACTACTTCTGCATGTCACAAAAACCTTCCGGGAGCACGTTGAACACGTGAGGATTGTATTACAGCAGTATCAATAACACGGAGTTAAGCTGACCCCAAAGAAGTGTGAACTGTTCAAAAGGCAAGTTCGATTTCTAGGGAAAATTGTGTCCGGAGAAGGATATACCATAGACCAGCAGAAATAGCTCCCGTACTGGCCTTAAAAGACAAACGGCCCTCTACTGTCAGGGAGTTGAGGCAGATCTTAGGATTCCTCTCCTATTATCTTACTTACGTTCAGAACTTCTCCAGGATTGCTGCCCCACTATTCCTCTTGGGGACGACGACAGAGTCAATAACACCCATGGAGAAAAAGAAGAACGCGGGCAGGACCGGGCTTAAAAGAAACAACGCTGTTTCGTCCCAGCAGCCCATTCTCTGGACAGCAGACCACCAGGAGGTATTGGAAGAAGTAGTGGATTACCTGGTAAAACCACCCATCTTGGGATATCCTCATTTCAACCTACCATTTGTTCTTCATTGTGACACTTCTCAAGTTGGACTGGGAACTGCTCTGTATCAGCATCAAGATGGGAAATTGAAAGTCATTGGTTACGGTTCCAGAACGTTTACAGACACTGAGAAGAATTATCATCTACATTCCGGAAAATTCCTGGCATTGAAATGGGCTATCTGTGAACGATTTAGAGATTATCTCTATTACAGAAAAGAGATTGAGGTATACACTGACAACAACCCTTTGACCTATGTCCTCACTACAGCCAAACTGAATGCAACGGGTCAGAGATGGGTCGCTGAACTAGCTGACTTCAATTTCAGTATCAAGTACAGGCCAGGAAAATGCAATGCGGATGCTGACGGATTGTCGAGAATGCCACTAGAGCCTGAGGAGTTCATGTAAGAATGCTCGGAGGAAGTCATTCTGGAAGCTATTGAGAGCACTACCCAAGCAGTACAAGCTCATCAAGAGGAAGACACATCATTGTGGTGTCCGTTGACGGTGGAAACCACTGTAAAAGCGAAAGAACAAGATCAACCCCTGTCCATTCAACAACTACCAAAAGGAACAATCCATAGAGCACAAAGGGAAGATCAGTTAATTGGCCGAATACTACCTTATGTGGACCAAAATCAATTTCCAATTAAACGAGAGAGAGATAATGAGTCACCAGCAGTTTCTGTTTTAGTTAGAGAATGGGCGCAGCTCTACCTCAGTGAAGTCGCTATCCTGTATCGTAAAGGAGGACAAAACCAGCAGTTGGAACTACCCAGATTATTCCGTAGGTTGTTCTTCAAAGAACTCCATGAAAACATGGGACACCTGGGAGTGGAAAGGACAACAAGCTTGATCCGTGAGCGGTTCTTCTGGCCGTACATGCAGAGAGATATTGAGAGGTACATGACCAGGGAGTGTGGGTGTCTGAAAGATAAACGTCCCAACACATCAACCCGGGCACCTATGGGCAAACTACGTACCCGTTTGAGATGGTCTCAATAGACTTTCTACATCTCGAGACATGCAAGGGCGGTTACGAATACATCTTGGTGGTGATGGACCATTGTACTCGATTTGCGCAAGCGTATGCTACCACCAATAAATCTGGTCGAACAGCGGCAGAGAAGATCTTCAATAATTTTGCTTTGAAGTTTGGGTTCCCTACGAGGTTACAACATGACCAAGGAAGAGAATTTGAGAACCAGCCCTTTGCCTTTGATCCCACACAACACCCTATCACCCAGAGGGTAATGGACAAGTGGAACGTTTTAACCGGACATTATTGTCGATGTTGCGCACTTTAACAGCTGATGAGAAGAAAGACTGGAAGAGTTCCCTGTCAAAAGTGGTACATGCCTATAACTGTACAAAGAGCGAGGCAACGGGTTACTCACCTTTCTTCCTATTGTATGGACGATCGCCAACACTGCCAATGGACATCATGTTCGATACTCTGGTGTCAGAGACTTACAAAACATATCCGGAGTACGTTAGGAAATGGAAGGAACAGATGGCAGAGGCATACAACATAGCGTCCAAAGTGGTTACGCAAGGGCAGAGCAAGAGTAAGGAGTACTATGATCAAAAATGTTATGGAAAGAACTGACACCGGGAAGTCGGGTGCTAGTCAAGAACGTACATGAAAAAAATGGTCCAGGAAAACTTTGTTCGTACTGGGAAGACAAGGTCTATGTGGTCGTGAAGAGGAAAGCTGATGATAGTCCAGTGTATGAAATCCGAAACTGGAGACAAGAAAACCAGAGTAGTCCATCGGAATTTACTACTACCCTGTGATTATGTCCCACCACAACAAAACTTCCCAGGTGCAGATCGCCATAGACCGAGATCGACTAAGGGACTGCCACTGACTGAAGCTCTGGAGGTGGATAGTGACCTTGACAGTTCGGATGAAGAAGTACATGCTGTTCTATTTCTCGGACCGGCAAAGAGAGGGATGTACCATCCTCAGGAGACTGAACTAAGTCCCGACGCACCAGAGTTTGTAACACCGGTCATTGAAGAGACCGATCGACACTTAGGAGTAGCAGAATTGACTAGCCCAGGGGATTGGGATGACTCGGTACCCGGGCCTTTAGCCTGGCCTTTAGGGATGTCACAGTGGTCGGCTCCCGGGGCCGTACCCTGGGGTCCCTCTTTAAAAGCGTTGATGGTTGTTTATTTTATTAAGAGTTTGTGACGCCACCTGTGGCTTCTGGTGAGAATCACCAGTGCTGCGCAGTCCACTGAGGCTGATGATAAGGCAGCTCGATGGTGTAGCTCCCCACAGGTGGAGCTAGGCCTCAGGGCAGCATATGCAGGGGGATGCAGGACAGGCGAGACCCAGCCGGGTCAGAGCAAGAACAGGGACAGACACCATAGTCACTTCAGTACCTTTTACTGATGGAAATTCAGGCACGTCCCGGAGCACTGTAGGGTGAAGGGTGCATGTCAGGATCCTCCCCAATGAGTGGGTGTAGGGCCTCCTGTTACTTGCCTCTGCGTAGTAAGTTTCTGACCTGCCTGGAGCTAGGCCTAAATTTGTCTCTGTCCTGCGCTGGCTGACCTTGTGGTAGGGCCTTTTCTTGGAGTACACGCTCCTCAGCTTGCGGGGCCTATGTGTCTCCTGGCTCTGTTACGTATCAGCACTTTAGCGATCCTGGGACTTGTAGTTCTCCAGGGATTCCGGTTATATCTTACTGGGTCATAGAGATCCCGGTAAACTTCGGACCCGGTGTCCGGTAAATTCTTCGGGGTGAGCTAGTTAAGCTCCTCTGCCCCCTACGTACTAACTCTCTACTCGCCTTCGGCCTACTCGGGCCCTCACTAGGCTATACACACTAACGGCAGCTTGCCGCGCTTCACCGATCTTATGGCGCCGGCACACCTAAAGCTCACTTCTCTGAGCTACACTGAGTCTTGGTCTGGATGAGCTCCACTGCAGGATAGCAATTGCAGGAGCTGGAACAGGCTTTTGTCCTCTAAGGTAACTCTTCTCAGACTGTACTGGACTCACTGCTAAACCAGATTAGACTCACTGCTGCCTGGCTCCACCTTCCCTATTTATCTATCCCTAACGGGCTCCCTCTGCTGGTCTGAGGTGGAAGGTGGAGATGTGTGAATGAGTGTGGGGGCCTCTTGTGGAGGAATCCATCAATGCACTCTTCCAGGATCTGTGATACCAAGTGCAGCTGGGCGTCACATTCCCCCCTAGTTAAGCTCAGCACTCCCGGGCTGAAGTACATTTTTTTATAAAACAATAACAATAGGAAACATAAACAATGCAAGAACAATCTTCCCTTTATGGGAGGCACCAATCTTAAGCATAACAGTATAACAAATACGAAGTGTCCTCAGAACTCAAGTCTCCTGTGGTGAGGTTCCCATACAGGATGTCCATCTCACTGGGCAGAGTACTTGGTGGTTTTGAGGGACCTGTCCCAAACCCTCAACGTAGGCCCTGGGGTGGCTGCAGGGCATGAAGATCCCGAGTTGGACCTCCAATAGAGCCACTTCCGACAGGTTTTTCTTCTGAGGTCACCTAAAAGGGGCACTCCAGGGAGCGCAATTATATACACAAGCAGTTTTTGGGCTGCACATAGTCCTCAGCCACGCAGTTCTTTATGTAAATAATAAAGAAATTAGCAAGGTAGAGCACAAATTAATAAACATATGTATGAAAACACACAATAATTCAGTACATTACAATTTAAATACACAATACCCCAGGGGTAACTATCTACACTCTCAGAAAGTTAACCATTTACTGAGTGTACCTAGCAGGGGGTTTACCTCTCGTGCTATGTATTGATCTGCGTAGTGCGGTGGTCTGTGGGGTATCAGTGTCTGTATTTTCAGTTACCCTACCAGTTCTACGTGTAACCATGTTGTAAAACAGCCTTAACCTCTCTCTTGGACTGGCAAGTTCACCATTGGCTGGGCCCTCTTGCTCCGCTCCTACCAGGGATCCTTCATCCGGGGGTACTTCTTGAGCTGGCTCTTCTGCAGCACTTACAGGTTCAACTTGCTGTGGAGGGTTTTCTGGCTGTTCGTAGAATTGGAGTATTGGAATGATTACTGCACCTCCTATTTGAGGCCAATCAGCTGGGAAGTCTCCTAGGTCAGTGTGTATCACCGCTTCTTCAGGTTCTTCCGGGATTGTGAGAGGCACTTCTTCTTGGGGTCTCAGTATATCTGGACACAACTTTAGGTGGTCCCTGGACACTGTTGTAGACATTTTTCCTCCATCTCGACTGATTATGCAGGTCTTCTTGTTATCAAATCTTGACGGTAACACAGTGTGGGGTTCTCTCTCCCACTGGTCATCAAGTTTGTGGTTATATCTTTTCTTTTTCAATACTGTTTCACCTGGTGTGAAGGGTTCTGCGGATGCGTTTTTTTTGTAGTGCGCCTCCTGCTTTTCTCTCACCCGAGTGAGACTGTCCTCGACACACGCTTGTACTCTTCTGTACTGCTCTTGTCTGGTGGTGTCCCAGTCCTCAGTGGTCATATCAGCTTCAGGCTCAACAACACCAAGCTCCAGATCCATGGGCAGCTTTCCTGGCCTTGCCCGCATGAGATATGCCGGAGTGCAATTGGTGGAACTTACTGGTATATGATTATACAGATCCAGTAGGTCAGGTAGTAGGTCTGGCCACTGATTCCTCTCCTCAAGTGGTATGGTCTTTAGCAGGTCGATGATGATGTTGTTCATCTTTTCGCAGAGACCGTTGATTTGTGGGTGGTACGGTGTAGTTCTTATTTTTTTACACCCGTAGAGATGGCAGAACTCCTTGAACAACTCAGCCTCAAAGGCCGGGCCTTGGTCCGGCAGTACCTGCTCAGGGTATCCATGGGGTCTACAGAAATACGCTTGGAACGTCTTTGCTGCTGTCTCTGCCGTCAGGTCTTTGACGGGGGCGACCACCAGGAAACGTGAGTAGTGATCCACCATGGTCAGAGCATAGGAGTACCCTGACCTGCTGGGTGACAACTTGACATGGTCCAGGGCCACGATCTCCAGAGGTTGAGTCGTCTTGATGGGTTGCAGGGGTGCCTTCTGGCTGCTGAAGTCTTTTCTTCTTAGGCCACAGGGTCCACAGTCTCGGCACCACCGTTCAATGGAGCTGCGCATTCCTACCCAGTAGAATCGACACTTCAGCAGGGTCTCTAACTTTTTCCAGCCAAAGTGTCCCGCCTGATCGTGGTAAGCTTCTAATACCATCTGGATGTCTGTCTTGGGGACCACTATCTGCCATACCATCTCATGGGTTTTTGGATTGACGTACCTCTGGCACAACTTCTCACGGTAGATAAACAGCCGCCTTCTCTCGTTCCACAGCTGCTTTGCTTGCAGAGACGCATCTTTCTCCAGGGAGGCACCTTCTTGGGTTATCAGCTCCTTGATGCAACTGACAACCGGGTCACTGTCCTGGGTCTCTTTCCAACTGTGATGAGGCAGAGGGTTTAACGTCTTCCCACGCGGCTTCCTGGAGGCTCGTTGTTCGTGGATCATCCCATTCCGGTGAAAGGCAGGTAGCTCAATCTCTTCCAGGTCATCCACTTCTTCTGACCAAGGCCAGTAACTCCAACTTAAAGCTGCTGTAGTTCTCTGGGTTTCTCTCTGTCGGGCGGAGCTTCCTGCTTGCGTATGCGATCACTTTCTCTTGGCCATTCTGCTTGACTTAGAACAGCGCCCAGCCCTTCATTGCTGGCATCTGTATACAGCAGGAACGGTTGACTGTAGTCAGGGTAGGCTAGGATCTCATCGCCTGTCAGGATCTCCTTCATCTCCTGAAATGACTCGGCTTGCTCCTTACCCCAGTGGAATGGGGGATTTTTGCCTTTGGGGGACTGCCCTACCAGGAGGTCTTGCAGAGGAGCTGCTTTCTTGGTGTAGTCCTTTACAAACCTCCGGTAGTATCCTACTAGTCCCAAAAACTGACGCACCTCCTTGAGGTTCTTCGGCTCCGGCCACTTCTGGATGTCTGTGACTTTCTCCGGGTCTGGTGCTACCCCTTCCGGACTGACAATGTGCCCCAGGTACTGTAGCTTTCTCTTGAGCAGGTGGCACTTTGAGGGCTTCAACTTCATCCCGTACCGGGACAGTGACTCAAATACCTCTGCCAGGTGTTTTAAGTGGTCCTCGTACGTTCTGGAGTACACTATTACATCGTCCAGGTAAAGTAACACAGTCTCGAAGTTGCGGTGTCCCAGGCAGCACTCCATCAATCTCTGGAACGCTCCGCGGGCATTGCAGAGTCCAAACGGCATACTGTTGAACTCGCAGAGTCCCATCGGGGTGGTGAAGGCCGTCTTCTCCCGATCCTCCTCAGCCACAGCTACTTGCCAGTACCCACTAGTGAGGTCAAGGGTGGAAAAGTAATTTGCAGACTTTAAGGCAGCTAGGGACTCCTCTATGCGTGGTAAAGGGTATGCATCTTTATGTGTAATGCGATTTACTTGACGGTAATCTACACACATTCTCATGCTCCCGTCCTTTTTCCAACTAGCACTAGGGGAGCTGCCCAGGGACTACAACTATCCCTTATTACTCCCGCCTTTCTCATGTCCTGCAGCATTTCCTTAGCCTTCTGGTAGTGAGCTGGGGGTATAGGCCTGTAACGTTCTTTGATTGGGGAATGGTCGCCTGTGGGGATATGATGTTGAACCCCCTTAATCCTCCCGAAGTCAAGTGGATGTTTACTAAACACCTGCGAGTATTCTTGAACCACCCGGTGTACACCCTGTTTTTGATGGGCAGGAGTGGTGTCTGTCCCAACATGGAGCTGTTGACACCAATCCTCCACCTCGGTTGCAGGGTCATCATCCTCCACTTTGTCTGATGAGGTTAATGACTCCGCCTCGTGAATGCAGTTGTTATTGACAGCATGTAATTTGGCAACAGTGGCATAACGTGGCAGTCTGACCTCATCTTCCCCTAAGTTGAGAAGACGGACGGGCACCCTCCCATTGTGTACATCTACCACTCCTCTGGTGGTTAAGAGCGTGGGTCTGTGCTCGGAGCAAAGGGGTTCTACTACCACCTGGTAGCTCTGTCCTCTAAGACCTATGGCAGCTCTACACCAGATGAGCATTTCACTCATTGGGGGGATGACAATGGGTATTGGGTCCGTCACCCGCACGTTACCGATTTCACCGTCTGTTAACCTTACTTGCTGTTGATACATCAGGACTCGGATCTCCCTCTGCAGCGCCCTCCTCTGTCTCGGCCTGGCAGTGTCGGCAATCTGTTGGAGCAAGAACACAACTTCTCCCAAACAATTACCAACAATGTTAGTGCCAAGTACCATATATGGATTGGTGTCATCAGGATTAGTCTCTACTACAATTAGCCCCTGGTCCTTTAGCTCCACTCTCTCCACCTTTACAGTCACATTCTTAATCCCGAGTAGGTTAAGGGGGAGTCCGTTTGAAGCATATACCGAAAAATTTGGAGCTGGCGGACGTAGGTCGTCCATGGACCAGAACTTCTTGTAGAGGACGTCAGGCATGATGGCTACCTGAGATCCTGTGTCCAGCAGAGCATGCTTGGGGATCCCGTCCAACACAATGGACAGGAAAGGTCTTCCTCCGACGAACCTGTTGTACCAGTCTGATGGGCCTGGTGAGTTTACTCCTGGGTGTCGGCCCTCGGACCCAGGGTTTTCTCGTTTAAAGGACAATTCTGGGCGATGTGTCCGGTCTTGCGGCATCGGTAGCAGGCAGGGTCCTTTGGCGGACGGCGCTGGTCACTGGTCCTCGAAGAGGGTGATGTTGGCCTCCTCCTTCTTCGCATCCAGGGGACATCCTCAGGGCCCTCCCCCTGCCCTCCTGATATTGATAGACTGACCTCAAGATGGGCAATATTTATTGTTAGGGATGAGGTAACCATTGATAGTCACTACATTCAAAACTATTTGACCAATATTCACGTTTCATTGTCTGTTAATGGGGATCTTCGGAGCATGATCATGATCTCCCCTGCAAGTGTAGCTGATCTGAGTATAGCATAGCATAGTTGAGCTGTGCAGTGCAACAACATGGCTGTCAAGACAAGAAGGATGCAGTGAGTAGTTCTGGGGTGTTTACTTAGACATGCATAAGTGAATCTGCTTTTTTATGAATTAGGGTCATTGGGTGCATCTGCAGCTGATATCCGTGCGATCTTCGGCATAGCTGAGCTGAGCTGTGCTTACAACCTGACTGTTAGATGTTTTCTTAGACAGAACATTAGGAGCTTCTGCAGCTGATACCAGCGCGATCTTCAGGCATAGCATAGCTGAGTTGTGCTTACATTTTGGCTGTCAGATGTTTTATTAGACAGGGTCATTAGGTGCATCTACAGCAGGTATCAATGCGATCTTCAGGCTTGGCATAGCTGAACTGTGCCGCAACCCATCTGTCACATGGTTTATTAGACAAGGTCCTTACATGCATTTGTAGATGGTATCGGTGAGATCTTCGGAATAACATAGCTAAGCTGTGTTTACAACCTGGCTATCAGATGTTTTCTAGACAGGGTAATTAGGTGCATCTACTTTCAGTGCGATCTTCAGCATAGCATGGCTGAACTGTATTGAAACAGGGCTACCATATGTTTTATTAGACAGGGTCATCAGGTACATCGGCAGCTAGTACCAGTGCGATTTTCAGCACAGCATGGCTGAACTATACTGAAACCCGGCTGTCATATGGTTTATTAAACAGGGTCATTAGGTGCATCTGAGTATTCTTGACCAATAGCATTATAACTACTGGATGATGTAAGGTAAAGAGACCCCCGGGGAAGAGTCATCATTAGGGGGGTGATAGCTGCACACCAGTGCAGATTTGAAAATAGGATGTATTGGCACACATTATGATTTGGGGAATAACCATTTAACTGTGAACATAAAATACTCTTCTCTTCCCAAAGTCTATTCACAGTAGAATGTCTGGAAGGGGTTAAATAATTTCTAGATGTCTGAACTGGTTTTAGACTGACTTATAGCATTGCCAGTAGGAAACAAAAGAGTGTAAGGCAGCAAGAAACTGAACACCATCGGAGGTTATGTAATTACTACATGACATTGAATGTAAAGGACAATATCAAATATTAGGATCTAGAATATCAGGACACTCGAGAGCCTTGTGTCTCACCTAAAGGCAAGTTCCCACAGACCCATAATGGTGCAACACGAAGTCAGTGGGCTAAGGCACATGACGCAAAAAAGGTCAGACTCAGAAGTCAGACTGTGCAGCACATCCTCAAAAAATATAGATCAGTGTCATTGTGTAATACTTACTGCAACAAAAAAAACCAATATATCTAAGACAGCAAAGCCCATTGTCACAGAACAGGCCCAGCAATGTAGACGAGCTTGGTTTGTCACAGAGTCCAGGAAAGAATTGTCACAGCAGTATAGCAGAGTTGTCCAGAGATATAGCAGGGATAGATTTATCATAGAAGCCGAAGTAGAACTTGCCAGCAATATAGCAGTTTCCCATCAAAAAACAGGGCTGGGTATGTCACCGAGTACAAGGCAAATTTGGCACAGCGATAAGGCAAGGTTATCCAGCAGAGCTAGGTCTGACACAAAGTCTAATGCAGTACTCGCAAGCAGTATAGTAGAGGTGGGTTTGTCAAAGACAGAACTGGCCAACAATATAGCAGAGTTGCCCAGTGATGTGGCAGAGCTAGGTCTGTCAGAGAGTCAAAGGCAGAACTGGAAAGCAATATGGTAGAGTTGTCCATAGCTGGGTTTTTCACAGAGCCCTAAAGAGAAGTGGCCAGTGTTACAGTAATGTTTCCCAACGATATAGCAGAGCTGGGTTTGACACAAAGCCCAATGCAGTACTCACAAGCAGTATAGCAGAGGTGGCTTTGTCAAAGACAGAACTGGATAACGATAAAGCAGAGTTGCCCAGTGATGTAGTAGAGCTAGATCTGCCACAGAGTCCAGAAGAAGAGGCCAAAGATATAGCAGTGTTGCCCAATAATAGAGCAGAGCTAGGTCTGCCACAGAGTCCAGAAGAACTGGCCAATGATGTAGCAGAGTTGCCCAGTGATGTAGTAGAGCTAGGTCTGCCACAGAGTCCAGCAGATCTGGCCAATGATATAGCAGAGTTGCCCAGTGATGTAGTAGAGCTAGGTCTGTCATAGCGTCCAACACAGAACTGGAAAGCAGTATGGCAGAGTTGCCCAGAGCTGGTTTTTCACAGAAACTAAAGAGAACTGGCCAGCATTAGATCAGAGTAGGGCTTGTCACAGAGTACAAACCTGTTGCTATTTCAGCTGGACCCACAGAGAAACAATGAGAGATAGCAAAAGGCGGAGGATCCGGCGCCCTGCCCTGGATCCAGGAGAGTTGAGTAACACATTGCCATATATTGATGCCTAAATAACAACACAGAGCTCACATACCTACATACAGTGACTACATCATAGCCCCATACGTGCAGTTATCCTATAATAGCGCTATACAGTGCAAATTACGGTTTATGCTGGACGCAAGCCTTGGGTGACAGGTTATTGGTGGCGTCTTCCTCATGGGTTTCACGTCCCTAAGGCCATTATAAAGCGACTATGTGGTATAAAGACTGAGGTCTAGGAAAGAAAACTCAACATTATGATTCAGCATTTCTTGTATAATAAAGGACATGAAACTGCAAGTTGGTGGCAATTAGAGGAACATACACACATAACCAATGGTGGAAGCTCACATGATGTACTAGGTTATGTAATGTGAATATGGAAATATTGTGCGGTCCGACGCCAGATACAGTCAGTACATAGGGGGATATACGTGTAGGGGATAATAGGGTTCCTGTACACTCCAAGATATTCCACCACAAGAATACGGCGCTGAGCTTGCTGCATATGACGCGCCCCCTGGGCCGTGTGTGGGGTAATACCCGGAGCCGGGTCTCTGTGTAATGCTGGGGGTTGTAGTCTCCGTGGCGGCGACCCGGTTCCGTGGCTCAGGGTGGTCAAACCAGTGGCGGATCTGTTTATTTGGTTTTCAATGTTTAAATGTCCGACTACGCCACCCGTGGATTGCGGTCAGGATGAACCGCCGCTACAGGGCAGACCGCTGAGGCTGATGTTGTGTGCGCAGCAGAGGGTAGTATAACTCCCCACAGGAGGAGTATAGCCTCAGGGCAGCGTGTGTAGATGATTGGGGTGATGGTGCGCGGGAGCAACAGTAATGACTCAGAGTCCAGTGATGCAGTCCAGGGTCTTTACTCACAGTTTTACACTCCAAGCCACTCCTGCAGGTAATGGCTGCCCACGTCGTACTGTGCTCACCAAGTGAGGGGCTTGGCCAACTCCCAGGTCTCTTTGGAGTGCTTTTCAGGACCCCCTTCATGTGTCCTTTCTCTGGCCTGTCGTACCCCACAAGTGACCTCGTTTCTGTCCAGCTGCCTCGGGCCTTGGCGGGCAAACGTATGTTCCGTTTCCCTGGGTCCTATATGGTGCCTTCCTAACGGGTGTAGTGAGGGGCCGTGACACGTGCAATGCCACAGCCTCTGGTTACTAGCTGAGGGTAGTTGCTCTCCTCCATTAGATGAGGGATCATGTGAGATCGGCAAGTTCCCAATACACCATAATACTAAAGTATTGCAGTGTATTGTACAAGTGACTGCAGGTTCAAGTCCTGTGGGGGGACATAAAAAAAATGTCAAAAATATTTCAACAAAAATAAAAAAATGTATATTTACAGGTGCGTCTCACTAAATTAGAATATCATCAAAAAACTCATTTATTTTAGTTCTTCAATATAAAAAGTGAAACTCCTATATTATATAGAGTCATTACAAACAGAGTGATCTATTTCAAGTGTTTATTTCTGTTAATGTTGATGATTATGGATTACAGCCAATGAAAACACAAAAGTCATTATCTCAGTAAATTAAAATAATTAACAAAAAACACCTGCAAAGGCTTCCTAAGCGTTTAAAAAGGTCCCTTAGTCTGTTTCAGTAGGCTCCACAATCATGGGGAAGAATGCTGACTTGACAGATGTCCAGAAGGCAGTCACTGACACCCTCCACAAGGTCCCAGAGTCTGGAGGAAGAGTGGAGAGGCCACAATCCAAGCTGCTTGAGGACTAGTGTGAAGTTTCCACCATCAGTGATGGTTTGGGGAGACATTGTCATCTGCTGATGTAGGTCCACTGTGTTTTATCAAGACCAAAGTCAGCGCAGCCGTCTACCAGGAAATTTTAGAGCACTTCATGCTTCCCTCTGCCAACAAGCTTTTTGGAGATGGAAATGTCATTCTCCAGCAGGACTTGGCCCCTGTCCACACTGCCAAAAGTACCAATACCTGGTGTAAAAACAACAGTATCACTGTGCTTGATTGACCTTAACCCCATAGAGAATCTATTATAGAGAATCTACGGGGTATTGTCAAAAAGAAGATGAGAGACACCAAACCCAACAATGCAGACGAGCTGAAGGCTGCTATCAAAGCCACCTGGGCTTCCATAACACCTCAGCAGTGCCACAGGCTGATCGCCTCCATGCCACATTGCCGCATTGATGCAGTAATTGATGCAAAAGGAGCCCCGACCAAGTATTGAGGGCATTTACTGAACATACATTTCAGTAGGCCAACATTTCGGATTTTAAAAACATTTTTCAAGCTGTTGTTATAAAGTATTCTAATTTACTGAGATAATGACTTTTGTTTTTCATTGGCTGTAATCCATAAACATCAACATTAACAGAAATAAACACTTGGAATAGATCACTCTGTAATGACTCCATATAATATATGAGTGTGACATGCAAAAGTAGTGCTGTTTCTTCCAAAGCATCCAGGAACTAGAGGGGTTAACACAGTCACAGGAGACAGGGAGTGTTTTAGCAGAGTCCCAGGGGGATTGTGGGGAACTTGTTATTTCAGTCTGGCTGAAGCCAAAGAGAAAGGTGGTGTGTTATCTGGATCTGACAGAAGGCAACTGAACAGGATTTAGATCAGGAGAGAAACTAAACACAGGTCAGATAAACTCCCTGAACAAACAGTGCAGAGCATTGTCAGGCAGGAAGATAAGGACTGGAAGGAATTGTGTCACAGGGATCATCTCCCTCATCAAACCCTCTCCCCTCCATCTCCATGCAGGATAAAGAATGCTGTGTACTATTGTGTCCTTGTGAAGGAAAAGCCTGTCGTTGTGTATACATAGAAGTGGGTTGCTAATAGATCTAATCTATGCTGAATTATGCTACAGAAGAGACTGTAATACTGTGCCTTGTGAAGAAACTACTGTATTGTTACTAGAGCCGGTTGCTCAAGAAACTCAAACTGTACTCTAATGAACTAATGACAACAAACAAAGCAGCACACCGCAACATAAAGCAGTGTGCTGCTTTGTCTGTTAGTATTTTATGAAGGTAGCGGCTCCTAGTAAGCACCTGTTCACATCTATTTCTAATATTGGAAGTGGCGTCAGTTTTTTCTGTTTCTATGTATAAGCTTTGACTGAGCACTCCACCTCTATGCCGCAGGTGGTTTTAATTGCAGTAGGATCTTACTTTCCCACACATAAGCAGACGGATGTCCCTTAGAGAGGTATTCACATTGATAGGGTCCTGGTATTTTGAGAAACACCTTACCGTGGCTACCAGGTACACATGAATTGGCTAATTTATGTGCTAAGATTTCTCATTTATTTCTATTTTCTAGAGCAGTAGTGCTATTCAAATTTAATATATTTCATGTTTGCATACTTAGCGTTGCAGTGTGCTGCTTTGTTTGTTAGTATTTTATGGAGGTAGCGGCACCTAGTAAGCACCTGTTCACACCTATTTCTTGTATTGGAAGTGCCGTCAGTTTTTTCTGTTTGTTGGTTGTACTGTAATGAAGATTGTTGCTGTAATATCCCTGAATTGCACTGGCCGTGCTTCAGATTAAATTCCACTGTTAAACTGTTGCAAAAGACTCTTGTCAGATGTGTCTGGTCAGCAACTGAATCTATTGTGTGCCTGAGAGAAGCTGCCGCCTATGGTCGCCCTGAGTAACGGTTCCCCAGGATTCCAAAGAATTCATGAAACCCATCTCGCCCTATCTGAACCTAGCGGCGTGTGTGTAACATTGGTGGCCCGTACGGGGAATCCTGAGTGGGAATTAGTGTCTAGAGGGAAAAGAGGAAAAGTGTCTGGAAAAACCCAGCAGCACAACACCTCAATTCAACTTTGCTACACCAGTTAAAGAGGACCAGCCCTAAAGAAAATTCACTAGCAGCAATGGATGTGGAAATACAAATGGACAGAATTAGTGAGCTGCTTCTTCAGTTAACCTGTGAAGAATTGAGAATAGTAGCAGAACATATAAAGATGTCACAAGAACAGATTTCTAAAGCACACAACCTCAGGCAACTGTTAGCTGCCATTAATGCAAAAGCGAGATGGACTCCTGGTAAAAGCACTGTGGGACACAGGAGCCCAAGCAAGCCTTTTAAATGAAGAGTGGAGAAGGTGCTACCTGCCACATACCTGCCTTTGGTCACTTAAAGAACTCTTAGGACTAGTGGAACTCCACGGCAAAGCTGTCAACCAGACCGAAATCCCTTTCATAGGCTGGGTGGAAGTGACTTTCCAACTGAGTGCCATGAAGAACAGCAACACCATTGAGCTTTTGGTACCTTTTCTCGTGACCAGTGATCAGAACGTGGCAGAGGATCCTATCCTGGGTTATAATGTAATCAGTGAGGTCATCACGAAATACAAGTCAGGGACACTGGTGGTGGATGCAATTGCCACATCACTTGCCATACCCAACGCTGTGGCAGAAAATGTGATTCATAGAGTAAAGAAAGCACAGAATACAATAGACCTAAAAGAAGTCAAGGTAGGCTGGCGCCCAACCATCATCCCTGCAAACCAAATGGTTGGGGTGAGGTGTGGAGTCCGGGTAGAACTGGGAAGAGAAGTCCAGAAAAGACTGTTTGTGCCAAAAGACTCCTCAGAACTTCTGTAAGGTCTAGTTCAAGGTGAGACTGTGCTTACGATTCCTACTGGTGGGTTTGCTCGAGTGACAGTACCAGTGATGAATACTATGAAACACAAAATTAGACTAGATCCAAAGACTGTGTTAGGTCACATTGAAACCGTTAAAACGGTATCTCCAGCCAGTCTGAGACCCGTCAAGGGGTCTTCCGTGAATTCGGTCTCCCCACCAGGAACAGAAGTTGCCCAGGGGTGGAAATTGCACGACTCACCTAAGGGTCCTGGGATCCTCCAGTATCCATGGAACACTTGTGTGCTGAAGATATAGCAATAGCAAAACAGATGCTGAGAGAAGAATGTCATGCATTCTCTAAAGATGACTCTGATATAGGCTGTATCACCTCGTTGCAATTGAAAATCAATTTGAAAGACACAACCCCATTAACCAGAAGTTACATGTCTGTGCCGAAACCATTACACCGTGAAGTGATAGAGTATTTACAAGATCCAATCAACAGAGGTTGGGTCCAAAAGTCAAAGTCATCTTATTCCTCTCCAATTGTTTGTGTTAGGAAGAAGGACAGTACGTTGAGACTCTGCTGCGATTACCGGGAACTAAACCAAAAGTCAGTACCTGATCGGCACCCGATACCAAAGATTCAAGATATGCTGGATAGCCTATCAGGAAGTACCTGGTTCTCTGCCCTCGATCAGGGTAAAGCATACCATCAAGGGTTTGTTGAAGAGTCCAGTAGACCTTTGACAGCATTCATCACACCGTGGGGTTATAAGAGTAGATCTGCATACCGTTTGGGCTCAGTTCAGCTCCAACAGAATTTCAGAGGAGCATGGAGACCTGTTTGGAAGGAGTGAGGGACGATATCTGCCAGCCATACTTGGATGACAATGTGGTGCACAGCAAAATGTTACACGCACGCCGCTAGGTTCAGATAGAGGCGATACAGGTTACATGAATTCTTTGGAATCCTGGGGGAACCGTTACTCAGGGCGACCATAGACCATGTGCTGCAGCTTCTCTCAGGCACACAGGGGTATTGACCCTCAGGCACAGACACCTAGGTTGTTTCACTTGCTGACCAGGCACACTTGACAAGCGTCCTCATAAACGGTAGAACAGTAGCATTGAATAAGAAGCCGCACAGCCGGTGCAAGTTAAGTCTTATGAGCAACAGGCTCCAGTGACAAACAGTACAGTTTCCTTAGCAGCACAGCAGTTCACTGTCTTACCAGTAGTACAGGATAGCACAGTTCTAATGCAAAGGCACGTTAATGAACACAGCATTCTTTACAGCACAGTGAGATGGAGGAGGAGGGGGGGTTTGCTGAGGGAGATGATCCCTGTGACACCATTTCTTACAGTCCTTATCTTTCTGCTTGACAATACTCTGCACTGCTAGTTCAGGAACTCTACCTGACCTGTGCTTAGCTTCACTCCTGACTTACAAACTTTTCACTTGCAGGGGCGCTTCTGTCAGATGCAGAACACACACACCACCTTTCTCTTTGGCTCCAGCCAGACAGTAAACAACTTCCCCACAATCCCCCTGGGGCTCTGCTAAAACACTCCCCTTTTCCTGTGACTGTGTTAACCCCTCTAGTTGCTGGATGCTTCTGGAGCACAACACTTCCTGTCTCCTGTGCTTTTGTTACTTCTAATAGTTGCTGAATGCTTTTAAAGCAACAGCACTACTTCTGCATGTCACAAAAACCTTCCGGGAGCACGTTGAACACGTGAGGATTGTATTACAGCAGTATCAATAACACGGAGTTAAGCTGACCCCAAAGAAGTGTGAACTGTTCAAAAGGCAAGTTCGATTTCTAGGGAAAATTGTGTCCGGAGAAGGATATACCATAGACCAGCAGAAATAGCTCCCGTACTGGCCTTAAAAGACAAACGGCCCTCTACTGTCAGGGAGTTGAGGCAGATCTTAGGATTCCTCTCCTATTATCTTACTTACGTTCAGAACTTCTCCAGGATTGCTGCCCCACTATTCCTCTTGGGGACGACGACAGAGTCAATAACACCCATGGAGAAAAAGAAGAACGCGGGCAGGACCGGGCTTAAAAGAAACAACGCTGTTTCGTCCCAGCAGCCCATTCTCTGGACAGCAGACCACCAGGAGGTATTGGAAGAAGTAGTGGATTACCTGGTAAAACCACCCATCTTGGGATATCCTCATTTCAACCTACCATTTGTTCTTCATTGTGACACTTCTCAAGTTGGACTGGGAACTGCTCTGTATCAGCATCAAGATGGGAAATTGAAAGTCATTGGTTACGGTTCCAGAACGTTTACAGACACTGAGAAGAATTATCATCTACATTCCGGAAAATTCCTGGCATTGAAATGGGCTATCTGTGAACGATTTAGAGATTATCTCTATTACAGAAAAGAGATTGAGGTATACACTGACAACAACCCTTTGACCTATGTCCTCACTACAGCCAAACTGAATGCAACGGGTCAGAGATGGGTCGCTGAACTAGCTGACTTCAATTTCAGTATCAAGTACAGGCCAGGAAAATGCAATGCGGATGCTGACGGATTGTCGAGAATGCCACTAGAGCCTGAGGAGTTCATGTAAGAATGCTCGGAGGAAGTCATTCTGGAAGCTATTGAGAGCACTACCCAAGCAGTACAAGCTCATCAAGAGGAAGACACATCATTGTGGTGTCCGTTGACGGTGGAAACCACTGTAAAAGCGAAAGAACAAGATCAACCCCTGTCCATTCAACAACTACCAAAAGGAACAATCCATAGAGCACAAAGGGAAGATCAGTTAATTGGCCGAATACTACCTTATGTGGACCAAAATCAATTTCCAATTAAACGAGAGAGAGATAATGAGTCACCAGCAGTTTCTGTTTTAGTTAGAGAATGGGCGCAGCTCTACCTCAGTGAAGTCGCTATCCTGTATCGTAAAGGAGGACAAAACCAGCAGTTGGAACTACCCAGATTATTCCGTAGGTTGTTCTTCAAAGAACTCCATGAAAACATGGGACACCTGGGAGTGGAAAGGACAACAAGCTTGATCCGTGAGCGGTTCTTCTGGCCGTACATGCAGAGAGATATTGAGAGGTACATGACCAGGGAGTGTGGGTGTCTGAAAGATAAACGTCCCAACACATCAACCCGGGCACCTATGGGCAAACTACGTACCCGTTTGAGATGGTCTCAATAGACTTTCTACATCTCGAGACATGCAAGGGCGGTTACGAATACATCTTGGTGGTGATGGACCATTGTACTCGATTTGCGCAAGCGTATGCTACCACCAATAAATCTGGTCGAACAGCGGCAGAGAAGATCTTCAATAATTTTGCTTTGAAGTTTGGGTTCCCTACGAGGTTACAACATGACCAAGGAAGAGAATTTGAGAACCAGCCCTTTGCCTTTGATCCCACACAACACCCTATCACCCAGAGGGTAATGGACAAGTGGAACGTTTTAACCGGACATTATTGTCGATGTTGCGCACTTTAACAGCTGATGAGAAGAAAGACTGGAAGAGTTCCCTGTCAAAAGTGGTACATGCCTATAACTGTACAAAGAGCGAGGCAACGGGTTACTCACCTTTCTTCCTATTGTATGGACGATCGCCAACACTGCCAATGGACATCATGTTCGATACTCTGGTGTCAGAGACTTACAAAACATATCCGGAGTACGTTAGGAAATGGAAGGAACAGATGGCAGAGGCATACAACATAGCGTCCAAAGTGGTTACGCAAGGGCAGAGCAAGAGTAAGGAGTACTATGATCAAAAATGTTATGGAAAGAACTGACACCGGGAAGTCGGGTGCTAGTCAAGAACGTACATGAAAAAAATGGTCCAGGAAAACTTTGTTCGTACTGGGAAGACAAGGTCTATGTGGTCGTGAAGAGGAAAGCTGATGATAGTCCAGTGTATGAAATCCGATTGGAAACTGGAGACAAGAAAACCAGAGTAGTCCATCGGAATTTACTACTACCCTGTGATTATGTCCCACCACAACAAAACTTCCCAGGTGCAGATCGCCATAGACCGAGATCGACTAAGGGACTGCCACTGACTGAAGCTCTGGAGGTGGATAGTGACCTTGACAGTTCGGATGAAGAAGTGCATGCTGTTCTATTTCTCGGACCGGCAAAGAGAGGGATGTACCATCCTCAGGAGACTGAACTAAGTCCCGACGCACCAGAGTTTGTAACACCGGTCATTGAAGAGACCGATCGACACTTAGGAGTAGCAGAATTGACTAGCCCAGGGGATTGGGATGACTCGGTACCCGGGCCTTTAGCCTGGCCTTTAGGGATGTCACAGTGGTCGGCTCCCGGGGCCGTACCCTGGGGTCCCTCTTTAAAAGCGTTGATGGTTGTTTATTTTATTAAGAGTTCGTGACGCCACCTGTGGCTTCTGGTGAGAATCACCAGCGCTGCGCAGTCCACTGAGGCCGATGATAAGGCAGCTCGATGGTGTAGCTCCCCACAGGTGGAGCTAGGCCTCAGGGCAGCGTATGCAGGGGGATGCAGGACAGGCGAGACCCAGCCGGGTCAGAGCAAGAACAGGGACAGACACCATAGTCACTTCAGTACCTTTTACTGATGGAAATTCAGGCACGTCCCGGGGCACTGTAGGGTGAAGGGTGCATGTCAGGATCCTCCCCAATGAGTGGGTGTAGGGCCTCCTGTTACTTGCCTCTGCGTAGTAAGTTTCTGACCTGCCTGGAGCTAGGCCTAAATTTGTCTCTGTCCTGCGCTGGCTGACCTTGTGGTAGGGCCTTTTCTTGGAGTACACGCTCCTCAGCTTGCGGGGCCTATGTGTCTCCTGGCTCTGTTACGTATCAGCACTTTAGCGATCCTGGGACTTGTAGTTCTCCAGGGATTCCGGTTATATCTTACTGGGTCATAGAGATCCCGGTAAACTTCGGACCCGGTGTCCGGTAAATTCTTCGGGGTGAGCTAGTTAAGCTCCTCTGCCCCCTACGTACTAACTCTCTACTCGCCTTCGGCCTACTCGGGCCCTCACTAGGCTATACACACTAATGGCAGCTTGCCGCGCTTCACCGATCTTATGGCGCCGGCACACCTAAAGCTCACTTCTCTGAGCTACACTGAGTCTTGGTCTGGATGAGCTCCACTGCAGGATAGCAATTGCAGGAGCTGGAACAGGCTTTTGTCCTCTAAGGTAACTCTTCTCAGACTGTACTGGACTCACTGCTAAACCAGATTAGACTCACTGCTGCCTGGCTCCACCTTCCCTATTTATCTATCCCTAACGGGCTCCCTCTGCTGGTCTGAGGTGGAAGGTGGAGATGTGTGAATGAGTGTGGGGGCCTCTTGTGGAGGAATCCATCAATGCACTCTTCCAGGATCTGTGATACCAAGCGCAGCTGGGCGTCACATTCCCCCCTAGTTAAGCTCAGCACTCCCGGGCTGAAGTACATTTTTTTATAAAACAATAACAATAGGAAACATAAACAATGCAAGAACAATCTTCCCTTTATGGGAGGCACCAATCTTAAGCATAACAGTATAACAAATACGAAGTGTCCTCAGAACTCAAGTCTCCTGTGGTGAGGTTCCCATACAGGATGTCCATCTCACTGGGCAGAGTACTTGGTGGTTTTGAGGGACCTGTCCCAAACCCTCAACGTAGGCCCTGGGGTGGCTGCAGGGCATGAAGATCCCGAGTTGGACCTCCAATAGAGCCACTCCCGACAGGTTTTTCTTCTGAGGTCACCTAAAAGGGGCACTCCAGGGAGCGCAATTATATACACAAGCAGTTTTTGGGCTGCACATAGTCCTCAGCCACGCAGTTCTTTATGTAAATAATAAAGAAATTAGCAAGGTAGAGCACAAATTAATAAACATATGTATGAAAACACACAATAATTCAGTACATTACAATTTAAATACACAATACCCCAGGGGTAACTATCTACACTCTCAGAAAGTTAACCATTTACTGAGTGTACCTAGCAGGGGGTTTACCTCTCGTGCTATGTATTGATCTGCGTAGTGCGGTGGTCTGTGGGGTATCAGTGTCTGTATTTTCAGTTACCCTACCAGTTCTACGTGTAACCATGTTGTAAAACAGCCTTAACCTCTCTCTTGGACTGGCAAGTTCACCATTGGCTGGGCCCTCTTGCTCCGCTCCTACCAGGGATCCTTCATCCGGGGGTACTTCTTGAGCTGGCTCTTCTGCAGCACTTACAGGTTCAACTTGCTGTGGAGGGTTTTCTGGCTGTTCGTAGAATTGGAGTATTGGAATGATTACTGCACCTCCTATTTGAGGCCAATCAGCTGGGAAGTCTCCTAGGTCAGTGTGTATCACCGCTTCTTCAGGTTCTTCCGGGATTGTGAGAGGCACTTCTTCTTGGGGTCTCAGTATATCTGGACACAACTTTAGGTGGTCCCTGGACACTGTTGTAGACATTTTTCCTCCATCTCGACTGATTATGCAGGTCTTCTTGTTATCAAATCTTGACGGTAACACAGTGTGGGGTTCTCTCTCCCACTGGTCATCAAGTTTGTGGTTATATCTTTTCTTTTTCAATACTGTTTCACCTGGTGTGAAGGGTTCTGCGGATGCGTTTTTTTTGTAGTGCGCCTCCTGCTTTTCTCTCACCCGAGTGAGACTGTCCTCGACACAGGCTTGTACTCTTCTGTACTGCTCTTGTCTGGTGGTGTCCCAGTCCTCAGTGGTCATATCAGCTTCAGGCTCAACAACACCAAGCTCCAGATCCATGGGCAGCTTTCCTGGCCTTGCCCGCATGAGATATGCCGGAGTGCAATTGGTGGAACTTACTGGTATATGATTATACAGATCCAGTAGGTCAGGTAGTAGGTCTGGCCACTGATTCCTCTCCTCAAGTGGTATGGTCTTTAGCAGGTCGATGATGATGTTGTTCATCTTTTCGCAGAGACCGTTGATTTGTGGGTGGTACGGTGTAGTTCTTATTTTTTTACACCCGTAGAGATGGCAGAACTCCTTGAACAACTCAGCCTCAAAGGCCGGGCCTTGGTCCGGCAGTACCTGCTCAGGGTATCCATGGGGTCTACAGAAATACGCTTGGAACGTCTTTGCTGCTGTCTCTGCCGTCAGGTCTTTGACGGGGGCGACCACCAGGAAACGTGAGTAGTGATCCACCATGGTCAGAGCATAGGAGTACCCTGACCTGCTGGGTGACAACTTGACATGGTCCAGGGCCACGATCTCCAGAGGTTGAGTCGTCTTGATGGGTTGCAGGGGTGCCTTCTGGCTGCTGAAGTCTTTTCTTCTTAGGCCACAGGGTCCACAGTCTCGGCACCACCGTTCAATGGAGCTGCGCATTCCTACCCAGTAGAATCGACACTTCAGCAGGGTCTCTAACTTTTTCCAGCCAAAGTGTCCCGCCTGATCGTGGTAAGCTTCTAATACCATCTGGATGTCTGTCTTGGGGACCACTATCTGCCATACCATCTCATGGGTTTTTGGATTGACGTACCTCTGGCACAACTTCTCACGGTAGATAAACAGCCGCCTTCTCTCGTTCCACAGCTGCTTTGCTTGCAGAGACGCATCTTTCTCCAGGGAGGCACCTTCTTGGGTTATCAGCTCCTTGATGCAACTGACAACCGGGTCACTGTCCTGGGTCTCTTTCCAACTGTGATGAGGCAGAGGGTTTAACGTCTTCCCACGCGGCTTCCTGGAGGCTCGTTGTTCGTGGATCATCCCATTCCGGTGAAAGGCAGGTAGCTCAATCTCTTCCAGGTCATCCACTTCTTCTGACCAAGGCCAGTAACTCCAACTTAAAGCTGCTGTAGTTCTCTGGGTTTCTCTCTGTCGGGCGGAGCTTCCTGCTTGCGTATGCGATCACTTTCTCTTGGCCATTCTGCTTGACTTAGAACAGCGCCCAGCCCCTCATTGCTGGCATCTGTATACAGCAGGAACGGTTGACTGTAGTCAGGGTAGGCTAGGATCTCATCGCCTGTCAGGATCTCCTTCATCTCCTGAAATGACTCGGCTTGCTCCTTACCCCAGTGGAATGGGGGATTTTTGCCTTTGGGGGACTGCCCTACCAGGAGGTCTTGCAGAGGAGCTGCTTTCTTGGTGTAGTCCTTTACAAACCTCCGGTAGTATCCTACTAGTCCCAAAAACTGACGCACCTCCTTGAGGTTCTTCGGCTCCGGCCACTTCTGGATGTCTGTGACTTTCTCCGGGTCTGGTGCTACCCCTTCCGGACTGACAATGTGCCCCAGGTACTGTAGCTTTCTCTTGAGCAGGTGGCACTTTGAGGGCTTCAGCTTCATCCCGTACCGGGACAGTGACTCAAATACCTCTGCCAGGTGTTTTAAGTGGTCCTCGTACGTTCTGGAGTACACTATTACATCGTCCAGGTAAAGGAACACAGTCTCGAAGTTGCGGTGTCCCAGGCAGCACTCCATCAATCTCTGGAACGCTCCGCGGGCATTGCAGAGTCCAAACGGCATACTGTTGAACTCGCAGAGTCCCATCGGGGTGGTGAAGGCCGTCTTCTCCCGATCCTCCTCAGCCACAGCTACTTGCCAGTACCCACTAGTGACGTCAAGGGTGGAAAAGTAATTTGCAGACTTTAAGGCAGCTAGGGACTCCTCTATGCGTGGTAAAGGGTATGCATCTTTATGTGTAATGCGATTTACTTGACGGTAATCTACACACATTCTCATGCTCCCGTCCTTTTTCCAACTAGCACTAGGGGAGCTGCCCAGGGACTACAACTATCCCTTATTACTCCCGCCTTTCTCATGTCCTGCAGCATTTCCTTAGCCTTCTGGTAGTGAGCTGGGGGTATAGGCCTGTAACGTTCTTTGATTGGGGAATGGTCGCCTGTGGGGATATGATGTTGAACCCCCTTAATCCTCCCGAAGTCAAGTGGATGTTTACTAAACACCTGCGAGTATTCTTGAACCACCCGGTGTACACCCTGTTTTTGATGGGCAGGAGTGGTGTCTGTCCCAACATGGAGCTGTTGACACCAATCCTCCACCTCGGTTGCAGGGTCATCATCCTCCACTTCGTCTGATGAGGTTAATGACTCCGCCTCGTGAATGCAGTTGTTATTGACAGCATGTAATTTGGCAACAGTGGCATAACGTGGCAGTCTGACCTCATCTTCCCCTAAGTTGAGAAGACGGACGGGCACCCTCCCATTGTGTACATCTACCACTCCTCTGGTGGTTAAGAGCGTGGGTCTGTGCTCGGAGCAAAGGGGTTCTACTACCACCTGGTAGCTCTGTCCTCTAAGACCTATGGCAGCTCTACACCAGATGAGCATTTCACTCATTGGGGGGATGACAATGGGTATTGGGTCCGTCACCCGCACGTTACCGATTTCACCGTCTGTTAACCTTACTTGCTGTTGATACATCAGGACTCGGATCTCCCTCTGCAGCGCCCTCCTCTGTCTCGGCCTGGCAGTGTCGGCAATCTGTTGGAGCAAGAACACAACTTCTCCCAAACAATTACCAACAATGTTAGTGCCAAGTACCATATATGGATTGGTGTCATCAGGATTAGTCTCTACTACAATTAGCCCCTGGTCCTTTAGCTCCACTCTCTCCACCTTTACAGTCACATTCTTAATCCCGAGTAGGTTAAGGGGGAGTCCGTTTGAAGCATATACCGAAAAATTTGGAGCTGGCGGACGTAGGTCGTCCATGGACCAGAACTTCTTGTAGAGGACGTCAGGCATGATGGTTACCTGAGATCCTGTGTCCAGCAGAGCATGCTTGGGGATCCCGTCCAACACAATGGACAGGAAAGGTCTTCCTCCGACGAACCTGTTGTACCAGTCTGATGGGCCTGGTGAGTTTACTCCTGGGTGTCGGCCCTCGGACCCAGGGTTTTCTCGTTTAAAGGACAATTCTGGGCGATGTGTCCGGTCTTGCGGCATCGGTAGCAGGCAGGGTCCTTTGGCGGACGGCGCTGGTCACTGGTCCTCGAAGAGGGTGATGTTGGCCTCCTCCTTCTTCGCATCCAGGGGACATCCTCAGGGCTGTCAGCTAGCAGGATCTTCCCTCCTTCCTCGGGCTCCGTCCGCCGCTGGAGAGCACTCAACACAGTGGTCAGGGTTTTGCTCAACTGACGCACCTCAGAGCGCAGACTGTCCAGTTCTCTAGGGGACGTTGCTGGAACCTTAGCTTCAGCAGTCACTGGGGAATAGGTGGGTGTAGCAGGCACTGGGGTAGCCCCACCCTGGTAACGTTGGATGGCGTTTGCTTCCAGGGGCTTCAGTCCTTTTATAGCCATGTCCTTAAGATTGTCAAAGGTGGCAACTGGATGATCCAGGGACCACCAACGCACAGTCCTGCTTTCCTCTGGAGACCTCAGTCCCCAGACAAATTGGTCCTTCAGCATTTTGTTTTCTTTTTCTATGCTGGTTGGACTGACCTGTTTAAGAGCTCGCAGGGCCCCCTGTAGACGCCAGGCGTAGTCCCGAACGTTGTCCTTCGGCTGTTGAGAACAGTTGTAGAACCTCATCCGGATGTCTGCCTCAGTAAGATCCTCAAAGACAGTCTGTAGTTTTTGGAATATTGTGGACACCTACTCCTGGTCTGCGGCCGACCATGTTTCCACTTCCCGTTCCACAGCACCGGTCAGTTGTCCTAATACGACAGCGGCTCTTTGCTTGCCTGTCATGGAGTACATGTCCAAGATACCACATATCTTCCGTTTGAATCCAGACAGGGTATCTGGTTTGCCGCTGTACTGGGGGAGCCACTTTGCTCCAGGAATGTACGGTAAAGTCATAGGAATGACAGGTGTTACAGATGCTGCTGGTGGAGCGGTGGCTTAGGCCTGCTCATCATCGGGTGCGGGTTGAACTTCAGGGACGTTGACCGGCATGTCGGCGTTCTGCTGTTCGTCGGACATCTTGGCGCCCCCCTAGTTAACCGTGGCCTACCTTCTAGTTTTTCTTCCGGTAGGCCGCAGCTCCGCAGGTGACGGTCGTCTTCAGGACCTTGCGTCGATGCGTCCTACGTCAGAGCGTTCAGCGACGCTCCTTACAGGACCTGGCGCTTCTTGGTTTGACGTCGAGGCGTGGGACGTGTCCGGGGCTTCGCGCTCTTTTGCAGGTACGCCCCTAATTTTCCCGCGGTTACGCCCTTCTTCTCGCTCCGCGGCCCAACAATGGCGGCAATCTTCACCACAACTTTACGTACACAGTTCAGAATAAAGGCGCACAGTACTCGGTGGCAACGAGCATAACACTCAGTCGTTGCAGCGGGCACGCGATCCTGTTCGTGATGCCAGAAGGAGATGACTAGCTCAGGGGATGGGGATGACTCGGTACCCAGGCCTTTAGCCTGGCCTTTAGGGAAGTCGCGGTGGTCGGCTCCCGGGCCCGTACCCTGGGGTCCCTCTTTAAAAGCGTTGATGGTTGTTTATTTTATTAAGAGTTTGTGACTCCACCTGTGGCTTCTGGTGAGAATCACCAGCGCTGCGCAGTCCACTGAGGCCGATGATAAGGCAGCTCGATGGTGTAGCTCCCCACAGGTGGAGCTAGGCCTCAGGGCAGCGTATGCAGGGGGATGCAGGACAGGCGAGACCCAGCCGGGTCAGAGCAAGAACAGGGACAGACACGATAGTCACTTCAGTACCTTTTACTGATGGAAATTCAGGCACGTCCCGGAGCACTGTAGGGTGAAGGGTGCATGTCAGGATCCTCCCCAATGAGCGGGTGTAGGGCTTCCTGTTACTTGCCTCAGCGTAGTAAGTTTCTGACCAGCCTGGAGCTAGGCCTAACTTTGTCTCTGTACTGCGCTGGCTGACCTTGTGGTAGGGCCTTTTCTTAGAGTACACGCTCCTCAGCTTGCGGGGCCTATGTGTCTCCTGGCTCTGTTACGTATCAGTACTTTAGCGATCCTGGGACTTGTAGTTCTCCAGGGATTCCGGTTATATCTTACTGGGTCATAGAGATCCCGGTAAACTTCGGACCCGGTGTCCGGTAAATTCTTCGGGGTGAGCTAGTTAAGCTCCTCTGCCCCCTATGTACTAACTCTCCACTCGCCTTCAGCCTACTCGGGCCCTCACTAGGCTATACACACTAATGGCAGCTTGCCACGCTTCACCGATCTCATGGCGCCGGCACACCTAAAGCTCACTTCTCTGAGCTACACTGAGCCTTGGTCTGGATGAGCTCCACTGCAGGATAGCAATTGCAGGAGCTGGAACAGGCTTTTGTCCTCTGAGGTAACTCTTCTCAGACTGTACTGGACTCACTGCTAAACCAGATTAGACTCACTGCTGCCTGGCTCCACCTTCCCTATTTATCTATCCCTAACGGGCTCCCTATGCTGGTCTGAGGTGGAAGGTGGAGATGTGTGAATGAGTGTGGAGGAATCCATCAATGCACTCTTCCAGGATCTGTGATACCAAGCGCAGCTGGGCGTCACAGAATTACCAGGCCAAGTGGAAACGGATGATTCAAGAGAAGCACAGAGGCAGTTCCAAGCTTATCTGAGGAAGTACTAGAAATGAGTGCAGAAGAAGAAACTCCTGCAACAGAGGAACTTGTGGTATCTGAGGAACAACCCACCAGGAGGATGTCGACTCGAGAAGTGAGAAGGCCTGTGATGCTGACATATGAAACACTTGGTGAACCAAGCCTAGTGCCAAGGACTGTCGATTGGAAACAGGTATCTCTGCTTGCGGACCAGGTAAACCCACTTGAGTGGTATTCACCACTGAGAGACAGTATGGACAATGTTACCTGGTGGAAAGACTTGTTTTGGCCTAGTGAGAGAGAGAGCTGGTTGAAGACATACAAAAAGCTCCAGCGGAAGAGATGCTGATTGTTTTAATTGTGTTGATTGTTTATTTCTTACTGGAGTCTTACAAGAAAAAGGTTGTAAGAATAGGTTGTTATCAATGTTTATAAATGTTATTCCAATTTGACAATGACAAATTTATATACAGTACAGACCAAAAGTTTGGACACACCTTCTCATTTAAAGATTTTTCTGTATTTTCATGACTATGAAAATTGTACATTCACACTGAAGGCATCAAAACTATGAATTAACACATGTGGAATTATATACTTAACAAAAAAGTGTGAAACAACTGAAAATATGTCTTATATTCTAGGTTCTTCAAAGTAGCCACCTTTTGCTTTGATGACTGCTTTGCACACTCTTGGCATTCTCTTGATGAGCTTCAAGAGGTAGTCACCGGAAATGGTCTTCCAACAATCTTGAAGGAGTTCCCAGAGATGCTTAGCACTTGTTGGCCCTTTTGCCTTCACTCTGCGGTCCAGCTCACCCCAAACCATCTCGATTGGGTTCAGGTCTGGTGACTGTGGAGGCCAGGTCACCTGGCGTAGCACCCCATCACTCTCCCTCTAGGTCAAATAGCCCTTACACAGCCTGGAGGTGTGTTTGGGGTCATTGTCCTGATGAAAAATAAATACCACACCACTTTTCTACCGCTGGACACACCATCTCACAACTCAAATTTCAAGTAATAGATCATGTACCCATCCCACGGAGAGGCGGCGACCGCATCCGTATGCTTAAACGCCGTGAATCTTTCTGGATTCATGAACTTCAAACATTGTCCCCTAAAGGACTCAATCGGGACTATGACCTGCTCTCTTTTATTTAATTGGTCCACAATGAATACTAGTACACAGCTAGCCGCGTTTATAATGGGACTTTCTCAGTACGTATTTAGTGATGGACTCCACTCCCATTCTGTACAATTGGTTATGCTTTACATAATTCTGTATGATTTGTTCTGTCCTGCACAATACTTTATCTGAAAAGTTATCTAGAGTAATTGATATACTTAGAGTATATTCTCTTTTTCCTCATGTACATGCTTGTGGTTTTTAATGTGTTCTCCCCCTCTTCTCTCCCCAGCAACCTTCCTAATACCTCCACTTCCTTCCCTGCTCCCTATGGATGTCCCCTCTCGAGATTCCACCTCCTACCTGCTTCCTACACCAAGCTACACACCTTCTACAAGCAGTGGAACGCACCGCTCTTCTCCTGGAACGCAAATATGGGATACTTCCGCTCATGTGACTATCATGTGACCCGATGACGCGCGTTCGCATAATTTCCGGTTCAGGTCCTCTCGGCAGCGCACACTTCAGCGTCCCACCGCTCACACCACACACACCTCCTCCCCTTCCTCCCACCATATATATAACCCCAGGGTGACACTCCATACACTGCATCACCTCTGACAAGCGGTGGATACCGCGTCTATACCTTACTCTGGACCTCTGTTTCCAGGTATGTGTCACCCTCCTTTAGCCCCCTGAGCCTGTAGTCTCTTGTAAAAGCCTCTCTCATTTTGTGATATCCCATTACAGCTTTCTCTACTGACGTTCCATTCCTGGCCTATACTCCTAAGTATATGTTCCAGTTCTTTGCTCAGGTATGCCCCTTCTTTGTACATCTACATTCTTACTTGTTTCCTATATAGTCCCCTTTTTTTAATGGGTTCATTTCTGCCTTACAGCAATCTTAGTGGATTCCTTTTTCCACCTTCATAACCCGTACCTTGGTATGTTACCTCTTTCTCTTTTTTTCACACATTCCCCATGGGACATCCTTCCTAACTCCTCCCTGTTCCCTTCCTCCCTTCGTGTCGCCCTATGAAGGTAGCCTTTTGACTTACAAGAATTGCACTTGTTTATGTTTTCCTCTGACGATGTCATCTGACGTTCGCAGAACACATGATCATTACTATATGTAACTGTGTGTTTGTTGTTTTCTTGTTTTTGTAGTACACTGATGAAGGTCCCGAGGGACCGAAACGTTTGTTTATTTGATTGAACCTACTTCTGACTCGCCCCCTGGGCCGTGGGGCACGCGGATCCGGGCGATAGGGAGACGTTGGGGGTAGTAGTAGTGGCGGCCCGGTCCCGCGGCTCAGGGTGGTCAGGCCATTGGTAGTCTGCTACGTACTTCAGATAATGTCCGACTACGCCACCAGTGGATTGCGGTTATTAGGAACCGCCGCTGCAAGGCAGTCCGCTGGGGCTGATGATGGGTGCAGCTGAGGTGATGTGACTCCCCACGGGAAGAGTGCGGCCCCAGGGCAGTGTAGTGGATGTTGGGAGGGATGGTAGTGCGGGTCCCGGTGCTGAAAGTGCTGGAGGCGCGAAAGAGCACACAGACAACGTACTGCAGTCCAATGTCTTTTACTCACAGTTCAGGTAGTCCAGGTCACTTGTGCACAGATAGTGACCGCCCGAGCCGTGCTGCGTCCACCAGGTGTGGGGCTCGGTCAACTCCCAGGCAGTTCAGGAGCATGGCACAGGACCCCCTTTAATCCTCTCTCTGGCCTGCCTCACCAGTGGCCCACTTTTGTCCAGCTGCCGCGGACTTGTGCGGTTAAACGTGGGCCCCGTCCTCCGCTGTCCTATATGGTGCCTTCCTAGCAGGTTTGATGAGGTGTCGCACCAATAGATGATCACGACGACCGGTCTTTGGCTGAGGGTTGTTTCTCCTCCACCAACTTGGGATCCGGTACCCTTAATCTGCCTGACCCTTCACCCTGGATTCTCGTGGGTTCTTAGGGTCCCTTCCACCTTCTTGTTCCTGAGCCCTTCTGTTTCTCTGTCTCTCCTTCTCTTTCTCTGTTCCTTTCTGTTCCTTTCTTGTTCCGTTCTCTTGGAGCTGAGATGAGCCAGAATCTCAGCTCCCCTTCACCTCCTCCTCGGCCTCTTCACTAGGCCCTCCTGGAGTAGAGCTCCTACAGAGCCTCTACTCCCTGTCTTCTCCTCTGGCTGAACTGACCCAGAACTAAGATGGTGCCCACCTTTTATACCTCCCTCTAGCCATGAGCCCAGGTGACCAGCAACCAATGGGCTCCTACCTACGCTCAGGAACCGCCCCTATCTGCCCCTACAGCACTGGGTGTTCCACCCCTCCCTCCCCACTCCAGCAGGGACATGGTCGGTCGTGCCTGCACTTCTGTCTAGTGGGAGCACCGTTGAGCTGTCCCTGAGAAATGGGGTGTGTGTGCTGCATGCAGCTAACTGAGCCCTGGTCCATACTCCATCCTTACCCGAGAGTGGAATATCACACCTCTGGTCTGAGGTGCAATACCCCTGTAGCGGCTGAGCCCTCGGGGCGCTACACTTCATTAAAAACTTTATATCCAATTTTCTAAATTCTTTGAGTGCCGGGTTTTTCTAATATAGTACTTTTTGGCTTGGTACCTTACCCGTGCACCAAGAACAAATCAGGAGTGCGGTAGTTTTTGTATCTTTGGAAGGAATTGTGTTACAGGGATCATCTCCCTCATCAAACCCTCTCCCCTCCATCTCCATGCAGGATAAAGAATGCTGTGTACTATTGTGTCCTTGTGAAGGAAAAGCCTGTGGTTGTGTATGCATGGAAGTGTGCCGCTAAGAGATCTAATCTATGCTGAATTTTGCTACTGAAGAGACTGTAATACTGTGGCTTGTGAAGAAACTACTGTATTGTTACTGGAGCCGGTTGCTCAAGAAACTCAGACTGTACTGTAATGAAGATTGTTGCTGTAATATCCCTGAATTGCACTGGCCGTGCTTCAGCTTAAATTCCACTGTTAAACTGTTGAAAAAGACTCTTGTCAGATGTGTCTGGTCAGCAATTGAATCTATTGTGTGCTTGAGAGAAGCTGCAGCACATGGTCTATGGTAGCCCTGAGTAACAGTTCCCTCAGGATTCCAAAGAATTCATGAAACCCGTCTCGCCCTATCGGAACCTAGCGGCGTGTGTGTAACATGAGTTTCACTTTTTGTATTGAAGAACTGAAATAAATTAACTATTTGATGATATTCTAATTTAGTGAGATGCACCTGTACATATAATAGTTCAAATTAACCCCTTATTCTGAAATATAAATAAAAAAAACACGAGAAACTAGCATATTTGGTATCGCTGAATGTGTAACTGTCTGAACTCATAAAATATCATAAGACTGTGTGCCCACGATGCGTTTTTTAAGCGTTTCTGCAGCGGCAAAAACGCTGCAGAAACGCTTAAAAAACGCTTGGTAGAAGGTCTGCATTGTTCCCCAATGATAATCCGCATGTGCTGTGCACATGCTGCGGACATTTCCGCTGCGGATTATCATTGCGGAAAAAAACGCAGCACTACCAATTATTTTGCGGAAGCTCGGCGTTTTCGCCGCCATTGACTTGCATTAGAACGCGCCAGTTCCGCAAGACTGCATCTGTACTTGCGTAATTGGCGCGTTCTAATGTGCGGATGGTACCCGGGTGTGGAGGACAGGAGAGTCTCATCCACACCCAGGTACCATTAAAAAAGCTGTAAAAAAAGAATAAAATAAAAAATAAATGTATATTTACCTTCTGGCGGCCCACGCTGCGCTCCTCCTTGCTTCCCGGCACTTCACGATGGAATGAAGGACCTGCGCTGACGTCAGAGTCATGTGACGGGTCATGCGATGCTGACGTCAGCAGGTCCTTCACTCTACCGCTGCCGGCAGCCGGGACCGAGCGAAACAAGACAGCGTGGGCCATCGGAGGGTAAGTATATATTTATTTTTTTATTTTTTGACATTCTCTCGGGTCACAGTATATAAATCCATGCCGTTTGCATGGATTTATGTAGTGTGACCAAGTTGACAAGCACTTTCCAAGTGATGCTAAAATCGCTTGGAAAGCGCTTGTCAACCCGCATGCGGAAATGCAAGTGAAGAACACTTCACATCCGCATGTCCCTGGCAGGAAAACGCATGTACAATCCGCATGCGTTTTTTTTCTGCCAGGGAGATGCAGAAACACTCAGGAAAAACTCCTGAGCATTTCTGCATCGTGGGCACATGGCCTAAGGCAATTTTTTGGAATGTTTTTTTCTGAAAAAGAGATCAGGAAGTTGTACGGACCCCAAAATAGAAATGATGAAAACTACAGCTCGTACCAAAGAAAAACAAAACATGATTCAACGCTATTGACCAAAAGATAAAAAAACTTTATATGCGAGGAGGGGACACTGAAAGTGAAGCGGGGCCCGATGGGACCGGGAGCAGAGTTCCTATATTGCTCTTGGTGTGAGCATGCTCAGGAAAAGTGGTTGGAGCTGTGTTGCTATGAATATTCATTAGTGGGTGGAGCTATGTTCAAGATCATGAATATTCATTAGTAGTTACAGTTGCAACAACTGACAAAAATGGCCGCATTCATCTGAAACCCACAAACCGTATAATTATGCCTTAACCTCGGTGGCCGCAGTACAGGCAGATGTCACGTCACATTAGACATCATTACAGATGTCACGGCCCCACTTTACTGTAGGTCCAACCATGTGTGGTCCCCCAAGTCTGACGTGTAGCCACCTTTAATTGTCTGGCTAGATCATTGGACGGTTCAATGTCAAGTGAAGACATTAAAGAGGAAAGCAAAAGAAGACGAAGAGAGAAAAGACCAAACACAAGTAAGAGAGCGCCACCTATCAGCAGCTTACATGCCAACCTTACATGGGGCATGAGGGAGAAGGGGCAATTTTTTATTTTATGACTTTTTCATTTATATAGGATGTGTGTCCTCCCCACCTGAAAACGTGAGGAACTCAGAAATACTGACCCCCAACCGCTAAATATATACAGATCCCATAAGAAAGTAAAGACCCTCTAAATAAATACAGATCTCCAGTCCAGACTGTCCTAAAAGGATATTCCCAGAATCCAATGGTATTTTTTGCAAAGCTTGGTTTTTGGGATCCAGAGCCCCGTTCTCAGGACCCCCAAGGATCAAGAGGATCCCATATCCTCTGCTTAGGGAATGATAGACCCCAGACTAGAGCCTCTTAATATTGACAGACCCCAGACCAGACTCTCTACATAAAAACAGACCCCAGACCAGACCCTCTTAATAATGACAGACCCCAGACCAGATCCAACTCTCTCAATAAGAACAGACTCCAGACAAGACCCTCTATTTAAAAACAGACCCCAGTCACTCTTAATGCAAACAGACCACCTTTATAAAAAAAAACCCAGAAACTAGATTAGTAAAAACAGATCCCTAACCAGACCATCTTAATAAAAACAGACCCCAGACCAGACCCTCTTAATAAACACAGATACCAGATTAATAAAAGCAGACCCAGTTAATAATGACAGACCCCAGACCAGACTCTCTTAATAAGAACAGAATCCAGATTAATAATGAGAGACCCCAGACCAGACCCTCCTAATAATGACAGACCCCAGACCAGACCCTGTTAATAATGAGATCTCCCAGACAAGACCCTCTACATAAAAACAGACCCCAGACCCTCTACACAAAAACAGACCCCAGACCAGACCCTCTACATAAAAACAGACCCCAGACTAGACCCTCTACATAAACACATGTGGCGCCCCTGAGGGTTCAGTCGCCACAGAGGTACTGCACCTCACCCCGAGGTGTGGTGTCTCCTTCTCTCAGGTAAGGAGGGAGTGCTGCCCGGAACCCCAACACCCACATTCAACACTACACTGCTCCAGGCCGGCTGGAGGGGCAACATGCATGAGCGCAACTGCTGAGCCCTGTCCCTGGCTGGAGTGGGGGGAACCCAAAGGTACGGGGAACCAGTAATGGGTGTGGGTGGAGGAAGCAGTTTAGGGGAGCACTATAGAGTGAGGTATAAAAAGGGAAGCCATCTTAGGGTGGCAGAACAGTGCAGCAGAGCACAGTGAGTGAGGACAGTCCGTCAGGGAGCAGAGTCTCTTTAGGAGCTCTGACCCACTAGCAGGGCCCAGTACTAGAGGCCCAGGAGGGGAGCAGGGAGTAGGTTCCGATCTATTGAAGGGAACCTAGGGGGTACGGCGAGTGCGGGACGGCACCCGTACGCCCCGAATCTGTCAGAAGACAGAGGGATCGTAGGCCGCAAGAAGGGCACCGGCCCCTGGTCCAGCCGTGTTACTCTAAGTCTCAGCTGGGAAAACCGGAATCTTCTGGCTTATATAGTCAGTCGCCAAAGCCTCAATCTAATCTCCAGGAGGGTCAAGCAGGTCCGGGAACTGCGACAAGACAGGAGGGACTTCAGAGCACCCGAGCGGGATTGAGAGTGGGAAGCGCAGGGCAGGAGGGAGAAAGACCCAATGTGAAAATCGGTCTAGCTAGGAACACGAGAAAGTGGGGTTCTGTCAGGTACTCCTGATCTTCCTGAGGAAGTGCTGAACCCCTGCCTGGTGATCGCAGCGCGATGTGGGAGGCTGGCACCCGTACAGTGCACCAGTGGAACTGTCATAAGAACTGTGAGTAAAAACTCGGATGACTGCACCGCACTGCCTCCGTCCATTCTTTCATCTGCGCCCTCTTGCCTCCCGGCACTACAACGCCCAGCGCAACCTACACTGCCCTGGAGCTAGCTCTACCTGTGGAGAGCCACACCATTCTTGCAAGCCGTATTACCAGCTCCAGAGGACTGCTCTGCAGCAGCGGCACCCTTTAGCCGCAATCCACAGGTGGCGTCACGAACTTTCCAAATCCCCTATATATAATTCCCCTTTTTAATGACCGCCCTGGGTCACGGACCGGGCCAGCCGCCGTGATATCCCCCATACCGGTATCCTTAGGCCCGGCTGCCGAGTACCCCACGGCCCTGGGGGCGCGTCACACAGACCCCAGACCAGACCCTCTTAATAAACACAGACCCCAAACTTACAAACTAAATAAAATTACACCCTATATCAGACCCTCTTTATCAATACAAACCCGGGACCAGACCCCCTTAATAAAAAATAAACACACGATTAATAAAAAACAAACCTTTGCTAGTCCCTTTTAAAAAAAACAGACCCCAGACCTACCCATAAAATAAAAACGTTTGACGAGATCCTTTAATAAATAGTAACCCCAGACCCTATAAAAAACATTCCCCAGATCAGACCAACTAAATAAATACAGACCCTAAAACAGATCGGGGAGACTTCCCTGGTATTCCGGGAGCCTCGGAGGTGTCTCCTCTTTCTCTGAGTTTCTCGGAGGTGGGCTTCTTGTCCAACAGTTCAGATCACCACATACAGCAATATCTACCTCCAGCCTGACATGAGTATCGCCACTGTATATATATGCGGTGACCTCCATGTGGGTCACGATTAGATGTGGCTCACAAGGTCAATGGCCCCCTGCTCCTTCTGTCTTCCAGCTCTGAAGCGGGTCTGTGCCTTCATTCTCCCTGACCCTTGTTTCCTCTTCCTGTTCAGCAGTGATGAACAATTTAAAGTCTCAAAGTTCTTCCTAGGAGCCACGGTCGGATCCATCCTAGGACTTGGTAATGATGAAGATGTCATATGCATGACACATCCATCCATGGTATTGTGGCATGTATGTGTGTGTCCTCTTCTAATGTGATGCCCGCTAAATGTTTATGTCTGTAGGGGTCTACTTGTTGTTCGTGCATCCAATGGATATGGAGGAGAAGCAGAAGATAAAATTAATGTACGGGATATCAGGTAAAATGAGTGACAGGACTTCCCTTGAGAGTTTGAGCCTCATGATACCCTCAACTCTCCATCTCCTTTAAGAGAGAATCTTATGACAACATCCCCCTATGATTTTTTTGTTTGGGCCATAAGGGTGTTGAACCAGGAACCGCTTACAAGAAGATGGATCCTTCAACTTTTTTGTTGTGTGGTCCAACCTGAAGTTATGTTCATGGCCCCTTAGAGTAACTTGGGCACTTTCCATTTAAGCAACCAGGCACCCTGTATGATTAAGGTCACCAGTGAAGGGCACCAAAGGATGCTACCACACAAGCTACAATTGATGGTGCCTCGTGGTCATACGCAGTAGATGATAGTTAGATAAAATGTGCCAGGGAGCACAGCTAGACCAATGGCGTGCCAGCCAGTTAGTTAAAAGAGTAGAGACCTACTTGCATCTGACGCAAAAGTAGAGCTCAGAGAGAGCGAGGTCCAAACCATAATCTGTTGGCATCTTCAGAAGCTCCTGAACGAGAAATATTGACCTTGGGTATGTACTGACGGGCTGAGCCACCAAATAAGAAAAGGCACCAGGAATTCCGGTAGGTACCGTAGGAGGTGGTTCAGTGGTCATGGACTACAGACTTGGCTGCTGGACAAGAGTCCTGCAAATTTGTTTGCTCATCTGTAGCACAGAATGATTGCATGTGCATAGACTGTCATTGTTCTCGGCAGCACAGTTCCAGTTTACACAGAACGATGTATTGTCAAGAAAGGTTATCCTTAGAAAGCTCGTTGATCAGGCAATATGCAGCTTATTTACTCTGGCCGGGAAACAAGTGTTCTTAGGAAAGCTGTTGATACTAAGTTCACGATAATCAGCTAGTTCAAATGCACTTTAAGACCTTCTGTAGTGAAATAGCATGGCCTGAGATAACGATACAGACTGCGCCCTGTAATGCCAAGCTATTCCATGGCCTGAGAAAGTGAGAAAACTGTGACCCAGACTGTGGACCTTCTGTGGCCTGAGACATGGAGGAAACTATTGGTTGGACTATGAACTTTCTGTTTCCTGAGACAGCAAGGAAAATGTGGCCCAGACTGTGAACGTTTTGTGGCCTGAGACAGTGAGTAAAGTGTGGCCCGGACTGAGAACCTTTTGTGGCGTTAGACCGTGAAGAAGACCTCTTCTGGGGTTGTAGTTTCATTGTCGGACATATTATGTCTTTGGGTTAGTTTTTCATGTCCATATATGTCTTGCTCTTCTATCTCCGATTTGTCATTCCTCAGGGACATTTGCTTTGGGTTGGGCGACCTCTTCCTACTTTCGCTGCTCTACACTTGTTCTTATTCCCAACCTTCTGGGTAAGGAGGGTCGGACATATGTAATCATCACTGTGATGGCCTCAATCTATGCAGGTAAAAAAAAACTACGGTAATCTGTCTTTATTTCTCACTGATTGGATAACATCTATCATTGATCAGTGACACGGCCACTTTTTGCTAGGACCGGTTGTAAATCTTCAGCAAAATATTGAAGAAATCGCAAGATCAGTGAGCTGCACTGTAGACCAACAGATAAACCACACTAAAATGATGTGGAAGGATATAACGAGGCCCATGAAGAAGATCTTCCAAGAATTGCTGGTGAGCAGGCGGGTAGATAACCTTGTTGTAAGGAACCTTAGAAAACAACCAGAGGGTTCATTAAAGGGATTGCTTCTTGGCTCCGAAGCATAATCAGGGGCTACTGCAGAGTCATACAGTCCTGGCACTTGTAAAGTGAAGTGAGACGTATTGGCCTTGGTTTCACCTGAGCTTCATCTGAACACTGCGCATGTGTCAGATGCCACTGGAGCTCGTTTGCAATGCCAGGATTGCCTTACTCTAGAGGAGACCAGAAACACCTGAATGACTCCACTGCCCCACAAGTTGAGCCCAGAAAATGGATTCATAGATGACTTCCATTGAATGCATTAATTTCTAGGGAACTTCTAAGGAGCTAAAAAATAGAACTAGGAACATCGTATCACTGTTCAAAGATGTTGAGAATGAAATGGAAAGCACTGAGGGCTACAGCAAAGAAACCGAGGCACCAGTGCAAAATAAGAAAAAGTCCTCGTCCACGCAGAAGTTGATGGAGCTGAAGACCATGCTGCGTTGCGAGCGTGAGTATATAAAGTCTGCAAGACCTCTTCAACAATGAGACTTGTTGATTAAGGGATGGTTCCTTTTTGGACACCTCCTATTCAACGTGTTTAATTAGCGATGTTGGCAGTCTTCTTAGGATAGTCATAAGGATGCCAGAGCTACTTTGCCCTGCTTCTGACCATCAGACGCTGTTTTCTCTTTTGGAACAGATGTGGTAGAAGAGGGCATAAACAAATGTAAAGATTGGTTCGCTCAGAAGCATGAGGAGTGCATGCGTGTCATCTGGCTGCCCGTCCTGAACCACCTGCTTTGCCTACCCATGAAATTCACATTTTTCTGCAATGTCATGTACTGTGAGTAGTAACTAGAATTTTTAGCTCTCCTGTGGTCTACATAAATGCTCTGGAGCCCAATGGGTCCATTACTGTTACTCTTCCTAGTAGGTCCTACTGGTCAATGCGCAGCAGATGCCATATGTAGACATATGGCCTTAGTTGTCATGTAGCTCATGTCCGTATGTCTGGTGGTATGAAGAGCATAGTTTCCATACCTGGTTTCGTTGGGTATGACAACTCTAAAATGTTCTCTGCAATCTTCTGCATGCAGCCTAACACCTGGATGTCATGAAGAGCTAGCTAGACTTCTGCACTACTCAGGAGCTAACCTTTTTCAGATCTTTACATTCCACTATAATACTTATTCTAGCTGGTATCAAAGACCAGATGGGAACGGCGGGCTACCGGCACTGACAATGTCTCTCTTTTAGTGATCAACAGGTGGTGCAAAAAAAGACTGCCGTTGGAAGGAAACTTCGGCCAAATTTTCGACCTGGTTAATGAAACGGTGTACAATCTGGATAAAAACTACACCAGCGCCATAGTCATGAGGGCCAGTGTCTCTTCTCAAGATCATAACATCGGAACTCTATACTTGTTACGCATCATTGTTTTCCTCTTGTTTCATTCTTCTCTTTTCCTTTATGGAAACAGAAAGAAGAGCTGAACATGTTGGCAGGAATCAACATCTCTGAGCTCAGCATGACCGAAGAAGTTGTGGAGACCTTGAGGAAGAAGCAGGTGTGGGTGTTGAGGAAGTTGCCCTTCATCAACACCATCATGTCCTGCATGTTCATCTTCCTCTTTACCTCGTGAGCATTCATTAGTAAAGCAATCATTACTCTTGACTTCACAATATGTTTTGTTGGGGGTCCTTAAAGAAAAACGACAGCTTAGTAGGAAGTCAATATTTTTCTCGGGTCGTTAATTTTGTCAAGTGTGGTGTTTGGAGATGGATCATTTCTATCTATTTAATGGGGTGAATTGAATTTATTTATTTTTGATATTTTTTTCATTTTTTTAAGTCCCTTTTGGGGACTTGATTCTGCAATCATCTAATCACTACTACTGTATCCTGCAATATTGCAGTAAATAGTTAAAATTAGGGCAGCGCGGTGGCTCAGTGGTTAGCACTGCTGCCTTGCTGCTGGGGTCCTGGGTTCAAATACCACCAAGGACAACATCTGCAAGGAGTTTGTATGTTCTCCCCTTGTTTGCGTGGGTTTCCTCTGGGTTCTTCGGTTTCGTCCCACACTCCAAAGACATACTGATAGGGAATGTAGATTGTGAGACCCGATGAGGACAGTGATGATAATGTCTGTAAAGCTCTGTGGAATTAATGGCGCTATATAAGTGAGTACAATAAATAAATAAAATCACAGCCTCCTATGAAGCCCTACCTTTGGGGACAGCCATGGGGTCCTTCATCACGCCCTAGTGATTGTGTTGTGGGGGAGCCGATGGGCGACCAGAATGGCGGCACCACCTGGACCGCGCCTTAAATGCCATTGTGAAAAATTGATATTTAGTTTAACAGCAGCAATCTGAGCTAGGCTCTGGTCGCTGTTACATGCAGATGCTGGCTTTATAACACAGGCATGATGCAGGCTAAGCTCCAGAGGCCGTCTCATACACCCCTGTGAAATACACGTATGTCACATTTCAGGTAGGGGTTAAGCTTTTTTTATTCAATAGGTCTTTGCCAGAACTCATCCCAGGATCTGGAGTATGAGAGGCAGAAACACTAACAGTGATCCATAGGTTATGAACATACAGTATTTTTGATGCATTTTATAAAAAAAGCATCACCAAACATAAATAACAAATAAATTATGGTGCAATTATTCCTACATTAATATGGAGCTCCACTTTGCACTCCCCTTGATGTATAGATATAACAGCTGGGGCTTTTTTTTACAGGTTGCATTTCCTAAACCTGTTGTAGGCCAGTTATTGATTATCCCCAGGTAACTTCCAGTGTGATATCATCTTCAAAGGTTGTTCCAGAAACTCTAATTTTCTTCACTTAGTGCTTTCAACTATACCATCAACTATAACAAGAACATCCTCTACGACAACCACTATGTCACCACCTACTTCCGTCAGATTGATGCTCGCAGGAGAAAACTAGTAAGTCTCATGGAGATAAGTGAGGATACCGAGTCAGGGATATCACATAGTAGATCTATTCAGGACAGAGGAACATTTCTGGATTTCAGGTGATGTCCTGTAGAATGTGCCTTGTCTAGGAGTAAGCAAGTGGCCATCAAAATTTGTCAAACGAAGGGGCGTGGAAAAATGTGGGGCTTAAAGAGGACCTGTCACCCGGTCAAAAGAGCGCAGTTTTTGCTCTTATTTTATTCCCACTGTTCCCCTGAGTGTAAATTTTTTTTATTTTTCAAAATGCACCATACTGTTAAAGAGATATGAGTCTTTATATTTAGTGCTAACTTTTATGGTCTTCATCAAGGCTCCTCTGGGGCATGTCTTTAGGCTGATCTGCACTAAATAAACAGGCCCATATATCTGGAACCATACGTCGGATTTTAAAAATACGAAAGATGGAATAGCAGCGACAATAAAATAACAGCAAAAATTGCCCACTTTTCACTTGATGTTAGGTCCCCTATAAGACATTTAAAATTGTGAGTATGTGGCAGAGAGAGTTACTGGCAGGACAAGATGTGCTGACGTTTAAGCTGGTGATTTCTGGATGAGCCCTATCACTCCTCTACCCAAAAGCCTCTGAAGTTCAGCATAAGATGTTTCACCATTCCCCAATGTCTGGTGCTTTTTCACTGATTGGTAAAATATTTAGAGGCAGAAACATGTTTTTTAATCACCCCCCTCCACCTTAATAAAAATTCATTCTTTGCAGAAGAAGAAGCATTTACTGCCGCTGAGGAAAGTGGAGAAGAAGGACTTTGTGTTTCCCTTCAATCCTTGTGTGCAGAAACTTGAGAGTAACACCATGGTGAGTGGGTAACATTGAGACGTAGGAAGCGTGAGTGACAGCTGGGTGGACATGGTGGTCACGGGAGGGCTTTCTTTTCTTCTATAGATGAAGGAGATAGTGCAATGTCTTCCTTACTTCATCCTCTTCATCTTGGCTAATTGCCTTGACCGGCTTCTTATCCACATCTTCAGGACTCTCAACAAACATTTTAACATCCCCAACGTCTTAACCAGTGAGTAATACCATGGTCCAGCTGCTGGTGGTCTACTGGAATATCAACACACTAAAAGTTTTACGGTGAAACCTCCTCTGAAGATCACTGTTGCGGACCCGGGGGTGGAACCTCTGTGCTGTGATACAAGGAGGTACCACTCTGGGACCGACCTTGTGTGAGAGCAGGCGACTCCCACGGGACTGATGGCTGAGGCCGATGGGCACAGCAGATGAGCACGGCTGGTAGACAGGCAGGTGATGCGGGTAGACAAGCAGGCGGGCTCGGCTGATAGACAGGCAGGCGGGCACGGCTGATAGACAGTCAGGCGGGCACGGCTGATAGACAGGCTGGCAGGCACGGCTGATAGACAGGCTGGCGGGCACGGGAACCTGAGGACTGAGGAGAGTATTAGAACACAAACAACAATCTTGCACAGGCACCTCCATTTTGGAGGAGGTGACTTACATAAGAGCAGTCCTCCGGCCATTGGCTGGGGACTCTTTAGGACAGCGCACGCGGCCCCTTTAAGAGGGAGGGAGCACGCGCTCGCCCTAAGTACAGTGCCCGGAGAACTGCGCGCGGTGCGCGCACCCCGGGCAGGTGCACGAGGGTAACCAGAGGACGCCGGACCGGGACTGTGGCGGTGAGGGGATCGGCGCCTCTGCCCAGCAGGAGGCAGAGACGCTGACGCTACAATCACCATTTTAAGACAACCTACTTATCCAGTTGATAACTAGATAATGAGATACTTTGAGAAGACCACCCAATAGATGAACACTTTTCAAAGCAATTTTGGGGTGACCTCCTTAAAGAAGTTTCACCGTAGATCATTTCTGGAGGAGCCATGTCCAGTAGACCACATTCTGGCAGCACATGGACAGTAGATGTATAAGGTACCGGTGGAGCAGTCTTGGCACCAGTTATAGACTTCTTTTCTTTTGTGCATGGACCTGTCATAAATCTCTGTTCTTTCTTCATAGTTGATCACAAGCTGGAAGTAATAGTTGAAGGTGAGAGTATGATTTCCCGGCTTCTGCGGGGCGTAGTGAAAGCATTTAACATCTCAACCAGTACCTTTGCAGAGCTCAACAAAAATCACAGTAAGTGAATGTACATCTAGAGAAGGACTACAAGTGAGCTCTTCATAGAAATCTCCTCTAAGATAAGAAGTTACAAAGCTTAGTAGTTGCTAACGTTATGGAACATCCCTGTTCTCCGTCTCCATAAAGAGGCCGCTGTTTTTGGCTATATGACATTCCTTTAGGTTTCATTAAAATGTTTTTTTTCTCATCTTCATAAATGGGTACTATTGGATAGATCTTGTAAAAACAAGCAATTTTGCAATTTGCTGCTTATTAAAATTTTCATCCGTTCTTGAGATATTAACACTTTTCTTTTGATACAGCTCATTCCTTGGATACCGACCACTGCTGCTAGACAGCAGAACATGTGCAGTATTTATAAGCTCTTTTCTATTGAGCTTTTGAGCAATGTTTTGAAGCTGGCTGGGATCCTTGGAGAGTACCCTTAGCTCCTAACCCTGGCCAGCTACAGCGCAGAACCTACAAGCTAGACAGCAGTGGTGGTCGGTCTACCAGGCAACGAGCTGTAAATAGAAGTGTTAATATCTCAAGAACGGCTGCAAATTTGAATAAGCAGTAAATTGCAAAAGTGCTTGTTTTTGCAAGCAGTATCCAACAATATCCATCTGTGAAGGTGGGGAAAAACCCTTTAAAGTTGATGTGTCGAACATTGGTGCATGGACAGTATTGTCTATGTAATGTCCAGTATGAAGCTAGGGCTCACGGATCTCCTCTTCCACAGCCTGCCTTCCGATTCCAGTCATCATGAGCTCCAAGAACTACGTCTATTCCACTTTGCCGGTTATCGGGCTCCTGTCACTGTGCTTCCTCCAGGTGTATGGCTACCGTCTACGCAGAGCAATTGCTTCCTTCTTTTTCCCAAAGGTAACGTCACATCCTTTGGCCTTGATAGGACCATAGAGGAATGAGGATGATCTGCCTTCCTGGGATGGAACAAACCCACTGGATTGCTAATATATTTGACATTGGCTAGGTCGGGGAGCAGAGTTTAGGGGATTGTAAGTACCTTTCTATACATATGCCTTTGTTCCTTCAGAGAGAAAAACATCGGGTTCTCTTCCTTTATAATCATTATATCCAAAAGAGGAGGCTGTACTTCTACAAACTGCGGTCGAAGGTGATGAAAAGATCCAAAAGCCAACGGAAATGGGTGAGAGCTTAATAATGTCCCAAACTGTGACCCCAACCCTAGCACCTCCTGTACCAAAACTCCTCCTCTAACTACCAAGCACCATTTCATTCATTTTCTATACGATAGCGGTTATACTCCAGCCCATAAGGGGCAGTACTGTGTTAATTGTGTTTCTTTTGTTTCTGTCTTTGGAGCCCTCTTTCCTTTCTCCACTCTTTCTAAAATTATCCTTTATCCAACTTCAGTCTCGAGACCTCACACCACACGTTTCCATTTTTTTTTGTCAGGAGAAGAGCATTTTGGGCACAATCCGTAAATCCTTCCCCGGGTCAAGATTTCTTTTCCCTCAGCGCTGCTTAGTCTGTAATGCCAGGAGAAATAAAGACTTCCACGAGTGCCCAAATCCAGGATGCGGCACTGTATATTGTAATGAGTGCTGGTTGAACATGGACGAATCCTGTTGGGCGTGTGTCACACCTGACCAATACATCTTAAACACCATCTTTGAAGACCTATATGACTTGACTTAATGTGGTCAGGTTATTAGTACTTCTTCAGAATTATATTGGCCCCCTGAATATTCTGTCTTCTTTCAGTCTCTTTTCTTGGGATACGTAGTATTAGATCCCACAATGAGCACAAGAGGGACCTACTTGGGATGTTGTGGATTTTACTGCGTTGCTGCCGATTTGACGCTTGGCTGAATTGAGGCAGAATATAAAGGATTGGGGTGAGCTCTGTATAGAGATGTGGACTCCAGTGCACGTAACGTCCCTGAGAGTAGACTCCATCTGCAATATCTCACGTGTAGAAGACTCCAAAACATGGCAGACGGAAACCATAGTTAGACTGAGGTCAAGGCATAAATGGATGGCCAGGATAGACGTGGTCAGGAAATAAGGCAAAATCAGAAACAAATAGTCCTTTGGGACAGGTGTGCAGCGAACTATAGAAGACTTTGGCTACTGGGCATTGGTAAGAGGCAAGAATGTCAAAAGCACCATCAGTAGGCACATGATTCTTCAGATCAGTATGATTACAGTGATCCCAAACTTATATATTTTCTTTAATATATTTTAAAAGTGAAAAACATTTTGGAAATAAAAATCAAGATCAGTAAACGGCATTTAGATCTATGAAGAGGGAAGTCATAGTCTGGAAATGTGTATGTCTCCAGACTCATCGCTGATCTTCTTCCATTCTTCAGGGGTGGATCCTGAAAGTAAAGAAAGGCAGAGCCTTAAATAAAGGGGGTCTGTCAGCCCGGACTGACACTAAAAGCTAAGGAAACAGCATTGTAGGGAATATCACCTCTATAAAAATCGCACCTTTAGACCCCCGATTCTTCATGGTGTTGATGCCAGAATTCTGTCTTTAACATCTTTAAATGTCCCATAATTTTAATGGACCCTTGGATTACATACTGTAAGTGCCACTGTCAGAGGCTTCCAGCAGCATTTATGGACTCAGCAAGAGCTGGCGATTAGGCAGATGATGGCTGAATAACACAACCACCATGTGCCGGCAATGATGCAAGCTCAGCTCCTGAGCCCGCATCAAAGAAGGGGAACCAACGTTGGAAATACCGGTTCAAAAATGTTAGAAAATTGTCCACAACAGGTTTGAAAGATGATATAGAAAAATAATTAACAAAACTTTACAGAAAACGATTCAATAAATGATTACAAAGGTTAAAAAAAATGCCTAGAAGACTCCCCCAAAAAGGAGAAGGAAGCAATAGCCATTCAAAATACAATATTCTTTATTTATCAAAAAAATACACATAAAATACTAAAACCAAGGGGAAAAGACACGTCAGAAAGACTATATCACCTAGCGATACCACTGTATTCCAGAAGAGGGAACCTAAGCTCCATAATACACACAATGTCTAGCACAATAATACATAGTATATATCAACATGATTAGGAGAGATAAATAAATCAAATGTGTGTGCATCCTCTTAAAACAGATTCAAGTGCAAAGTGATTTAAAGTGTAAACAGTCCAAGTGGATAAAAAAAATCCTGCTTGGGCGGACACCAAGTCCTGCTGGACACCAAATGCAAACAGTTCAGTAGACAGGAATTGGTTAAATCAACCCCCCGGAAGAAGCACATCTGCGAAACATGCGTCGGGGCCTGCACTGCATCATCAGGTTATACTCTTTATTCCCTTTACTTTGTAATCATGCTTTAACATCTCAAATATTGACTTGGCACTTGCTAAGGACTGTGCTACACTATGTTTAGCATTTTCTTCATATATTATAAACTCTGAGATACTCTTCATGAATTCCTATCTACTGAACTGTTTGCATTTGGTGTCCAGCAGGACTTGGTTCCGTCCTAGCAGGATTTTTTTTATCCTCTTGGAGTGTTTGCATTTTAAATCACTTTGCACTTTGCTTGAATCTGTTTTAAGAGGATGTACACACATTTGATTTATTTATTTATTTATTTATCTCTCCTAATCATGTTGATATACAGGTGCATCTCACTAAATTAGAATATCATCAAAAAGTTAATTTATTTCAGTTCTTCAATTCAAAAAGTGAAACTCCTATATTATATAGAGTCATTACACACAGAGTGATCTATTATATAGAGTCATTACACACAGAGGGGTCTATTATATAGAGTCATTACACACAGAGGGATCTATTATATAGAGTCATTACACACAGGGATCTATTATATAGAGTCATTACACACAGAGGGATCTATTATATAGAGTCATTACACACAGAGGGGTCTATTATATAGAGTCATTACACACAGAGGGATCTATTATATAGAGTCATTACACACAGGGATCTATTATATAGAGTCATTACACACAGAGGGATCTATTATATAGAGTCATTACACACAGAGGGGTCTATTATATAGAGTCATTACACACAGAGGGATCTATTATATAGAGTCATTACACACAGAGGGGTCTATTATATAGAGTCATTACACACAGAGGGATCTATTATATAGAGTCATTACACACAGAGGGGTCTATTATATAGAGTCATTACACACAGAGTGATCTATTATATAGAGTCATTACACGCAGAGGGATCTATTATATAGAGTCATTACACACAGAGGGGTCTATTATATAGAGTCATTACACACAGAGTGATCTATTATATAGAGTCATTACACGCAGAGGGATCTATTATATAGAGTCATTACACACAGAGTGATCTATTATATAGAGTCATTACACGCAGAGGGATCTATTATATAGAGTCATTACACACAGAGCGATCTATTATATAGAGTCATTACACAGAGAGGGATCTATTATATAGAGTCATTACACACAGAGGGATCTATTATATAGAGTCATTACACACAGAGGGATCTATTATATAGAGTCATTACACACAGAGTGATCTATTATATAGAGTCATTACACGCAGAGGGATCTATTATATAGAGTCATTACACACAGAGCGATCTATTATATAGAGTCATTACACACAGAGGGATCTATTATATAGAGTCATTACACACAGGGATCTATTATATAGAGTCATTACACACAGAGGGATCTATTATATAGAGTCATTACACACAGAGGGATCTATTATATAGAGTCATTACACACAGAGTGATCTATTATATAGAGTCATTACACGCAGAGGGATCTATTATATAGAGTCATTACACACAGCGATCTATTATATAGAGTCATTACACACAGGGATCTATTATATAGAGTCATTACACACAGAGGGATCTATTATATAGAGTCATTACACACAGGGATCTATTATATAGAGTCATTACACACAGAGGGATCTATTATATAGAGTCATTACACACAGAGGGATCTATTATATAGAGTTATTACACACAGAGTGATCTATTATATAGAGTCATTACACACAGAGGGATCTATTATATAGAGTCATTACACAGGGATCTATTATATAGAGTCATTACACACAGAGGGATCTATTATATAGAGTCATTACACACAGAGGGATCTATTATATAGAGTCATTACACACAGAGGGATCTATTATATAGAGTCATTACACACAGAGTGATCTATTATATAGAGTCATTACACGCAGAGGGATCTATTATATAGAGTCATTACACACAGAGCGATCTATTATATAGAGTCATTACACGCAGAGTGATCTATTTCAAGTGTTTATTTCTGTTAATGTTGATGATTATGGCTTACAGCCAAAGGAAACACGAAAGTCATTATCTCAGTAAATTAGAATACTTTATAACAACGGCTTGAAAAATGTTTTTAAAATCCAAAATGCTGTCCTACTGAAATGTCTGTTCAGTAAATGCCCTCAATACTTGGTCGGGGCTCCTTTTGCATCAATTACTGCATCAATGCGGCAATGTGGCATGGAGGCGATCAGCCTGTGGCATGCAGGGATCAGCCTGTGGCACTGCTGAGGTGTTATGGAAGCCCAGGTGGCTTTGATAGCAGCCTTCAGCTCGTCTGCATTGTTGGGTCTGGGGTCTCATCTTCCTCTTGACAATACCCCATAGATTCTCTATAATAGATTCTCTATGGGGTTAAGGTCAGGCAAGTTTACTGGCCAATCAAGCACAGTGATACTGTTGTGTGTAAACCAGGTATTGGTACTTTTGGCAGTGTGGACAGGGGCCAAGTCCTGCTGGAGAATTAAAATTCCATCTCCAAAAAGCTTGTCAGCAGAGGGAAGCATGAAGTGCTCTAAACTTTCCTGATAGACAGCTGCGCTGACTTTGGTCTTGATAAAACACAGTGGACCTACACCAGCAGATGACATGGCTCCCCAAACCATCACTGATGGTGGAAACTTCACACTAGACCTCAAGCAGCTTGGATTGTGGCCTCTCCACTCTTCCTTCACACTCTGGGACCTTGTGGAGTGTGTCAATAACTGCCTTCTGGACATCTGTCAAGTCAGCGGTCTTCCCCATTGTAGCATCGGCGTCTCTGCCCCGTTCTAGGCAGAGACGCCGTCCCTCTCACCTCCCCGCTCCTGGCGCGGCGTCCTCCAGCGCTTCTCTCCCCGCTGCTTCCGGCACGCGCTCCTTCCCCGGCAGTGTGCTTAGGGCGCGCGCGCGCTCCCCCTCTCTTAAAGGGACCGCGCGCGCCGTCCTAAGGAGTCCCCGGCCAATTGCCGGAGGACCTCCCATATAAAAGGCACCTCCTCCAAAATGGAGGTGCCCGAGCAATGTTGTAGCACTGTTCACTACTCTGCTTCAGCCCTCAGGTCCCGTTGCCAGTTACCTGCCAGATTCCTGCCAGTCTGCTGTCTAATTCCTGCCTGTTATCCTGCTACCTGCCTGCTAGCCTGAGGTCCGACGGTCTGCCTTCCAACTTCTGTCAGTCTGTCTAAGGACCAGCCTGCCCGCTCACCTGGGAGCGCACATCTTCTACCTGCCTGCTTGCCTGAGGTCCGACGGTCTGCCTTCCAACTCCTGTCAGTCTGTCTAAGGACCAGCTTGCCCGCTCACCTGGGAGCGCTCATCTGCTGCCTGTCTGCTAGCCTACCAGGAGGCTCTGCCGTCACGTGCTGTGACCACCCGCCTGTCCAGAGACTCCTGCCCGCTCACCTGGGAGCGCTCATCTGCTACCTGTCTGTTGGTCTTCCTGGAGGCTCCGCCGTCACATGCTGTGACCACCCGATTATCCAGAGACTCTCGCCTGCTCACCTGGGAGCTCACGTCTATCATCTGCCGCCACAGGTCGTACCAATCCTTTACCCAGAGACTGCCCCGGTCACTTGCCGTGACCTCCTGCCCGTTCATCCAGAGACTGCCCCGGTCACTTGCTGTGACCTCCTGCCCGTTCATCCAGAGACTGCCCCGGTCACTTGCCGTGACCTCCTGCCCGTTCATCCAGAGACTGCCCCGGTCACTTGCCGTGACCTCCTGTCCGTTCATTCAGAGACTGTCCCAGTCACCTGCTGTGACTGCCTGCCCGTCTACCCTGGTCGCCACCCGCTCCCTTACAAGGACCGCCCCCTTGTATAGTAGCTCAGAGGTTCCGCCTCCCAGACCCGTTACAGTTTGCTCGGGCCATGGAACCCGGTGGCACCCAAGCTCCCTCGCTCTCGGACCTGTGTCATGAACTGTCCCGTCAGAGGTCCCAACAGGAGTCCATCCTGGGTCACCTGCGGAATGTCAATTCTCGCCTGGACACTCTGACTGCTCTGCCTGCAACCACCGCCAGTGCCATGAATCGCAATCCGGCAGCTCCACTGCCCACTAATAACATGGTATCCTACCCCGGACCCCGGCTTTCTGCACCTCCTCGTTTCGGAGGCGACTCCGCCCAGGCTCGGGGCTTCATAAATCAGTGCACCCTGCACTTTGAACTCCTGTCTCACCAGTTTAACTCCGACCGGGCCAAAATTGCCTTCATCATGTCCCATCTCACCGGAGAGGCCCTGGCCTGGCTAAATCCTCTATGGGAGAGAGGAGACCCCCTGGTGTCCGACTTGCCTGCCTTTCTCACGGCTTTCCGGAAAGTCTTCGACGAACCCGGACGGAAGACCTCATCCGCATCATCTCTGCTACGCCTCCGTCAGGGAAGTCTCACCGTGGGCCAATATGCCATACGGTTCCGTACCCTTGCCTCGGAGCTGGCCTGGGATAATGACGCTCTGGTTTCCGTCTTCTGGGAGGGTCTGTCCGGCCGTATTAAAGATGAACTTGCCGGTCGGGACATTCCTACCACTCTCGATGACCTAATAACTCTTGCCACCCGGATTGACCTGCGGTTCCAGGAGCGTGCCAAAGAGGTCACCCGTGAGAGGAGGTTTCCACGTCTAGCTCCTACTTTTCAGAAACCCGTCACTCCCTCCGTCTCTCCTCAGCTACACTCTCCTGAGCCTATGCAGGTCGACCAGCCAAGATGGTCGGTTCTCGCCAAGAATCTCGCCGAGCCGAGGGAAGCTGTTTCTATTGTGGCAGTATGAAGCACTTCATCCGTTCCTGCCCGGAAAAGCCGGGAAACGCCAGTGTCTAGGACCACTCGGAGAGGTCGTCCTAGACAAAAGTAAGCCCTCTCCGTCTCTGACCTTACCGGTCTCTATTGCTTGGGGAGAAAACCGTCTCTTTGAACTCGCCCATCTGGATTCTGGAGCTGCTGGAAACCTCATCTCCCAGTCTCTGGTAGAGAGATACCATATTCCCACCAAGTTCCTGGCTGAACCATTGTCAGTCGCCTCCGTGGATGGAAGACTTCTCTCGGAGACCATCCTGCTCGTCACCGAACCCATAACCCTGCAGGTGGGAATGCTGCACTCTGAGGAGATCTCATTCCATGTGCTGTCCGGACTTTCTCACTCCCTGTTGCTAGGTCTACCTTGGCTCCAGACACATGAACCCGTATTGAACTGGTGGTCCGGTGAAGTACTCCGATGGGGTCCTGACTAGAGATGAGCGTTGTTCTACTCGAACTGTTCGCCAATCTCAAATTCGAGCTGTTTTGGGCGGTGTTCGAGCCGGTCGGCGAACACGAACAATTTGAGAAAAATTCGGCTGTTCGAGGTTATGTTCGATAACTGTTCGTGCACCAAAATCATAACTGGATTTTTTCTCAGTAATGATGAAAATTAATGTTAATACGCAGTTTGAGTGTACAGCGGGGCGGGGGGAGGGGCAGGGGATGGATCTCTGCAGGAACAATGAAGATCTCCATTTTTTTTTCTCTTTCCCGCATTTGCAGTGGGGAGGTGCAATCTGTCAGCCTATCAGCAGCGCACACACGGAGCGAAGTGCTTTTTTTCACACAAGCAAGGGCATGTGTCATTGGCAGTGTATGTCACATGTCCTTGCCCTATAAGACCAAGCCATTTTCCCCGTCGCCACCATTTTCTCACTGCTGCAGCTGCGTGTTAGACGGCACCGCTGTTGCTGTGTGCGCTATACCTTGTTAATTTCAAGCCAATTTTCGCACAAATATACAGATAGCTTGGGAGTAGGGAATAGTTGTGATTGCAGTCCTTTTAAGGACTAGGTTACAGCATTTCCTACGACTTTTATCAGGCAGGTCTGTGCTCTTAAATAGATAGATTGTGGGAGTAAAGACTAATTGTAATTGGAGTCCTTTTCAGGACTAGGTTACATCAGTTCCTATCAGTTTTTGCCAGGCAGGTCTGTGCCAGTGCTGTGCAAGTTTTTTTCACAGCATTTGGCTGAATCTAGCAAAGCTAATCCTTTTTGGCCTATTGCAGAGTGTGTTAGTCAGTGCAGTAGCCTATCTGTGTTGCAAGATATACCACCTGTGTATAGAATACCAATTTTTTTACTGCACCTAGTGAAGTAAAATCTTTTGGGCATAGCATCATTCTATTAGTCCATCTATACTGACCTCCATCAGGTTGCAAACTGAATATAATTTTTTTCTGCATCTAGCTCTGAAAAAATATTTGGGCTTCTAGCAGTGTGTGGGACTTGGTCTATTAGTCCATCTATACTGACCTCCATCAGGTTGCAAATTGAATAAAAAAAATTTCTGCATCTAGCTCTGAAAAAATATTTGGGCTTCTAGCGGTGTGTGGGACTTGGTCTATTAGTCCATCTATACTGACCTCCATCAGGTTGCAAATTAAAAATAATTTTTTTCTTCATTTATCTCTGAAAAAATATTTGGGCTTCTAGCAGCGTGTGGGACTTGTTCTATTAGTCCATCTATACTGACCTCCATCAGGTTGCAAATTAAAAATAATTTTTTTCTGCATCTAGCTCTGAAAAAATATTTGGGCTTCTAGCAGTGTGTGGGACTTGGTCTATTAGTCCATCTATACTGACCTCCATCAGGTTGCAAATTGAATATAATTTTTTTCTGCATCTAGCTCTGAAAAAATATTTGGGCTTCTAGCGGTGTGTGGGACTTGGTCTATTAGTCCATCTATACTGACCTCCATCAGGTTGCAAACTGAATATAATTTTTTTCTGCATCTAGCTCTGAAAAAATATTTGGGCTTCTAGCAGTGTGTGGGACTTGGTCTATTAGTCCATCTATACTGACCTCCATCAGGTTGCAAATTAAAAATAATTTTTTTCTGCATCTAGCTCTGAAAAAATATTTGGGCTTCTAGCAGTGTGTGGGACTTGGTCTATTAGTCCATCTATACTGACCTCCATCAGGTTGCAAATTAAAAATATTTTTTTTCTGCATCTAGCTCTGAAAAAATATTTGGGCTTCTAGCAGTGTGTGGGACTTGGTCTATTAGTCCATCTATACTGACCTCCATCAGGTTGCAAATTGAATAAAAAAAATTTCTGCATCTAGCTCTGAAAAAATATTTGGGCTTCTAGCGGTGTGTGGGACTTGGTCTATTAGTCCATCTATACTGACCTCCATCAGGTTGCAAATTAAAAATAATTTTTTTCTGCATCTAGCTCTGAAAAAATATTTGGGCTTCTAGCAGTGTGTGGGACTTGGTCTATTAGTCCATCTATACTGACCTCCATCAGGTTGCAAATTAAAAATAATTTTTTTCTTCATTTAGCTCTGAAAAAATATTTGGGCTTCTAGCAGCGTGTGGGACTTGTTCTATTAGTCCATCTATACTGACCTCCATCAGGTTGCAAATTAAAAATAATTTTTTTCTTCATTTAGCTCTGAAAAAATATTTGGGCTTCTAGCAGTGTGTGGGACTTGTTCTATTAGTCCTTCTATACTGACGTCCAGCAGGTTGCAAATTGAATATAATTTTTTTCTGCATCTAGCTCTGAAAAAATATTTGGGCTTCTAGCGGTGTGTGGGACTTGGTCTATTAGTCCATCTATACTGACCTCCATCAGGTTGCAAATTAAAAATAATTTTTTTCTGCATCTAGCTCTGAAAAAATATTTGGGCTTCTAGCGGTGTGTGGGACTTGGTCTATTAGTCCATCTATACTGACCTCCATCAGGTTGCAAATTAAAAATAATTTTTTTCTTCATTTAGCTCTGAAAAAATATTTGGGCTTCTAGCAGTGTGTGGGACTTGTTCTATTAGTCCTTCTATACTGACGTCCAGCAGGTTGCAAATTGAATATAATTTTTTTCTGCATCTAGCTCTGAAAAAATATTTGGGCTTCTAGCGGTGTGTGGGACTTGGTCTATTAGTCCATCTATACTGACCTCCATCAGGTTGCAAATTAAAAATAATTTTTTTCTGCATCTAGCTCTGAAAAAATATTTGGGCTTCTAGCAGTGTGTGGGACTTGGTCTATTAGTCCATCTATACTGACCTCCATCAGGTTGCAAATTAAAAATAATTTTTTTCTGCATCTAGCTCTGAAAAAATATTTGGGCTTCTAGCGGTGTGTGGGACTTGGTCTATTAGTCCATCTATACTGACCTCCATCAGGTTGCAAATTAAAAATAATTTTTTTCTGCATCTAGCTCTGAAAAAATATTTGGGCTTCTAGCAGTGTGTGGGACTTGGTCTATTAGTCCATCTATACTGACCTCCAGCAGGTTGCAAATTAAAAATAATTTTTTTCTGCATCTAGCTCTGAAAAAATATTTGGGCTTCTAGCAGTGTGTGGGACTTGGTCTATTAGTCCATCTATACTGACCTCCATCAGGTTGCAAATTGAATAAAAAAAATTTCTGCATCTAGCTCTGAAAAAATATTTGGGCTTCTAGCGGTGTGTGGGACTTGGTCTATTAGTCCATCTATACTGACCTCCATCAGGTTGCAAATTGAATAAAAAAAATTTCTGCATCTAGCTCTGAAAAAATATTTGGGCTTCTAGCAGTGTGTGGGACTTGGTCTATTAGTCCATCTATACTGACCTCCATCAGGTTGCAAATTAAAAATAATTTTTTTCTGCATCTAACCCAGCCAATAGTTTTGGCCTAATACCACAGTTTGGCCACTCAGCTCTGCTCGGTTACCATCCATTGTTTTTTTGTGCAAACAACTCCAGAGTTGTGAATTAGTTAACCACCAAAATGAGTGGAAAAAGGCCTGCTGCTGGTGGAAAGGGGAATAGGCGTGTTGGGAAGGGGAAAAAAGGTTGTGTCCGTGGGGTAGGTGCAGAAGAAAGACCATCTTCCAGCCAAACTAAAATGTCTACTTCTTTTAGCGGACAATGTGATAAGATCCCTTTCTTACGGCCACGCCAATCGCTACAAATTCCAGATGAGGCACAAAAACAGCAGGTGCTTCAACGGATATCAAGTGCTCCTTTAAGTGGGCTCTCCTCCACATCAACTTCAACATCACAAATACTCCAGTCCTCAAAGGTGTCACCCAAATCGCACTTGCTTCCTCACAGCTCCCAAATCTCCAGCTGCCCGTCTGAGTATGAGGTAGAACAGATGGTTGAGTCTGCAGAGCTGTTTACTCATACTATAGCCTGGGAATCAGAGGTCGACTCCAGCGCTTCTGTGAATCCAGACGAGGAAATGATCTGCACTGATGCCCAGAATCTTTATGAGTCGGATCCAGGACCAGACGCAGAAGGTTCTGACCATAATGTAGACCCTCATTCCCAAACTGTAACTCCTGTTGGTGGAGACAATGAGGAAGACGATGATAAGACTCAAATACCTGATTGGAGCGACAACTTTAGTTTTTTGTCAGGGCAGGAACAGGTTGGCTCTGAGGACGACGGGTGTGATAACGCACAGGGTGATGATGATGAGGTCGGAGATCCCACTTACTGTCAACCCACAGTCAGCCAAGAGATGAGGTCAGCAGAGGAGGTGGAGGAAGATGCTAGTGACGACGAGGTCAGGTTGCGCCTTCCTGGACAGAGACGTAGTACTGGAAGCACGTCAACAACTGCATCCTCAAACACAACTCTGCCTCTCACCACAAGTCGTGGTGGCTCTTCAGGTCGCATGGGTGCTAAGCCTTGCATAGCCTGGGCATTTTTTCAGATCGATAAAGATGACCCAACTCGTGTTATCTGTAACATTTGTCAGCAAAAGCTAAGTAGAGGCCAAAAAATACATAGTTTGAGTACTTCATGCATGAACCGGCACATGGACATGAAGCATAAGTTGCAGTGGGAAGCTCAGTGTGCTACAATGCGGTCTAGCCGGCCGGGCCAACCACCGTCTGCCATATCTTGTGCATCCGCGGCCTCTTCATCCTCTGTGACTGGGGGGACAGCAGTCACACCTGTTTTGGGGCGCAGACCTGCCACCTCTTTACCCGCAACAGCCAGCGTGATTGGCAGGTCATCATTTTCTTTGGAGGTGGTAACACCAGCTGGTCTTGAGCGCTGTCCGACATCGATAGCACCACCTTTGGATCAAGGCAACCTATCATGTCCGCCTGCATCTTCCTCACAGACCGGCAGTTTGCCGGGGACACCCTTATCAACCCCGTCTAAGCACAATAGCCAGCCCTCGGTCCCTCAGATGTGGACAAGTAAAAGACCATTTCCTCCTAGCCATGAGAAAGCTAAGAGGTTGAATTTCACCATCTGCAAGCTCTTGGCTACAGAAATGCTGCCTTTCCGCCTGGTGGACACAGAGGATTTTCGAGACCTTATGTCCGTCGCAGTGCCCCAGTACCAGATGCCCAGTCGGCACTACTTCTCAAAGAAAGGTGTGCCTGCGCTCCACCAGCATGTCGCACACAACATCACCGCTTCTTTGAGAAACTCTGTGTGTGACAGGGTGCATTTCACCACAGACACTTGGACGAGTAGGCATGGACAGGGGCGTTACATGTCGCTGACTGGGCACTGGGTAACTATGGTGACAGCAGGACAAGGGGCTGCTGTCCAAGTCTTGCCGTCCCCACGAGTTGTGCGTCAATCCTCTTTATGTCATTTTTCCTCCACTGCTTCTGCCTCCTCAACCTCCTCTCGGTCTTCCACCTGCACCCAAAGCCTGTCTGGTCATGCCACAAGCTTTCTAACTGCGCAGAAGGGATCCTGCACACCTCCTTACTATGCTGGCAGTAGGGCTCAACGTCATCAGGCGGTTTTTACATTGAAATGTCTGGGAAATGTGAGTCACACAGCTGAGGAGTTGTGGTCAGCTCTGGAGAACCAATTTCATGAATGGTTGTCTCCACTGGACCTGAAACCAGGGAAGGCCGTGTGCGACAATGCTGCAAACCTGGGTGCGGCCCTTCGCCGGGGCAATGTCACACACGTGCCTTGTATGGCTCACGTGTTGAACCTGGTTGTCCAGCAATTTTTAGCCCACTATCCCAGACTAGATGGCCTTCTGCAGAGGGCACGGTCGCTGTGTGCTCACTTCCGCCGTTCGCATCCCGCAGCTCAGCGACTTACATCTCTACAGAAGTCGTTGGGCCTGCCACTTCACCGGCTAAAATGCGATGTGCCTACCCGGTGGAATTCAACTCTGCACATGTTGCAGCGACTGTGGCAGCACCGACAAGCCCTGGTGCAATACGTTCTGACGTATAGCCTGGGCCAACGAGATTCAGAGGTGGGGCAAATCACGCTGGAGGAGTGGTCTCAGATCAGGGACCTATGCACCCTTCTGCACAGTTTTGAAATGGCGACGAAGATGTTTAGTGCTGACGATGCCATTATCAGCATGACTATTCCGGTGATTTACATGCTGGAGCACATGTTAAACAGAATTCGGAGTCAGGTGGTGGCACAAGAGGAGGTGGAGGAAGTAGAGGAGGAGGAGTTGTATGCGGAAGGGCTAACATCTGCAAGGTCCAGACGGTCGGCAGCACCAAGGCGGCAGGCATGTGAGGGTGGGGGAGATGGTTTTACCAGGGCGCATGGTAGCAGCCAAACTAGTGAGGAAGGTGCAGGAGCCCAGGAAGAAGTGGAGGACGAACTGATGGAAGACTCATCAGATGAGGGAGACCTTGATCACATTTCTGTTGTGCGAGGTTGAGGGGAGAGGACAGAGGAAGGAAGCATGATTGTTACCTCGCCACCAACACAACAGGGACTTGGTGCTCCTGGATGCGCAACACACATGAGTGCCTTCTTGCTGCACTACCTGCAACATGACCCTCGAATTGTGAGAATTAGAAATAATCCTGACTACTGGGTTGCCACACTGTTAGATCCCCGGTACAAAAGTAAATTTGCAGAAATTATTCCTGCCATAGAAAGGGATGCACGCATGCAGGAGTATCAGCAGAGACTGTTGCAGAATCTTACATGTGCTTTTCCACAAAATACCAGTGGTGCACGTAGTGAATCTCACAGTTCCAACTTGCCAACCGTGGGACCGTCAAGTGTTCAGCACTCAAACCGTAACAGAACCACAGTATCTGGTGGTAACATCAATTTTGCGGAATCATTTCACCACTTTTTTAGCCCATCCTTTGCAAGGCCACAGGAGACAAGAAGTCTGACACATAGTCAACGCCTAGAGACGATGGTACAGGAGTATCTCCAAGTAAACATTGAAGCCACGACTGTGTCACTGGACCCTTGCTCTTTTTGGGCTTCCAATCTGGATAAATGGCCGGAGCTAGCCACTTACGCCTTGGAGATCTTGTCATGCCCCGCAGCCAGCGTTCTGTCTGAACGTGTGTTCAGCGCTGCTGGTGGTGTGCTGACAGATAAGCGCACGCGGCTCTCCACTGATAATGTAGACAGACTCACGTTCATAAAGATGAACAAATCATGGATCCGAAACGACTTTTCTACCCCTGTGTCATCCTGGGGAGAGTAAAAGCTTGATGATTGTTTAAAATCACCCTACCAACCGTTTTAAGCTTTCAAATTACTAATCATGTTTATCTGTATCTTGACTGGAAAATAATTTGGGCTTTGTAGCAGTGTGCAGCACTGATCCTATTAGGCCATCTATAATAAGCTCCACCAGATTTAAAATTAAAAATAATTTTTAGCTGCATCTAGCCCGGAAAATAATTTTGGGGCTCCGAGATGCGCAAGACACATAAGTGCCTTCTTGCTGCACTACCTGCAGCATGACCCTCATATTGTCAGAATTCGAAGTAATCATGACTACTGGGTTGCCACACTCTTAGATCCCCCAAACTTTTCGATCAACCTTTTCATTTTAATAAAGACCAAAAAAATGGTCATTTTTGAAATTATAAGCATTAGCAGGTTGTTAGAAACTGAAATCAAACAGTTTTCAACTCAAAACTTTATTCTAGGTGATGTTACATTTTCACATAGGACCCCTTGTTCGAAAGGAGCTTCTGAACTCTCTCGTCCATTGAATTTGTCAGGTTTTGGATGGTTTCTGCTTCAATTGTTTTGCATGAGGACAGAATACCCTCCCAGAGCTGTTGCTTAGATGTGAACTGCCTCCCGCCATCATAGACACTCCTTTTAATGATGCTCCAAAGGTTCTGAATGGGGTAGAGGTCAGGGGAGCATGGGGGTCACACCATAAGTTTGTCCCCTTTTATGCCCATATCAGCCAGAGATGCAGATGTTTTATGTGCAGCATGAGATGGTGCATTATCATGCAGAAAAATGATCTTGCTGTGAAATACACGGTTCTTCTTCTTGAACCATGGCAGGAAGTGCTGTTTGAGAAAATCCACATACATTATGGAGTTCATCTTTAGCGCCTTCAGGGATCCTAAAGGGGCCGACAATCTCTCTCCCCATGATTCCAGCCCAAAACATTACTCCACCTCCTCCTTGTTGGCGCTGTAGCCGTGTTTGCATGGGGTGTCCATCAACCAGCCATCCTCCACTCCATCCATCTGGACCATCGAGCGCTGCACGGCACTCATCCGTGAACAAAACAGTTTTGAAATCAGTCTTCATGTAATGTTTGGCCCACTGGAGCCGTTTCTGCTTGTGTGAAGTGGATAGAGGAGGTCGACAGGATGGCGTATGCACAGCTGCAAACCTCTGAAGGACCCTGCATCTTGTTGTTCGGGGGACGTTGGAGGCACAAGCAGCTTCAAAAACTTGTCTGCTGCTATGACAAGGCTTTTTTGCCGCTGCTCTTTCAACCTGACGTAATTGCCTGTAGGAAAGAGTCCTCAATTTGCCCTTATCAGCACGCACACGTGTGTACTGTGAATCAGCTACATACTTCTTGATTGCCAAGACACTTCATCCTGATCATCGCACAATGTTGATTGTAGTCATGCCTTGACCTAAACACTCCACAATTTGTTGCTTCTCAGCAGCCGACACATCCTTTTTCTTTCCCATTTTGGCAGAAAATGTAGGCTGCTTAATAATGTGAGAGAGCCTTCTTAAGTAGTCTTGCCTTTCATTGGACACACCTGCCAAACTAATTAGCACAGGTGTCTGCAATTGCTTACAGTGATATAAAGAGCCCTGACACACATCACCATCAATGAGTTTAACTGACAAACAAACAAATTCTTCCCTTATCACTCCTAAACACTTTTTGCATAATAATTTGGAACACAGTGTACATGTGCTTTTCCACAAAACACCAGCGGTTCACGTAGTGAATCTTACAGTTCTAACTTGCCAACCGTGGTCTGTATGGAGTTGTTCAATAAAGGGCCCAAAATTAAGATAACATAGATGGGAGAGGTCTCTATGAATAGGAATTCCTAAGTATTTGATACCCTGTGAGGGCCAGGCAAAGGGAAAGTTGGACTGGATGGAATCCTATATGGATTTGGGGAGGGAGACATCGAGGGCCTCAGACTTCGCTGCATTGATTTTAAAATTTGACCATGTAACAAAGTGATCTATTTCAGCCATAACAGCAGGGATGGATATATGTGATTGAGTGATATATACTAGGACATCATCAGCAAATAGAGAGCACTTGTACTCGGTGCCTCCCACCTCAATCCACCTAATATTGGGGTTATGGCGAATTGATGAGAGCAGGTGCTCCGTCACTAGGATGTATAAGAGAGGGGACAGAGAACATCCCTGCCTTGTCCCATTGGTGATTGTGAAAGGTGATGAAAATGTTCTGACGCACCCCCTGGGCCTTGGGACACCCGGAGCCGGACCCTTTTTGGTGGATGCTGGTGGTTGTAGTCTTCGTGGCGGCGATCCGGTTCCGTGGCTCAGGGCGGTCAAACCAGTGGCGGAACTATTTATGTGGTTTTGATGTTTAAATGTCCGACTACGCCACCCGTGGATTGCGGTCAGAGTGAACCGCCGCTACAGGGCAGACCGCTAAGGCTGGTGTTGTGGGTGCAGCAGAGCGTAGCATAACTCCCCACGGGAGGAGTATAGCCTCAGGGCAGTGTATGCGGAGGATGGGGGTGATGGTGCAGGGCAGCAGCAGTAACGACACGGAGTCAGTGATGCAGTTCAGGGCCTTTACTCACAGTTCTTATTATCCAGACCACGTCTGCAGGTAACGGCTGCCCACGTCGTACTGTGCTCACCAGGTGAGGGGCTCAGACAACTCCCAGATAACTTTGGAGCGCTTCACAGGACCCCCTTTGTGTGTCCTTTGTCTGGCCTTTCTTACCAACACTTCTGTCCGGCTGCCTCGGGCCTCCTCTTGGTAAACTTGGCGCCAGTTTCCCTGACCCTATGTGGTGCCTTCCTAGCGGGTGGAGCAAGGGGCTGCGCCACATAAAATGTCAGAGCCTCCGGTTTCTAGCTGAGGGTCGTTTCCTGCCTCCACTAGTTCGGGGACCGGTCTCCCCCTTTGGCCTGACCCCTCCACGCAGGTGGATTCGGGCGTGCGGTGGCGACTCGCCCGTCCGCACCCCTGGGATCCCTTCATTCCTCGTTCCTGGAGCCTTCTCCGCTCCTCTTCCTTCCTTCTCCCTCTTGCAGGCCTGGGCCTCTGTTACTAGGCCCGCCTCCGGAGCAGAGCTCATGCAGAGCCCCTGCTCCCTGCCACTTCTGCTCAGACTTCTCTGCACTGAACTAAGATGGTGCCCACCTTTTATACTCCCTTCTCAATGCACCCAGGAACTGCTTCCTCCCTGCTCCTGCACTGCAGGGTTCCCCTTCCTCAGTGTTCCCTCCCCCCACTCCAGCCAGGGACAGGGACTGTCGTGCCCATCTCAGGGGCATATTGGTCGCCCTGCCCCACGGCAATGTGGTGTAATGCATGCAGGTGTCGGGTCCTGATCCACACTCCATCCTTATCTGAGAGTGAGATATCACACCTCTGGGTGAGGTGCAATACGTCTGTAGCAACCGAGCCCTCGGTGCTACAGTTCCATTTATCTTCAGCCTAGGTGACGTATTGTGATACAGGGCCGTGATTTGGGCTATAAAAGGGTCCCCTAGACCCCTACCCCAAGCTTTTTAAGAGAATCATATATGGCGTGCCAGGAGACTCTATGGAATGCTTTCTCAGCATCCAACGAGAGTATCTACTTACAAATTTTTAACTGCATCTAGCCCAGGAAATACTTTGTGCCTAGTAGCAGTGTCTGCTAGTCAGCGGATTATCCCGGCTGTTAAGCAAGCTACACCACCTGTAGTTTGGACACTTAATTTTTTCAAAGGAAATGCTTCGGGACCACGGGATACTTAGTGAAGAGCATCAGGAGGCACCCCAAGGCATAGGGGCTGGGACTGGCACTAGGATGCCTTGCGGTGGACAGCCGAGCTCGATCCTTATAAAAGCTTTTTAACTGAAGCAGCTTTAGTGGACGCTACTGGAGCTGGAATTACGCGGCTGCTGGCATGAGACTTGCCCTCCAATAGATCCTTGTAAATGGATTTAAAGTGTATTCATTCAAATTAGAGGGACAATTTAAATTAAAAAGCTTAGAGCTGCCTCCACCACAGGGGGGCTCTCTCGACCCACCAGCGGACAGGCACCAGTATTGGGAGAGGGGGGCTGGCCGTCAGGGTTCACCGCGGCTCTGGCACAAACCCGGCGACACGGAGGTGGCACGGGCAGGAGCGGACTGGCCGTCTCGGCTTCTCACTTTTTGGATTTTAGAAGGGCATGACATGCCTATATCTGTGTCTCCCCCTCCTTTTACTCCTCCACCTCTTTTCTTTTCGCATGACTATATGTACTTGTCACTTTTCCATGTGTTAGTTGTGTCTTCTGAGCAGTTTGTCAGCTTTTGGACACCTTTGAAGGTGTTTTCTATGTGTTTCTATGTGTTTTTGTTTGCCTGCCATTGGTTTTAACGGTGTTCGAAGGTGTTCGACGAACCGAACCGAACTCGAACACTACGGGGGTGGCTCAACACTAGTCCTGACTGCCATAGGACCTGCCTGGTCCCGGTCCGTCCACTTCGCCCTCAGCCTACTCCAGCTAACTTACCTGGTCTCCCGGCTCCCTACTGGCCCTATGCGGACGTCTTCGGTAAGAAGGAAGCTGAGACGTTGCCACCCCATAGGCCATACGATTGCCCGATCGACCTGGTACCTGGCACCACTCCTCCCCGTGGGCGTATCTACCCGTTGTCTGCAGCCGAGACCCGAGCCATGTCTGAGTACATTGAAGAGAATCTGGCTAGGGGATTTATCCGAAAATCTACCTCCCCGGCTGGAGCCGGATTCTTCTTTGTCAAAAAGAAAGACGGCTCGCTACGTCCCTGTATTGACTACAGAGGACTCAATCTCATCACGGTAAAAAACAAATATCCCCTGCCACTCATCTCCGAATTGTTTGACCGTCTCAAGGGCGCCAGGATCTTCTCCAAGCTGGATCTATGAGGAGCGTATAATCTGGTCCGTATCCGTCAAGGAGACGAGTGGAAGACGGCATTCAATACCCGGGACGGTCACTACGAGTACCTTGTGATGCCCTTCGGTCTCTGTAATGCTCCCGCGGTCTTTCAGGAACTAGTCAACGACATCTTCCGTGACCTCCTGTACTCCTGCGTTGTGGTATACCTGGACGATATCTTGGTCTTCTCTCCGGATCTCCCCACACACCGGAGGGATGTTCGTCAGGTCCTGCTTAGGCTTCGGCAGAACCACCTTTACGCCAAATACGAGAAGTGCCTCTTCGATCAGACCTCCCTTCCGTTCTTGGGCTATGTCATCTCCCAAACAGGTCTGCAAATGGATCCCGAGAAGCTCTCTTCCGTTCTAAAATGGCCTCGTCCTGAAGGTTTGAAGGCGATACAGCGATTCCTGGGCTTCGCTAATTATTATCGTCTTTTCATCCCACACTTCTCGTCTCGGACTGCTCCCATATCTGCACTTACCCGTAAGGGGGCTAACCCCAGGACATGGTCGCCTGAAGCCGAGGAGGCCTTCCTTTCCCTAAAGAAAGCCTTCGCCTCTGCTCCCGTCCTGCACCGTCCGGACTGTAATAAACAATTCTACCTGGAGGTTGATGCCTCCTCCTCCGGAGCCGGAGCGGTGCTCACCCAGAAGTCTTCTACCGGGAGAATGGTAACGTGCGGCTTCTTCTCCAAAATCTTCTCCTCGTCGGAGCGCAACTACTCCATTGGAGACCGGGAATTGCTAGCCATCAAATTGGCACTGGGAGAGTGGCGCTATCTGCTTGAAGGGGCTCTCTACCCGGTAATTATCTACACGGATCACAAAAACCTGGCATATCTCCAAAATGCCCAGAGACTCAATCCTCGCCAGGCCCGGTGGTCATTGTTTTTTGCCCGCTTCGACTTCATTCTTCATTTCCGTCCGGCAGACAAGAACGTCAAAGCTGATGCCTTGTCCCGGTCCTTCCTGTCCTCCGATCAAGAGGAGGAACCTACGCACATCATCGACTCCTCCAAGGTGATGAATGTGGCCCCCTTGGATCTGACTCGTCTTCCACCCGGTAAGACGTTCGTAGCTGTGCCAGATCGGGAGAGGGTTCTTCGCTGGGGACATTCTTCTAAACTAGCTGGCCATGCTGGCCAAAAGAAGACCTTCCAACTTATTACCCGGCATTACTGGTGGCCTACCCTGCGTAAGGACGTGGTAGACTTCGTCGCGGCCTGTTCATCCTGTGCCCGTAACAAAGTTCCCCGACATCTACCTGCCGGCCATCTCCTGCCCCTTCCCGTACCTGCTGCTCCTTGGCAACACATCGCTATGGACTTTATCACCGACCTTCCAGTTTCTGCCGGTTGTACTGTCATTTGGGTTGTCGCTGACCGTTTTTCTAAGATGGCCCACTTCATTCCCCTGCCTGGTCTTCCGTCTGAACCCGAGCTGGCTAAAGACTTTATCCGCCACATCTTCCGTCTCCATGGTCTGCCCCTCCACATCGTGTCGGATCGTGGGGTTCAGTTCACCTCTCGCTTCTGGAGAGCCACATGTAAGCTGCTGGACATTACCCTGGATTTCTCCTCCGCTTACCACCCTCAGTCCAATGGTCAAGTGGAGCGGATCAATCAGATCTTGTCCAGCTACCTCCGGCACTTCGTTGATGCTCACCACTCGGACTGGGTGGATCTCCTACCATGGGCCGAGTTCTCTTATAACAACCATGAGAGCGAGTCCTCTTCCAAATCCCCGTTCTTTATAGTCGGTGGCCAACATCCCCGGATTCCACTTCCTGTCTCCGTTTCTGTGGACAACCCTGCTGCGGAGTCTCTTGTCAGCGAATTTTCTACTATTTGGGAGAGCACCAGGTCCGCTCTTCTTCTCTCCTCTGAGCGGATGAAGAGATATGCTGATAAGAGACGTCTGGATCCGCCCCAATTCCGTCCGGGAGACAAGGTTTGGCTCTCATCCAAACATGTGCGGCTCAAAGTACCCTCCTACAAGTTGGGTCCTCGATTCATCGGCCCCTTCGAAGTCCTCAGGCAAATTAACCCTGTGGCCTACAAATTAAAACTCCCGGCCACCCTACGGATCCCCAACTCCTTCCACGTATCTCTCCTCAAACCCGTTGTCTTTAACTTTTTTTTCCAAAAATCCAGGTGCCCCTCCTGCTCCGGTTTCCGCTGATGACATCTTTGAGGTAGAGAGTATTCTGGCCTCCAAGAGGGTAAGAGGAAAAACCTTTTTTCTGGTAGATTGGAAGGGGTTTGGTCCTGAGGAGAGAACTTGGGAACCCAGGGAGAACATCAACGCCCCGCTTCTCCTTGAGAAATTTCTTTCTGACCAAAAAAAGAGGAGGCCTAAAGGGGGGGGGTACTGTAGCATCGGCGTCTCTGCCCCGTTCTAGGCAGAGACGCCGTCCCTCTCACCTCCCCGCTCCTGGCGCGGCGTCCTCCAGCGCTTCTCTCACCGCTGCTTCCGGCACGCGCTCCTTCCCCGGCAGTGTGCTTAGGGCGCGCGCGCGCTCCCCCTCTCTTAAAGGGACCACGTGCGCCGTCCTAAGGAGTCCCCGGCCAATTGCCGGAGGACCTCCCATATAAAAGGCACCTCCTCCAATATGGAGGTGTCCGAGCAATGTTGTAGCACTGTTCACTACTCTGCTTCAGCCCTCAGGTCCCGTTGCCAGTTACCTGCCAGATACCTGCCAGATTCCTGCCAGTCTGCTGTCTAATTCCTGCCTGTTATCCTGCTACCTGCCTGCTAGCCTGAGGTCCGACGGTCTGCCTTCCAACTTCTGTCAGTCTGTCTAAGGACCAGCCTGCCCGCTCACCTGGGAGCGCACATCTTCTACCTGCCTGCTTGCCTGAGGTCCGACGGTCTGCCTTCCAACTCCTGTCAGTCTGTCTAAGGACCAGCTTGCCCGCTCACCTGGGAGCGCTCATCTGCTGCCTGTCTGCTAGCCTACCAGAAGGCTCTGCCGTCACGTGCTGTGACCACCCGCCTGTCCAGAGACTCCTGCCCGCTCACCTGGGAGCGCTCATCTGCTACCTGTCTGTTGGTCTTCCTGGAGGCTCCGCCGTCACATGCTGTGACCACCCGATTATCCAGAGACTCTCGCCTGCTCACCTGGGAGCTCACGTCTATCATCTGCCACCACAGGTCGTACCAATCCTTTACCCAGAGACTGCCCCGGTCACTTGCCGTAACCTCCTGCCCGTTCATCCAGAGACTGCCCCGGTCACTTGCTGTGACCTCCTGCCCGTTCATCCAGAGACTGCCCCGGTCACTTGCCGTGACCTCCTGCCCGTTCATCCAGAGACTGCCCCGGTCACTTGCCGTGACCTCCTGTCCGTTCATTCAGAGACTGTCCCAGTCACCTGCTGTGACTGCCTGCCCGTCTACCCTGGTCGCCACCCGCTCCCTTACAAGGTCCGTCCCCTTGTATAGTAGCTCAGAGGTTCCGCCTCCCAGACCCGTTACACCCATGATTGTGGAGCCTACTGAAACAGACTAAGTGACCTTCGGAAGCCTTTGCAGTTGTTTTTTGTTAATTATTGTAATTTACTGAGATAATGACTTCTGTGTTTTCATTGGCTGTAAGCCATAATCATCAACATTAACAGAAATAAACACGTGAAATAGATCACTCTGTGTGTAATGACTCTATATAATAGATCCCTCTGTGTGTAATGACTCTATATAATAGATCCCTCTGTGTGTAATGACTCTATATAATAGATCCCTCTGTGTGTAATGACTCTATATAATAGATCCCTCTGTGTGTAATGACTCTATATAATAGATCCCTCTGTGTGTAATGACTCTATATAATAGATCCCTCTGTGTGTAATGACTCTATATAATAGATCCCTCTGTGTGTAATGACTCTATATAATAGATCCCTCTGTCTGTAATGACTCTATATAATAGATCCCTCTGTCTGTAATGACTCTATATAATAGATCCCTCTGTCTGTAATGACTCTATATAATAGATCCCTCTGTGTGTAATGACTCTATATAATAGATCCCTCTGTGTGTAATGACTCTATATAATAGATCCCTCTGCATGTAATGACTCTATATAATAGATCACTCTGTGTGTAATGACTCTATATAATAGATCACTCTGTGTGTAATGACTCTATATAATAGATCCCTCTGTGTGTAATGACTCTATATAATAGATCACTCTGTGTGTAATGACTCTATATAATAGATCCCTCTGTGTGTAATGACTCTATATAATAGATCCCTCTGTGTGTAATGACTCTATATAATAGATCCCTCTGTGTGTAATGACTCTATATAATAGATCCCTCTGTGTGTAATGACTCTATATAATAGATCCCTCTGTCTGTAATGACTCTATATAATAGATCCCTCTGTCTGTAATGACTCTATATAATAGATCCCTCTGTCTGTAATGACTCTATATAATAGATCCCTCTGTGTGTAATGACTCTATATAATAGATCCCTCTGTGTGTAATGACTCTATATAATAGATCCCTCTGCATGTAATGACTCTATATAATAGATCACTCTGTGTGTAATGACTCTATATAATAGATCACTCTGTGTGTAATGACTCTATATAATAGATCCCTCTGTGTGTAATGACTCTATATAATAGATCACTCTGTGTGTAATGACTCTATATAATAGATCCCTCTGTGTGTAATGACTCTATATAATAGATCCCTCTGTGTGTAATGACTCTATATAATAGATCCCTCTGTGTAATGACTCTATATAATAGATCCCTCTGTGTGTAATGACTCTATATAATAGATCCCTCTGTGTGTAATGACTCTATATAATAGATCACTCTGTGTGTAATGACTCTATATAATAGATCCCTCTGTGTGTAATGACTCTATATAATAGATCCCTCTGTGTGTAATGACTCTATATAATAGATCACTCTGTGTGTAATGACTCTATATAATAGATCCCTCTGTGTGTAATGACTCTATATAATAGATCACTGTGTGTAATGACTCTATATAATAGATCACTCTGTGTGTAATGACTCTATATAATATAGGAGTTTCACTTTTTGAATTGAAGAACTGAAATAAATGAACTTTTTGATGATATTCTAATTTAGTGAGATGCAACTGTATATATTATGTATTATTGTGCTAAACATTGTGCGTATTATGGAGCTTAGGTTCTCTTCTGGAATAGAGTGGTATCGCTAGGTGATATAGTCTTTTTGACTTGTCTTTTCGCCTTGGTTTTAGTATTTTATGTGTATTTCTTTGATAAATAAAGAATATTGTATTTTGAATGGCTATTCCTTCCTTCTCTGTATAGGTTGATAACGTTTTGTGGACGTGCCACTACTATAAGGGCTGTGTTTAGGAGTGTTCCACAAAGCGGCTTCCACTTGACAATCTCGTGTGCTGAGGCTATGTGCACAGTATGTTTTTAGGTGGTAAGAAAATGAGTTTTTCATTCCCTGAAGTGGCTTCAGGCTATGTGCACACAGAGAGGGTTTCTAGGCATTTTTTTGAGCAGAAACTGAACGGAAACTCTCCGAATCCTCCTCTAAATATGAAAACTCCTCAAAAAACATGGCGTTTCCGCTCCAAACATAGCTCAAAGAGTTTAAGCAGTGGTGTTTAAGCGTCTTTTTGCGCTTTTTGGTCGCACAGTGCCTCGTTTGGAACGTTTCCATCAGGAGACGCTCCAGAGAAGTGACATACACTGTTATTTTCTCCCACCAGGTGTTTTTTAAAACCCGAAGAGGAAAAAACGCCCAAAAGACTGAACATGTGAACAGCAAAGTGGTTTTACAGTGGAAATGAATAGGAATTTTTTCAAGTGTTTTTTTTGGGTGCTTTCTCAGCACATTATCTTCAATTTTTATTGTTATGCATAAGGGCTAAAATAAAGAAAAGCCATACTATAGGATGACATTTTCAGCCGCTGTCAATAAAGTTATTCAAAGGCGCGCATTGAAACTGTCACCACCCGTGATGCTTTACGTCTGTCACCACGTGATGCGCGTCATCGCTTATGCGCCGGGCTGCATGCTCACTCAGCTTCCGGTTCCGGTCTGACGTTTGGTCTCCGTTAGTCCCGGGGCTGTAGCCACAGCGGAGGCGGGAGGAAGTCACACACGGTGGGAGGGTGAGTCACTGAGGGATGTGGCCGCTAGGGGGTGATGTTAGTCCTCGGCGTGAGAGTGTGCAACTGGGGCCGCTCTGGTAAAGTTTTGGTGCTGGTGGCCGGTCCACAGCTCTGCCTGCGCGGGGGTGCAAGCTGCTATTGGAAAGTTAGGGACATGGCTATATCCAGATGGGGCAAGACACGGGGGGCTCTGCACACGTGGTCGCTATGTAACCTGTGATACAGGGGGGTCTCCGCACACGCGGTCCCTATGTAACCTGTGATACAGGGGGGTCTCCGCACACGTGGTCGCTATGTAACCTGTGATACAGGAGGGTCTCCGCACACGTGGTCGCTATGTAACCTGTGATACAGGGGGGGTCTCCGCACACGCCGTCGCTATGTAACCTGTGATGCAGGGGGGTCTCCGCACACGTGGTCGCTATGTAACCTGTGATGCAGGGGGGTCTCCGCCCACGCGGTCGCTATGTAACCTGTGATACAGGGGGGTCTCCGCACACGCGGTCGCTATGTAACCTGTGATACAGGGGGGTCTCCGTACACGTGGTCGCTATGTAACCTGTGATACAGGGGGGTCTCCGCACACGCCGTCGCTATGTAACCTGTGATGCAGGGGGGTCTCCGCACACGCGGTCGCTATGTAACCTGTGATACAGGGGGGTCTCCGCACACGCGGTCGCTATGTAACCTGTGATACAGGGGGGTCTCCGCACACGCGGTCGCTATGTAACCTGTGATACAGGGGGGTCTCCGCACACGCGGTCGCTATGTAACCTGTGATACAGGGGGGTCTCCGCACACGCCGTCGCTATGTAACCTGTGATACAGGGGGGGTCTCCGCACACGCGGTCGCTATGTAACCTGTGATACAGGGGGGGTCTCCGCACACGCGGTCGCTATGTAACCTGCGATACGGGGAGGGGGGCTACGCACACGCCGTCGCTGTGTAACCTGCGATACGGGGGGGGGGGGGCTACGCACATGCCATTGCTGTGTAACCTGCGATACGGGGGGGGGGCTACGCACATGCCGTCATTATGTAACCTGCGATACGGGGGGGGGGGGGGGGGGCTACGCACATGCCATTGCTGTGTAACCTGCGATACGGGGGGGGGGCTACGCACATGCCGTCATTATGTAACCTGCGATACGGGGGGGGGGGGGGCTACGCACATGCCATTGCTGTGTAACCTGCGATACGGGGGGGGGCTACGCACATGCCGTCATTATGTAACCTGCGATACGGGGGCTCCGCACACGCTGTCACTGTCTTCTCTGGGGTGGATGGACATTACCGCTGCACATCTGGTCCTGGAGCTCAGGAGCAGCGGAGCACGGTTCTGGGTTCGGTTACAGGCGATAATCTTCGGTTGTCCTGTGACTTCCCTGGATCTTCCCCCTTATAACAGTATGTGCACACTGTCTGGATACGCCTGTGGCCCGAAACAGCAAAATAGCCTGGCAGTGCTGCCGCCAGTCATTGAGCTCTGCCGCCAGTCATTGAGCTCTGCCGCCAGTCATTGAGCTCTGCCGCTCTGAGAGACTCAAGCATTACTGCTGAGCTCAGTTATTAGCCATCAGTGCTGTAGACACCGGACCTGGGGAGTGTGAGTGAAGCACTGCTTGTTTATTAAAAAAAAAAATGCAGCTGGTGTTGGGGGTTTTTACAAAAGCCGGAAAACCCCTTTTAAATGGAGCCCTGCTCATGGCCATTTCTAGCTGTGGCTGTGGTCAGCTGTATCCCCGGGCACAGCTGCTGCTAAAGGGGCAGAGTGCCCCCGACTCTCCCAAATCCACAGTGCAGCCCTCTACTTCCTGCAGTCCCATAGACAATGAATGGAGCTCTGGCTGAGCACATGCCCCTCTGCTCAGCTCTGGACACTACAAAGCCCCTCTCACAGGATGGTGGAGGACCCCCAGAAATCAGCTGGCCATTCCCCATCTTCTGGTTAGCGGATAACTTGCAGTTTTGGGAAGACCCCTTTTAAAGTGGGTCTCTTTCTTCCCAACCCCCGGTAGACCGGACCGGCTGCCAGTTGTGCGACAATAGGAATCCTTTGTAGAGGAGTCCGGCAGCAACTTTCTTCTGTCTTCCCATCGGGCAAACACCTCCTTGCCGAATCAAGTGCATGAATGGACCTGCCACACATCTGTACATTTGACATATGTCTTTACCCCTTCCTAGAAGGGCCAGTTTGTGAGGTTTCTTTTTATGCTGAGCAGCAAGATGTTATTGATATCACTCTGAGGTAGATATGAAGTTTTGAGCTTTTCCTTTTTTTTTTTTTTTTTCTTGTATTTGGGGGGTGGGGCGCATAAATTCTGGAGTTTTGATTATTTTTTTTCCCTTCAGAATTTAAAGCACAGTTTTAATAAATTTCTGTTTTGATCAGACTTTTTTTCCAAATATGCTTGGTTTGTTTTTTTAATCGGGGGTGGGGTTTGGAATGAGGAGGGGAGATGGATAGATATACATATATATAGATATATAATTAGTGTGTATATGTATGTGTGCAACATCCTTCAACATGACCGGTTTGGCAGTGGGTCAGTAATGGTGTGGTATTTTTTTGGAGGGCCGCACAGCCCTCCATGTGCTCGCCAGAGGTAACCTGACTGCCATTAGGTACTGAGATGAGATCCTCAGACCCCTTGTGAGACCATATGTTGGTGCGGTTGGCCCTGGGTTCCTCCTAATGCAGGACAATGCCAGACCTCATGTGGCTGGAGTGTGTCAGCAGTTCCTGTAAGATGAAGACATTGAAGCTATGGACTGGCCCGCCCGTTCCCCAGACCTGAATCCGATTGAGCACATCTGGGACATCATGTCTCGCTCCATCCACCAACGTCACGTTGCACCACAGACTGTCCAGGAGTTGGCGAATACTTTAGTCCAGGTCTGGGAGGAGATCCCACAGGAGACCATCCGCAACCTCATCAGGAGCATGCCCAGGCGTTGTAGGGAGGTCATACAGGCACGTGGAGGCCACACACAATACTCGGCCTCATCAGGAGCATGCCCAGGCGTTGTAGGGAGGTCATACAGGCACGTGGAGGCCACACACAATACTGAGCCTCATCAGGAGCATGCCCAGGCGTTGTAGGGAGGTCATACAGGCACGTGGAGGCCACACACAATACTCAGCCTCATCAGGAGTATGCCCAGGCGTTGTAGGGAGGTCATACAGGCACGTGGAGGCCACACACAATACTCAGCCTCATCAGGAGCATGCCCAGGCGTTGTAGGGAGGTCATACAGGCACGTGGAGGCCACACACAATACTCAGCCTCATCAGGAGTATGCCCAGGCGTTGTAGGGAGGTCATACAGGCACGTGGAGGCCACACACAATACTCAGCCTCATCAGGAGCATGCCCAGGCGTTGTAGGGAGGTCATACAGGCACGTGGAGGCCACACACAATACTCAGCCTCATCAGGAGCATGCCCAGGCGTTGTAGGGAGGTCATACAGGCACGTGGAGACCACACACAATACTCAGCCTCATCAGGAGCATGCCCAGGCGTTGTAGGGAGGTCATACAGGCACGTGGAGGCCACACACAATACTCAGCCTCATCAGGAGCATGCCCAGGCGTTGTAGGGAGGTCATACAGGCACGTGGAGGCCACACACAATACTGAGCCTCATTTTGACTTGTTTTAAGGACATTACATCAAAGTTGGATCAGCCTGTAGTGTGTTTTTCCACTTTAATTTTGGGGGGGACTCCAAATCCAGGCCTCCATTGGTTAATAAATGTGATTTCCATTGATGATTTTTGTGTGATTTTGTTGTCAGCACATTCAACTTTATACAGAACAAAGTATTCAATGAGAATATTTCATTCAGATCTAGGATGTGTTATTTGAGTGTACCCTTTATTTTTTTGAACAGTGTATGTATGTACAGTACAGACCAAAAGTTTGGACACACCTCATTTAAAGATTTTTCTGTATTTTCATGACTATGAGTATTGTACAGTCACACTGAAGGCCTCAAAACTATGAATTAACACATGTGGAATTATATACTTAAAAAAGCGTGAAACAACTGAAAATGTCTTATATTCTAGGTTCTTCAAAGTAGCCACCTTTTGCTTTGATGACTGCTTTGCACTCTCTTGACATTCTCTTGATGAGCTTCAAGAGGTAGTCACAGGAAATGGTTTTCACTTCACAGGTGTGCCCTGTCAGGTTTAATAAGTGGGATTTTTTGCCTTATAAATGGGGTTGGGACCATCAGTTGTGTTGTACAGAAGTCTGGTGGATACACAGCTGATAGTCCTACTGAATAGACTGTTAGAATTTGTATTATGGCAAGAAAAAAGCAGCTAAGTAAAGAAAAACTAGTGGCCATCATTACTTTAAGAAATGAAGGTCAGTCAGTCCAAAAAATTGGGAAAACTTTGAAAGTGTCCCCAAGTGCAGTTGCAAAAACCATCAAGCGCTACAAAGAAACTGGCTCACATGAGGACCGCCCCAGGAAAGGAAGACCAAGAGTCACCTCTGCTTCTGAGGATAAGTTTATCCGAGTCACCAGCCTCAGAAATCGCAGGTTAACAGCAGCTCAGATTAGAGACCAGGTCAATGCCACACAAAGTTCTAGCAGCAGACACATCTCTACAACAACTGTTAAGAGGAGACTTTGTGCAGCAGGCCTTCATGGTAAAATAGCTGCTAGGAAACCACTGCTAAGGACAGGCAACAAGCTGAAGAGACTTGTTTTGGCTAAAGAATACAAGGAATGAACATTAGACCAGTGGAAATCTGTGCTTTGGTCTGATGAGTCCAAATTTGAGATCTTTGGTTCCAACCACTGTGTCTTTGTGCGACACAGAAAAGGTGAACGGATGGACTCTACATGCCTGGTTCCCACCGTGAAGCATGGAGGAGGAGGTGTGATGGTGTGGGGGGGCTTTGCTGGTGACACTGTTGGGGATTTATTCAAAATTGAAGGCATACTGAACCAGCATGGCTACCACAGCATCTTGCAGCGGCATGCTATTCCATCTGGTTTGCGTTTAGTTGGACCATCATTTATTTTTCAACAGGACAATGACCCCAAACACACCTCCAGGCTGTGTAAGGGCTATTTGACCAAGAAGGAGAGTGATGGGGTGCTATGCCAGATGACCTGGCCTCCACAGTCACCAGACCTGAACCCAATCGAGATGGTTTGGGGTGAGCTGGACCGCAGAGTGAAGGCAAAAGGGACAACAAGTGCTAAGCATCTCTGGGAACTCCTTCAAGATTGTTGGAAGACCATTTCCGGTGACTGCCTCTTGAAGCTCATCAAGAGAATGCCAAGAGTGTGCAAAGCAGTCATTAAAGCAAAAGGTGGCTACTTTGAAGAACCTAGAATATAAGACATATTTTCAGGTGTTTCACACTTTTTTGTTAAGTATATAATTCCACATGTGTTAATTCATAGTTTTGATGCCTTCAGTGTGAATGTACAATTTTCATAGTCATGAATGTACAGAAAAATCGTTAAATGAGAAGGTGTGTCCAAACTTTTGGTCTGTACTGTGTGTGTGTGTGTGTGTGTGTATATATATATATATATATATATATATATATGTATATATATATATATATGTATATCTATCTATCGTCTTATCCCGTCTGTCTGTCTGTCCAGGAAATCCCGCGTCGCTGATTGGCCGCGGCCGGACCAATCAGCGACACGGGATTTCAGAAAAAGATGGCGTCCGTTAGCGGCTCATCTGCCGCACGGAGGTCAGCGGCGATGCAGCCGGGAGATGAGCGGCTGCTAGCAGGAGAAGGACCCCGACCAGTGGCGCCGCTGCCCTCCATGTGGCTACCGTCGGGAGATCAGCGCCTAGGGCCGCTGATCTCCCGATGACAAGTGTGAAGGGAGGACTGGGGAGCGGCGCCGCCGGTCGGGATACTTCTGCTGCGAGCAGCCGCTCATCTCCCGGCTGCTCGTAGTGGAAGTACCCGCACAGGCAGCGCCGCTCCCCTGTCCTCACTAATAGGATTCTCTTATTGGTCGCGGCTGACGGCCGTGACTAATCAGCATTATTGGCGCAAAATTTAAACACAGCTTAGCTGATTGATCGCGGTCGCCGGCCACGACCAATCAGCATTATTGCCGTCAAATTTAAACACCGCTCTGCTGATTGCGCCCTGTCGGCCGCATACATATTCTAGAATACCCGATGCGTTAGAATCAGGCAACCATCTAGTATATATATTTAGAGAGAGATATCGCGATTCTCCTTTGAAGCCCAGGAAGGATGGATAAGGTGCCGGTTACGGGGGCTACCAGCAGGTTCCACGATTGCACCAGCAATGATTTAGTTAAATTCTATTGTCGGAGAATGATGTTAGCATTTAATTGGTTAAACAGCCGCGATCGGAGCCCGTTCTGGTTGCTGCAGAAGTCGGCTGGAATATGGAGGAAGCAGAGGCAGGAATCAATCTCTAAAATCACAATGCGCCTTTAAGTTCTTCTCTTCAGGAATACACACTTGAATATCAATATGGCCGCCTTCTGTCTGTTCCAGCTGTGGGATTAGAGGGTCTGCCCCGGTGAACCATGTCTCTCTCAAGGCGGGAACTTGATGACCTAAAGCCATGGATAGAGAAAACTGTTAAGGGAGTGCTGGGCTTCTCCGAGCCGACCGTGGTCACCGCCGCCCTGAACTGCGTGGGAAAGGGCATGGACAAGAAGAAGGCTGCAGGTAAGGGGTCCTGATGCTGACTGATGTATATCATAGCCCACATGTGTGGCCGTGTCTTAAAGGGGTTTTCTTTGGTGCCAATTTCCTTTAGACCACCTGAAGCCATTCCTAGATGACTCCACGTTGCGATTTGTTGACAAGCTTTACGATGCTGTCAGGGAAAGTCGAGGTTCCCGACACTCCAGATCCAGCAGCGACAAAAGCAGGAAACGGGAAATTAAGGTGAGCGTCCTCCCTGGTGAAAGCTGAGCTTTACCAACAACAGTCATCTTGACTAAAACTCCCCCCCCCCCCCCCCCCTCATTAGGAAGTGTTCGGAGATGATCCGGATCTTGCAAAGGATTCTTCTAACTCAAAGAAAAAGCGCGTCCCACGCTTTGAAGAAGTTGAAGAGCCAGAGGTGATCCCCGGTCCCCCTACGGAGAGCCCGGGTATGCTGACCAAGCTGCAGGTAGGGCTTTTTTTGTTTCATCGCACCCTTCTCTTGGTGGAGGAAACTCCTCACACTTTGAAATTGGTACGGAGACAATGTATTCGATAAGTTTACGAGGAGGCGGGACGGAACTTGGCACGATCCGTATGCCACGCGTCTGTTTTCCCCTTCATCTGCCAACCTTTGTGACAGGGTTCATGGCTCGTAGATGAATCTGTTGTCTGCCAAATGCTTTCCTGGGAGGTAAAATAATATGCAATTTCTGCTTTTACAGATTAAACAGATGATGGAGGCTGCCACCCGCCAGATAGAGGAGAGGAAAAAACAGCTGAGTTTCGTCAGTCCTCCTCCTGTGGTACAGTATACAGCACCTACCCTTATTAACTAAAAAATAAGCTTCTCCATAGTATTGTTCCTCTTTCCTAAATTGTGCCAGTGTTTTTTAGCTGCTCACCCACTAGTTATTCTGTGTCACATCCAGGGGGTGTCTCATAAACCAGTCCTGGGCTTAATTCAGGTGTCCGTAAAACACGGCCCAAGTGCGGGATGTGATGTCCTGACTGGCCCGAACGTAACAGCTTCACAGGCATATATTAGGCTGTTGAGTTCAGGTTAAGAGACCCACGACCAGTCCAGATTCAGATAGTCTGAATTTGGCCCTAGTTGTGCTTAGGGGTAAGAGCCTGCCTTCGTCTTACCATTTGCTTTTTTTTTGTTTGTTTTAACTTCTACAGTCTAAAGTTTCCTCCTCCTCGCAATCCGACCGATCATCCATTGGGAACACGATCCAGCCTTCCCAGGCTGCCACTTTCATGAACGACGCCATAGAGAAGGCTCGGAAAGCCGCCGAACTACAAGCAAGGATTCAAGCCCAACTCGCCCTGAAGCCGGGTCTTATAGGGGCTACTAATGTGGTTGGGTTGGCCAACCTTCACGCCATGGGAATTGCCCCTCCGTGAGTATGAGGCCAATGTTACATTTTGCACTTTTTTTTGACTTGAAGAAATTGTGAGGTGACGTAAATGTTCTTTGTTTGTTCTTGTTTTTTTAGGAAAGTTGAGCTGAAGGACCAGACGAAACCCACTCCTCTTATCCTGGACGACCAGGGTCGCACAGTAGACGCTATGGGGAAAGAGATCGAGTTGACCCATCGCATGCCCACGCTGAAGGCCAACATCCGAGCCGTGAAAAGGGAGCAGTTCAAGCAACAACTGAAGGAAAAGCCCTCAGAGGATTTGGAGTCCAACACTTTCTTCGACCCTCGTGTGTCCATTGCCCCCGCGCAACGGACAAAACGTTCCTTCAAGTTCCACGACAAAGGGAAATTTGAGAAAATTGCTCAGAGATTAAGGACAAAGGTGCCACCTATATTTTTTTGCAATTCAGGGAGGGGGGCCGTCTGCGTCTGGTGGCGATTCCTGTATTAATATAGATAATTGTGTCACCGAATAGGCTCAGCTGGAGAAACTACAAGCAGAAATATCGCAAGCGGCCAAGAAAACCGGCATCCAGACCACCACCCGACTGGCACTTATTGCCCCCAAAAAAGAGATCCGGGAAGGAGAAATACCTGACTTTGAGTGGTGGGACTCCTTCATTCTCCCCAATGGAATTGACCTGTGAGTATGGCTTCCTCTCACTCCTACTGTTCATCCATGGCCATGATAATGACGTCCTTCTCCATCCAGGAAACCAGAAGCCTTAGCGGTGCGGGAAGAATTCCATGGGATCACCAAGCTGGTAGAGCATCCGGCTCAACTCAGCCCTCCAGGTACAGGACATTTGTAGCTTGTGTCATCCCCAACAATCCAGGGCTGTGGAGTCGGTGTCCATTTTGGTGGAGTTGGAATCAGAGTCAGTATAAAATGGACCGACTCCAACTCCGAAAATATATAATAAATTGGGTACAGTCGTTCAATGCAGTTTGTGGGGAATATTTTTTCATAAGAATTTGGGAAAGTTATGAAATGTCCTATTCCTGATCTAAGGGTCTGGACTTTTATCTGAGATGAATCTGTGCTGCAGTAAATTTATCACTTACACATGAGCCATGTATTAGGGGGTCTGAGTCATGAAAATTGAGGAGTCGGAGGTTTGGCTTACCGACTCCACAGCCCTGCAACAATCTCTGTGTTAATGGGCCACCATGGCAGCTGTGGGCATGCTGACGGCCCTCTTGACCGCCACCTTGGTACTTCTGTCAAGCTTTGCCATAGGCTGGGTTGAAACCCTAATTTTTACTAATTACTTAAGTATTGTGGTATATAATACAAGCCGTCAAACTAATGTAGGTTAATTTCCCCTAGGAAAAGTTAAAAAAAAAAAAAAAATATTGAAGAAAAAAGAATAAAATTAAATATAAAAAATATTTAAATGAATATGAAAAATAAATTAAATATTTTTAAAAATAATCAAGAAAAATATATTAAAAAAATATATTTCAAAAATGGTATGTTCAGAAAAAAAAATCCACCACTCGGACTAACAGTAACTCTCCAGCCCTAACTTTATACGCAAAGCGTCTGTCCAACAGAATAGCAGAGGACCTATATGGATCTCTTAGTATGGGGGTCCTTTGCTATGTTGGGAGTTACTAAGTGTCCGCGACTCACATTCTGGAGCAGGTACAGGTCCTGCATGTTGGAGCTGTTATGTTTCTTTTGATTTTATATGCTCATTTTGCTTTTTGTTTTTCTTTCATTCAGTTGATAAAGACGCACCGGTGACACTTGGGATTTATCTCACTCAAAAAGAACAGAAGAAGCTGCGGCGCCAGACAAGAAGAGAAGCACAGAAGGAACTGCAGGAGAAAGTGCGATTAGGACTGATGCCTCCGCCAGAGCCTAAAGGTAGGGCTACGTCCAGATCTGTATCGGAGTCTTGTCATCCTGCTTTCACTGATTGCTCAAGGTAAATCTGCCTAAGGATGGCAGCATGGTGGGAGCATGAGATTCACTGTAACATTTCTACACACTTGGAATTTTTTCATTCTCTGTTCTTCAATACATTATATGGTAAAATGAATGGGGTCATTCAAAAGCACAACTCGTCCTTCAAAAAACAAGCCCTTATACGCTTTGCTGACGGAAAAAAAAAAAAAGTTGTGACTCTTGTACGGAGGGGAGGTAAAAATGAAGGGGTTAAATGCGCCTTATCGTTTTGTCTTCACTTTCTCTCAGTGCGAATATCCAACTTAATGCGAGTGTTGGGCACGGAGGCAATACAGGACCCCACAAAAGTAGAGGCCCACGTCCGGGCGCAGATGGCAAAACGCCAGAAGTAAGTATTTTGCATTATCAGGCTGTGTGGCTGCAGATTGTTTCCGTTCCGTTGACTGCTTGTCAATGGACAAAGCTACAATAAGACGTTCATAGGTCAGCCATATGATGAGTGAGGCCGTGTGCCACCATTTCTATTATTAATGATGGGGCTCTCTTCATTTCAGGGCTCATGAAGAGGCCAATGCAGCCAGAAAACTGACGTCAGAGCAGAGGAAGGAGAAGAAAGTGAAAAAGTTAAAGGAAGACATCACACAAGGGGTCCACGTAGCTGTATATAGGTAATGCGGCTCATTGGGAGCCTTTCATATTGAGGGAATACAATGGAAGAGCCGTCCCCTTATCTTAATAAGGTCACCGATATGAATATATCTGCAGAATATAGGAGAAATAATGGGCACAAAGGGGTCGGAGCAATTCTGAAGTTATTCCATATCCGAAAAATAGTGTCGTGGATGGTGTCATCTCTGGGGGTCTGACCACTGAGACCTCCACCGATCCTGAGAATCTGGGCTCTGAACGGCCCTGCCCCATTCATTCTCCATATAATGAGCGTCCAATGGTCTCCCGTTAAGAATGAATGGAGCGTAACTGCACATGATCGACCACTGCCACATTCGCACCATTCTCTTCAGAGCCCTGGTTCTTGGGATTAGTGGTGGTCCCAGCAATCAGGGAGTTAAATCCAACCCTATGGATAGGGGATAATAAGTTGGAACAACCCCTTTAGATGGGTCTGAGCTGCTATGAGACCCCTTGGTGCACCACAGTTATGATGTGGGGAAGGGCATGCAAAGGACGCTCCATCGGCAGCACACCACCTAAATGCTGCTGTCGTGGAATGACTGTACCAATGGTCGCTGCTGTTAGAGGCAGTGCCATCTGTATAACACAGCCTGCACCTGCTTGGTATGGAGCAGGTTCAGTCCCATGCACACACGTACGTCCCGTGTTCAGAAGGGGTTCAAGAACTTCTTCATGAAGTCTGATCACTGCTCTGTTGGATTTGGTGTAACTTTTTTTTTTACCTTTTTTTGGGGGGGGCATCTATTGTGGTTGGTCAGCGTGGTCTTCCATAGCCACTATTTGTCCTCTCTCTGTTCTAATTATTATTATTATTTTTTTTAATTTTTGCATTTTTTTTTTCTCAGTATTCGCAATTTAACAAATCCATCAAAAAAATTCAAGATTGAAGCGAACGCCAACCAGTTGTACCTGACAGGAGTCGTCGTATTACACAGAGATGTGAATGTGGTGGTAGTGGAGGGAGGTAAGTGATGGGTGGATAGCTTTATTCTCAACGCTCACAGTCGCCACAAGGTGGAGCTCTTTGCATGTGGATTTACACGACTTCCTTTAGACTGTATACTAGTGATCCCGCTCCACACAGGACGTATCCGCAGTGATCGGAGCGGCTCGGTGCACTGCAGTCTAACCACTTACATGTCGTCGTGCCAATGGGCTGCCATGTCACCCGCCAGCCTGTTAAAGGGCTAACGTCACTAACCTTCCTGGTGCAACTGTGAGGATAGGTGACTGTGAATAATATACTGTAGTATATGGCAAAAGCTATCAAACAAGTATTGTATGTAGTATAAAGTAGCAGCCACCGCAGGTTCAAGCCACCAAAGAGGACTCAAAAAGTAGTGAAAAGATATAAAATATAGAAATATATATTATATATATTTATATTGTTAAAGTATATTCAATCTCGCTGTGTACACAAATATTAAAGTATTAAACCCAAAATGTAAAGAACAAAATAATAAAAAATTGTAGAATTACCCTTTTTTCAGTCACCGCAACTCTCATCAAAAATTGTAATATAAAGCAATCAAAAATCCTGTCTGAAATATACAATTTGGGACTGGTTTTCATTGCAGGACCCAAAGCCCAGAAGAAATTTAAACGATTGATGCTGAGCCGGATAAAATGGGACGAGCAGACGTCCAATCCTAAGGCAGACGGTGAGTGCCCCTAGTCCATATAGGCAACGCCACATAACAGAACTCAATCAGGGATTGTGTATGTGCCCAGTGGTGGCCTGCATACCACCTGGCCCGGGTGACGCGTTACCTGCATACATACCACCTGGCCCGCATACATACCACCTGGCCCAGGTAACGCCTGGCCCACATACATACCACCTGGCCCAGGTAACGCCTGGCCCGCATACATACCACCTGGCCCAGGTAACGCCTGGCCCGCATACATACCACCTGGCCCGGGTAACGCCTGGCCCGCATACATACCACCTGGCCCAGGTAACGCCTGGCCCGCATACATACCACCTGGCCCGGGTGACGCCTGGCCCGCATACATACCACCTGGCCCAGGTAACGCCTGGCCCGCATACATACCACCTGGCCCAGGTAACGCCTGGCCCACATACATACCACCTGGCCCAGGTAACGCCTGGCCCGCATACATACCACCTGGCCCGGGTGACGCCTGGCCCGCATACATACCACCTGGCCCAGGTGACGCCTGGCCCGCATACATACGGCCTGGCCCGCATACATACGGCCTGGCCCGCATACATACCGCCTGGCCCGCATACATACCGCCTGGCCCGCATACATACCACCTGGCCCAGGTGACGCCTGGCCCGCATACAATACCGCCTGGCCCGCATACATACCGCCTGGCCCGCATACATACCGCCTGGCCCGCATACATACCACCTGGCCAGGTGACGCCTGGCCCGCATACATACCACCTGGCCCGGGTGACGCCTGGCCCGCATACATACCACCTGGCCCGGGTGACGCCTGGCCCGCATACATACCGCCTGGCCCGCATACATACCACCTGGCCCGGGTGACGCCTGGCCCGCATACATACCACCTGGCCCGGGTGACGCCTGGCCCGCATACATACCGCCTGGCCCGCATACATACCGCCTGGCCCGCATACATACCGCCTGGCCCGGGTGACGCCTGGCCCGCATACATACCACCTGGCCCGGGTGACGCCTGGCCCGCATACATACCACCTGGCCCGGGTGACGCCTTTCCCGTATACCACCTGGCCCGGGTGACGCCTTTCCCGTATACCACCTGGCCCGCATACATACCACCTGGCCCGGGTGACGCCTGGCCCGCATACATACCGCCTGGCCCGCATACATACCACCTGGCCCGGGTGACGCCTGGCCCGCATACATACCGCCTGGCCCGCATACATACCACCTGGCCCGGGTGACGCCTGGCCCGCATACATACCACCTGGCCCGGGTGACGCCTTTCCCTTATATCACCTGGCCCGCACACTCCTGGATCTAAAATTCTTATTCTGCAGAAGATCCATAATAAGCTTTCTTTTCTCCTTACAGATGATGACGAGTCAGATGAGGAAACAGTAAAAAAGTCTAACAAGTGCTCTTTAGTGTGGGAGGTGAGCTCCAGATTATTCTCTATATAGATACTTTATGATGGTGATTTTAAAAATTAAAGGGGTATGCCGGTCTTCACAATTGTGTCCAAATGGTGTACATGCAGTAAGAGCTGTCAGCTACTTCTGAAGTGTCTATAGAGGAGATAGACCCTTAGTGTTATGCCCCATCTTCATAGATGGTTGTAGTCGGATAGTACTTGTAAAAATAAGCACTTTTTCAATTTACTGCTTATTAAAATTTGCAGCGCTGTTAACACTTGTTTACATTGCTTAGGAGACCGACCACGGCTGCTTTTTCATTTGTAAGCATTGCACTAAAGCTGGCAGCGATTAGGAGGTAACGGCGACCTCCAGTGATCCTGCTAAACAGTGCTTACAAGCTCCATAGAAAAGGGCTTGTAAGCACTGGCCTTCAGGGGCCGGTCTCCAAGGCACCAAGCTATAAACAAAAAAAAAAAAAAGTGTTTATCTCAAGAACTGATGAAAATTTTAATAAATAGTAAATTGGAAAAATGTTTGTATTTACATGTACTATTCGACAGTATCTATGAAAATGGGAAAAACCCCTTCAAGTCAGTCTCACATACAGGCACATGACCATGCCCCCACTATTTCTCCTCCTTGTGTGATGTATCAGGACATCACACATCCCTTCGCCTCTGCTCACTGGAACACACATCTGTCCTTCGCTGTTTCTGAAGGAATTGTGTTTCTCATGCTAGGCAGCAAATGGCAATAAGCTCAGCATGAGCAACAGAGCAATATACCAGGAGCAGATCTGCGTGCGTGGGTCATTACAGCCGTACCATACGCTTTGTACTTTTAAGAAAGTGTCTGTAAGAGAAGAGAGGAATCATGGGAACTATAGTCCTTCACGTTTGTCTTGCCCACAGCAAGTCCTGGCAGCATCAGAGCAAAGGTGCTGCACAGTGACGGAAAATATAATGAAAATAATTACTTGTGGTCTATGGTGGCATCGTCTGGTGAGAATTCAAGAGGCATTAACACTTTTCTATGTTAGCCTTTGCTTTGTAATAATCAATATTATTTGATTGCCTTTTTTATTTTTTTAGGGAACGGCCAAAGAACGCAGTTTCGGAGACATAAAATTCAAACAGTGCCCGACAGAAAACATGGCTCGGGAACATTTTAAGAAGCACGTGGCTGAGCACTACTGGGACCTGGCACTGAGTCAGTCAGTTTTGGAAACTGCAGACTGAGCTCCATCTATTTTTTTTTGGGGAGGGGTGTTATGTCAGATCTACCACCCAAACCTCTGATTTTGGACAACGTTACATCATCTTACTCCTCATCGCTGGACTAGGAAACAAGCAGAGAACAACTTCCAATTTCTGGAATACAAAAAAAAATAATTTTTTTTTTTTTTTTTTTACATACCGCTCCAGACAGGTTTGCCTATGCTTTGAGGGTTTTTTCTAGTAGCCCCTGTGGTCAGTGGAGTAGTCCCTGAAAATATTGTTTTCCTCATGAAAACAAATGTTCTGCAAAGTTGTTTCCAACAGCAAGACATGGGCGATGCCTTCCTCCAAAATGGTTTTCCAGCCTCATTGCTTGCGTACGCGCTGCTCCTGAGCGGGCTCTTACATAGGTCCTATATCCGCTCTATATCGGATATATCCCAGAAGACCCCATCATTTACACGCGGCAGAAGTGTTACCCAAATTTACATGTTCAGCATGGGACGACGGCAAATCGGCCGAGTGCAAATATGCAATGTTGTAAAGGGATGGTTTTAATAAAGTTTATTGAATAGATCCGCAGTAGCATTTAAAGGGATTGGATGTACGGCTTTCTCCATTAATTTCTATGGGAGCTTCAAAAATTGCAAATTTTGGAGCTGCTGTAGAAATGAGGTGGGGAGGAGAAGATGCAGAAACAACCCTCAAACTGTAACTAAATGGAGAGATAAAAAGCTCCTGTTCTGAACACTGCCCCCACATTGTAAGTTCTGACCCCCCCACTCCACGCGGTTGAGGATTCCCACTAACGCGTTTGTTCCCCTTTCCTTCCGTTGCCAAATGGCTGGCTGAACTCATGCACTAAGCCAGCCTCCTCATTAGAAGAAGGGGGCTGTCTTAGTTGAGGAGTGACGTGGAAGAGGGGCAGAAATGTGGGGGGGCAGTGTTAAGAATTAAAGGACATTAATGACATTTTATTTTTAAGTTTTGACAGGCCTCTTTAGCATACAACAAATTATTTTTTTTCCATCTTTTTTTATTTTTTATTTGCATTGCTAGAAGTAACATCTTGTCTTTTATGCAAAATAAACAACAACAAAAAAAAGGACAAAACCTGAGTCGTCGATAGTTAATTGGTTCCTATATGAATTTTCCCTTTTATTTAAGTTGTATATTTAGAAATATATATTTTGTTGTAAAATTTCATGGGTTTGCTCTTTTGCTTTAAATATTCCTGAATTCAATGCTGCGTTGTTACCCCGGGACACTAACCCAAAAGTGTCAGGTCCTGATCAGTTTTTACACATGCTGTATGGACAAACCAAAGCCCTTAAAGGGAATCTGTCAGCAGGTGTTTGCTATGTAACCTGAGAGCAGCATAATGTAGGGGCAGAGACCCTGATTCCAGCGATGTATCGCTTACTGGTCTGCTTACTATAGTTTGGATGGAATCCTTGTTTTCTCTGCTGTAAAACCCCGCCCACACCCCTGATTGGCAGCTTGCTGACAGGGTACAAAAGAAGCTGCCAATCAGGGGTGTGGGTGGAGCTAGAAATTAGCCTGACTGCTCTGCACCTGTGACATAGTCCTGCAGTGATAATCTCCTGCTGATAAAACACTGTATTGAAACTACAGCACACAGCCTGATTCCAGGAATGTATCACTTATTAGGTTATCTGCCCTTACATTAAATAGCAATCATCTGCTGACAAATTCCCTTTAAAATATTGGAAAAAAAACAAAAACATGTCATCCAATTAAAATGGCTGAAAAAGGATTTTTTACTAGAGATGAGTTGATTCTCTGTAGTCCGGTTCATATTCTGTTTGCGCTGCTCGAGAACCCTACTTTCCGGCCTCCGCGACGAGGGAGATATGGCGGAAGCCGGCGGGTAGAAGATGGTTCGCAAGGTTTACCAGCCAGCAACCACAAATTACCATCCTGGCTGCACCTCTATGGTGCCTTAGACGTCTGCCCATGGGTCACCATTCACCTCCAATTTTTTTTTTGTCTACTATATGAATCATTAGCTCCTGGACTGCTAACACTTTCTCAACAATTCTCCTGTTTTTTCCCAATAAAATAAATCTGGTGCGCAATACAGCTGATGGAATGTGGAGAATCAGGGTTTATTTTGTACAGGAGCTTTTTTTTTCAGGCAATTGATCCTCGCTCCCTCCTAGTAAAAAAAAAAAAAAAAAAAATGTGGTGCCATCTCCATGTTTTACTATGTAATGGTTTAGAGGACCTAAGATATTTTTTTATAATACAAACAGAATTGTAAAATCTGACAATGGAACCAAAAAAGGATCCAGAACGCTTGAAAAAAAAACAAAACTGATCTTTTGGAGAGTGGAAAAATGGTAGAAACTCCTGGGAGCCATAAGTACTTGTAAAAACAATATAGGCAAAATAAATTCTGAACAAACAAAAATTCCCAAAACAAGAAGGAGCCTGCGTCCAAAGCCGAACGAGCCCGAGTGTGAAGCCGACCTACTGGCAGCCAGGTTTGGTGAACCGAGAGAACAGATGTAGCCTCATTGCCGGCTTCCTGGAAGGGGATGATCTGGTTCCTCAGAGCCCTGGTCCCACATCATTCAGTCTGTCTGGGATCACATGTAGAAACAGAGGGATCCACACAAGCCTCATACACAGAAGATCTGGGGTCAGTGCTCCAAGATGTTTAGCACAACTTTCTGCTGAGATCCTTAAAACACTGTTCAAGTGGCCGAGAAGAAGTGATGAAGGTGATGGGCGGTCACCAGACACTGATGGGACTCGCACATGTATCTGTCTGTCTCCTGTAATTGGACAAATTAAGTTTACCATACATAAAATATTCATTTTTAATACTTTTTAGAGAATCCTTTGCAGTAATGACGGCCTGAAATCTGGAAGCCATGGACGTCACCAAACACTGTTTTTTTTTCCTTTGTGATGCTTTGCCCGCCCTTACTGCAGCTGAATTCAGCTGTTGCTTGTTTTTGGGGCCTTCAGCCTGTGAAATGCTGCTCGATGGGCTGAGATCTGGTGATGAATCGACCATGGCCGAATATTCCACTCTTTTCCTTTTGCAGGATGCTTTGGGTCATGGTCTTTGTCCTGTGAAGCATAGGCCAATCAACATTGCTGCATTTGGTTGAATCTGAGCAGAAAATGTCGCCTTCTACAAACAGAAATCATCCGGCTGCTTCTGTCTTCAGTCACCTCAATAAATACTAATGACCAGTGCCATTGGAAGCCGTCACAGTGCCTCCGCCATTTGTTACAGAGGATGAGCTGTGCCGAGGATCAGGAGCCGTCCCAAGCCTTCTCCAGACTTTCCTCTTCCCATCGTTCTGGTACAGGTTGATCTTAGTATTGCTTTTTCAGAGCTGAGCGGCTTCTTTAGATATTTTTTTTGTCAAAGTCTAATCTAGCCTTTCTATTTCTATGGCTGGTTAATTGGATCTTGTGAACCCTCTGTATTTGCTCTCATGAAGTCTTCTCTTTATGGTAGACTTAGATACTTAAACACCTTCCTCATGGAGAGTGGTCTTTACTGGGTGGATGTTGTGAAGGGTTTTTTCTTCACTGTGGAAAGGATTCTGCAGTCATCCACAATTGTTGTCTTCTGGGGACGTCCAAGACTCTTTCAGTTCTCAAGCTCACCAGGGCGTTTTTTTTACAGAATGCACCAAACTGTTTATTTGGCCATTCCTAACATTTCTGTCATCTCTGATGGATTTCTTTTTTTTTTTTTTTTTTTCAGCCTAATGATGGTCTGTTTCTCTCCCATTGAGAACTACTGTGACAAAATGCAGTGGGTTCACAGCAACAGCTTCCAAATGCAAATGCCACACCTGGAATTAGCACCAGACCTTTTACCTGCTTAATTGATGATGGTTATAGGCCGTGCAGCCCATTAAAGAGCTTTTCAGATAATTGTCCAGATACGTCCCTTGGAAAAGAACCAGCTACATATTAAAGTGCTGCAATTCCTATATCCTTACCCAATTAGGATGTGAATACGCTCAAATTAAAGCTGAGAATTGGGACTATAAGCCCATATTGATTATATAGCTATCTTAAATATGTAGGTGTGTGTATACACGTCACCTCCCCTGAGTATATAGCTGCATCCTCCCTCTCCTCCCCTTAGTGTAAATATACAGTCATGGCCGAAAATGTTGGCACCCTTGAAATTGTTCCAGAAAATGACGTTTTTCTCAAAGGAAAATTATTGCAATTACACGTTTTGTTTTACACCTGTCTATTTCATTTGTGTGTATTTGAACAACCCCAAAAAAAACTGAAAGGCAAATTGGACATAATTTCATACAAAACCCCAAATTGGGTCTGACAAAATTGTTGGCACCCTCAACTTAATATTTGGAATAAATAACAGCAATCACTTCCTATAACCATCAACAAGCTTCTTTCACCACGCAACTGGAATTTTGGATGACTCTTCTTACAAACTGCTCCAGGTCTCTCATATTTGAAGGCGCCTTCTCCCAACAGCAATTTTTAGATCTCTCCACAGGTGATCAATGGGATTTAGATCCAGACTCATTGCTGGTGACTTCAGAACTCTCCAGCGCTTTGTTTCCATCCATTTCTGGGTGCTTCTTGAAGTATGTTTGGGGTCATTGTCCTGATGAAAGATTCATGACCTAGGACCCAAATCCAGCCTTCTGACACTGGGCACGACGTTGTGACCCAAAACCCTTTGGTAATCTTCAGATTTCAAGATGACTTGCACACAATCTAGGCACCCAGTGCCAGAGGCAGCAACACAGCCCCAAAACATCTTTGAACCTCCACCATATTTGGCTGTAGGTACTGTGTTCTCATTCTGTTTTCGGTAAACAGTAGAATGATGTGCTTTACCAAAAAGCTCTATCTTGATCTCATCTGTCCACAAGACGCTTTCTCAGAAGGATTTTGGCTTGCGTACATTTTGGCAAACTGCAGTCTAGCTTTTTTATGCCTGTGCCAGCAGTTGGGTCCTCCTTGGTCTCCTGCCATAGCATTTAATTTCATTCAAATGTCGACGGATAGTTCGCGCTGACACTGAGCAGGTGAGAAGGAGACAACTGTTGCTGCAATAGTAAAAAAAAAAAAAAAGGAAGAAATACAAAATGACTGTCAATCGACATCGATCTGGGGCACCATGCAAAATCTCACCTCGTGGGGTATCCTTCCTTGAGGAAGGTGAGAGATCAGCCTAAAACTACACGAGGGAACTTGTTAATGATCCCAAGGCAGCTGGGACCACAGTCACCAAGAAAATCATTGGTAACACATTACTCCTTAAAGGTTGCAGTGCCCTCAAGGTCCCCCTACTCAAGAAGGCACATGTGCAGGTCAGTCTGAAGTTTGCCAATGAACACCTGGATGATTCTGTGAGTTATTGGGAGAAGGTGCTGTGGTCAGATGAGACAACAATTGAGCTCTTTGGCATGAACTCAACTCGCCATGTTTGGAGGAAGAGAAATGCTGCCTATGACCCAAAGAACACAGTCTCCACTGTCAAGAATGGAGGTGGAAACATTGTTTTGGGGGTGTTTCTCTGCTAAGGGCACAGGACTACTTCACCGCATCAATGGGGGAATGGATGGAGTCATGTACCGTAAAATCCTGAGTGACCACCTCCTTCCCTCCGCCAGGACATTAAAAATGGGTCGTGGCTGGGTCTTCAAGCAAGACAATGACCCACAACATACAGCCAAGGCAACAAAGGAGTGGCTCAAAAAGAAGCACAGTAAGGTCATGGAGTGGCCTAGCCAGTCTCCAGACCTTAATCCCATAGAAAACTTATGGAGGGAGTTGAAGCTCCGAGTTGCAAAGCGACAGCCTCAAAATCTGAATGATTTAGAGATGATCTGCAAAGAGGAGTGGACCAAAACTCCTCCTGACATGTGCGCAACCCGGTTTTGCCACCAAGTACTAAGTGTTGTTTGCCAGAGGAATCAAATACATTTATTTGCATTTTGCAGTGAGAAATAAGTATCTAATTTGTACAATGTGATTTTCTTGATTTTTTTTTTTGGGGATATTCTATCTCTCAATGTTAAAATTAACCTACCCTTAAAATGATAGACTGTTCATGTCTTTGTCAGTCGGCAAACTTACAAAAACAGCAAGGGATCAAATAATTATTTCCTTCACTGTATACACACATGGTCAAAATTGTTGGTACCCCTCGTTTAATGAAAGAAAAACCCACAATGGTCACAGAAATAACTTGAATCTGACAAAAGTAATAATAAATTAAAAATCTTTGATAATGAACAAATGAAAGTCAGACATTGCTTTTCTGCTTCCACAGAATTTTTAACAAAAATTAAACTCATGAAATAGGCCTGGACAGAAATGATGGTACCCCTGAAAATAATGTGACAAAAGGGACATGTTAAATCAAGTTGTGTCCACTAATTAGCATCACAGGTGTCTACAATCTTGTAATCAGTCAGTGGGCCTGTATATGGGGCTACAGATACTCACTGTGCTGTTTGGTGACATGGTGTGTACCACACTCAACAGCGAACAGAGGAAGCAAAGGAAAGAGTTATCTCAGGAGATTAGAAAGAAAATTATATACAAGCATGTTAAAGGTAAAGGTTATACGACCATCTCCAAGCAGCTTGATGTTCCTGTGACTACAGTTGCACATATTATTCAGAAATTTAAGATCCATGTAACTGTAGCCAACCTCCCTGGACGTGGCCGCAGGAGGAAAATTGATGACAAATCAAAGAGACTGATAATACGAATGGTAACAAAAGAGCCCAGGAAAACTTTTAAAGAGATTAAAGGTGAATTTCAAGCTCAAGGAACATCAGTGTCAGATCGCACCATCCATCGTTCTTTGATCCAAAGTGATTGCATGGGATACGACCAAGAAGAACACAATTGTTGAAAAAAAATCATAAAAAAGCCAGACTGGAATTTGCCAAACTACAGTACATGTTGACAAGCCACAAAGATTCTGGGAGAATGTCCTATGGACAGATGAGACAAAAATGGAAGTTTTTGGCAAGGCACATTAGCTCTATGTTCACAGATGGGAAAATGAAGCATATCAAGAAAAAAACACTGTCCCTACTGTGAAACATGGAGGAGGCTCTGTTATGTTCTTGGGCTGCTTTGCTGCATCTGGCACAGGGTGTCTTGAATCTGTGCAGGGTACTATGAAATCTCAAGACTATCAAGGGATTCTAGAGAGACATGTGCTGCCCAGTGTCAGAATGCTTGGTCTCAGTCGCAGGTCATGGGTCTTGCAACAGGATAATGACTCAAAGCACACAGCTAAAAACACCCAAGAATGGCGAAGAGGAAAATATTGGACTATTCTGAAGTGGCCTTCTATGAACCCTGACCTAAATCCTATTGAGCATCTTTGGAAAGAGCTGAAACATGGCGTCTGGAAAAGGCAACCTTCAAACACGAGACAACTGGAGCAGTTTGCTCATGAGGAGTGGGCCAAAATACCTGTCGAGAGGTGCAGAAGTCTCATTGACAGTTACAGGACGTTTGATTGCAGTGATTGCTTCAAAAGGTTGTTCAACAAAATATTAAGTTAAAGGTACCATTTCGGTCCAGGCCTATTTCATGAGTTTAATCTTTTTAAAAATTCTGTGGAAGCAGGGTTGAAAAACAATGTCTTTCATTTGTTCATTTTCATAGATTTTTAATTTATTATTACTTTTGTCAGATTCAAGTTATTTCTGTGACCATTGTGGGTTTTTCTTTCATTAAACGAGGGGTACCAACAATTTTGACCACGTGTGTATACTGTATATAAATATTTGATCACCTACCAACCAGCAAGAATTGCTCTCTGGCTCTCACAGATCTGTTAGTTTTTCTTTAAGAAGCCCTCCTACTCTCCACTCATTACCTGCATTAATTGCACCTGTTTGAACTCGTTACCTATATAAAAGACACCTGTCCACACACAATCAATCACACTCAACCCTCTGACCAAAGAGCTGTCTAAGGACACAAGAACAAAATTGTAAACCTGCACAAGGCTGGGATGGGCTACAGGACAACAGGCAAACAGCTCTGTGGGAAGGCAACAACTGTTGGCGCAATTATTAGAAAATGGAAGAAGCACAAGATGACTGTCAATCTTCCTCGGTCTGGGGCTCCATGCAAAATCTTGCGTCGTGGAGTAAGGAAGATTCTGAGAAAAGCCAGGAATCCGCTAATAACTAAACGGAGGACCTGGTCAATGACTTGAAGAGAACTGGGACCACAGTCTCAAACATTAGTGTTAGAAACACTATGCTGTCATGGATTGAAATCCTGCAGGGCACGCAAGGTCCCCCTGCTTACGCCAGCACGTATCCAGGCCTGTGTGAAGTTCGCCAATGACCATCTGGATGATCCAGAGGAGGCATGAGAGGAGGTCATGTAGTCAGAAAAGACCAAAACAGAACTTTTTGGTATCAACTCCATTTGCCGTTTTTGGAGGAAGAAGGATGAGTACAACGCTAAGAACACCATCCAAACTGTGAATCATGGTGGGGGAAACCTCATACTTTGGGGGTGCTTTTCTGTAAAGGGGACAGGATGACTGCACTATATTCAAGGGAGGATGGATGGGGTCATGTATCCCACGATTTTGGCCAACAACCTCCTTCCCTCAGTAATAGCATTGAAGATGGGTCGTGGCTGGGTCTTCCGCATGACAATGACCTGAACCACACAGCCAAGGCAACTAAGGAGTGGCTCCATAAGAAGCATTTCAAGGTTGTAAAATGACCTAGCCAGTCTCCAGACCTGAACCCAATAGAAAATCTTAGGCGGGAGCTGAAACTCCATGTTGCCCAGTGACAGCCCGAAACCTGCAAGATCTGGAGAAGATCTGTATGGAGGAGGGGGCCAAAATCCCTGCAGCAGTGTGTGCAAACTTGGTCAAGAACTACAGGAAACGTCTGACCTATGTAACTGCAAACAAAGGTTACTGGACCAAATATTAAGTTCTGTTTTTCTATTGTATCAAATACTTATTTCATGCAATAAAATGCAAATTATTTATGTAAAAATCATAAAATGATTTTCTGTTTTTTTTTTTTAAGATTCTGTCTCTCACAGGTGAAGTGTACCTACGATAAAAATTACAGATCTCTCCATTCTTTGTAGGTGGGAAAATGTGCAAAATCGGCAGTGTGTGAAATACTTATTTTCCCCACTGTGTGTGTATATATATAAAATCCCTCTCCACTCCTCAGTTTGTGTGTATATGTATGTATATATATATATATATATATATATATATATATATATATATATATATATATATAATATCTACCGTATATCTAAATAATCTCCATTCATCCACTGGTGGACACAGACAGAAAAGGACCCCTGTACAAGAACAATATATTGGCCCTTTGCAGCCCCAGAGCTCCTAGAAATGTTGCACCCATGACATGTCCGCTCCTGTATATACCCCTCTCCTCCCCTCACTATACACCCTCTCTTCTCCCCTCAGTATATATCTATACAGCCCCTCTCCTACCCTAAGTATATACAGTGCAGCTCACCATTACTGGCACCCCTTCATTTTTTTTCATTGACTGTACAATATCTTCAGAAATAAATGGAAATGTACCAAAGTTATATCCTAAGGATTATTTAATTAGTGGTTCAAAGTAATACAACAATAAAACATTGTTTTTCAACTTTCATGTTGCAATTTCAAAGAAGAAACAGAATAAACAGTATGTGCAGCAATAAAGGCACCCCTAATTAATACTTGGTAACACACCCTTTGGCATTGCTGACAGCCTCCACACGTTTCTTGTGCTTCTTGGAGCCATCTATAAGCTTCTTGCGCTTCTCAGCTGCAGTTTTCCCCCACTCTTCCTTTGCAGTTTGTTCAAGCTCTTGAATGTTTGCAGGGTTCTTTTTCCCAATGGCAGATTTCAGCTCACCCCAAAGATTTTCAATGGGGTTGAGGTCAGGACTCATTGCTGGCCATTTTAAAACAGTCCATTTTTTCTTTTTCAACCATTCCTGTGTATTTTTGGATGTGTGCTTTGGGTCATTGTCTTGCTGGAGGACCCAACACCGGGTAGGACATTTTGATCTAATATCTCTTGATAATTCTTTGATTTCATGATTCCTGTGATACGGTCAAGGCCTCCAGTAGCAGATACAGCAAAGCAACCCCACAGCATTATGGATCCTCCACCATGCTTAACCGTTGGTAAGGTGATCTTTTCCTTATAAGCTTCATTGCGCTGTCTGTAAACATTCTGTTGCTTTGCATTGCCAAAAATCTTAATTTTTCTTTCATCTTTCCACAGAACATTTTCCCAGAATTGTGGTTTGTCAAGGTACTCTTTGGCAAAGATCAGTCGATCCTTTTATGTCTTCTCTTCAGCAATTGTTTCTTCCTTGGCCTTCGCCCATAAAACTCTGCTTTGTTTAGTGTGCGGCGTATAGTACTTGTTGAAACCATGACCTCAGACTGTTCCAGGTTGGCCTTCAGATGTTTGACGTGGTGTTTTTTCCACCATTCGCACCAACCTTTGAAAACATCTCATGTCAATTTTCCTTTTTCTCCCACGTCCAGGGAGGTTCTTGACGTGTCCATGCTTGGCAAACTTCTTCATAACATTGTGCACTGTTGCAACTGGGATACCAAGGTCTTTGGAGATGGCCTTATACCCTTTGGAAGTCCTGTTTGCTAATAATAGCAGTTCTGATGTCCTCAGACAGCTCCTTTGTCTTCACCATTGTGACAAAGGAACAGGGCCTACCATGTGGCTTTTTAAAACACTGGTCATCCTTCATTAACTAATTCATGACACATGGGCACCGACAATTAATCACAGGTGAATCTCTTTTGTGATTTACCATAGGCGAGTCAAATGTGTTTCCATACTAAATTAATGTAAAGGCGCCAATACCTGTGACACAGCAGCTTTAGGGTTTTCTATTTTCCCTCTCATTGTTTATGGATTTAAATTATTGTTTCTCATTTGCTCTTTTGTATTTAACACGAGTCTCCATACAAAAAACTGCTTCACGGGATTCATTTTTTTCAGGAGATATTTCACATTATGTTCTTACACTTCATGTGTGCCAATAACAATGAGCAGGACTGTATCTGTATACCACCACTGCTCTCCACAGTATATAGCTGTATACCCCCTCTCCTCAGTATATAGCTATATTACACCCTCTCCTCAGTATACAGCTGTATACCCTCTCCTCAGTATACAGCTGTATACCTCCTCTCCTCTGTATACAGCTGTATACCCCCTCTCCTCCCCTTAGTATAGAGCTGTATACCCCCCTCCTTTCCTCAGTATACCCCCCTCCTTTCCTCAGTATACAGCTGTATACCCCTCTCCTCAGTATACCGCAGTATACCCTTTCCTCCCCTCAGTATACAGCTGTATAACCTCTTTCCTCCCCTCAGTGTACAGCTGTATAACCCCCTCCTCCCCTCAGTATACAGCTGTATAACCCCCTCCTCCCCTCAGTATACAGCTGTATAACCCCCTCCTCCCCTCAGTATACAGCTGTATACCCCCTCTCCTCCCCTCAGTATACAGCTGTATACCCCCTCTCCTCCCCTTAGTATAGAGCTGTATACCCCCTCTCCTCAGTATACAGCTGTATACCCCCTCTCCTCCCCTCAGGATACAGCTGTATACCCCCTCTCCTCAGGATACAGCTGTATACTCCCTCTCCTCCCTTCAGTAGAGAGCTGTATACTCCCTCTCGTCCCCACAGTAAAGAGCTGTATACCCCCTTTCCTCAGTATAGAGCTGTATACCCTCTCTCCTCCCCACAGTATACAGTCATGGCCAAAAGTTTTGAGAATGACACCAAAATGATATTTTCACATGATCTGCTGGCCTCTGGTTTTTATTAGTGTTTGTCTGATGTTTATATCACATACAGAAATATAATTGCAATCATATTATGAGTACCAATAGGTTATATTGACAGTTAGAATGAGTTAATGCAGCAAGTCAATATTTGCAGTGTTGCCCCTTCTTCTTCAAGACCTCTGTAATTCTCCCTGGCATGCTCTCAATCAACTTTTGGACCAAATCCTGACTGATAACAGTTCATTCTTGCATAATCAATGCTTGCATTTTGCCAGAATTTGTTGGTTTTTGTTTGTCCACCCGTCTCTTGATGATTGACCACAAGTTCTCAATGGGATTAAGATCTGGGGAGTTTCCAGGCCATGGACCCAAAATCTCTATTTTGTTCCATGAGCCATTTAGTTATCACCTTTGCTTTATGGCAAGGTGCTCCATCATGCTGGAAAAGGCATTGTTGGGCGCCAAACTGCTCTTGGACGGTTGGGAGAAGTTGCTCATGGAGGACATTCTGGTACCATTCTTTATTCATGGCTGTGTTTTTAGGCAAGACTGTGAGTGAGCCAATTCCCTTGGCTGAGAAGCAACCCCACACATGAATGGTTTCAGGATGCTTTACAGTTGGCATGAGACAAGACTGGTGGTAGCGCTCACCTCTTCTTCTCCGAATAAGCTGTTTTCCAGATGTCCCAAACAATCGAAAAGGGGATTCATCAGAGAAAATGACTTTGCCCCAGTCCTCAGCAGTCCACTCCCTGTACCTTTTGCAGAATATCAGTCGGTCCCTGATGTTTTTTCTGGAGAGAAGTGGCTTCTTTGCTGCCCTCCTTGAAACCAGCCCTTGCTCAAAGAGTCTCCGCCTCACAGTGCGTGCAGAAGCACTCACACCAGCCTGCTGCCATTCCTGAGCAAGCTCAGCACTGCTGGTAGTCCGATCCCACAGCTGAAACAGTTTTAAGATACGGTCCTGGCGCTTGCTGGTCTTTATTGGGCGCCCTGGAGCCTTTTTGACAACAATGGAAGCTCTCTCCTTGAAGTTCTTGATGATGCGATAGATTGTTGACTGAGGTGCAATCTTTGTAGCTGCGATACTCTTCCCTGTTAGGCCATTTTTGTGCAGTGCAATGATGGCTGCACGTGTTTCTTTAGAGATAACCATGGTTAACTGAAGAGAAACAATGATACCAAGAACCAGCCTACTTTTAAAGTGTCCAGTGATGTCATTCTTACTTAATCATGACTGATTGATCGCCAGCCCTGTCCTCATCAACACCCACACCTGTGTTAATGGATCAATCACTAAAACGATGTTAGCTGCTCCTTTTAAGGCAGGACTGCAATGATGTTGAAATGTGTTTTGGGGGTTAAAGTTAATTTTTGCTGTATACCCCCTCTCCTCTCTATACAGCTGTACACCCCCTCTCCTTCCCTCAGTATGGAGCTGTATACCCCCTCAGTATAGAGCTGTATACTCCCCTCCTCAGTATACAGCTGTATACCCCCTCTCTTCCCCTCAGTATGGAGCTGTATACCCCCTCTCTTCCCCTCAGTATGGAGCTGTATACCCCCTCTCCTCCCCTCAGTATAGAGCTGTATACCCCCTCTCCTCAGTATACAGCTGTATACCCCCTCTCTTCCCCTCAGTATGGAGCTGTATAACCTCTCCTCCCCTCAGTATAGAGCTGTATACCCCCTCTCGTCAGTATAGAGCTGTATACCCCCTCTCCTCAGTATAGAGCTGTATACCCCCTCTCCTCCCCTCAGTATAGAGCTGTATACCCCCTCTCCTCCCCTCAGTATAGAGCTGTATACCCCCTCTGCTCCACTCAGTATGGAGCAGTATACCCCCCTCCTCCACTCAGTATGGAGCAGTATACTCCCCTCAGTATAGAGCTGTATACCCCCTCTCTTTAGTATAGAGCTGTATACCCCCTCTCCTCCCCTCAGTATGGAGCTGTATACTCCCCTCCTCAGTATACCCCCTCTCCTCAGTATACAGCTGTATACCCCCTCTCTTCCCCTCAGTATGGAGCTGTATACCCCCTCTCCTCCCCTCAGTATACAGCTGTATACCCTCTCTCCTCCCCTCAGTATACAGCTGTATACCCCCTCTCCTCCCCTCAGTATACGGCTGTATAACCCCTCTCCTCAGTATACGGCTGTATACCCCCTCTCCTCTCTATACAGCTGTACACCCCCTCTCCTCCCCTCAGTATGGAGCTGTATACCCCCTCAGTATAGAGCTGTATACTCCCCTCCTCAGTATACAGCTGTATACCCCCTCTCTTCCCCTCAGTATGGAGCTGTATACCCCCTCTCTTCCCCTCAGTATGGAGCTGTATACCCCCTCTCCTCCCCTCAGTATACGGCTGTATACCCCCTCTCCTCCCCTCAGTATAGAGCTGTATACTCCCCTCCTCAGTATAGAGCTGTATACCCCCTCTCCTCAGTATACAGCTGTATACCCCCTCTCTTCCCCTCAGTATGGAGCTGTATACCCCCTCTCCTCCCCTCAGTATAGAGCTGTATACCCCCTCTCCTCAGTATAGAGCTGTATACCCCCTCTCCTCCCCTCAGTATAGAGCTGTATACCCCCTCTCCTCCCCTCAGTATGGAGCTGTATACCCCCTCTCCTCCACTCAGTATGGAGCAGTATACCCCCCTCCTCCACTCAGTATGGAGCAGTATACCCCCCTCCTCCCCTCAGTATAGAGCTGTATACCCCCTCTCCTTAGTATAGAGCTGTATACCCCCTCTCCTCCCCTCAGTATGGAGCTATATACTCCCCTCTCCTCAGTATACAGCTGTATACCCCCTCTCTTCCCCTCAGTATGGAGCTGTATACCCCCTCTCTTCCCCTCAGTATGGAGCTGTATACCCCCTCTCCTCCCCTCAGTATACGGCTGTATACCCCCTCTCCTCCCCTCAGTATAGAGCTGTATACTCCCCTCCTCAGTATAGAGCTGTATACTCCCCTCCTCAGTATAGAGCTGTATACCCCCTCTCCTCAGTATACAGCTGTATACCCCCTCTCCTCAGTATACAGCTGTATACCCCCTCTCCTCAGTATACAGCTGTATACCCCCTCTCTTCCCCTCAGTATGGAGCTGTATACCCCCTCTCCTCCCCTCAGTATAGAGCTGTATACCCTCTCTCCTCCCCACAGTATAGAGCTGTATACCCCCTCTCCTCAGTATAGAGCTGTATACCCCCTCTCCTCCCCTCAGTATAGAGCTGTATACCCCCTCTCCTCCCCACAGTATGGAGCTGTATACCCCCTCTCCTCCACTCAGTATGGAGCAGTATACCCCCCTCCTCCACTCAGTATGGAGCAGTATACCCCCCTCCTCCCCTCAGTATAGAGCTGTATACCCCCTCTCCTTAGTATAGAGCTGTATACCCCCTCTCCTCCCCTCAGTATGGAGCTATATACTCCCCTCTCCTCAGTATACAGCTGTATACCCCCTCTCTTCCCCTCAGTATGGAGCTGTATACCCCCTTTCCTCCCCTCAGTATACGGCTGTATACCCCCTCTCCTCTCTATACAGCTGTACACCCCCTCTCCTCCCCTCAGTATGGAGCTGTATACCCCCTCAGTATAGAGCTGTATACTCCCCTCCTCAGTATACAGCTGTATACCCCCTCTCTTCCCCTCAGTATGGAGCTGTATACCCCCTCTCTTCCCCTCAGTATGGAGCTGTATACCCCCTCTCCTCCCCTCAGTATACGGCTGTATACCCCCTCTCCTCCCCTCAGTATAGAGCTGTATACTCCCCTCCTCAGTATAGAGCTGTATACCCCCTCTCCTCAGTATACAGCTGTATACCCCCTCTCTTCCCCTCAGTATGGAGCTGTATACCCCCTCTCCTCCCCTCAGTATAGAGCTGTATACCCACTCTCCTTAGTATAGAGCTGTATACCCCCTCTCCTCCCCTCAGTATGGAGCTGTATACCCCCTCTCCTCCCCTCAGTATACAGCTGTATACCCTCTCTCCTCCCATCAGTATACAGCTGTATACCCCCTCTCCTCCCATCAGTATACAGCTGTATACCCCCTCTCCTCCCCTCAGTATACGGCTGTATAACCCCTCTCCTCAGTATACGGCTGTATACCCCCTCTCCTCTCTATACAGCTGTACACCCCCTCTCCTCCCCTCAGTATGGAGCAGTATACCCCCTCAGTATAGAGCTGTATACTCCCCTCCTCAGTATACAGCTGTATACCCTCTCTTCCCCTCAGTATGGAGCTGTATACCCCCTCTCTTCCCCTCAGTATGGAGCTGTATACCCCCTCTCCTCCCCTCAGTATACGGCTGTATACCCCCTCTCCTCCCCTCAGTATAGAGCTGTATACTCCCCTCCTCAGTATAGAGCTGTATACCCCCTCTCTTCAGTATACAGCTGTATACCCCCTCTCTTCCCCTCAGTATGAAGCTGTATACCCCCTCTCCTCCCCTCAGTATACAGCTGTATACCCTCTCTCCTCCCCTCAGTATACAGCTGTATACCCCCTCTCCTCCCCTCAGTATACAGCTGTATACCCCCTCTCCTCCCCTCAGTATGGAGCTGTATACCCCCTCTCCTCCACTCAGTATGGAGCAGTATACCCCCCTCCTCCACTCAGTATGGAGCAGTATACCCCCCTCCTCCCCTCAGTATAGAGCTGTATACCCCCTCTCCTTAGTATAGAGCTGTATACCCCATCTCCTCCCCTCAGTATGGAGCTATATACTCCCCTCTCCTCCCCTCAGTATACAGCTGTATACCCTCTCTCCTCCCCTCAGTATACAGCTGTATACCCCCTCTCCTCCCCTCAGTATACGGCTGTATAACCCCTCTCCTCAGTATACGGCTGTATACCCCCTCTCCTCAGTATACGGCTGTATACCCCCTCTCCTCTCTATACAGCTGTACACCCCCTCTCCTCCCCTCAGTATGGAGCTGTATACCCCCTCAGTATAGAGCTGTATACTCCCCTCCTCAGTATACAGCTGTATACCCCCTCTCTTCCCCTCAGTATGGAGCTGTATACCCCCTCTCTTCCCCTCAGTATGGAGCTGTATACCCCCTCTCCTCCCCTCAGTATACGGCTGTATACCCCCTCTCCTCCCCTCAGTATACGGCTGTATACTCCCCTCCTCAGTATAGAGCTGTATACCCCCTCTACTCAGTATACCCCCTCTCTTCCCCTCAGTATGGAGCTGTATACCCCCTCTCCTCCCCTCAGTATACAGCTGTATACCCTCTCTCCTCCCCTCAGTATACAGCTGTATACCCCCTCTCCTCCCCTCAGTATACGGCTGTATAACCCCTCTCCTCAGTATACGGCTGTATAACCCCTCTCCTCAGTATATGGCTGTATACCCCCTCTCCTCTCTATACAGCTGTACACCCCCTCTCCTTCCCTCAGTATGGAGCTGTATACCCCCTCAGTATAGAGCTGTATACTCCCCTCCTCAGTATACAGCTGTATACCCCCTCTCTTCCCCTCAGTATGGAGCTGTATACCCCCTCTCTTCCCCTCAGTATGGAGCTGTATACCCCCTCTCCTCCCCTCAGTATACGGCTGTATACCCCCTCTCCTCCCCTCAGTATAGAGCTGTATACTCCCCTCCTCAGTATAGAGCTGTATACCCCCTCTCCTCAGTATAGAGCTGTATACCCCCTCTCCTCAGTATACAGCTGTATACCCCCTCTCTTCCCCTCAGTATGGAGCTGTATACCCCCTCTCCTCCCCTCAGTATAGAGCTGTATACCCCCTCTCCTCAGTATAGAGCTGTATACCCCCTCTCCTCCCCTCAGTATAGAGCTGTATACCCCCTCTCCTCCCCTCAGTATGGAGCTGTATACCCCCTCTCCTCCACTCTGTATGGAGCTGTATACCCCCCTCCTCCACTCAGTATGGAGCAGTATACCCCCCTCCTCCCCTCAGTATAGAGCTGTATACCCCCTCTCCTTAGTATAGAGCTGTATACCCCCTCTCCTCCCCTCAGTATGGAGCTATATACTCCCCTCTCCTCAGTATACAGCTGTATACCCCCTCTCTTCCCCTCAGTATGGAGCTGTATACCCCCTCTCTTCCCCTCAGTATGGAGCTGTATACCCCCTCTCCTCCCCTCAGTATACGGCTGTATACCCCCTCTCCTCCCCTCAGTATAGAGCTGTATACCCCCTCTCCTCAGTATAGAGCTGTATACCCCCTCTCCTCAGTATACAGCTGTATACCCCCTCTCTTCCCCTCAGTATGGAGCTTTATACCCCCTCTCCTCCCCTCAGTATAGAGCTGTATACCCTCTCTCCTCCCCACAGTATAGAGCTGTATACCCCCTCTCCTCAGTATAGAGCTGTATACCCCCTCTCCTCCCCTCAGTATAGAGCTGTATACCCCCTCTCCTCCCCTCAGTATGGAGCTGTATACCCCCTCTCCTCCACTCAGTATGGAGCAGTATACCCCCCTCCTCCACTCAGTATGGAGCAGTATACCCCCCTCCTCCCCTCAGTATAGAGCTGTATACCCCCTCTCCTCCCCTCAGTATGGAGCTATATACTCCCCTCTCCTCAGTATACAGCTGTATACCCCCTCTCTTCCCCTCAGTATGGAGCTGTATACCCCCTTTCCTCCCCTCAGTATACAGCTGTATACCCTCTCTCCTCCCCTCAGTATACAGCTGTATACCCTCTCTCCTCCCCTCAGTATACAGCTGTATACCCCCTCTCCTCCCCTCAGTATACGGCTGTATAACCCCTCTCCTCAGTATACGGCTGTATACCCCCTCTCCTCTCTATACAGCTGTACACCCCCTCTCCTCCCCTCAGTATGGAGCTGTATACCCCCTCAGTATAGAGCTGTATACTCCCCTCCTCAGTATACAGCTGTATACCCCCTCTCTTCCCCTCAGTATGGAGCTGTATACCCCCTCTCTTCCCCTCAGTATGGAGCTGTATACCCCCTCTCCTCCCCTCAGTATACGGCTGTATACCCCCTCTCCTCCCCTCAGTATAGAGCTGTATACTCCCCTCCTCAGTATAGAGCTGTATACCCCCTCTCCTCAGTATACAGCTGTATACCCCCACTCTTCCCCTCAGTATGGAGCTGTATACCCCCTCTCCTCCCCTCAGTATAGAGCTGTATACCCCCTCTCCTTAGTATAGAGCTGTATACCCACTCTCCTCCCCTCAGTATGGAGCTGTATACCCCCTCTCCTCCCCTCAGTATACAGCTGTATACCCTCTCTCCTCCCCTCAGTATACAGCTGTATATCCCCTCTCCTCCCCTCAGTATACAGCTGTATACCCCCTCTCCTCCCCTCAGTATACGGCTGTATACCCCCTCTCCTCTCTATACAGCTGTACACCCCCTCTCCTCCCCTCAGTATGGAGCTGTATACCCCCTCAGTATAGAGCTGTATACTCCCCTCCTCAGTATACAGCTGTATACCCTCTCTTCCCCTCAGTATGGAGCTGTATACCCCCTCTCTTCCCCTCAGTATGGAGCTGTATACCCCCTCTCCTCCCCTCAGTATACGGCTGTATACCCCCTCTCCTCCCTCAGTATAGAGCTGTATACTCCCCTTCTCAGTATAGAGCTATATACCCCCTCTCTTCCCCCTCAGTATGGAGCTGTATACCCCCTCTCCTCCCCTCAGTATACAGCTGTATACCCTCTCTCCTCCCCTCAGTATACAGCTGTATACCCCCTCTCCTCCCCTCAGTATACAGCTGTATACCCCCTCTCCTCCCCTCAGTATGGAGCTGTATACCCCCTCTCCTCCACTCAGTATGGAGCAGTATACCCCCCTCCTCCACTCAGTATGGAGCAGTATACCCCCCTCCTCCCCTCAGTATAGAGCTGTATACCCCCTCTCCTTAGTATAGAGCTGTATACCCCCTCTCCTCCCCTCAGTATGGAGCTATATACTCCCCTCTCCTCAGTATACAGCTGTATACCCCCTCTCTTCCCCTCAGTATGGAGCTGTATACCCCCTCTCCTCCCCTCAGTATACAGCTGTATATCCTCTCTCCTCCCCTCAGTATACGGCTGTATAACCCCTCTCCTCAGTATACGGCTGTATAACCCTTCTCCTCAGTATACGGCTGTATACCCCCTCTCCTCTCTATACAGCTGTACACCCCCTCTCCTCCCCTCAGTATGGAGCTGTATACCCCCTCAGTATAGAGCTGTATACTCCCCTCCTCAGTATACAGCTGTATACCCCCTCTCTTCCCCTCAGTATGGAGCTGTATACCCCCTCTCTTCCCCTCAGTATGGAGCTGTATACCCCCTCTCCTCCCCTCAGTATACGGCTGTATACCCCCTCTCCTCCCCTCAGTATACGGCTGTATACTCCCCTCCTCAGTATAGAGCTGTATACCCCCTCTCCTCAGTATACCCCCTCTCTTCCCCTCAGTATGGAGCTGTATACCCCCTCTCCTCCCCTCAGTATACAGCTGTATACCCTCTCTCCTCCCCTCAGTATACAGCTGTATACCCTCTCTCCTCCCCTCAGTATACAGCTGTATACCCCCTCTCCTCCGCTCAGTATACGGCTGTATAACCCCTCTCCTCAGTATACGGCTGTATACCCCCTCTCTTCTCTATACGGCTGTATACCCCCTCTCCTCTCTATACAGCTGTACACCCCCTCTCCTCCCCTCAGTATGGAGCTGTATACCCCCTCAGTATAGAGCTGTATACCCCCTCTCTTCCCTCAGTATGGAGCTGTATACCCCCTCTCCTACCCTCAGATACGGCTGTATACCCCTCTCCTCCCCTCAGTATACGGCTGTATACCCCTCTCCTCTCCCTCAGTATACAGCTGTATACCCCCTCTCCTTCCCCTCAGTATGGAGCTGTATACCCCCTCTCCTCCCTCAGTATACAGCTGTATACCCCCTCTCCTCCCCTCAGTATACAGCTGTATACCCCCTCTCCTCCCCTCAGTATACAGCTGTATACCCCCTCTCCTCCCCTCAGTATACAGCTGTATACCCCCTCTCCTCCCCTCAGTATACAGCTGTATACCCTCTCTCCTCCCCTCAGTATACAGCTGTATACCCTCTCTCCTCCCCTCAGTATACAGCTGTATACCCTCTCTCCTCCCCTCAGTATACAGCTGTATACCCTCTCTCCTCCCCTCAGTCTACAGCTGTATACCCCCTCCCCTCAGTCTACAGCTGTATACCCCCTCCCCTCAGTCTACAGCTGTATACCCCCTCTCCTCAGTCTACAGCTGTATACCCCCTCCCCTCAGTATACAGCTGTATACCTCCTCTCCTCAGTATACAGCTGTATACCCTCTCCCTCCCCTCAGTATACAGCTGTATACCCCATCTCCTCTTCTCAGTATACAGCTGTACCTCCCCTCAGTATACAGCTGTATACCCCCTCTCCTCCCCTCAGTATACGGCAGTATACCCCCTCTCTATACAGCAGTATACCCCCTCTCTATACAGCTGTACACCCCCTCCTCCTCCCCTCAGTATGGAGCTGTATACCCCCTCTCCTCCCCTCAGTATAGAGCTGTATACTCCCCTTCTCAGCATACAGCTGTATACCCCCTCTGTATGGAGCTGTATACCCCCTCTCTTCCCCTCAGTATGGAGCTGTATACCCCCTCTCCTCCCCTCAGTATGGAGCTGTATACCCCCTCAGTATAGAGCTGTATACTCCCCTCCTCAGTATACAGCTGTATACCCCCTCTCTTCCCCTCAGTATGGAGCTGTATACCCCCTCTCCTCCCCTCAGTATAGAGCTGTATCCTCCCCTCCTCAGTACACAGTTGTATACCCCCTCTCCTCCCCTCAGTATAGAGCTGTATACTCCCCTCCTCAGTACACAGCTGTATATCCCCTCTCCTCTCCTCAGTATACAGCTGTGTGCACAGATCAGACTTTCCCGCCTCCTCCGCTCGGGGTGGCGCGCACAGTGAGCTGGGGGGGGCGTGTCCCTCTGCCGCGCGTCCCCGCCTGCTCCTCGGTTATTATTTAGCGCGGCCCCTGGTGCGCGCTCCCGCGTGGTGTCCGCTCTCCGGTGACGCAGACGCTCCGTCGTGTTCCGCCGTGCGGCCTACGCTTCTCACCGCCATATCGCCTCGTCGTGGTCGTCGTTTCCCCGGTTTCTGTGGCCCTCATGGCGGGC